>NW_027182620.1:1200000-1808851 GCF_040807025.1 Struthio camelus
ACCAATGACCTCCTCACACTTGCCCACCTGCCTGGCCACCCTCCTCCAACCCCTTCCTAACCACTCCACACGGCCACCACGCGGCGCAATGCCTCATCCCATTCCACCTTCACATGCTTCGGCCACACTCACAACAAGGGCCTAGCTCGCTTTCCTCCCCTCCTCACACCTTCCCACCAGAGCACCCACCCTCCTCCCACACCTGACTAACATGCACAGGTCTCCACAAACAGCAACAAGGCCCCCACTCTTTTCGCCCTACCATCCATACACCTCTCCCACTACCACTCCCGGCCTCCTTTCCCTCACCTCCTCCAAATCACCAATGACCTCCTCACACTTGACCACCTGCCTGGCCACCCTCCTCCAACCCCTTCCTAACCACTCCACACGGCCACCAGGTGGTGCAATGCCTCATCCCATTCCACCTTCACATGGTCTAGGCCACACTCACAACAAGGGCCTAGCTCGCTTTCCTCCCCTCCTCACACCTTCCCACCAGAGCACCCATCCTCCTCCCACACCTGACTAACATGCACAGGTCCCCACAAAGAGCTGCAAGGCGCCTACCTTTTTGGCCCTGCCATGCACACGGCTCTCCCACTACCACTCCCGGCCTCCTTTCCCTCACCTCCTCCAAATCACCAATGACCTCCTCACACTTGACCACCTGCCTGGCCACCCTCCTCCAACCCCTTCCTAACCACTCCACATGGCCACCAGGCGGTGCAATGCCTCATCCCATTCCACCTTCACATGCTTCGGCCACACTCACAACAAGGGCCTAGCTCGCTTTCCTCCCCTCCTCACACCTTCCCACCAGAGCACCCACCCTCCTTCCACACCTGACTAACATGCATAGACGCCCGCAAACAGCAACAAGGCGCCTACCTTTTTGGCCCTGCCATGCACACGGCTCTCCCACTACCACTCCCGGCCTCCTTTCCCTCACCTCCTCCAAATCACCAATGACCTCCTCACACTTGCCCACCTGCCTGGCCACCCTCCTCCAACCCCTTCCTAACCACTCCACACGGCCACCACGCGGCGCAATGCCTCATCCCATTCCACCTTCACATGCTTCGGCCACACTCACAACAAGGGCCTAGCTCGCTTTCCTCCCCTCCTCACACCTTCCCACCAGAGCACCCACCCTCCTCCCACACCTGACTAACATGCACAGGTCTCCACAAACAGCAACAAGACGCCCACCTTTTTGGCCCTGCCATGCACATGGCTCTCCCACTACCACTCCCGTCCTCCTTTCCCTCACCTCCTCCAAATCACCAATGACCTCCTCACACTTGACCACCTGCCTGGCCACCCTCCTCCAACCCCTTCCTAACCACTCCACACGGCCACCACGCGGCGCAATGCCTCATCCCATTCCACCTTCACATGCTTCGGCCACACTCACAACAAGGGCCTAGCTCGCTTTCCTCCCCTCCTCACACCTTCCCACCAGAGCACCCACCCTCCTCCCACACCTGACTAACATCTACAGGCCCCCACAAAGAGCTGCAAGGCGGGCGCCTACCTTTTTGGCCCTGCCATGCACACGGCTCTCCCACAACCACTCCCGGCCTCCTTTCCCTCACCTCCTCCAAATCACCAATGACCTCCTCACACTTGACCACCTGCCTGGCCACCCTCCTCCAACCCCTTCCTAACCACTCCACACGGCCACCAGGCGGTGCAGTGCCTCATCCCATTCCACCTTCACATGCTTCGGCCACACTCACAACAAGGGCCTAGCTCGCTTTCCTCCCCTCCTCACACCTTCCCACCAGAGCACCCACCCTCCTCCCACACCTGACTAACATGCACAGGTCCCCACAAAGAGCTGCAAGGCGGGCGCCCACCTTTTTGGCCCTGCCATGCACACGGCTCTCCCACTACCACTCCCGGCCTCCTTTCCCTCACCTCCTCCAAATCACCAATGACCTCCTCACACTTGACCACCTGCCTGGCCACCCTCCTCCAACCCCTTCCTAACCACTCCACACGGCCACCACGCGGCGCAATGCCTCATCCCATTCCACCTTCACATGCTTCGGCCACACTCACAACAAGGGCCTAGCTCGCTTTCCTCCCCTCCTCACACCTTCCCACCAGAGCACCCACCCTCCTCCCACACCTGACTAACATGCACAGGTCCCCACAAAGAGCTGCAAGGCGCCCACCTTTTTGGCCCTGCCATACACACGGCTCTCCCACTACCACTCCCGTCCTCCTTTCCCTCACCTCCTCCAAATCACCAATGACCTCCTCACACTTGACCACCTGCCTGGCCACCCTCCTCCAACCCCTTCCTAACCACTCCACACGGCCACCACGCGGCGCAATGCCTCATCCCATTCCACCTTCACATGCTTTGGCCACACTCACAACAAGGGCCTAGCTCGCTTTCCTCCCCTCCTCACACCTTCCCACCAGAGCACCCACCCTCCTCCCACACCTGACTAACATGCACAGGTCCCCACAAAGAGCTGCAAGGCGCCCACCTTTTTGGCCCTGCCATGCACACGGCTCTCCCACTACCACTCCCGGCCTCCTTTCCCTCACCTCCTCCAAATCACCAATGACCTCCTCACACTTGACCACCTGCCTGGCCACCCTCCTCCAACCCCTTCCTAACCACTCCACACGGCCACCACGCGGCGCAATGCCTCATCCCATTCCACCTTCACATGCTTCGGCCACACTCACAACAAGGGCCTAGCTCGCTTTCCTCCCCTCCTCACACCTTCCCACCAGAGCACCCACCCTCCTCCCACACCTGACTAACATGCACAGGTCCCCACAAACAGCAACAAGGCCCCCACTCTTTTCGCCCTACCATCCATACACCTCTCCCACAACCACTCCCGGCCTCCTTTCCCTCACCTCCTCCAAATCACCAATGACCTCCTCACACTTGACCACCTGCCTGGCCACCCTCCTCCAACCCCTTCCTAACCACTCCACACGGCCACCACGCGGCGCAATGCCTCATCCCATTCCACCTTCACATGCTTCGGCCACACTCACAACAAGGGCCTAGCTCGCTTTCCTCCCCTCCTCACACCTTCCCACCAGAGCACCCACCCTCCTCCCACACCTGACTAACATGCACAGGTCCCCACAAAGAGCTGCAAGGCGCCCACCTTTTTGGCCCTGCCATGCACACGGCTCTCCCACTACCACTCCCGTCCTCCTTTCCCTCACCTCCTCCAAATCACCAATGACCTCCTCACACTTGACCACCTGCCTGGCCACCCTCCTCCAACCCCTTCCTAACCACTCCACACGGCCACCACGCGGTGCAATGCCTCATCCCATTCCACCTTCACATGCTTCGGCCACACTCACAACAAGGGCCTAGCTCGCTTTCCTCCCCTCCTCACACCTTCCCACCAGAGCACCCACCCTCCTCCCACACCTGACTAACATGCACAGGTCCCCACAAAGAGCTGCAAGGCGGGCGCCTACCTTTTTGGCCCTGCCATGCACACGGCTCTCCCACTACCACTCCCGGCCTCCTTTCCCTCACCTCCTCCAAATCACCAATGACCTCCTCACACTTGACCACCTGCCTGGCCACCCTCCTCCAACCCCTTCCTAACCACTCCACACGGCCACCAGGCGGTGCAATGCCTCATCCCATTCCACCTTCACATGCTTCGGCCACACTCACAACAAGGGCCTAGCTCGCTTTCCTCCCCTCCTCACACCTTCCCACCAGAGCACCCACCCTCCTCCCACACCTGACTAACATGCACAGGTCCCCACAAACAGCAACAAGGCGCCCACCTTTTTGGCCCTGCCATGCACACGGCTCTCCCACTACCACTCCCGTCCTCCTTTCCCTCACCTCCTCCAAATCACCAATGACCTCCTCACACTTGCCCACCTGCCTGGCCACCCTCCTCCAACCCCTTCCTAACCACTCCACACGGCCACCACGCGGCGCAATGCCTCATCCCATTCCACCTTCACATGCTTCGGCCACACTCACAACAAGGGCCTAGCTCGCTTTCCTCCCCTCCTCACACCTTCCCACCAGAGCACCCACCCTCCTCCCACACCTGACTAACATGCACAGGTCCCCACAAAGAGCTGCAAGGCGCCCACCTTTTTGGCCCTGCCATACACACGGCTCTCCCACTACCACTCCCGTCCTCCTTTCCCTCACCTCCTCCAAATCACCAATGACCTCCTCACACTTGACCACCTGCCTGGCCACCCTCCTCCAACCCCTTCCTAACCACTCCACACGGCCACCACGCGGTGCAATGCCTCATCCCATTCCACCTTCACATGCTTCGGCCACACTCACAACAAGGGCCTAGCTCGCTTTCCTCCCCTCCTCACACCTTCCCACCAGAGCACCCACCCTCCTCCCACACCTGACTAACATGCATAGACCCCCGCAAACAGCAACAAGGCCCCCACTCTTTTCGCCCTACCATCCATACACCTCTCCCACAACCACTCCCGGCCTCCTTTCCCTCACCTCCTCCAAATCACCAATGACCTCCTCACACTTGACCACCTGCCTGGCCACCCTCCTCCAACCCCTTCCTAACCACTCCACACGGCCACCACGCGGCGCAATGCCTCATCCCATTCCACCTTCACATGCTTCGGCCACACTCACAACAAGGGCCTAGCTCGCTTTCCTCCCCTCCTCACACCTTCCCACCGGAGCACCCACCCTCCTCCCACACCTGACTAACATGCACAGGTCCCCACAAAGAGCTGCAAGGCGCCCACCTTTTTGGCCCTGCCATGCACACGGCTCTCCCACAACCACTCCCGGCCTCCTTTCCCTCACCTCCTCCAAATCACCAATGACCTCCTCACACTTGACCACCTGCCTGGCCACCCTCCTCCAACCCCTTCCTAACCACTCCACACGGCCACCACGCGGCGCAATGCCTCATCCCATTCCACCTTCACATGCTTCGGCCACACTCACAACAAGGGCCTAGCTCGCTTTCCTCCCCTCCTCACACCTTCCCACCAGAGCACCCACCCTCCTCCCACACCTGACTAACATGCACAGGTCCCCACAAAGAGCTGCAAGGCGGGCGCCCACCTTTTTGGCCCTGCCATGCACACGGCTCTCCCACTACCACTCCCGTCCTCCTTTCCCTCACCTCCTCCAAATCACCAATGACCTCCTCACACTTGACCACCTGCCTGGCCACCCTCCTCCAACCCCTTCCTAACCACTCCACACGGCCACCACGCGGCGCAATGCCTCATCCCATTCCACCTTCACATGCTTCGGCCACACTCACAACAAGGGCCTAGCTCGCTTTCCTCCCCTCCTCACACCTTCCCACCAGAGCACCCACCCTCCTCCCACACCTGACTAACATGCACAGGTCCCCACAAAGAGCTGCAAGGCGCCCACCTTTTTGGCCCTGCCATGCACACGGCTCTCCCACTACCACTCCCGTCCTCCTTTCCCTCACCTCCTCCAAATCACCAATGACCTCCTCACACTTGACCACCTGCCTGGCCACCCTCCTCCAACCCCTTCCTAACCACTCCACACGGCCACCACGCGGTGCAATGCCTCATCCCATTCCACCTTCACATGCTTCGGCCACACTCACAACAAGGGCCTAGCTCGCTTTCCTCCCCTCCTCACACCTTCCCACCAGAGCACCCACCCTCCTCCCACACCTGACTAACATGCACAGGTCCCCACAAAGAGCTGCAAGGCGGGCGCCTACCTTTTTGGCCCTGCCATGCACACGGCTCTCCCACTACCACTCCCGGCCTCCTTTCCCTCACCTCCTCCAAATCACCAATGACCTCCTCACACTTGACCACCTGCCTGGCCACCCTCCTCCAACCCCTTCCTAACCACTCCACACGGCCACCACGCGGCGCAATGCCTCATCCCATTCCACCTTCACATGCTTCGGCCACACTCACAACAAGGGCCTAGCTCGCTTTCCTCCCCTCCTCACACCTTCCCACCAGAGCACCCACCCTCCTCCCACACCTGACTAACATGCACAGGTCCCCACAAACAGCAACAAGGCGCCCACCTTTTTGGCCCTGCCATGCACACGGCTCTCCCACTACCACTCCCGTCCTCCTTTCCCTCACCTCCTCCAAATCACCACTGACCTCCTCACACTTGCCCACCTGCCTGGCCACCCTCCTCCAACCCCTTCCTAACCACTCCACACGGCCACCACGCGGCGCAATGCCTCATCCCATTCCACCTTCACATGCTTCGGCCACACTCACAACAAGGGCCTAGCTCGCTTTCCTCCCCTCCTCACACCTTCCCACCAGAGCACCCACCCTCCTCCCACACCTGACTAACATGCACAGGTCCCCACAAAGAGCTGCAAGGCGCCCACCTTTTTGGCCCTGCCATACACACGGCTCTCCCACTACCACTCCCGTCCTCCTTTCCCTCACCTCCTCCAAATCACCAATGACCTCCTCACACTTGACCACCTGCCTGGCCACCCTCCTCCAACCCCTTCCTAACCACTCCACACGGCCACCACGCGGCGCAATGCCTCATCCCATTCCACCTTCACATGCTTCGGCCACACTCACAACAAGGGCCTAGCTCGCTTTCCTCCCCTCCTCACACCTTCCCACCAGAGCACCCACCCTCCTCCCACACCTGACTAACATGCACAGGTCCCCACAAAGAGCTGCAAGGCGCCCACCTTTTTGGCCCTGCCATGCACACGGCTCTCCCACTACCACTCCCGGCCTCCTTTCCCTCACCTCCTCCAAATCACCACTGACCTCCTCACACTTGACCACCTGCCTGGCCACCCTCCTCCAACCCCTTCCTAACCACTCCACACGGCCACCAGGCGGTGCAATGCCTCATCCCATTCCACCTTCACATGCTTCGGCCACACTCACAACAAGGGCCTAGCTCGCTTTCCTCCCCTCCTCACACCTTCCCACCAGAGCACCCACCCTCCTCCCACACCTGACTAACATGCACAGGTCCCCACAAACAGCAACAAGACGCCCACCTTTTTGGCCCTGCCATGCACACGGCTCTCCCACTACCACTCCCGGCCTCCTTTCCCTCACCTCCTCCAAATCACCAATGACCTCCTCACACTTGACCACCTGCCTGGCCACCCTCCTCCAACCCCTTCCTAACCACTCCACACGGCCACCAGGCGGTGCAATGCCTCATCCCATTCCACCTTCACATGCTTCGGCCACACTCACAACAAGGGCCTAGCTCGCTTTCCTCCCCTCCTCACACCTTCCCACCAGAGCACCCACCCTCCTCCCACACCTGACTAACATGCACAGGCCCCCACAAAGAGCTGCAAGGCGGGCGCCTACCTTTTTGGCCCTGCCATGCACACGGCTCTCCCACTACCACTCCCGGCCTCCTTTCCCTCACCTCCTCCAAATCACCAATGACCTCCTCACACTTGACCACCTGCCTGGCCACCCTCCTCCAACCCCTTCCTAACCACTCCACACGGCCACCAGGCGGTGCAATGCCTCATCCCATTCCACCTTCACATGCTTCGGCCACACTCACAACAAGGGCCTAGCTCGCTTTCCTCCCCTCCTCACACCTTCCCACCAGAGCACCCACCCTCCTCCCACACCTGACTAACATGCACAGGTCCCCACAAACAGCAACAAGGCGCCCACCTTTTTGGCCCTGCCATGCACACGGCTCTCCCACTACCACTCCCGGCCTCCTTTCCCTCACCTCCTCCAAATCACCAATGACCTCCTCACACTTGACCACCTGCCTGGCCACCCTCCTCCAACCCCTTCCTAACCACTCCACACGGCCACCACGCGGCGCAATGCCTCATCCCATTCCACCTTCACATGCTTCGGCCACACTCACAACAAGGGCCTAGCTCGCTTTCCTCCCCTCCTCACACCTTCCCACCAGAGCACCCACCCTCCTCCCACACCTGACTAACATGCACAGGTCCCCACAAAGAGCTGCAAGGCGCCCACCTTTTTGGCCCTGCCATACACACGGCTCTCCCACTACCACTCCCGTCCTCCTTTCCCTCACCTCCTCCAAATCACCAATGACCTCCTCACACTTGCCCACCTGCCTGGCCACCCTCCTCCAACCCCTTCCTAACCACTCCACACGGCCACCACGCGGCGCAATGCCTCATCCCATTCCACCTTCACATGCTTCGGCCACACTCACAACAAGGGCGTAGCTCGCTTT
Source organism: Struthio camelus (assembly GCF_040807025.1). Classification (NCBI taxonomy): domain Eukaryota; kingdom Metazoa; phylum Chordata; class Aves; order Struthioniformes; family Struthionidae; genus Struthio; species Struthio camelus. The sequence continues at coordinate 1,208,204 of NW_027182620.1, forward strand.
CCTCCCCTCCTCACACCTTCCCACCAGAGCACCCACCCTCCTCCCACACCTGACTAACATGCACAGGTCTCCACAAACAGCAACAAGGCCCCCACTCTTTTCGCCCTACCATCCATACACCTCTCCCACTACCACTCCCGGCCTCCTTTCCCTCACCTCCTCCAAATCACCAATGACCTCCTCACACTTGACCACCTGCCTGGCAACCCTCCTCCAACCCCTTCCTAACCACTCCACACGGCCACCACGCGGCGCAATGCCTCATCCCATTCCACCTTCACATGCTTCGGCCACACTCACAACAAGGGCCTAGCTCGCTTTCCTCCCCTCCTCACACCTTCCCACCAGAGCACCCACCCTCCTCCCACACCTGACTAACATGCACAGGTCTCCACAAACAGCAACAAGACGCCCACCTTTTTGGCCCTGCCATGCACACGGCTCTCCCACTACCACTCCCGGCCTCCTTTCCCTCACCTCCTCCAAATCACCAATGACCTCCTCACACTTGACCACCTGCCTGGCCACCCTCCTCCAACCCCTTCCTAACCACTCCACACGGCCACCACGCGGCGCAATGCCTCATCCCATTCCACCTTCACATGCTTCGGCCACACTCACAACAAGGGCCTAGCTCGCTTTCCTCCCCTCCTCACACCTTCCCACCAGAGCACCCACCCTCCTCCCACACCTCACTAACATGCACAGGTCCCCACAAAGAGCTGCAAGGCGCCCACCTTTTTGGCCCTGCCATGCACACGGCTCTCCCACTACCACTCCCGTCCTCCTTTCCCTCACCTCCTCCAAATCACCAATGACCTCCTCACACTTGACCACCTGCCTGGCCACCCTCCTCCAACCCCTTCCTAACCACTCCACACGGCCACCACGCGGCGCAATGCCTCATCCCATTCCACCTTCACATGCTTCGGCCACACTCACAACAAGGGCCTAGCTCGCTTTCCTCCCCTCCTCACACCTTCCCACCAGAGCACCCACCCTCCTCCCACACCTCACTAACATGCACAGGTCCCCACAAAGAGCTGCAAGGCGACCCACCTTTTTGGCCCTGCCATGCACACGGCTCTCCCACTACCACTCCCGGCCTCCTTTCCCTCACCTCCTCCAAATCACCAATGACCTCCTCACACTTGACCACCTGCCTGGCCACCCTCCTCCAACCCCTTCCTAACCACTCCACACGGCCACCAGGCGGTGCAATGCCTCATCCCATTCCACCTTCACATGCTTCGGCCACACTCACAACAAGGGCCTAGCTCGCTTTCCTCCCCTCCTCACACCTTCCCACCAGAGCACCCACCCTCCTCCCACACCTGACTAACATCTACAGGCCCCCACAAAGAGCTGCAAGGCGGGCGCCTACCTTTTTGGCCCTGCCATGCACACGGCTCTCCCACAACCACTCCCGGCCTCCTTTCCCTCACCTCCTCCAAATCACCACTGACCTCCTCACACTTGCCCACCTGCCTGGCCACCCTCCTCCAACCCCTTCCTAACCACTCCACACGGCCACCAGGCGGTGCAATGCCTCATCCCATTCCACCTTCACATGCTTCGGCCACACTCACAACAAGGGCCTAGCTCGCTTTCCTCCCCTCCTCACACCTTCCCACCAGAGCACCCACCCTCCTCCCACACCTGACTAACATGCACAGGTCCCCACAAAGAGCTGCAAGGCGCCTACCTTTTTGGCCCTGCCATGCACACGGCTCTCCCACTACCACTCCCGTCCTCCTTTCCCTCACCTCCTCCAAATCACCAATGACCTCCTCACACTTGACCACCTGCCTGGCCACCCTCCTCCAACCCCTTCCTAACCACTCCACACGGCCACCACGCGGCGCAATGCCTCATCCCATTCCACCTTCACATGCTTCGGCCACACTCACAACAAGGGCCTAGCTCGCTTTCCTCCCCTCCTCACACCTTCCCACCAGAGCACCCACCCTCCTCCCACACCTGACTAACATGCACAGGTCCCCACAAAGAGCTGCAAGGCGACCCACCTTTTTGGCCCTGCCATGCACACGGCTCTCCCACTACCACTCCCGGCCTCCTTTCCCTCACCTCCTCCAAATCACCAATGACCTCCTCACACTTGACCACCTGCCTGGCCACCCTCCTCCAACCCCTTCCTAACCACTCCACACGGCCACCAGGCGGTGCAATGCCTCATCCCATTCCACCTTCACATGCTTCGGCCACACTCACAACAAGGGCCTAGCTCGCTTTCCTCCCCTCCTCACACCTTCCCACCAGAGCACCCACCCTCCTCCCACACCTGACTAACATCTACAGGCCCCCACAAAGAGCTGCAAGGCGGGCGCCTACCTTTTTGGCCCTGCCATGCACACGGCTCTCCCACAACCACTCCCGGCCTCCTTTCCCTCACCTCCTCCAAATCACCACTGACCTCCTCACACTTGCCCACCTGCCTGGCCACCCTCCTCCAACCCCTTCCTAACCACTCCACACGGCCACCAGGCGGTGCAATGCCTCATCCCATTCCACCTTCACATGCTTCGGCCACACTCACAACAAGGGCCTAGCTCGCTTTCCTCCCCTCCTCACACCTTCCCACCAGAGCACCCACCCTCCTCCCACACCTCACTAACATGCACAGGTCCCCACAAACAGCAACAAGGCGCCCACCTTTTTGGCCCTGCCATGCACACGGCTCTCCCACTACCACTCCCGTCCTCCTTTCCCTCACCTCCTCCAAATCACCAATGACCTCCTCACACTTGACCACCTGCCTGGCCACCCTCCTCCAACCCCTTCCTAACCACTCCACACGGCCACCACGCGGCGCAATGCCTCATCCCATTCCACCTTCACATGCTTCGGCCACACTCACAACAAGGGCCTAGCTCGCTTTCCTCCCCTCCTCACACCTTCCCACCAGAGCACCCACCCTCCTCCCACACCTGACTAACATGCACAGGTCCCCACAAAGAGCTGCAAGGCGCCCACCTTTTTGGCCCTGCCATACACACGGCTCTCCCACTACCACTCCCGGCCTCCTTTCCCTCACCTCCTCCAAATCACCAATGACCTCCTCACACTTGACCACCTGCCTGGCCACCCTCCTCCAACCCCTTCCTAACCACTCCACACGGCCACCACGCGGCGCAATGCCTCATCCCATTCCACCTTCACATGCTTCGGCCACACTCACAACAAGGGCCTAGCTCGCTTTCCTCCCCTCCTCACACCTTCCCACCAGAGCACCCACCCTCCTCCCACACCTGACTAACATGCACAGGTCCCCACAAAGAGCTGCAAGGCCCCCACTCTTTTCGCCCTACCATCCATACACCTCTCCCACAACCACTCCCGGCCTCCTTTCCCTCACCTCCTCCAAATCACCAATGACCTCCTCACACTTGACCACCTGCCTGGCCACCCTCCTCCAACCCCTTCCTAACCACTCCACACGGCCACCACGCGGCGCAATGCCTCATCCCATTCCACCTTCACATGCTTCGGCCACACTCACAACAAGGGCCTAGCTCGCTTTCCTCCCCTCCTCACACCTTCCCACCAGAGCACCCACCCTCCTCCCACACCTGACTAACATGCACAGGTCCCCACAAAGAGCTGCAAGGCGCCCACCTTTTTGGCCCTGCCATGCACACGGCTCTCCCACTACCACTCCCGGCCTCCTTTCCCTCACCTCCTCCAAATCACCAATGACCTCCTCACACTTGACCACCTGCCTGGCCACCCTCCTCCAACCCCTTCCTAACCACTCCACACGGCCACCACGCGGCGCAATGCCTCATCCCATTCCACCTTCACATGCTTCGGCCACACTCACAACAAGGGCCTAGCTCGCTTTCCTCCCCTCCTCACACCTTCCCACCAGAGCACCCACCCTCCTCCCACACCTGACTAACATGCACAGGTCCCCACAAAGAGCTGCAAGGCGACCCACCTTTTTGGCCCTGCCATGCACACGGCTCTCCCACTACCACTCCCGGCCTCCTTTCCCTCACCTCCTCCAAATCACCAATGACCTCCTCACACTTGACCACCTGCCTGGCCACCCTCCTCCAACCCCTTCCTAACCACTCCACATGGCCACCACGAGGCGCAATGCCTCATCCCATTCCACCTTCACATGCTTCGGCCACACTCACAACAAGGGCCTAGCTCGCTTTCCTCCCCTCCTCACACCTTCCCACCAGAGCACCCACCCTCCTCCCACACCTGACTAACATCTACAGGCCCCCACAAAGAGCTGCAAGGCGGGCGCCTACCTTTTTGGCCCTGCCATGCACACGGCTCTCCCACAACCACTCCCGGCCTCCTTTCCCTCACCTCCTCCAAATCACCAATGACCTCCTCACACTTGACCACCTGCCTGGCCACCCTCCTCCAACCCCTTCCTAACCACTCCACACGGCCACCAGGCGGTGCAATGCCTCATCCCATTCCACCTTCACATGCTTCGGCCACACTCACAACAAGGGCCTAGCTCGCTTTCCTCCCCTCCTCACACCTTCCCACCAGAGCACCCACCCTCCTCCCACACCTGACTAACATCTACAGGCCCCCACAAAGAGCTGCAAGGCGGGCGCCTACCTTTTTGGCCCTGCCATGCACACGGCTCTCCCACAACCACTCCCGGCCTCCTTTCCCTCACCTCCTCCAAATCACCAATGACCTCCTCACACTTGACCACCTGCCTGGCCACCCTCCTCCAACCCCTTCCTAACCACTCCACACGGCCACCAGGCGGTGCAATGCCTCATCCCATTCCACCTTCACATGCTTCGGCCACACTCACAACAAGGGCCTAGCTCGCTTTCCTCCCCTCCTCACACCTTCCCACCAGAGCACCCACCCTCCTCCCACACCTGACTAACATGCACAGGTCCCCACAAACAGCAACAAGGCGCCCACCTTTTTGGCCCTGCCATGCACACGGCTCTCCCACTACCACTCCCGGCCTCCTTTCCCTCACCTCCTCCAAATCACCAATGACCTCCTCACACTTGACCACCTGCCTGGCAACCCTCCTCCAACCCCTTCCTAACCACTCCACACGGCCACCACGCGGCGCAATGCCTCATCCCATTCCACCTTCACATGCTTCGGCCACACTCACAACAAGGGCCTAGCTCGCTTTCCTCCCCTCCTCACACCTTCCCACCAGAGCACCCACCCTCCTCCCACACCTGACTAACATGCACAGGGCCCCACAAAGAGCTGCAAGGCGCCCACCTTTTTGGCCCTGCCATGCACACGGCTCTCCCACTACCACTCCCGGCCTCCTTTCCCTCACCTCCTCCAAATCACCAATGACCTCCTCACACTTGACCACCTGCCTGGCCACCCTCCTCCAACCCCTTCCTAACCACTCCACACGGCCACCACGCGGCGCAATGCCTCATCCCATTCCACCTTCACATGCTTCAGCCACACTCACAACAAGGGCCTAGCTCGCTTTCCTCCCCTCCTCACACCTTCCCACCAGAGCACCCACCCTCCTCCCACACCTGACTAACATGCACAGGTCCCCACAAAGAGCTGCAAGGCGCCCACCTTTTTGGCCCTGCCATGCACACGGCTCTCCCACTACCACTCCCGGCCTCCTTTCCCTCACCTCCTCCAAATCACCAATGACCTCCTCACACTTGACCACCTGCCTGGCCACCCTCCTCCAACCCCTTCCTAACCACTCCACACGGCCACCACGTGGCGCAATGCCTCATCCCATTCCACCTTCACATGCTTCGGCCACACTCACAACAAGGGCCTAGCTCGCTTTCCTCCCCTCCTCACACCTTCCCACCAGAGCACCCACCCTCCTCCCACACCTGACTAACATGCACAGGTCCCCACAAACAGCAACAAGGCCCCCACTCTTTTCGCCCTACCATCCATACACCTCTCCCACAACCACTCCCGGCCTCCTTTCCCTCACCTCCTCCAAATCACCAATGACCTCCTCACACTTGACCACCTGCCTGGCCACCCTCCTCCAACCCCTTCCTAACCACTCCACACGGCCACCACGCGGCGCAATGCCTCATCCCATTCCACCTTCACATGCTTCGGCCACACTCACAACAAGGGCCTAGCTCGCTTTCCTCCCCTCCTCACACCTTCCCACCAGAGCACCCACCCTCCTCCCACACCTGACTAACATGCACAGGTCCCCACAAACAGCAACAAGGCCCCCACCTTTTTGGCCCTGCCATGCACACGGCTCTCCCACTACCACTCCCGGCCTCCTTTCCCTCACCTCCTCCAAATCACCAATGACCTCCTCACACTTGCCCACCTGCCTGGCCACCCTCCTCCAACCCCTTCCTAACCACTCCACACGGCCACCACGCGGCGCAATGCCTCATCCCATTCCACCTTCACATGCTTCGGCCACACTCACAACAAGGGCCTAGCTCGCTTTCCTCCCCTCCTCACACCTTCCCACCAGAGCACCCACCCTCCTCCCACACCTGACTAACATGCACAGGTCCCCACAAAGAGCTGCAAGGCGACCCACCTTTTTGGCCCTGTCATGCACACGGCTCTCCCACTACCACTCCCGTCCTCCTTTCCCTCACCTCCTCCAAATCACCAATGACCTCCTCACACTTGACCACCTGCCTGGCCACCCTCCTCCAACCCCTTCCTAACCACTCCACACGGCCACCACGCGGCGCAATGCCTCATCCCATTCCACCTTCACATGCTTCGGCCACACTCACAACAAGGGCCTAGCTCGCTTTCCTCCCCTCCTCACACCTTCCCACCAGAGCACCCACCCTCCTCCCACACCTGACTAACATCTACAGGCCCCCACAAAGAGCTGCAAGGCGGGCGCCTACCTTTTTGGCCCTGCCATGCACACGGCTCTCCCACAACCACTCCCGGCCTCCTTTCCCTCACCTCCTCCAAATCACCAATGACCTCCTCACACTTGACCACCTGCCTGGCAACCCTCCTCCAACCCCTTCCTAACCACTCCACACGGCCACCAGGCGGTGCAATGCCTCATCCCATTCCACCTTCACATGCTTCGGCCACACTCACAACAAGGGCCTAGCTCGCTTTCCTCCCCTCCTCACACCTTCCCACCAGAGCACCCACCCTCCTCCCACACCTGACTAACATCTACAGGCCCCCACAAAGAGCTGCAAGGCGGGCGCCTACCTTTTTGGCCCTGCCATGCACACGGCTCTCCCACAACCACTCCCGGCCTCCTTTCCCTCACCTCCTCCAAATCACCAATGACCTCCTCACACTTGACCACCTGCCTGGCCACCCTCCTCCAACCCCTTCCTAACCACTCCACACGGCCACCAGGCGGTGCAATGCCTCATCCCATTCCACCTTCACATGCTTCGGCCACACTCACAACAAGGGCCTAGCTCGCTTTCCTCCCCTCCTCACACCTTCCCACCAGAGCACCCACCCTCCTCCCACACCTGACTAACATGCACAGGTCCCCACAAACAGCAACAAGGCCCCCACCTTTTTGGCCCTGCCATGCACACGGCTCTCCCACTACCACTCCCGGCCTCCTTTCCCTCACCTCCTCCAAATCACCACTGACCTCCTCACACTTGACCACCTGCCTGGCCACCCTCCTCCAACCCCTTCCTAACCACTCCACACGGCCACCACGCGGCGCAATGCCTCATCCCATTCCACCTTCACATGCTTCGGCCACACTCACAACAAGGGCCTAGCTCGCTTTCCTCCCCTCCTCACACCTTCCCACCAGAGCACCCACCCTCCTCCCACACCTGACTAACATGCACAGGTCCCCACAAAGAGCTGCAAGGCGCCCACCTTTTTGGCCCTGCCATGCACACGGCTCTCCCACTACCACTCCCGGCCTCCTTTCCCTCACCTCCTCCAAATCACCAATGACCTCCTCACACTTGACCACCTGCCTGGCCACCCTCCTCCAACCCCTTCCTAACCACTCCACACGGCCACCAGGCGGCGCAATGCCTCATCCCATTCCACCTTCACATGCTTCGGCCACACTCACAACAAGGGCCTAGCTCGCTTTCCTCCCCTCCTCACACCTTCCCACCAGAGCACCCACCCTCCTCCCACACCTGACTAACATGCACAGGTCCCCACAAAGAGCTGCAAGGCGCCCACCTTTTTGGCCCTGCCATGCACACGGCTCTCCCACTACCACTCCCGGCCTCCTTTCCCTCACCTCCTCCAAATCACCAATGACCTCCTCACACTTGACCACCTGCCTGGCCACCCTCCTCCAACCCCTTCCTAACCACTCCACACGGCCACCACGTGGCGCAATGCCTCATCCCATTCCACCTTCACATGCTTCGGCCACACTCACAACAAGGGCCTAGCTCGCTTTCCTCCCCTCCTCACACCTTCCCACCAGAGCACCCATCCTCCTCCCACACCTGACTAACATGCACAGGTCCCCACAAAGAGCTGCAAGGCGCCCACCTTTTTGGCCCTGCCATGCACACGGCTCTCCCACTACCACTCCCGTCCTCCTTTCCCTCACCTCCTCCAAATCACCAATGACCTCCTCACACTTGACCACCTGCCTGGCCACCCTCCTCCAACCCCTTCCTAACCACTCCACACGGCCACCACGCGGCGCAATGCCTCATCCCATTCCACCTTCACATGCTTCGGCCACACTCACAACAAGGGCCTAGCTCGCTTTCCTCCCCTCCTCACACCTTCCCACCAGAGCACCCACCCTCCTCCCACACCTGACTAACATCTACAGGCCCCCACAAAGAGCTGCAAGGCGGGCGCCCACCTTTTTGGCCCTGCCATGCACACGGCTCTCCCACAACCACTCCCGGCCTCCTTTCCCTCACCTCCTCCAAATCACCACTGACCTCCTCACACTTGACCACCTGCCTGGCCACCCTCCTCCAACCCCTTCCTAACCACTCCACACGGCCACCAGGCGGTGCAATGCCTCATCCCATTCCACCTTCACATGCTTCGGCCACACTCACAACAAGGGCCTAGCTCGCTTTCCTCCCCTCCTCACACCTTCCCACCAGAGCACCCACCCTCCTCCCACACCTGACTAACATGCATAGACCCCCGCAAACAGCAACAAGGCCCCCACTCTTTTCGCCCTACCATCCATACACCTCTCCCACAACCACTCCCGGCCTCCTTTCCCTCACCTCCTCCAAATCACCAATGACCTCCTCACACTTGCCCACCTGCCTGGCCACCCTCCTCCAACCCCTTCCTAACCACTCCACACGGCCACCACGCGGCGCAATGCCTCATCCCATTCCACCTTCACATGCTTCGGCCACACTCACAACAAGGGCCTAGCTCGCTTTCCTCCCCTCCTCACACCTTCCCACCAGAGCACCCACCCTCCTCCCACACCTGACTAACATGCACAGGTCCCCACAAACAGCAACAAGGCCCCCACCTTTTTGGCCCTGCCATGCACACGGCTCTCCCACTACCACTCCCGGCCTCCTTTCCCTCACCTCCTCCAAATCACCAATGACCTCCTCACACTTGCCCACCTGCCTGGCCACCCTCCTCCAACCCCTTCCTAACCACTCCACACGGCCACCACGCGGCGCAATGCCTCATCCCATTCCACCTTCACATGCTTCGGCCACACTCACAACAAGGGCCTAGCTCGCTTTCCTCCCCTCCTCACACCTTCCCACCAGAGCACCCACCCTCCTCCCACACCTGACTAACATGCACAGGTCCCCACAAAGAGCTGCAAGGCGACCCACCTTTTTGGCCCTGCCATGCACACGGCTCTCCCACTACCACTCCCGTCCTCCTTTCCCTCACCTCCTCCAAATCACCAATGACCTCCTCACACTTGACCACCTGCCTGGCCACCCTCCTCCAACCCCTTCCTAACCACTCCACACGGCCACCACGCGGCGCAATGCCTCATCCCATTCCACCTTCACATGCTTCGGCCACACTCACAACAAGGGCCTAGCTCGCTTTCCTCCCCTCCTCACACCTTCCCACCAGAGCACCCACCCTCCTCCCACACCTGACTAACATCTACAGGCCCCCACAAAGAGCTGCAAGGCGGGCGCCTACCTTTTTGGCCCTGCCATGCACACGGCTCTCCCACAACCACTCCCGGCCTCCTTTCCCTCACCTCCTCCAAATCACCAATGACCTCCTCACACTTGACCACCTGCCTGGCCACCCTCCTCCAACCCCTTCCTAACCACTCCACACGGCCAACAGGTGGTGCAATGCCTCATCCCATTCCACCTTCACATGCTTCGGCCACACTCACAACAAGGGCCTAGCTCGCTTTCCTCCCCTCCTCACACCTTCCCACCAGAGCACCCACCCTCCTCCCACACCTGACTAACATCTACAGGCCCCCACAAAGAGCTGCAAGGCGGGCGCCTACCTTTTTGGCCCTGCCATGCACACGGCTCTCCCACAACCACTCCCAGCCTCCTTTCCCTCACCTCCTCCAAATCACCAATGACCTCCTCACACTTGACCACCTGCCTGGCCACCCTCCTCCAACCCCTTCCTAACCACTCCACACGGCCACCAGGCGGTGCAATGCCTCATCCCATTCCACCTTCACATGCTTCGGCCACACTCACAACAAGGGCCTAGCTCGCTTTCCTCCCCTCCTCACACCTTCCCACCAGAGCACCCACCCTCCTCCCACACCTGACTAACATGCACAGGTCCCCACAAAGAGCTGCAAGGCGGGCGCCCACCTTTTTGGCCCTGCCATGCACACGGCTCTCCCACTACCACTCCCGTCCTCCTTTCCCTCACCTCCTCCAAATCACCAATGACCTCCTCACACTTGCCCACCTGCCTGGCAACCCTCCTCCAACCCCTTCCTAACCACTCCACACGGCCACCACGCGGCGCAATGCCTCATCCCATTCCACCTTCACATGCTTCGGCCACACTCACAACAAGGGCCTAGCTCGCTTTCCTCCCCTCCTCACACCTTCCCACCAGAGCACCCACCCTCCTCCCACACCTGACTAACATGCACAGGTCCCCACAAAGAGCTGCAAGGCGCCCACCTTTTTGGCCCTGCCATGCACACGGCTCTCCCACTACCACTCCCGTCCTCCTTTCCCTCACCTCCTCCAAATCACCAATGACCTCCTCACACTTGACCACCTGCCTGGCCACCCTCCTCCAACCCCTTCCTAACCACTCCACACGGCCACCACGTGGCGCAATGCCTCATCCCATTCCACCTTCACATGCTTCGGCCACACTCACAACAAGGGCCTAGCTCGCTTTCCTCCCCTCCTCACACCTTCCCACCAGAGCACCCATCCTCCTCCCACACCTGACTAACATGCACAGGTCCCCACAAAGAGCTGCAAGGCGCCCACCTTTTTGGCCCTGCCATGCACACGGCTCTCCCACTACCACTCCCGTCCTCCTTTCCCTCACCTCCTCCAAATCACCAATGACCTCCTCACACTTGACCACCTGCCTGGCCACCCTCCTCCAACCCCTTCCTAACCACTCCACACGGCCACCAGGCGGCGCAATGCCTCATCCCATTCCACCTTCACATGCTTCGGCCACACTCACAACAAGGGCCTAGCTCGCTTTCCTCCCCTCCTCACACCTTCCCACCAGAGCACCCACCCTCCTCCCACACCTGACTAACATCTACAGGCCCCCACAAAGAGCTGCAAGGCGGGCGCCCACCTTTTTGGCCCTGCCATGCACACGGCTCTCCCACAACCACTCCCGGCCTCCTTTCCCTCACCTCCTCCAAATCACCACTGACCTCCTCACACTTGACCACCTGCCTGGCCACCCTCCTCCAACCCCTTCCTAACCACTCCACACGGCCACCAGGCGGTGCAATGCCTCATCCCATTCCACCTTCACATGCTTCGGCCACACTCACAACAAGGGCCTAGCTCGCTTTCCTCCCCTCCTCACACCTTCCCACCAGAGCACCCACCCTCCTCCCACACCTGACTAACATCTACAGGCCCCCACAAAGAGCTGCAAGGCGGGCGCCTACCTTTTTGGCCCTGCCATGCACACGGCTCTCCCACTACCACTCCCGGCCTCCTTTCCCTCACCTCCTCCAAATCACCAATGACCTCCTCACACTTGACCACCTGCCTGGCCACCCTCCTCCAACCCCTTCCTAACCACTCCACACGGCCACCACGCGGCGCAATGCCTCATCCCATTCCACCTTCACATGCTTCGGCCACACTCACAACAAGGGCCTAGCTCGCTTTCCTCCCCTCCTCACACCTTCCCACCAGAGCACCCACCCTCCTCCCACACCTGACTAACATGCACAGGTCCCCACAAACAGCAACAAGGCCCCCACCTTTTTGGCCCTGCCATGCACACGGCTCTCCCACTACCACTCCCGGCCTCCTTTCCCTCACCTCCTCCAAATCACCAATGACCTCCTCACACTTGCCCACCTGCCTGGCCACCCTCCTCCAACCCCTTCCTAACCACTCCACACGGCCACCACGCGGCGCAATGCCTCATCCCATTCCACCTTCACATGCTTCGGCCACACTCACAACAAGGGCCTAGCTCGCTTTCCTCCCCTCCTCACACCTTCCCACCAGAGCACCCACCCTCCTCCCACACCTGACTAACATGCACAGGTCCCCACAAAGAGCTGCAAGGCGACCCACCTTTTTGGCCCTGCCATGCACACGGCTCTCCCACTACCACTCCCGTCCTCCTTTCCCTCACCTCCTCCAAATCACCAATGACCTCCTCACACTTGACCACCTGCCTGGCCACCCTCCTCCAACCCCTTCCTAACCACTCCACACGGCCACCACGCGGCGCAATGCCTCATCCCATTCCACCTTCACATGCTTCGGCCACACTCACAACAAGGGCCTAGCTCGCTTTCCTCCCCTCCTCACACCTTCCCACCAGAGCACCCACCCTCCTCCCACACCTGACTAACATCTACAGGCCCCCACAAAGAGCTGCAAGGCGGGCGCCTACCTTTTTGGCCCTGCCATGCACACGGCTCTCCCACAACCACTCCCGGCCTCCTTTCCCTCACCTCCTCCAAATCACCAATGACCTCCTCACACTTGACCACCTGCCTGGCCACCCTCCTCCAACCCCTTCCTAACCACTCCACACGGCCACCAGGCGGTGCAATGCCTCATCCCATTCCACCTTCACATGCTTCGGCCACACTCACAACAAGGGCCTAGCTCGCTTTCCTCCCCTCCTCACACCTTCCCACCAGAGCACCCACCCTCCTCCCACACCTGACTAACATCTACAGGCCCCCACAAAGAGCTGCAAGGCGGGCGCCTACCTTTTTGGCCCTGCCATGCACACGGCTCTCCCACAACCACTCCCAGCCTCCTTTCCCTCACCTCCTCCAAATCACCAATGACCTCCTCACACTTGACCACCTGCCTGGCCACCCTCCTCCAACCCCTTCCTAACCACTCCACACGGCCACCAGGCGGTGCAATGCCTCATCCCATTCCACCTTCACATGCTTCGGCCACACTCACAACAAGGGCCTAGCTCGCTTTCCTCCCCTCCTCACACCTTCCCACCAGAGCACCCACCCTCCTCCCACACCTGACTAACATGCACAGGTCCCCACAAAGAGCTGCAAGGCGGGCGCCCACCTTTTTGGCCCTGCCATGCACACGGCTCTCCCACTACCACTCCCGTCCTCCTTTCCCTCACCTCCTCCAAATCACCAATGACCTCCTCACACTTGCCCACCTGCCTGGCAACCCTCCTCCAACCCCTTCCTAACCACTCCACACGGCCACCACGCGGCGCAATGCCTCATCCCATTCCACCTTCACATGCTTCGGCCACACTCACAACAAGGGCCTAGCTCGCTTTCCTCCCCTCCTCACACCTTCCCACCAGAGCACCCACCCTCCTCCCACACCTGACTAACATGCACAGGTCCCCACAAAGAGCTGCAAGGCGCCCACCTTTTTGGCCCTGCCATGCACACGGCTCTCCCACTACCACTCCCGTCCTCCTTTCCCTCACCTCCTCCAAATCACCAATGACCTCCTCACACTTGACCACCTGCCTGGCCACCCTCCTCCAACCCCTTCCTAACCACTCCACACGGCCACCACGTGGCGCAATGCCTCATCCCATTCCACCTTCACATGCTTCGGCCACACTCACAACAAGGGCCTAGCTCGCTTTCCTCCCCTCCTCACACCTTCCCACCAGAGCACCCATCCTCCTCCCACACCTGACTAACATGCACAGGTCCCCACAAAGAGCTGCAAGGCGCCCACCTTTTTGGCCCTGCCATGCACACGGCTCTCCCACTACCACTCCCGTCCTCCTTTCCCTCACCTCCTCCAAATCACCAATGACCTCCTCACACTTGACCACCTGCCTGGCCACCCTCCTCCAACCCCTTCCTAACCACTCCACACGGCCACCAGGCGGCGCAATGCCTCATCCCATTCCACCTTCACATGCTTCGGCCACACTCACAACAAGGGCCTAGCTCGCTTTCCTCCCCTCCTCACACCTTCCCACCAGAGCACCCACCCTCCTCCCACACCTGACTAACATCTACAGGCCCCCACAAAGAGCTGCAAGGCGGGCGCCCACCTTTTTGGCCCTGCCATGCACACGGCTCTCCCACAACCACTCCCGGCCTCCTTTCCCTCACCTCCTCCAAATCACCACTGACCTCCTCACACTTGACCACCTGCCTGGCCACCCTCCTCCAACCCCTTCCTAACCACTCCACACGGCCACCAGGCGGTGCAATGCCTCATCCCATTCCACCTTCACATGCTTCGGCCACACTCACAACAAGGGCCTAGCTCGCTTTCCTCCCCTCCTCACACCTTCCCACCAGAGCACCCACCCTCCTCCCACACCTGACTAACATCTACAGGCCCCCACAAAGAGCTGCAAGGCGGGCGCCTACCTTTTTGGCCCTGCCATGCACACGGCTCTCCCACTACCACTCCCGGCCTCCTTTCCCTCACCTCCTCCAAATCACCACTGACCTCCTCACACTTGACCACCTGCCTGGCCACCCTCCTCCAACCCCTTCCTAACCACTCCACACGGCCACCAGGCGGTGCAATGCCTCATCCCATTCCACCTTCACATGCTTCGGCCACACTCACAACAAGGGCCTAGCTCGCTTTCCTCCCCTCCTCACACCTTCCCACCAGAGCACCCACCCTCCTCCCACACCTGACTAACATGCACAGGTCCCCACAAACAGCAACAAGGCGCCCACCTTTTTGGCCCTGCCATGCACACGGCTCTCCCACTACCACTCCCGTCCTCCTTTCCCTCACCTCCTCCAAATCACCAATGACCTCCTCACACTTGACCACCTGCCTGGCCACCCTCCTCCAACCCCTTCCTAACCACTCCACACGGCCACCACGCGGCGCAATGCCTCATCCCATTCCACCTTCACATGCTTCGGCCACACTCACAACAAGGGCCTAGCTCGCTTTCCTCCCCTCCTCACACCTTCCCACCAGAGCACCCACCCTCCTCCCACACCTGACTAACATGCACAGGTCCCCACAAAGAGCTGCAAGGCGCCCACCTTTTTGGCCCTGCCATGCACACGGCTCTCCCACTACCACTCCCGGCCTCCTTTCCCTCACCTCCTCCAAATCACCAATGACCTCCTCACACTTGACCACCTGCCTGGCCACCCTCCTCCAACCCCTTCCTAACCACTCCACACGGCCACCACGCGGCGCAATGCCTCATCCCATTCCACCTTCACATGCTTCGGCCACACTCACAACAAGGGCCTAGCTCGCTTTCCTCCCCTCCTCACACCTTCCCACCAGAGCACCCACCCTCCTCCCACACCTGACTAACATGCATAGACCCCCGCAAACAGCAACAAGGCCCCCACTCTTTTCGCCCTACCATCCATACACCTCTCCCACAACCACTCCCGGCCTCCTTTCCCTCACCTCCTCCAAATCACCAATGACCTCCTCACACTTGACCACCTGCCTGGCAACCCTCCTCCAACCCCTTCCTAACCACTCCACACGGCCACCACGCGGCGCAATGCCTCATCCCATTCCACCTTCACATGCTTTGGCCACACTCACAACAAGGGCCTAGCTCGCTTTCCTCCCCTCCTCACACCTTCCCACCAGAGCACCCACCCTCCTCCCACACCTGACTAACATGCACAGGTCCCCACAAAGAGCTGCAAGGCGCCCACCTTTTTGGCCCTGCCATGCACACGGCTCTCCCACTACCACTCCCGTCCTCCTTTCCCTCACCTCCTCCAAATCACCAATGACCTCCTCACACTTGACCACCTGCCTGGCCACCCTCCTCCAACCCCTTCCTAACCACTCCACACGGCCACCACGCGGCGCAATGCCTCATCCCATTCCACCTTCACATGCTTCGGCCACACTCACAACAAGGGCCTAGCTCGCTTTCCTCCCCTCCTCACACCTTCCCACCAGAGCACCCACCCTCCTCCCACACCTGACTAACATGCACAGGTCCCCACAAAGAGCTGCAAGGCGCCCACCTTTTTGGCCCTGCCATGCACACGGCTCTCCCACTACCACTCCCGTCCTCCTTTCCCTCACCTCCTCCAAATCACCACTGACCTCCTCACACTTGACCACCTGCCTGGCCACCCTCCTCCAACCCCTTCCTAACCACTCCACACGGCCACCAGGCGGCGCAATGCCTCATCCCATTCCACCTTCACATGCTTCGGCCACACTCACAACAAGGGCCTAGCTCGCTTTCCTCCCCTCCTCACACCTTCCCACCAGAGCACCCACCCTCCTCCCACACCTGACTAACATCTACAGGCCCCACAAAGAGCTGCAAGGCGGGCGCCTACCTTTTTGGCCCTGCCATGCACACGGCTCTCCCACTACCACTCCCGTCCTCCTTTCCCTCACCTCCTCCAAATCACCAATGACCTCCTCACACTTGACCACCTGCCTGGCCACCCTCCTCCAACCCCTTCCTAACCACTCCACACGGCCACCAGGCGGTGCAATGCCTCATCCCATTCCACCTTCACATGCTTCGGCCACACTCACAACAAGGGCCTAGCTCGCTTTCCTCCCCTCCTCACACCTTCCCACCAGAGCACCCACCCTCCTCCCACACCTGACTAACATGCACAGGGCCCCACAAAGAGCTGCAAGGCGCCCACCTTTTTGGCCCTGCCATGCACACGGCTCTCCCACTACCACTCCCGGCCTCCTTTCCCTCACCTCCTCCAAATCACCAATGACCTCCTCACACTTGCCCACCTGCCTGGCCACCCTCCTCCAACCCCTTCCTAACCACTCCACACGGCCACCACGCGGCGCAATGCCTCATCCCATTCCACCTTCACATGCTTCGGCCACACTCACAACAAGGGCCTAGCTCGCTTTCCTCCCCTCCTCACACCTTCCCACCAGAGCACCCACCCTCCTCCCACACCTCACTAACATGCACAGGTCCCCACAAAGAGCTGCAAGGCGACCCACCTTTTTGGCCCTGCCATGCACACGGCTCTCCCACAACCACTCCCGGCCTCCTTTCCCTCACCTCCTCCAAATCACCAATGACCTCCTCACACTTGACCACCTGCCTGGCCACCCTCCTCCAACCCCTTCCTAACCACTCCACACGGCCACCAGGTGGTGCAATGCCTCATCCCATTCCACCTTCACATGCTTCGGCCACACTCACAACAAGGGCCTAGCTCGCTTTCCTCCCCTCCTCACACCTTCCCACCAGAGCACCCACCCTCCTCCCACACCTGACTAACATGCACAGGTCCCCACAAACAGCAACAAGGCGCCCACCTTTTTGGCCCTGCCATGCACACGGCTCTCCCACTACCACTCCCGTCCTCCTTTCCCTCACCTCCTCCAAATCACCAATGACCTCCTCACACTTGACCACCTGCCTGGCCACCCTCCTCCAACCCCTTCCTAACCACTCCACACGGCCACCACGCGGCGCAATGCCTCATCCCATTCCACCTTCACATGCTTCGGCCACACTCACAACAAGGGCCTAGCTCGCTTTCCTCCCCTCCTCACACCTTCCCACCAGAGCACCCATCCTCCTCCCACACCTGACTAACATGCACAGGTCCCCACAAAGAGCTGCAAGGCGCCCACCTTTTTGGCCCTGCCATGCACACGGCTCTCCCACTACCACTCCCGTCCTCCTTTCCCTCACCTCCTCCAAATCACCACTGACCTCCTCACACTTGACCACCTGCCTGGCCACCCTCCTCCAACCCCTTCCTAACCACTCCACACGGCCACCACGCGGCGCAATGCCTCATCCCATTCCACCTTCACATGCTTCGGCCACACTCACAACAAGGGCCTAGCTCGCTTTCCTCCCCTCCTCACACCTTCCCACCAGAGCACCCACCCTCCTCCCACACCTGACTAACATCTACAGGCCCCACAAAGAGCTGCAAGGCGGGCGCCTACCTTTTTGGCCCTGCCATGCACACGGCTCTCCCACTACCACTCCCGGCCTCCTTTCCCTCACCTCCTCCAAATCACCAATGACCTCCTCACACTTGACCACCTGCCTGGCCACCCTCCTCCAACCCCTTCCTAACCACTCCACACGGCCACCAGGCGGTGCAATGCCTCATCCCATTCCACCTTCACATGCTTCGGCCACACTCACAACAAGGGCCTAGCTCGCTTTCCTCCCCTCCTCACACCTTCCCACCAGAGCACCCACCCTCCTCCCACACCTGACTAACATGCACAGGGCCCCACAAAGAGCTGCAAGGCGCCCACCTTTTTGGCCCTGCCATGCACACGGCTCTCCCACTACCACTCCCGGCCTCCTTTCCCTCACCTCCTCCAAATCACCAATGACCTCCTCACACTTGCCCACCTGCCTGGCCACCCTCCTCCAACCCCTTCCTAACCACTCCACACGGCCACCACGCGGCGCAATGCCTCATCCCATTCCACCTTCACATGCTTCGGCCACACTCACAACAAGGGCCTAGCTCGCTTTCCTCCCCTCCTCACACCTTCCCACCAGAGCACCCACCCTCCTCCCACACCTGACTAACATGCACAGGTCCCCACAAAGAGCTGCAAGGCGACCCACCTTTTTGGCCCTGCCATGCACACGGCTCTCCCACTACCACTCCCGGCCTCCTTTCCCTCACCTCCTCCAAATCACCAATGACCTCCTCACACTTGACCACCTGCCTGGCCACCCTCCTCCAACCCCTTCCTAACCACTCCACACGGCCACCAGGTGGTGCAATGCCTCATCCCATTCCACCTTCACATGCTTCGGCCACACTCACAACAAGGGCCTAGCTCGCTTTCCTCCCCTCCTCACACCTTCCCACCAGAGCACCCACCCTCCTCCCACACCTGACTAACATGCACAGGTCCCCACAAACAGCAACAAGGCGCCCACCTTTTTGGCCCTGCCATGCACACAGCTCTCCCACTACCACTCCCGTCCTCCTTTCCCTCACCTCCTCCAAATCACCAATGACCTCCTCACACTTGACCACCTGCCTGGCCACCCTCCTCCAACCCCTTCCTAACCACTCCACACGGCCACCAGGCGGTGCAATGCCTCATCCCATTCCACCTTCACATGCTTCGGCCACACTCACAACAAGGGCCTAGCTCGCTTTCCTCCCCTCCTCACACCTTCCCACCAGAGCACCCACCCTCCTCCCACACCTGACTAACATCTACAGGCCCCCACAAAGAGCTGCAAGGCGGGCGCCTACCTTTTTGGCCCTGCCATGCACACGGCTCTCCCACAACCACTCCCGGCCTCCTTTCCCTCACCTCCTCCAAATCACCAATGACCTCCTCACACTTGACCACCTGCCTGGCCACCCTCCTCCAACCCCTTCCTAACCACTCCACACGGCCACCAGGCGGTGCAATGCCTCATCCCATTCCACCTTCACATGCTTCGGCCACACTCACAACAAGGGCCTAGCTCGCTTTCCTCCCCTCCTCACACCTTCCCACCAGAGCACCCACCCTCCTCCCACACCTGACTAACATGCACAGGTCCCCACAAAGAGCTGCAAGGCGCCCACCTTTTTGGCCCTGCCATACACACGGCTCTCCCACTACCACTCCCGTCCTCCTTTCCCTCACCTCCTCCAAATCACCAATGACCTCCTCACACTTGACCACCTGCCTGGCCACCCTCCTCCAACCCCTTCCTAACCACTCCACACGGCCACCACGCGGCGCAATGCCTCATCCCATTCCACCTTCACATGCTTCGGCCACACTCACAACAAGGGCCTAGCTCGCTTTCCTCCCCTCCTCACACCTTCCCACCAGAGCACCCACCCTCCTCCCACACCTGACTAACATGCACAGGTCCCCACAAACAGCAACAAGGCCCCCACTCTTTTCGCCCTACCATCCATACACCTCTCCCACAACCACTCCCGGCCTCCTTTCCCTCACCTCCTCCAAATCACCAATGACCTCCTCACACTTGACCACCTGCCTGGCCACCCTCCTCCAACCCCTTCCTAACCACTCCACACGGCCACCACGCGGCGCAATGCCTCATCCCATTCCACCTTCACATGCTTCGGCCACACTCACAACAAGGGCCTAGCTCGCTTTCCTCCCCTCCTCACACCTTCCCACCAGAGCACCCACCCTCCTCCCACACCTGACTAACATGCACAGGTCCCCACAAAGAGCTGCAAGGCGGGCGCCCACCTTTTTGGCCCTGCCATGCACACGGCTCTCCCACTACCACTCCCGGCCTCCTTTCCCTCACCTCCTCCAAATCACCAATGACCTCCTCACACTTGACCACCTGCCTGGCCACCCTCCTCCAACCCCTTCCTAACCACTCCACACGGCCACCACGCGGCGCAATGCCTCATCCCATTCCACCTTCACATGCTTCGGCCACACTCACAACAAGGGCCTAGCTCGCTTTCCTCCCCTCCTCACACCTTCCCACCAGAGCACCCACCCTCCTCCCACACCTGACTAACATGCACAGGTCCCCACAAAGAGCTGCAAGGCGACCCACCTTTTTGGCCCTGCCATGCACACGGCTCTCCCACTACCACTCCCGTCCTCCTTTCCCTCACCTCCTCCAAATCACCAATGACCTCCTCACACTTGACCACCTGCCTGGCCACCCTCCTCCAACCCCTTCCTAACCACTCCACACGGCCACCACGCGGCGCAATGCCTCATCCCATTCCACCTTCACATGCTTCGGCCACACTCACAACAAGGGCCTAGCTCGCTTTCCTCCCCTCCTCACACCTTCCCACCAGAGCACCCACCCTCCTCCCACACCTGACTAACATCTACAGGCCCCCACAAAGAGCTGCAAGGCGGGCGCCTACCTTTTTGGCCCTGCCATGCACACGGCTCTCCCACTACCACTCCCGGCCTCCTTTCCCTCACCTCCTCCAAATCACCAATGACCTCCTCACACTTGACCACCTGCCTGGCCACCCTCCTCCAACCCCTTCCTAACCACTCCACACGGCCACCAGGCGGTGCAATGCCTCATCCCATTCCACCTTCACATGCTTCGGCCACACTCACAACAAGGGCCTAGCTCGCTTTCCTCCCCTCCTCACACCTTCCCACCAGAGCACCCACCCTCCTCCCACACCTGACTAACATCTACAGGCCCCCACAAAGAGCTGCAAGGCGGGCGCCTACCTTTTTGGCCCTGCCATGCACACGGCTCTCCCACAACCACTCCCGGCCTCCTTTCCCTCACCTCCTCCAAATCACCACTGACCTCCTCACACTTGACCACCTGCCTGGCCACCCTCCTCCAACCCCTTCCTAACCACTCCACACGGCCACCAGGCGGTGCAATGCCTCATCCCATTCCACCTTCACATGCTTCGGCCACACTCACAACAAGGGCCTAGCTCGCTTTCCTCCCCTCCTCACACCTTCCCACCAGAGCACCCACCCTCCTCCCACACCTGACTAACATGCACAGGTCCCCACAAACAGCAACAAGGCGCCCACCTTTTTGGCCCTGCCATGCACACGGCTCTCCCACTACCACTCCCGGCCTCCTTTCCCTCACCTCCTCCAAATCACCAATGACCTCCTCACACTTGCCCACCTGCCTGGCAACCCTCCTCCAACCCCTTCCTAACCACTCCACACGGCCACCACGCGGCGCAATGCCTCATCCCATTCCACCTTCACATGCTTCGGCCACACTCACAACAAGGGCCTAGCTCGCTTTCCTCCCCTCCTCACACCTTCCCACCAGAGCACCCACCCTCCTCCCACACCTGACTAACATGCACAGGTCCCCACAAAGAGCTGCAAGGCGCCCACCTTTTTGGCCCTGCCATGCACACGGCTCTCCCACTACCACTCCCGTCCTCCTTTCCCTCACCTCCTCCAAATCACCAATGACCTCCTCACACTTGACCACCTGCCTGGCCACCCTCCTCCAACCCCTTCCTAACCACTCCACACGGCCACCACGCGGCGCAATGCCTCATCCCATTCCACCTTCACATGCTTCAGCCACACTCACAACAAGGGCCTAGCTCGCTTTCCTCCCCTCCTCACACCTTCCCACCAGAGCACCCACCCTCCTCCCACACCTGACTAACATGCACAGGTCCCCACAAAGAGCTGCAAGGCGCCCACCTTTTTGGCCCTGCCATGCACACGGCTCTCCCACTACCACTCCCGTCCTCCTTTCCCTCACCTCCTCCAAATCACCAATGACCTCCTCACACTTGACCACCTGCCTGGCCACCCTCCTCCAACCCCTTCCTAACCACTCCACACGGCCACCACGCGGCGCAATGCCTCATCCCATTCCACCTTCACATGCTTCGGCCACACTCACAACAAGGGCCTAGCTCGCTTTCCTCCCCTCCTCACACCTTCCCACCAGAGCACCCACCCTCCTCCCACACCTGACTAACATCTACAGGCCCCCACAAAGAGCTGCAAGGCGGGCGCCCACCTTTTTGGCCCTGCCATGCACACGGCTCTCCCACAACCACTCCCGGCCTCCTTTCCCTCACCTCCTCCAAATCACCACTGACCTCCTCACACTTGACCACCTGCCTGGCCACCCTCCTCCAACCCCTTCCTAACCACTCCACACGGCCACCAGGCGGTGCAATGCCTCATCCCATTCCACCTTCACATGCTTCGGCCACACTCACAACAAGGGCCTAGCTCGCTTTCCTCCCCTCCTCACACCTTCCCACCAGAGCACCCACCCTCCTCCCACACCTGACTAACATCTACAGGCCCCCACAAAGAGCTGCAAGGCGGGCGCCTACCTTTTTGGCCCTGCCATGCACACGGCTCTCCCACTACCACTCCCGGCCTCCTTTCCCTCACCTCCTCCAAATCACCACTGACCTCCTCACACTTGACCACCTGCCTGGCCACCCTCCTCCAACCCCTTCCTAACCACTCCACACGGCCACCAGGCGGTGCAATGCCTCATCCCATTCCACCTTCACATGCTTCGGCCACACTCACAACAAGGGCCTAGCTCGCTTTCCTCCCCTCCTCACACCTTCCCACCAGAGCACCCACCCTCCTCCCACACCTGACTAACATGCACAGGTCCCCACAAACAGCAACAAGGCGCCCACCTTTTTGGCCCTGCCATGCACACGGCTCTCCCACTACCACTCCCGTCCTCCTTTCCCTCACCTCCTCCAAATCACCAATGACCTCCTCACACTTGCCCACCTGCCTGGCCACCCTCCTCCAACCCCTTCCTAACCACTCCACACGGCCACCACGCGGCGCAATGCCTCATCCCATTCCACCTTCACATGCTTCGGCCACACTCACAACAAGGGCCTAGCTCGCTTTCCTCCCCTCCTCACACCTTCCCACCAGAGCACCCACCCTCCTCCCACACCTGACTAACATGCACAGGTCCCCACAAAGAGCTGCAAGGCGCCCACCTTTTTGGCCCTGCCATACACACGGCTCTCCCACTACCACTCCCGGCCTCCTTTCCCTCACCTCCTCCAAATCACCAATGACCTCCTCACACTTGACCACCTGCCTGGCCACCCTCCTCCAACCCCTTCCTAACCACTCCACACGGCCACCACGCGGCGCAATGCCTCATCCCATTCCACCTTCACATGCTTCGGCCACACTCACAACAAGGGCCTAGCTCGCTTTCCTCCCCTCCTCACACCTTCCCACCAGAGCACCCACCCTCCTCCCACACCTGACTAACATGCATAGACCCCCGCAAACAGCAACAAGGCCCCCACTCTTTTCGCCCTACCATCCATACACCTCTCCCACAACCACTCCCGGCCTCCTTTCCCTCACCTCCTCCAAATCACCAATGACCTCCTCACACTTGCCCACCTGCCTGGCAACCCTCCTCCAACCCCTTCCTAACCACTCCACACGGCCACCACGCGGCGCAATGCCTCATCCCATTCCACCTTCACATGCTTCAGCCACACTCACAACAAGGGCCTAGCTCGCTTTCCTCCCCTCCTCACACCTTCCCACCAGAGCACCCATCCTCCTCCCACACCTGACTAACATGCACAGGTCCCCACAAAGAGCTGCAAGGCGCCCACCTTTTTGGCCCTGCCATGCACACGGCTCTCCCACTACCACTCCCGTCCTCCTTTCCCTCACCTCCTCCAAATCACCACTGACCTCCTCACACTTGACCACCTGCCTGGCCACCCTCCTCCAACCCCTTCCTAACCACTCCACACGGCCACCACGCGGCGCAATGCCTCATCCCATTCCACCTTCACATGCTTCGGCCACACTCACAACAAGGGCCTAGCTCGCTTTCCTCCCCTCCTCACACCTTCCCACCAGAGCACCCACCCTCCTCCCACACCTGACTAACATGCATAGACCCCCGCAAACAGCAACAAGGCCCCCACTCTTTTCGCCCTACCATCCATACACCTCTCCCACAACCACTCCCGGCCTCCTTTCCCTCACCTCCTCCAAATCACCAATGACCTCCTCACACTTGCCCACCTGCCTGGCAACCCTCCTCCAACCCCTTCCTAACCACTCCACACGGCCACCACGCGGCGCAATGCCTCATCCCATTCCACCTTCACATGCTTCAGCCACACTCACAACAAGGGCCTAGCTCGCTTTCCTCCCCTCCTCACACCTTCCCACCAGAGCACCCATCCTCCTCCCACACCTGACTAACATGCACAGGTCCCCACAAAGAGCTGCAAGGCGCCCACCTTTTTGGCCCTGCCATGCACACGGCTCTCCCACTACCACTCCCGTCCTCCTTTCCCTCACCTCCTCCAAATCACCAATGACCTCCTCACACTTGACCACCTGCCTGGCCACCCTCCTCCAACCCCTTCCTAACCACTCCACACGGCCACCACGCGGCGCAATGCCTCATCCCATTCCACCTTCACATGCTTCGGCCACACTCACAACAAGGGCCTAGCTCGCTTTCCTCCCCTCCTCACACCTTCCCACCAGAGCACCCACCCTCCTCCCACACCTGACTAACATCTACAGGCCCCACAAAGAGCTGCAAGGCGGGCGCCTACCTTTTTGGCCCTGCCATGCACACGGCTCTCCCACTACCACTCCCGGCCTCCTTTCCCTCACCTCCTCCAAATCACCAATGACCTCCTCACACTTGCCCACCTGCCTGGCCACCCTCCTCCAACCCCTTCCTAACCACTCCACACGGCCACCAGGCGGTGCAATGCCTCATCCCATTCCACCTTCACATGCTTCGGCCACACTCACAACAAGGGCCTAGCTCGCTTTCCTCCCCTCCTCACACCTTCCCACCAGAGCACCCACCCTCCTCCCACACCTGACTAACATGCACAGGGCCCCACAAAGAGCTGCAAGGCGCCCACCTTTTTGGCCCTGCCATGCACACGGCTCTCCCACTACCACTCCCGTCCTCCTTTCCCTCACCTCCTCCAAATCACCAATGACCTCCTCACACTTGCCCACCTGCCTGGCCACCCTCCTCCAACCCCTTCCTAACCACTCCACACGGCCACCACGTGGCGCAATGCCTCATCCCATTCCACCTTCACATGCTTCGGCCACACTCACAACAAGGGCCTAGCTCGCTTTCCTCCCCTCCTCACACCTTCCCACCAGAGCACCCACCCTCCTCCCACACCTCACTAACATGCACAGGTCCCCACAAAGAGCTGCAAGGCGACCCACCTTTTTGGCCCTGCCATGCACACGGCTCTCCCACTACCACTCCCGGCCTCCTTTCCCTCACCTCCTCCAAATCACCAATGACCTCCTCACACTTGACCACCTGCCTGGCCACCCTCCTCCAACCCCTTCCTAACCACTCCACACGGCCACCAGGTGGTGCAATGCCTCATCCCATTCCACCTTCACATGCTTCGGCCACACTCACAACAAGGGCCTAGCTCGCTTTCCTCCCCTCCTCACACCTTCCCACCAGAGCACCCACCCTCCTCCCACACCTGACTAACATGCACAGGTCCCCACAAACAGCAACAAGGCACCCACCTTTTTGGCCCTGCCATGCACACGGCTCTCCCACTACCACTCCCGTCCTCCTTTCCCTCACCTCCTCCAAATCACCAATGACCTCCTCACACTTGACCACCTGCCTGGCCACCCTCCTCCAACCCCTTCCTAACCACTCCACACGGCCACCAGGCGGTGCAATGCCTCATCCCATTCCACCTTCACATGCTTCGGCCACACTCACAACAAGGGCCTAGCTCGCTTTCCTCCCCTCCTCACACCTTCCCACCAGAGCACCCACCCTCCTCCCACACCTGACTAACATCTACAGGCCCCCACAAAGAGCTGCAAGGCGGGCGCCTACCTTTTTGGCCCTGCCATGCACACGGCTCTCCCACAACCACTCCCGGCCTCCTTTCCCTCACCTCCTCCAAATCACCAATGACCTCCTCACACTTGACCACCTGCCTGGCCACCCTCCTCCAACCCCTTCCTAACCACTCCACACGGCCACCAGGCGGTGCAATGCCTCATCCCATTCCACCTTCACATGCTTCGGCCACACTCACAACAAGGGCCTAGCTCGCTTTCCTCCCCTCCTCACACCTTCCCACCAGAGCACCCACCCTCCTCCCACACCTGACTAACATGCACAGGTCCCCACAAAGAGCTGCAAGGCGCCCACCTTTTTGGCCCTGCCATGCACACGGCTCTCCCACTACCACTCCCGGCCTCCTTTCCCTCACCTCCTCCAAATCACCAATGACCTCCTCACACTTGACCACCTGCCTGGCCACCCTCCTCCAACCCCTTCCTAACCACTCCACACGGCCACCACGCGGCGCAATGCCTCATCCCATTCCACCTTCACATGCTTCGGCCACACTCACAACAAGGGCCTAGCTCGCTTTCCTCCCCTCCTCACACCTTCCCACCAGAGCACCCATCCTCCTCCCACACCTGACTAACATGCACAGGTCCCCACAAAGAGCTGCAAGGCGCCCACCTTTTTGGCCCTGCCATGCACACGGCTCTCCCACTACCACTCCCGGCCTCCTTTCCCTCACCTCCTCCAAATCACCACTGACCTCCTCACACTTGACCACCTGCCTGGCCACCCTCCTCCAACCCCTTCCTAACCACTCCACACGGCCACCAGGCGGCGCAATGCCTCATCCCATTCCACCTTCACATGCTTCGGCCACACTCACAACAAGGGCCTAGCTCGCTTTCCTCCCCTCCTCACACCTTCCCACCAGAGCACCCACCCTCCTCCCACACCTGACTAACATCTACAGGCCCCCACAAAGAGCTGCAAGGCGGGCGCCTACCTTTTTGGCCCTGCCATGCACACGGCTCTCCCACAACCACTCCCGGCCTCCTTTCCCTCACCTCCTCCAAATCACCAATGACCTCCTCACACTTGACCACCTGCCTGGCCACCCTCCTCCAACCCCTTCCTAACCACTCCACACGGCCACCACGCGGCGCAATGCCTCATCCCATTCCACCTTCACATGCTTCAGCCACACTCACAACAAGGGCCTAGCTCGCTTTCCTCCCCTCCTCACACCTTCCCACCAGAGCACCCACCCTCCTCCCACACCTGACTAACATGCACAGGTCCCCACAAAGAGCTGCAAGGCGCCTACCCTTTTGGCCCTGCCATGCACACGGCTCTCCCACTACCACTCCCGGCCTCCTTTCCCTCACCTCCTCCAAATCACCAATGACCTCCTCACACTTGCCCACCTGCCTGGCCACCCTCCTCCAACCCCTTCCTAACCACTCCACACGGCCACCACGCGGCGCAATGCCTCATCCCATTCCACCTTCACATGCTTCGGCCACACTCACAACAAGGGCCTAGCTCGCTTTCCTCCCCTCCTCACACCTTCCCACCAGAGCACCCACCCTCCTCCCACACCTGACTAACATGCACAGGTCCCCACAAAGAGCTGCAAGGCGGGCGCCCACCTTTTTGGCCCTGCCATGCACACGGCTCTCCCACTACCACTCCCGGCCTCCTTTCCCTCACCTCCTCCAAATCACCAATGACCTCCTCACACTTGACCACCTGCCTGGCCACCCTCCTCCAACCCCTTCCTAACCACTCCACACGGCCACCAGGCGGTGCAATGCCTCATCCCATTCCACCTTCACATGCTTCGGCCACACTCACAACAAGGGCCTAGCTCGCTTTCCTCCCCTCCTCACACCTTCCCACCAGAGCACCCACCCTCCTCCCACACCTGACTAACATGCACAGGCCCCCACAAAGAGCTGCAAGGCGGGCGCCTACCTTTTTGGCCCTGCCATGCACACGGCTCTCCCACTACCACTCCCGGCCTCCTTTCCCTCACCTCCTCCAAATCACCAATGACCTCCTCACACTTGACCACCTGCCTGGCCACCCTCCTCCAACCCCTTCCTAACCACTCCACACGGCCACCACGCGGCGCAATGCCTCATCCCATTCCACCTTCACATGCTTCGGCCACACTCACAACAAGGGCCTAGCTCGCTTTCCTCCCCTCCTCACACCTTCCCACCAGAGCACCCATCCTCCTCCCACACCTGACTAACATGCACAGGTCCCCACAAAGAGCTGCAAGGCGCCCACCTTTTTGGCCCTGCCATGCACACGGCTCTCCCACTACCACTCCCGGCCTCCTTTCCCTCACCTCCTCCAAATCACCACTGACCTCCTCACACTTGACCACCTGCCTGGCCACCCTCCTCCAACCCCTTCCTAACCACTCCACACGGCCACCAGGCGGCGCAATGCCTCATCCCATTCCACCTTCACATGCTTCGGCCACACTCACAACAAGGGCCTAGCTCGCTTTCCTCCCCTCCTCACACCTTCCCACCAGAGCACCCACCCTCCTCCCACACCTGACTAACATCTACAGGCCCCCACAAAGAGCTGCAAGGCGGGCGCCTACCTTTTTGGCCCTGCCATGCACACGGCTCTCCCACAACCACTCCCGGCCTCCTTTCCCTCACCTCCTCCAAATCACCAATGACCTCCTCACACTTGACCACCTGCCTGGCCACCCTCCTCCAACCCCTTCCTAACCACTCCACACGGCCACCACGCGGCGCAATGCCTCATCCCATTCCACCTTCACATGCTTCAGCCACACTCACAACAAGGGCCTAGCTCGCTTTCCTCCCCTCCTCACACCTTCCCACCAGAGCACCCACCCTCCTCCCACACCTGACTAACATGCACAGGTCCCCACAAAGAGCTGCAAGGCGCCTACCCTTTTGGCCCTGCCATGCACACGGCTCTCCCACTACCACTCCCGGCCTCCTTTCCCTCACCTCCTCCAAATCACCAATGACCTCCTCACACTTGCCCACCTGCCTGGCCACCCTCCTCCAACCCCTTCCTAACCACTCCACACGGCCACCACGCGGCGCAATGCCTCATCCCATTCCACCTTCACATGCTTCGGCCACACTCACAACAAGGGCCTAGCTCGCTTTCCTCCCCTCCTCACACCTTCCCACCAGAGCACCCACCCTCCTCCCACACCTGACTAACATGCACAGGTCCCCACAAAGAGCTGCAAGGCGGGCGCCCACCTTTTTGGCCCTGCCATGCACACGGCTCTCCCACTACCACTCCCGGCCTCCTTTCCCTCACCTCCTCCAAATCACCAATGACCTCCTCACACTTGACCACCTGCCTGGCCACCCTCCTCCAACCCCTTCCTAACCACTCCACACGGCCACCAGGCGGTGCAATGCCTCATCCCATTCCACCTTCACATGCTTCGGCCACACTCACAACAAGGGCCTAGCTCGCTTTCCTCCCCTCCTCACACCTTCCCACCAGAGCACCCACCCTCCTCCCACACCTGACTAACATGCACAGGCCCCCACAAAGAGCTGCAAGGCGGGCGCCTACCTTTTTGGCCCTGCCATGCACACGGCTCTCCCACTACCACTCCCGGCCTCCTTTCCCTCACCTCCTCCAAATCACCAATGACCTCCTCACACTTGACCACCTGCCTGGCCACCCTCCTCCAACCCCTTCCTAACCACTCCACACGGCCACCACGCGGCGCAATGCCTCATCCCATTCCACCTTCACATGCTTCGGCCACACTCACAACAAGGGCCTAGCTCGCTTTCCTCCCCTCCTCACACCTTCCCACCAGAGCACCCACCCTCCTCCCACACCTGACTAACATGCACAGGTCCCCACAAAGAGCTGCAAGGCGCCCACCTTTTTGGCCCTGCCATGCACACGGCTCTCCCACTACCACTCCCGGCCTCCTTTCCCTCACCTCCTCCAAATCACCAATGACCTCCTCACACTTGCCCACCTGCCTGGCCACCCTCCTCCAACCCCTTCCTAACCACTCCACACGGCCACCAGGCGGCGCAATGCCTCATCCCATTCCACCTTCACATGCTTCGGCCACACTCACAACAAGGGCCTAGCTCGCTTTCCTCCCCTCCTCACACCTTCCCACCAGAGCACCCACCCTCCTCCCACACCTGACTAACATGCACAGGTCCCCACAAAGAGCTGCAAGGCGGGCGCCCACCTTTTTGGCCCTGCCATGCACACGGCTCTCCCACTACCACTCCCGGCCTCCTTTCCCTCACCTCCTCCAAATCACCAATGACCTCCTCACACTTGACCACCTGCCTGGCCACCCTCCTCCAACCCCTTCCTAACCACTCCACACGGCCACCAGGCGGTGCAATGCCTCATCCCATTCCACCTTCACATGCTTCGGCCACACTCACAACAAGGGCCTAGCTCGCTTTCCTCCCCTCCTCACACCTTCCCACCAGAGCACCCACCCTCCTCCCACACCTGACTAACATGCACAGGCCCCCACAAAGAGCTGCAAGGCGGGCGCCTACCTTTTTGGCCCTGCCATGCACACGGCTCTCCCACTACCACTCCCGGCCTCCTTTCCCTCACCTCCTCCAAATCACCAATGACCTCCTCACACTTGACCACCTGCCTGGCCACCCTCCTCCAACCCCTTCCTAACCACTCCACACGGCCACCACGCGGCGCAATGCCTCATCCCATTCCACCTTCACATGCTTCGGCCACACTCACAACAAGGGCCTAGCTCGCTTTCCTCCCCTCCTCACACCTTCCCACCAGAGCACCCACCCTCCTCCCACACCTGACTAACATGCACAGGTCCCCACAAAGAGCTGCAAGGCGCCCACCTTTTTGGCCCTGCCATGCACACGGCTCTCCCACTACCACTCCCGGCCTCCTTTCCCTCACCTCCTCCAAATCACCAATGACCTCCTCACACTTGCCCACCTGCCTGGCCACCCTCCTCCAACCCCTTCCTAACCACTCCACACGGCCACCAGGCGGCGCAATGCCTCATCCCATTCCACCTTCACATGCTTCGGCCACACTCACAACAAGGGCCTAGCTCGCTTTCCTCCCCTCCTCACACCTTCCCACCAGAGCACCCACCCTCCTCCCACACCTCACTAACATGCACAGGTCCCCACAAAGAGCTGCAAGGCGACCCACCTTTTTGGCCCTGCCATACACACGGCTCTCCCACTACCACTCCCGTCCTCCTTTCCCTCACCTCCTCCAAATCACCAATGACCTCCTCACACTTGACCACCTGCCTGGCCACCCTCCTCCAACCCCTTCCTAACCACTCCACACGGCCACCACGCGGCGCAATGCCTCATCCCATTCCACCTTCACATGCTTCGGCCACACTCACAACAAGGGCCTAGCTCGCTTTCCTCCCCTCCTCACACCTTCCCACCAGAGCACCCATCCTCCTCCCACACCTGACTAACATGCACAGGTCCCCACAAAGAGCTGCAAGGCGCCCACCTTTTTGGCCCTGCCATGCACACGGCTCTCCCACTACCACTCCCGGCCTCCTTTCCCTCACCTCCTCCAAATCACCACTGACCTCCTCACACTTGACCACCTGCCTGGCCACCCTCCTCCAACCCCTTCCTAACCACTCCACACGGCCACCAGGCGGCGCAATGCCTCATCCCATTCCACCTTCACATGCTTCGGCCACACTCACAACAAGGGCCTAGCTCGCTTTCCTCCCCTCCTCACACCTTCCCACCAGAGCACCCACCCTCCTCCCACACCTGACTAACATCTACAGGCCCCGACAAAGAGCTGCAAGGCGGGCGCCTACCTTTTTGGCCCTGCCATGCACACGGCTCTCCCACAACCACTCCCGGCCTCCTTTCCCTCACCTCCTCCAAATCACCAATGACCTCCTCACACTTGACCACCTGCCTGGCCACCCTCCTCCAACCCCTTCCTAACCACTCCACACGGCCACCACGCGGCGCAATGCCTCATCCCATTCCACCTTCACATGCTTCAGCCACACTCACAACAAGGGCCTAGCTCGCTTTCCTCCCCTCCTCACACCTTCCCACCAGAGCACCCACCCTCCTCCCACACCTGACTAACATGCACAGGTCCCCACAAAGAGCTGCAAGGCGCCTACCTTTTTGGCCCTGCCATGCACACGGCTCTCCCACTACCACTCCCGGCCTCCTTTCCCTCACCTCCTCCAAATCACCAATGACCTCCTCACACTTGCCCACCTGCCTGGCCACCCTCCTCCAACCCCTTCCTAACCACTCCACACGGCCACCAGGCGGCGCAATGCCTCATCCCATTCCACCTTCACATGCTTCGGCCACACTCACAACAAGGGCCTAGCTCGCTTTCCTCCCCTCCTCACACCTTCCCACCAGAGCACCCACCCTCCTCCCACACCTGACTAACATGCACAGGTCCCCACAAAGAGCTGCAAGGCGGGCGCCCACCTTTTTGGCCCTGCCATGCACACGGCTCTCCCACTACCACTCCCGGCCTCCTTTCCCTCACCTCCTCCAAATCACCAATGACCTCCTCACACTTGACCACCTGCCTGGCCACCCTCCTCCAACCCCTTCCTAACCACTCCACACGGCCACCAGGCGGTGCAATGCCTCATCCCATTCCACCTTCACATGCTTCGGCCACACTCACAACAAGGGCCTAGCTCGCTTTCCTCCCCTCCTCACACCTTCCCACCAGAGCACCCACCCTCCTCCCACACCTGACTAACATGCACAGGCCCCCACAAAGAGCTGCAAGGCGGGCGCCTACCTTTTTGGCCCTGCCATGCACACGGCTCTCCCACTACCACTCCCGGCCTCCTTTCCCTCACCTCCTCCAAATCACCAATGACCTCCTCACACTTGACCACCTGCCTGGCCACCCTCCTCCAACCCCTTCCTAACCACTCCACACGGCCACCAGGCGGCGCAATGCCTCATCCCATTCCACCTTCACATGCTTCGGCCACACTCACAACAAGGGCCTAGCTCGCTTTCCTCCCCTCCTCACACCTTCCCACCAGAGCACCCACCCTCCTCCCACACCTGACTAACATGCACAGGTCCCCACAAAGAGCTGCAAGGCGCCCACCTTTTTGGCCCTGCCATGCACACGGCTCTCCCACTACCACTCCCGGCCTCCTTTCCCTCACCTCCTCCAAATCACCAATGACCTCCTCACACTTGCCCACCTGCCTGGCCACCCTCCTCCAACCCCTTCCTAACCACTCCACACGGCCACCAGGCGGCGCAATGCCTCATCCCATTCCACCTTCACATGCTTCGGCCACACTCACAACAAGGGCCTAGCTCGCTTTCCTCCCCTCCTCACACCTTCCCACCAGAGCACCCACCCTCCTCCCACACCTCACTAACATGCACAGGTCCCCACAAAGAGCTGCAAGGCGACCCACCTTTTTGGCCCTGCCATACACACGGCTCTCCCACTACCACTCCCGTCCTCCTTTCCCTCACCTCCTCCAAATCACCAATGACCTCCTCACACTTGACCACCTGCCTGGCCACCCTCCTCCAACCCCTTCCTAACCACTCCACACGGCCACCACGCGGCGCAATGCCTCATCCCATTCCACCTTCACATGCTTCGGCCACACTCACAACAAGGGCCTAGCTCGCTTTCCTCCCCTCCTCACACCTTCCCACCAGAGCACCCATCCTCCTCCCACACCTGACTAACATGCACAGGTCCCCACAAAGAGCTGCAAGGCGCCCACCTTTTTGGCCCTGCCATGCACACGGCTCTCCCACTACCACTCCCGGCCTCCTTTCCCTCACCTCCTCCAAATCACCACTGACCTCCTCACACTTGACCACCTGCCTGGCCACCCTCCTCCAACCCCTTCCTAACCACTCCACACGGCCACCAGGCGGCGCAATGCCTCATCCCATTCCACCTTCACATGCTTCGGCCACACTCACAACAAGGGCCTAGCTCGCTTTCCTCCCCTCCTCACACCTTCCCACCAGAGCACCCACCCTCCTCCCACACCTGACTAACATCTACAGGCCCCGACAAAGAGCTGCAAGGCGGGCGCCTACCTTTTTGGCCCTGCCATGCACACGGCTCTCCCACAACCACTCCCGGCCTCCTTTCCCTCACCTCCTCCAAATCACCAATGACCTCCTCACACTTGACCACCTGCCTGGCCACCCTCCTCCAACCCCTTCCTAACCACTCCACACGGCCACCACGCGGCGCAATGCCTCATCCCATTCCACCTTCACATGCTTCAGCCACACTCACAACAAGGGCCTAGCTCGCTTTCCTCCCCTCCTCACACCTTCCCACCAGAGCACCCACCCTCCTCCCACACCTGACTAACATGCACAGGTCCCCACAAAGAGCTGCAAGGCGCCTACCTTTTTGGCCCTGCCATGCACACGGCTCTCCCACTACCACTCCCGGCCTCCTTTCCCTCACCTCCTCCAAATCACCAATGACCTCCTCACACTTGCCCACCTGCCTGGCCACCCTCCTCCAACCCCTTCCTAACCACTCCACACGGCCACCAGGCGGCGCAATGCCTCATCCCATTCCACCTTCACATGCTTCGGCCACACTCACAACAAGGGCCTAGCTCGCTTTCCTCCCCTCCTCACACCTTCCCACCAGAGCACCCACCCTCCTCCCACACCTGACTAACATGCACAGGTCCCCACAAAGAGCTGCAAGGCGGGCGCCCACCTTTTTGGCCCTGCCATGCACACGGCTCTCCCACTACCACTCCCGGCCTCCTTTCCCTCACCTCCTCCAAATCACCAATGACCTCCTCACACTTGACCACCTGCCTGGCCACCCTCCTCCAACCCCTTCCTAACCACTCCACACGGCCACCAGGCGGTGCAATGCCTCATCCCATTCCACCTTCACATGCTTCGGCCACACTCACAACAAGGGCCTAGCTCGCTTTCCTCCCCTCCTCACACCTTCCCACCAGAGCACCCACCCTCCTCCCACACCTGACTAACATGCACAGGCCCCCACAAAGAGCTGCAAGGCGGGCGCCTACCTTTTTGGCCCTGCCATGCACACGGCTCTCCCACTACCACTCCCGGCCTCCTTTCCCTCACCTCCTCCAAATCACCAATGACCTCCTCACACTTGACCACCTGCCTGGCCACCCTCCTCCAACCCCTTCCTAACCACTCCACACGGCCACCAGGCGGCGCAATGCCTCATCCCATTCCACCTTCACATGCTTCGGCCACACTCACAACAAGGGCCTAGCTCGCTTTCCTCCCCTCCTCACACCTTCCCACCAGAGCACCCACCCTCCTCCCACACCTGACTAACATGCACAGGTCCCCACAAAGAGCTGCAAGGCGCCCACCTTTTTGGCCCTGCCATGCACACGGCTCTCCCACTACCACTCCCGGCCTCCTTTCCCTCACCTCCTCCAAATCACCAATGACCTCCTCACACTTGCCCACCTGCCTGGCCACCCTCCTCCAACCCCTTCCTAACCACTCCACACGGCCACCAGGCGGCGCAATGCCTCATCCCATTCCACCTTCACATGCTTCGGCCACACTCACAACAAGGGCCTAGCTCGCTTTCCTCCCCTCCTCACACCTTCCCACCAGAGCACCCACCCTCCTCCCACACCTCACTAACATGCACAGGTCCCCACAAAGAGCTGCAAGGCGACCCACCTTTTTGGCCCTGCCATGCACACGGCTCTCCCACTACCACTCCCGGCCTCCTTTCCCTCACCTCCTCCAAATCACCAATGACCTCCTCACACTTGACCACCTGCCTGGCCACCCTCCTCCAACCCCTTCCTAACCACTCCACACGGCCACCAGGTGGTGCAATGCCTCATCCCATTCCACCTTCACATGCTTCGGCCACACTCACAACAAGGGCCTAGCTCGCTTTCCTCCCCTCCTCACACCTTCCCACCAGAGCACCCACCCTCCTCCCACACCTGACTAACATCTACAGGCCCCCACAAAGAGCTGCAAGGCGGGCGCCTACCTTTTTGGCCCTGCCATGCACACGGCTCTCCCACAACCACTCCCGGCCTCCTTTCCCTCACCTCCTCCAAATCACCACTGACCTCCTCACACTTGACCACCTGCCTGGCCACCCTCCTCCAACCCCTTCCTAACCACTCCACACGGCCACCACGCGGCGCAATGCCTCATCCCATTCCACCTTCACATGCTTCGGCCACACTCACAACAAGGGCCTAGCTCGCTTTCCTCCCCTCCTCACACCTTCCCACCAGAGCACCCACCCTCCTCCCACACCTGACTAACATGCACAGGTCCCCACAAAGAGCTGCAAGGCGCCCACCTTTTTGGCCCTGCCATGCACACGGCTCTCCCACTACCACTCCCGTCCTCCTTTCCCTCACCTCCTCCAAATCACCAATGACCTCCTCACACTTGCCCACCTGCCTGGCCACCCTCCTCCAACCCCTTCCTAACCACTCCACACGGCCACCACGCGGTGCAATGCCTCATCCCATTCCACCTTCACATGCTTCGGCCACACTCAC
Organism: Struthio camelus; assembly: GCF_040807025.1. Classification (NCBI taxonomy): domain Eukaryota; kingdom Metazoa; phylum Chordata; class Aves; order Struthioniformes; family Struthionidae; genus Struthio; species Struthio camelus. Next base: position 1,245,597 of record NW_027182620.1, read on the forward strand.
AACAAGGGCCTAGCTCGCTTTCCTCCCCTCCTCACACCTTCCCACCAGAGCACCCACCCTCCTCCCACACCTGACTAACATGCACAGGTCCCCACAAAGAGCTGCAAGGCGCCCACCTTTTTGGCCCTGCCATACACACGGCTCTCCCACTACCACTCCCGGCCTCCTTTCCCTCACCTCCTCCAAATCACCAATGACCTCCTCACACTTGACCACCTGCCTGGCCACCCTCCTCCAAACCCTTCCTAACCACTCCACACGGCCACCACGCGGCGCAATGCCTCATCCCATTCCACCTTCACATGCTTCGGCCACACTCACAACAAGGGCCTAGCTCGCTTTCCTCCCCTCCTCACACCTTCCCACCAGAGCACCCACCCTCCTCCCACACCTGACTAACATGCATAGACCCCCGCAAACAGCAACAAGGCCCCCACTCTTTTCGCCCTACCATCCATACACCTCTCCCACAACCACTCCCGGCCTCCTTTCCCTCACCTCCTCCAAATCACCAATGACCTCCTCACACTTGCCCACCTGCCTGGCCACCCTCCTCCAACCCCTTCCTAACCACTCCACACGGCCACCACGCGGCGCAATGCCTCATCCCATTCCACCTTCACATGCTTTGGCCACACTCACAACAAGGGCCTAGCTCGCTTTCCTCCCCTCCTCACACCTTCCCACCAGAGCACCCACCCTCCTCCCACACCTCACTAACATGCACAGGTCCCCACAAAGAGCTGCAAGGCGCCCACCTTTTTGGCCCTGCCATGCACACGGCTCTCCCACTACCACTCCCGGCCTCCTTTCCCTCACCTCCTCCAAATCACCAATGACCTCCTCACACTTGACCACCTGCCTGGCCACCCTCCTCCAACCCCTTCCTAACCACTCCACACGGCCACCACGCGGCGCAATGCCTCATCCCATTCCACCTTCACATGCTTCGGCCACACTCACAACAAGGGCCTAGCTCGCTTTCCTCCCCTCCTCACACCTTCCCACCAGAGCACCCACCCTCCTCCCACACCTCACTAACATGCACAGGTCCCCACAAAGAGCTGCAAGGCGACCCACCTTTTTGGCCCTGCCATGCACACGGCTCTCCCACTACCACTCCCGTCCTCCTTTCCCTCACCTCCTCCAAATCACCAATGACCTCCTCACACTTGACCACCTGCCTGGCCACCCTCCTCCAACCCCTTCCTAACCACTCCACACGGCCACCACGCGGCGCAATGCCTCATCCCATTCCACCTTCACATGCTTCGGCCACACTCACAACAAGGGCCTAGCTCGCTTTCCTCCCCTCCTCACACCTTCCCACCAGAGCACCCATCCTCCTCCCACACCTGACTAACATGCACAGGTCCCCACAAAGAGCTGCAAGGCGGGCGCCCACCTTTTTGGCCCTGCCATGCACACGGCTCTCCCACTACCACTCCCGTCCTCCTTTCCCTCACCTCCTCCAAATCACCACTGACCTCCTCACACTTGACCACCTGCCTGGCCACCCTCCTCCAACCCCTTCCTAACCACTCCACACGGCCACCAGGCGGCGCAATGCCTCATCCCATTCCACCTTCACATGCTTCGGCCACACTCACAACAAGGGCCTAGCTCGCTTTCCTCCCCTCCTCACACCTTCCCACCAGAGCACCCACCCTCCTCCCACACCTGACTAACATCTACAGGCCCCCACAAAGAGCTGCAAGGCGGGCGCCTACCTTTTTGGCCCTGCCATGCACACGGCTCTCCCACTACCACTCCCGGCCTCCTTTCCCTCACCTCCTCCAAATCACCAATGACCTCCTCACACTTGACCACCTGCCTGGCCACCCTCCTCCAACCCCTTCCTAACCACTCCACACGGCCACCACGCGGCGCAATGCCTCATCCCATTCCACCTTCACATGCTTCGGCCACACTCACAACAAGGGCCTAGCTCGCTTTCCTCCCCTCCTCACACCTTCCCACCAGAGCACCCACCCTCCTCCCACACCTGACTAACATGCACAGGTCCCCACAAAGAGCTGCAAGGCGGGCGCCCACCTTTTTGGCCCTGCCATGCACACGGCTCTCCCACTACCACTCCCGGCCTCCTTTCCCTCACCTCCTCCAAATCACCAATGACCTCCTCACACTTGACCACCTGCCTGGCCACCCTCCTCCAACCCCTTCCTAACCACTCCACACGGCCACCAGGCGGTGCAATGCCTCATCCCATTCCACCTTCACATGCTTCGGCCACACTCACAACAAGGGCCTAGCTCGCTTTCCTCCCCTCCTCACACCTTCCCACCAGAGCACCCACCCTCCTCCCACACCTGACTAACATGCACAGGGCCCCACAAAGAGCTGCAAGGCGCCCACCTTTTTGGCCCTGCCATGCACACGGCTCTCCCACTACCACTCCCGGCCTCCTTTCCCTCACCTCCTCCAAATCACCAATGACCTCCTCACACTTGCCCACCTGCCTGGCCACCCTCCTCCAACCCCTTCCTAACCACTCCACACGGCCACCACGCGGCGCAATGCCTCATCCCATTCCACCTTCACATGCTTCGGCCACACTCACAACAAGGGCCTAGCTCGCTTTCCTCCCCTCCTCACACCTTCCCACCAGAGCACCCACCCTCCTCCCACACCTCACTAACATGCACAGGTCCCCACAAAGAGCTGCAAGGCGACCCACCTTTTTGGCCCTGCCATGCACACGGCTCTCCCACTACCACTCCCGGCCTCCTTTCCCTCACCTCCTCCAAATCACCAATGACCTCCTCACACTTGACCACCTGCCTGGCCACCCTCCTCCAACCCCTTCCTAACCACTCCACATGGCCACCAGGTGGTGCAATGCCTCATCCCATTCCACCTTCACATGCTTCGGCCACACTCACAACAAGGGCCTAGCTCGCTTTCCTCCCCTCCTCACACCTTCCCACCAGAGCACCCACCCTCCTCCCACACCTGACTAACATGCACAGGTCCCCACAAAGAGCTGCAAGGCGCCCACCTTTTTGGCCCTGCCATGCACACGGCTCTCCCACTACCACTCCCGGCCTCCTTTCCCTCACCTCCTCCAAATCACCACTGACCTCCTCACACTTGACCACCTGCCTGGCCACCCTCCTCCAACCCCTTCCTAACCACTCCACACGGCCACCAGGCGGTGCAATGCCTCATCCCATTCCACCTTCACATGCTTCGGCCACACTCACAACAAGGGCCTAGCTCGCTTTCCTCCCCTCCTCACACCTTCCCACCAGAGCACCCACCCTCCTCCCACACCTGACTAACATCTACAGGCCCTCACAAAGAGCTGCAAGGCGGGCGCCTACCTTTTTGGCCCTGCCATGCACACGGCTCTCCCACAACCACTCCCGGCCTCCTTTCCCTCACCTCCTCCAAATCACCAATGACCTCCTCACACTTGACCACCTGCCTGGCCACCCTCCTCCAACCCCTTCCTAACCACTCCACACGGCCACCAGGCGGTGCAATGCCTCATCCCATTCCACCTTCACATGCTTCGGCCACACTCACAACAAGGGCCTAGCTCGCTTTCCTCCCCTCCTCACACCTTCCCACCAGAGCACCCACCCTCCTCCCACACCTGACTAACATCTACAGGCCCCCACAAAGAGCTGCAAGGCGCCCACCTTTTTGGCCCTGCCATACACACGGCTCTCCCACTACCACTCCCGTCCTCCTTTCCCTCACCTCCTCCAAATCACCAATGACCTCCTCACACTTGCCCACCTGCCTGGCCACCCTCCTCCAACCCCTTCCTAACCACTCCACACGGCCACCACGCGGCGCAATGCCTCATCCCATTCCACCTTCACATGCTTCGGCCACACTCACAACAAGGGCCTAGCTCGCTTTCCTCCCCTCCTCACACCTTCCCACCAGAGCACCCACCCTCCTCCCACACCTGACTAACATGCATAGACCCCCGCAAACAGCAACAAGGCCCCCACTCTTTTCGCCCTACCATCCGTACACCTCTCCCACAACCACTCCCGGCCTCCTTTCCCTCACCTCCTCCAAATCACCAATGACCTCCTCACACTTGCCCACCTGCCTGGCAACCCTCCTACAACCCCTTCCTAACCACTCCACACGGCCACCACGCGGCGCAATGCCTCATCCCATTCCACCTTCACATGCTTTGGCCACACTCACAACAAGGGCCTAGCTCGCTTTCCTCCCCTCCTCACACCTTCCCACCAGAGCACCCACCCTCCTCCCACACCTCACTAACATGCACAGGTCCCCACAAAGAGCTGCAAGGCGCCCACCTTTTTGGCCCTGCCATGCACACGGCTCTCCCACTACCACTCCCGTCCTCCTTTCCCTCACCTCCTCCAAATCACCAATGACCTCCTCACACTTGACCACCTGCCTGGCCACCCTCCTCCAACCCCTTCCTAACCACTCCACACGGCCACCACGCGGCGCAATGCCTCATCCCATTCCACCTTCACATGCTTCAGCCACACTCACAACAAGGGCCTAGCTCGCTTTCCTCCCCTCCTCACACCTTCCCACCAGAGCACCCACCCTCCTCCCACACCTGACTAACATGCACAGGTCCCCACAAAGAGCTGCAAGGCGCCCACCTTTTTGGCCCTGCCATGCACACGGCTCTCCCACTACCACTCCCGTCCTCCTTTCCCTCACCTCCTCCAAATCACCAATGACCTCCTCACACTTGCCCACCTGCCTGGCCACCCTCCTCCAACCCCTTCCTAACCACTCCACACGGCCACCACGCGGCGCAATGCCTCATCCCATTCCACCTTCACATGCTTCGGCCACACTCACAACAAGGGCCTAGCTCGCTTTCCTCCCCTCCTCACACCTTCCCACCAGAGCACCCATCCTCCTCCCACACCTGACTAACATGCACAGGCCCCCACAAAGAGCTGCAAGGCGGGCGCCTACCTTTTTGGCCCTGCCATGCACACGGCTCTCCCACTACCACTCCCGGCCTCCTTTCCCTCACCTCCTCCAAATCACCACTGACCTCCTCACACTTGACCACCTGCCTGGCCACCCTCCTCCAACCCCTTCCTAACCACTCCACACGGCCACCAGGCGGCGCAATGCCTCATCCCATTCCACCTTCACATGCTTCGGCCACACTCACAACAAGGGCCTAGCTCGCTTTCCTCCCCTCCTCACACCTTCCCACCAGAGCACCCACCCTCCTCCCACACCTGACTAACATCTACAGGCCCCCACAAAGAGCTGCAAGGCGGGCGCCTACCTTTTTGGCCCTGCCATGCACACGGCTCTCCCACAACCACTCCCGGCCTCCTTTCCCTCACCTCCTCCAAATCACCAATGACCTCCTCACACTTGACCACCTGCCTGGCCACCCTCCTCCAACCCCTTCCTAACCACTCCACACGGCCACCACGCGGCGCAATGCCTCATCCCATTCCACCTTCACATGCTTCAGCCACACTCACAACAAGGGCCTAGCTCGCTTTCCTCCCCTCCTCACACCTTCCCACCAGAGCACCCACCCTCCTCCCACACCTGACTAACATGCACAGGTCCCCACAAAGAGCTGCAAGGCGCCTACCTTTTTGGCCCTGCCATGCACACGGCTCTCCCACTACCACTCCCGGCCTCCTTTCCCTCACCTCCTCCAAATCACCAATGACCTCCTCACACTTGCCCACCTGCCTGGCCACCCTCCTCCAACCCCTTCCTAACCACTCCACACGGCCACCACGCGGCGCAATGCCTCATCCCATTCCACCTTCACATGCTTCGGCCACACTCACAACAAGGGCCTAGCTCGCTTTCCTCCCCTCCTCACACCTTCCCACCAGAGCACCCACCCTCCTCCCACACCTCACTAACATGCACAGGTCCCCACAAAGAGCTGCAAGGCGGGCGCCCACCTTTTTGGCCCTGCCATGCACACGGCTCTCCCACTACCACTCCCGGCCTCCTTTCCCTCACCTCCTCCAAATCACCAATGACCTCCTCACACTTGACCACCTGCCTGGCCACCCTCCTCCAACCCCTTCCTAACCACTCCACACGGCCACCAGGCGGTGCAATGCCTCATCCCATTCCACCTTCACATGCTTCGGCCACACTCACAACAAGGGCCTAGCTCGCTTTCCTCCCCTCCTCACACCTTCCCACCAGAGCACCCACCCTCCTCCCACACCTGACTAACATGCACAGGCCCCCACAAAGAGCTGCAAGGCGGGCGCCTACCTTTTTGGCCCTGCCATGCACACGGCTCTCCCACTACCACTCCCGGCCTCCTTTCCCTCACCTCCTCCAAATCACCAATGACCTCCTCACACTTGACCACCTGCCTGGCCACCCTCCTCCAACCCCTTCCTAACCACTCCACACGGCCACCACGCGGCGCAATGCCTCATCCCATTCCACCTTCACATGCTTCGGCCACACTCACAACAAGGGCCTAGCTCGCTTTCCTCCCCTCCTCACACCTTCCCACCAGAGCACCCACCCTCCTCCCACACCTGACTAACATGCACAGGTCCCCACAAAGAGCTGCAAGGCGCCCACCTTTTTGGCCCTGCCATGCACACGGCTCTCCCACTACCACTCCCGGCCTCCTTTCCCTCACCTCCTCCAAATCACCAATGACCTCCTCACACTTGACCACCTGCCTGGCCACCCTCCTCCAACCCCTTCCTAACCACTCCACACGGCCACCACGCGGCGCAATGCCTCATCCCATTCCACCTTCACATGCTTCGGCCACACTCACAACAAGGGCCTAGCTCGCTTTCCTCCCCTCCTCACACCTTCCCACCAGAGCACCCACCCTCCTCCCACACCTCACTAACATGCACAGGTCCCCACAAAGAGCTGCAAGGCGACCCACCTTTTTGGCCCTGCCATGCACACGGCTCTCCCACTACCACTCCCGGCCTCCTTTCCCTCACCTCCTCCAAATCACCAATGACCTCCTCACACTTGACCACCTGCCTGGCCACCCTCCTCCAACCCCTTCCTAACCACTCCACACGGCCACCAGGTGGTGCAATGCCTCATCCCATTCCACCTTCACATGCTTCGGCCACACTCACAACAAGGGCCTAGCTCGCTTTCCTCCCCTCCTCACACCTTCCCACCAGAGCACCCACCCTCCTCCCACACCTGACTAACATGCACAGGTCCCCACAAACAGCAACAAGGCGCCCACCTTTTTGGCCCTGCCATGCACACAGCTCTCCCACTACCACTCCCGTCCTCCTTTCCCTCACCTCCTCCAAATCACCAATGACCTCCTCACACTTGACCACCTGCCTGGCCACCCTCCTCCAACCCCTTCCTAACCACTCCACACGGCCACCAGGCGGTGCAATGCCTCATCCCATTCCACCTTCACATGCTTCGGCCACACTCACAACAAGGGCCTAGCTCGCTTTCCTCCCCTCCTCACACCTTCCCACCAGAGCACCCACCCTCCTCCCACACCTGACTAACATCTACAGGCCCCCACAAAGAGCTGCAAGGCGGGCGCCTACCTTTTTGGCCCTGCCATGCACACGGCTCTCCCACAACCACTCCCGGCCTCCTTTCCCTCACCTCCTCCAAATCACCAATGACCTCCTCACACTTGACCACCTGCCTGGCCACCCTCCTCCAACCCCTTCCTAACCACTCCACACGGCCACCAGGCGGTGCAATGCCTCATCCCATTCCACCTTCACATGCTTCGGCCACACTCACAACAAGGGCCTAGCTCGCTTTCCTCCCCTCCTCACACCTTCCCACCAGAGCACCCACCCTCCTCCCACACCTGACTAACATGCACAGGTCCCCACAAACAGCAACAAGGCGCCCACCTTTTTGGCCCTGCCATGCACACGGCTCTCCCACTACCACTCCCGGCCTCCTTTCCCTCACCTCCTCCAAATCACCAATGACCTCCTCACACTTGACCACCTGCCTGGCCACCCTCCTCCAAACCCTTCCTAACCACTCCACACGGCCACCAGGCGGCGCAATGCCTCATCCCATTCCACCTTCACATGCTTCGGCCACACTCACAACAAGGGCCTAGCTCGCTTTCCTCCCCTCCTCACACCTTCCCACCAGAGCACCCATCCTCCTCCCACACCTGACTAACATGCACAGGTCCCCACAAAGAGCTGCAAGGCGGGCGCCCACCTTTTTGGCCCTGCCATGCACACGGCTCTCCCACTACCACTCCCGGCCTCCTTTCCCTCACCTCCTCCAAATCACCAATGACCTCCTCACACTTGACCACCTGCCTGGCCACCCTCCTCCAACCCCTTCCTAACCACTCCACACGGCCACCACGCGGCGCAATGCCTCATCCCATTCCACCTTCACATGCTTCAGCCACACTCACAACAAGGGCGTAGCTCGCTTTCCTCCCCTCCTCACACCTTCCCACCAGAGCACCCACCCTCCTCCCACACCTGACTAACATGCACAGGTCCCCACAAAGAGCTGCAAGGCGGGCGCCCACCTTTTTGGCCCTGCCATGCACACGGCTCTCCCACAACCACTCCCGGCCTCCTTTCCCTCACCTCCTCCAAATCACCAATGACCTCCTCACACTTGACCACCTGCCTGGCCACCCTCCTCCAACCCCTTCCTAACCACTCCACACGGCCACCAGGCGGTGCAATGCCTCATCCCATTCCACCTTCACATGCTTCGGCCACACTCACAACAAGGGCCTAGCTCGCTTTCCTCCCCTCCTCACACCTTCCCACCAGAGCACCCACCCTCCTCCCACACCTGACTAACATGCACAGGTCCCCACAAACAGCAACAAGGCGCCCACCTTTTTGGCCCTGCCATGCACACGGCTCTCCCACTACCACTCCCGTCCTCCTTTCCCTCACCTCCTCCAAATCACCAATGACCTCCTCACACTTGACCACCTGCCTGGCCACCCTCCTCCAAACCCTTCCTAACCACTCCACACGGCCACCAGGCGGCGCAATGCCTCATCCCATTCCACCTTCACATGCTTCGGCCACACTCACAACAAGGGCCTAGCTCGCTTTCCTCCCCTCCTCACACCTTCCCACCAGAGCACCCATCCTCCTCCCACACCTGACTAACATGCACAGGTCCCCACAAAGAGCTGCAAGGCGGGCGCCCACCTTTTTGGCCCTGCCATGCACACGGCTCTCCCACTACCACTCCCGGCCTCCTTTCCCTCACCTCCTCCAAATCACCAATGACCTCCTCACACTTGACCACCTGCCTGGCCACCCTCCTCCAACCCCTTCCTAACCACTCCACACGGCCACCACGCGGCGCAATGCCTCATCCCATTCCACCTTCACATGCTTCGGCCACACTCACAACAAGGGCGTAGCTCGCTTTCCTCCCCTCCTCACACCTTCCCACCAGAGCACCCACCCTCCTCCCACACCTGACTAACATGCACAGGTCCCCACAAAGAGCTGCAAGGCGGGCGCCCACCTTTTTGGCCCTGCCATGCACACGGCTCTCCCACTACCACTCCCGTCCTCCTTTCCCTCACCTCCTCCAAATCACCAATGACCTCCTCACACTTGACCACCTGCCTGGCCACCCTCCTCCAACCCCTTCCTAACCACTCCACACGGCCACCACGCGGCGCAATGCCTCATCCCATTCCACCTTCACATGCTTCGGCCACACTCACAACAAGGGCCTAGCTCGCTTTCCTCCCCTCCTCACACCTTCCCACCAGAGCACCCATCCTCCTCCCACACCTGACTAACATGCACAGGTCCCCACAAAGAGCTGCAAGGCGCCCACCTTTTTGGCCCTGCCATGCACACGGCTCTCCCACTACCACTCCCGTCCTCCTTTCCCTCACCTCCTCCAAATCACCACTGACCTCCTCACACTTGACCACCTGCCTGGCCACCCTCCTCCAACCCCTTCCTAACCACTCCACACGGCCAACAGGTGGTGCAATGCCTCATCCCATTCCACCTTCACATGCTTCGGCCACACTCACAACAAGGGCCTAGCTCGCTTTCCTCCCCTCCTCACACCTTCCCACCAGAGCACCCACCCTCCTCCCACACCTGACTAACATGCACAGGTCCCCACAAACAGCAACAAGGCGCCCACCTTTTTGGCCCTGCCATGCACACGGCTCTCCCACTACCACTCCCGGCCTCCTTTCCCTCACCTCCTCCAAATCACCACTGACCTCCTCACACTTGCCCACCTGCCTGGCCACCCTCCTCCAACCCCTTCCTAACCACTCCACACGGCCACCAGGCGGTGCAATGCCTCATCCCATTCCACCTTCACATGCTTCGGCCACACTCACAACAAGGGCCTAGCTCGCTTTCCTCCCCTCCTCACACCTTCCCACCAGAGCACCCACCCTCCTCCCACACCTGACTAACATCTACAGGACCCCACAAAGAGCTGCAAGGCGGGCGCCTACCTTTTTGGCCCTGCCATGCACACGGCTCTCCCACAACCACTCCTGTCCTCCTTTCCCTCACCTCCTCCAAATCACCAATGACCTCCTCACACTTGACCACCTGCCTGGCCACCCTCCTCCAACCCCTTCCTAACCACTCCACACGGCCACCAGGCGGCGCAATGCCTCATCCCATTCCACCTTCACATGCTTCGGCCACACTCACAACAAGGGCCTAGCTCGCTTTCCTCCCCTCCTCACACCTTCCCACCAGAGCACCCACCCTCCTCCCACACCTGACTAACATGCACAGGTCCCCACAAACAGCAACAAGGCGCCCACCTTTTTGGCCCTGCCATGCACACGGCTCTCCCACTACCACTCCCATCCTCCTTTCCCTCACCTCCTCCAAATCACCAATGACCTCCTCACACTTGACCACCTGCCTGGCCACCCTCCTCCAACCCCTTCCTAACCACTCCACACGGCCACCACGCGGCGCAATGCCTCATCCCATTCCACCTTCACATACTTCGGCCACACTCACAACAAGGGCCTAGCTCGCTTTCCTCCCCTCCTCACACCTTCCCACCAGAGCACCCACCCTCCTCCCACACCTGACTAACATGCACAGGTCCCCACAAAGAGCTGCAAGGCGGGCGCCCACCTTTTTGGCCCTGCCATGCACACGGCTCTCCCACTACCACTCCCGGCCTCCTTTCCCTCACCTCCTCCAAATCACCAATGACCTCCTCACACTTGACCACCTGCCTGGCCACCCTCCTCCAACCCCTTCCTAACCACTCCACACGGCCACCAGGCGGTGCAATGCCTCATCCCATTCCACCTTCACATGGTCTAGGCCACACTCACAACAAGGGCCTAGCTCGCTTTCCTCCCCTCCTCACACCTTCCCACCAGAGCACCCACCCTCCTCCCACACCTGACTAACATGCACAGGTCCCCACAAAGAGCTGCAAGGCGGGCGCCCACCTTTTTGGCCCTGCCATGCACACGGCTCTCCCACTACCACTCCCGTCCTCCTTTCCCTCACCTCCTCCAAATCACCAATGACCTCCTCACACTTGACCACCTGCCTGGCCACCCTCCTCCAACCCCTTCCTAACCACTCCACACGGCCACCACGCGGCGCAATGCCTCATCCCATTCCACCTTCACATGCTTCGGCCACACTCACAACAAGGGCCTAGCTCGCTTTCCTCCCCTCCTCACACCTTCCCACCAGAGCACCCATCCTCCTCCCACACCTGACTAACATGCACAGGTCCCCACAAAGAGCTGCAAGGCGACCCACCTTTTTGGCCCTGCCATGCACACGGCTCTCCCACTACCACTCCCGTCCTCCTTTCCCTCACCTCCTCCAAATCACCAATGACCTCCTCACACTTGACCACCCGCCTGGCCACCCTCCTCCAACCCCTTCCTAACCACTCCACACGGCCACCAGGTGGTGCAATGCCTCATCCCATTCCACCTTCACATGCTTCGGCCACACTCACAACAAGGGCCTAGCTCGCTTTCCTCCCCTCCTCACACCTTCCCACCAGAGCACCCACCCTCCTCCCACACCTGACTAACATGCACAGGTCCCCACAAAGAGCTGCAAGGCGCCCACCTTTTTGGCCCTGCCATGCACACGGCTCTCCCACTACCACTCCCGTCCTCCTTTCCCTCACCTCCTCCAAATCACCAATGACCTCCTCACACTTGACCACCTGCCTGGCCACCCTCGTCCAACCCCTTCCTAACCACTCCACACGGCCACCACGCGGCGCAATGCCTCATCCCATTCCACCTTCACATGCTTCGGCCACACTCACAACAAGGGCCTAGCTCGCTTTCCTCCCCTCCTCACACCTTCCCACCAGAGCACCCACCCTCCTCCCACACCTCACTAACATGCACAGGTCCCCACAAAGAGCTGCAAGGCGGGCGCCTACCTTTTTGGCCCTGCCATGCACACGGCTCTCCCACTACCACTCCCGGCCTCCTTTCCCTCACCTCCTCCAAATCACCAATGACCTCCTCACACTTGACCACCTGCCTGGCCACCCTCCTCCAACCCCTTCCTAACCACTCCACACGGCCACCACGCGGTGCAATGCCTCATCCCATTCCACCTTCACATGCTTCGGCCACACTCACAACAAGGGCCTAGCTCGCTTTCCTCCCCTCCTCACACCTTCCCACCAGAGCACCCACCCTCCTCCCACACCTGACTAACATGCATAGACCCCCGCAAACATCAACAAGGCCACCACTCTTTTCGCCCTACCATCCATACACCTCTCCCACAACCACTCCCGTCCTCCTTTCCCTCACCTCCTCCAAATCACCACTGACCTCCTCACACTTGACCACCGGCCTGGCCACCCTCCTCCAACCCCTTCCTAACCACTCCACACGGCCACCAGGCGGCGCAATGCCTCATCCCATTCCACCTTCACATGCTTCGGCCACACTCACAACAAGGGCCTAGCTCGCTTTCCTCCCCTCCTCACACCTTCCCACCAGAGCACCCACCCTCCTCCCACACCTGACTAACATGCACAGGTCCCCACAAAGAGCTGCAAGGCGCCCACCTTTTTGGCCCTGCCATGCACACGGCTCTCCCACTACCACTCCCGGCCTCCTTTCCCTCACCTCCTCCAAATCACCAATGACCTCCTCACACTTGACCACCTGCCTGGCCACCCTCCTCCAACCCCTTCCTAACCACTCCACACGGCCACCACGCGGCGCAATGCCTCATCCCATTCCACCTTCACATGCTTCGGCCACACTCACAACAAGGGCCTAGCTCGCTTTCCTCCCCTCCTCACACCTTCCCACCAGAGCACCCATCCTCCTCCCACACCTGACTAACATGCACAGGTCCCCACAAAGAGCTGCAAGGCGCCCACCTTTTTGGCCCTGCCATGCACACGGCTCTCCCACTACCACTCCCGTCCTCCTTTCCCTCACCTCCTCCAAATCACCAATGACCTCCTCACACTTGACCACCTGCCTGGCCACCCTCCTCCAACCCCTTCCTAACCACTCCACACGGCCACCACGCGGCGCAATGCCTCATCCCATTCCACCTTCACATGCTTCGGCCACACTCACAACAAGGGCCTAGCTCGCTTTCCTCCCCTCCTCACACCTTCCCACCAGAGCACCCACCCTCCTCCCACACCTGACTAACATGCACAGGTCCCCACAAACAGCAACAAGGCGCCCACCTTTTTGGCCCTGCCATGCACACGGCTCTCCCACTACCACTCCCGGCCTCCTTTCCCTCACCTCCTCCAAATCACCAATGACCTCCTCACACTTGACCACCTGCCTGGCCACCCTCCTCCAACCCCTTCCTAACCACTCCACACGGCCACCACGCGGTGCAATGCCTCATCCCATTCCACCTTCACATGCTTCGGCCACACTCACAACAAGGGCCTAGCTCGCTTTCCTCCCCTCCTCACACCTTCCCACCAGAGCACCCACCCTCCTCCCACACCTGACTAACATGCACAGGTCCCCACAAAGAGCTGCAAGGCGCCCACCTTTTTGGCCCTGCCATGCACACGGCTCTCCCACAACCACTCCCGGCCTCCTTTCCCTCACCTCCTCCAAATCACCAATGACCTCCTCACACTTGACCACCTGCCTGGCCACCCTCCTCCAACCCCTTCCTAACCACTCCACACGGCCACCAGGCGGTGCAATGCCTCATCCCATTCCACCTTCACATGCTTCGGCCACACTCACAACAAGGGCCTAGCTCGCTTTCCTCCCCTCCTCACACCTTCCCACCAGAGCACCCACCCTCCTCCCACACCTGACTAACATGCACAGGTCCCCACAAAGAGCTGCAAGGCGCCCACCTTTTTGGCCCTGCCATGCACACGGCTCTCCCACTACCACTCCCGGCCTCCTTTCCCTCACCTCCTCCAAATCACCAATGACCTCCTCACACTTGACCACCTGCCTGGCCACCCTCCTCCAACCCCTTCCTAACCACTCCACACGGCCACCACGCGGCGCAATGCCTCATCCCATTCCACCTTCACATGCTTCGGCCACACTCACAACAAGGGCCTAGCTCGCTTTCCTCCCCTCCTCACACCTTCCCACCAGAGCACCCACCCTCCTCCCACACCTGACTAACATGCACAGGTCCCCACAAAGAGCTGCAAGGCGCCCACCTTTTTGGCCCTGCCATGCACACGGCTCTCCCACTACCACTCCCGGCCTCCTTTCCCTCACCTCCTCCAAATCACCAATGACCTCCTCACACTTGACCACCTGCCTGGCCACCCTCCTCCAACCCCTTCCTAACCACTCCACACGGCCACCAGGCGGCGCAATGCCTCATCCCATTCCACCTTCACATGCTTCGGCCACACTCACAACAAGGGCCTAGCTCGCTTTCCTCCCCTCCTCACACCTTCCCACCAGAGCACCCACCCTCCTCCCACACCTGACTAACATGCACAGGTCCCCACAAAGAGCTGCAAGGCGACCCACCTTTTTGGCCCTGCCATGCACACGGCTCTCCCACTACCACTCCCGTCCTCCTTTCCCTCACCTCCTCCAAATCACCAATGACCTCCTCACACTTGACCACCTGCCTGGCCACCCTCCTCCAACCCCTTCCTAACCACTCCACACGGCCACCACGCGGCGCAATGCCTCATCCCATTCCACCTTCACATGGTCTAGGCCACACTCACAACAAGGGCCTAGCTCGCTTTCCTCCCCTCCTCACACCTTCCCACCAGAGCACCCACCCTCCTCCCACACCTGACTAACATGCACAGGTCCCCACAAAGAGCTGCAAGGCGCCCACCTTTTTGGCCCTGCCATGCACACGGCTCTCCCACTACCACTCCCGTCCTCCTTTCCCTCACCTCCTCCAAATCACCAATGACCTCCTCACACTTGACCACCTGCCTGGCCACCCTCCTCCAACCCCTTCCTAACCACTCCACACGGCCACCAGGCGGTGCAATGCCTCATCCCATTCCACCTTCACATGCTTCGGCCACACTCACAACAAGGGCCTAGCTCGCTTTCCTCCCCTCCTCACACCTTCCCACCAGAGCACCCACCCTCCTCCCACACCTGACTAACATCTACAGGCCCCCACAAAGAGCTGCAAGGCGGGCGCCTACCTTTTTGGCCCTGCCATGCACACGGCTCTCCCACAACCACTCCCGGCCTCCTTTCCCTCACCTCCTCCAAATCACCAATGACCTCCTCACACTTGCCCACCTGCCTGGCCACCCTCCTCCAACCCCTTCCTAACCACTCCACACGGCCACCACGCGGCGCAATGCCTCATCCCATTCCACCTTCACATGCTTCGGCCACACTCACAACAAGGGCCTAGCTCGCTTTCCTCCCCTCCTCACACCTTCCCACCAGAGCACCCACCCTCCTCCCACACCTGACTAACATGCACAGGTCCCCACAAACAGCAACAAGGCGCCCACCTTTTTGGCCCTGCCATGCACACGGCTCTCCCACTACCACTCCCGTCCTCCTTTCCCTCACCTCCTCCAAATCACCAATGACCTCCTCACACTTGACCACCTGCCTGGCCACCCTCCTCCAACCCCTTCCTAACCACTCCACACGGCCACCACGCGGCGCAATGCCTCATCCCATTCCACCTTCACATGCTTCGGCCACACTCACAACAAGGGCCTAGCTCGCTTTCCTCCCCTCCTCACACCTTCCCACCAGAGCACCCACCCTCCTCCCACACCTGACTAACATGCATAGACCCCCGCAAACAGCAACAAGGCCCCCACTCTTTTCGCCCTACCATCCATACACCTCTCCCACAACCACTCCCGGCCTCCTTTCCCTCACCTCCTCCAAATCACCAATGACCTCCTCACACTTGCCCACCTGCCTGGCAACCCTCCTACAACCCCTTCCTAACCACTCCACACGGCCACCAGGCGGTGCAATGCCTCATCCCATTCCACCTTCACATGCTTTGGCCACACTCACAACAAGGGCCTAGCTCGCTTTCCTCCCCTCCTCACACCTTCCCACCAGAGCACCCACCCTCCTCCCACACCTCACTAACATGCACAGGTCCCCACAAAGAGCTGCAAGGCGCCCACCTTTTTGGCCCTGCCATGCACACGGCTCTCCCACAACCACTCCCGGCCTCCTTTCCCTCACCTCCTCCAAATCACCAATGACCTCCTCACACTTGACCACCTGCCTGGCCACCCTCCTCCAACCCCTTCCTAACCACTCCACACGGCCACCAGGCGGTGCAATGCCTCATCCCATTCCACCTTCACATGCTTCGGCCACACTCACAACAAGGGCCTAGCTCGCTTTCCTCCCCTCCTCACACCTTCCCACCAGAGCACCCACCCTCCTCCCACACCTGACTAACATGCACAGGTCCCCACAAACAGCAACAAGGCGCCCACCTTTTTGGCCCTGCCATGCACACGGCTCTCCCACTACCACTCCCGGCCTCCTTTCCCTCACCTCCTCCAAATCACCAATGACCTCCTCACACTTGACCACCTGCCTGGCCACCCTCCTCCAACCCCTTCCTAACCACTCCACACGGCCACCACGCGGCGCAATGCCTCATCCCATTCCACCTTCACATGCTTCGGCCACACTCACAACAAGGGCCTAGCTCGCTTTCCTCCCCTCCTCACACCTTCCCACCAGAGCACCCACCCTCCTCCCACACCTGACTAACATGCACAGGTCCCCACAAACAGCAACAAGGCGCCCACCTTTTTGGCCCTGCCATGCACACGGCTCTCCCACTACCACTCCCGTCCTCCTTTCCCTCACCTCCTCCAAATCACCAATGACCTCCTCACACTTGCCCACCTGCCTGGCCACCCTCCTCCAACCCCTTCCTAACCACTCCACACGGCCACCACGCGGCGCAATGCCTCATCCCATTCCACCTTCACATGCTTCGGCCACACTCACAACAAGGGCCTAGCTCGCTTTCCTCCCCTCCTCACACCTTCCCACCAGAGCACCCACCCTCCTCCCACACCTGACTAACATGCACAGGTCCCCACAAACAGCAACAAGGCGCCCACCTTTTTGGCCCTGCCATGCACATGGCTCTCCCACTACCACTCCCGTCCTCCTTTCCCTCACCTCCTCCAAATCACCAATGACCTCCTCACACTTGACCACCTGCCTGGCAACCCTCCTCCAACCCCTTCCTAACCACTCCACACGGCCACCACGCGGCGCAATGCCTCATCCCATTCCACCTTCACATGCTTTGGCCACACTCACAACAAGGGCCTAGCTCGCTTTCCTCCCCTCCTCACACCTTCCCACCAGAGCACCCACCCTCCTCCCACACCTGACTAACATGCACAGGTCCCCACAAAGAGCTGCAAGGCGCCCACCTTTTTGGCCCTGCCATGCACACGGCTCTCCCACTACCACTCCCGGCCTCCTTTCCCTCACCTCCTCCAAATCACCAATGACCTCCTCACACTTGACCACCTGCCTGGCCACCCTCCTCCAACCCCTTCCTAACCACTCCACACGGCCACCACGCGGCGCAATGCCTCATCCCATTCCACCTTCACATGCTTCGGCCACACTCACAACAAGGGCCTAGCTCGCTTTCCTCCCCTCCTCACACCTTCCCACCAGAGCACCCACCCTCCTCCCACACCTGACTAACATCTACAGGCCCCCACAAAGAGCTGCAAGGCGGGCGCCTACCTTTTTGGCCCTGCCATGCACACGGCTCTCCCACAACCACTCCCGGCCTCCTTTCCCTCACCTCCTCCAAATCACCACTGACCTCCTCACACTTGACCACCTGCCTGGCCACCCTCCTCCAACCCCTTCCTAACCACTCCACACGGCCACCAGGCGGTGCAATGCCTCATCCCATTCCACCTTCACATGCTTCGGCCACACTCACAACAAGGGCCTAGCTCGCTTTCCTCCCCTCCTCACACCTTCCCACCAGAGCACCCACCCTCCTCCCACACCTGACTAACATCTACAGGCCCCCACAAAGAGCTGCAAGGCGGGCGCCTACCTTTTTGGCCCTGCCATGCACACGGCTCTCCCACTACCACTCCCGTCCTCCTTTCCCTCACCTCCTCCAAATCACCAATGACCTCCTCACACTTGACCACCTGCCTGGCCACCCTCCTCCAACCCCTTCCTAACCACTCCACACGGCCACCACGCGGCGCAATGCCTCATCCCATTCCACCTTCACATGCTTCGGCCACACTCACAACAAGGGCCTAGCTCGCTTTCCTCCCCTCCTCACACCTTCCCACCAGAGCACCCACCCTCCTCCCACACCTGACTAACATGCACAGGTCCCCACAAACAGCAACAAGGCGCCCACCTTTTTGGCCCTGCCATGCACACGGCTCTCCCACTACCACTCCCGTCCTCCTTTCCCTCACCTCCTCCAAATCACCAATGACCTCCTCACACTTGACCACCTGCCTGGCCACCCTCCTCCAACCCCTTCCTAACCACTCCACACGGCCACCACGCGGCGCAATGCCTCATCCCATTCCACCTTCACATGCTTCGGCCACACTCACAACAAGGGCCTAGCTCGCTTTCCTCCCCTCCTCACACCTTCCCACCAGAGCACCCACCCTCCTCCCACACCTGACTAACATGCACAGGTCCCCACAAAGAGCTGCAAGGCGCCCACCTTTTTGGCCCTGCCATACACACGGCTCTCCCACTACCACTCCCGGCCTCCTTTCCCTCACCTCCTCCAAATCACCAATGACCTCCTCACACTTGACCACCTGCCTGGCCACCCTCCTCCAACCCCTTCCTAACCACTCCACACGGCCACCACGCGGCGCAATGCCTCATCCCATTCCACCTTCACATACTTCGGCCACACTCACAACAAGGGCCTAGCTCGCTTTCCTCCCCTCCTCACACCTTCCCACCAGAGCACCCACCCTCCTCCCACACCTGACTAACATGCACAGGTCCCCACAAACAGCAACAAGGCCCCCACTCTTTTCGCCCTACCATCCATACACCTCTCCCACAACCACTCCCGGCCTCCTTTCCCTCACCTCCTCCAAATCACCAATGACCTCCTCACACTTGCCCACCTGCCTGGCCACCCTCCTCCAACCCCTTCCTAACCACTCCACACGGCCACCACGCGGCGCAATGCCTCATCCCATTCCACCTTCACATGCTTCGGCCACACTCACAACAAGGGCCTAGCTCGCTTTCCTCCCCTCCTCACACCTTCCCACCAGAGCACCCACCCTCCTCCCACACCTGACTAACATGCATAGACCCCCGCAAACAGCAACAAGGCCCCCACTCTTTTCGCCCTACCATCCATACACCTCTCCCACAACCACTCCCGGCCTCCTTTCCCTCACCTCCTCCAAATCACCAATGACCTCCTCACACTTGCCCACCTGCCTGGCAACCCTCCTCCAACCCCTTCCTAACCACTCCACACGGCCACCACGCGGCGCAATGCCTCATCCCATTCCACCTTCACATGCTTTGGCCACACTCACAACAAGGGCCTAGCTCGCTTTCCTCCCCTCCTCACACCTTCCCACCAGAGCACCCACCCTCCTCCCACACCTGACTAACATGCACAGGTCCCCACAAAGAGCTGCAAGGCGCCCACCTTTTTGGCCCTGCCATGCACACGGCTCTCCCACTACCACTCCCGGCCTCCTTTCCCTCACCTCCTCCAAATCACCACTGACCTCCTCACACTTGACCACCTGCCTGGCCACCCTCCTCCAACCCCTTCCTAACCACTCCACACGGCCACCACGCGGCGCAATGCCTCATCCCATTCCACCTTCACATGCTTCAGCCACACTCACAACAAGGGCCTAACTCGCTTTCCTCCCCTCCTCACACCTTCCCACCAGAGCACCCACCCTCCTCCCACACCTGACTAACATGCACAGGTCCCCACAAAGAGCTGCAAGGCGCCCACCTTTTTGGCCCTGCCATGCACACGGCTCTCCCACTACCACTCCCGTCCTCCTTTCCCTCACCTCCGCCAAATCACCAATGACCTCCTCACACTTGACCACCTGCCTGGCCACCCTCCTCCAACCCCTTCCTAACCACTCCACACGGCCACCAGGCGGTGCAATGCCTCATCCCATTCCACCTTCACATGCTTCGGCCACACTCACAACAAGGGCCTAGCTCGCTTTCCTCCCCTCCTCACACCTTCCCACCAGAGCACCCATCCTCCTCCCACACCTGACTAACATGCACAGGTCCCCACAAAGAGCTGCAAGGCGCCCACCTTTTTGGCCCTGCCATGCACACGGCTCTCCCACTACCACTCCCGTCCTCCTTTCCCTCACCTCCTCCAAATCACCACTGACCTCCTCACACTTGACCACCTGCCTGGCCACCCTCCTCCAACCCCTTCCTAACCACTCCACACGGCCACCAGGCGGCGCAATGCCTCATCCCATTCCACCTTCACATGCTTCGGCCACACTCACAACAAGGGCCTAGCTCGCTTTCCTCCCCTCCTCACACCTTCCCACCAGAGCACCCACCCTCCTCCCACACCTGACTAACATCTACAGGCCCCCACAAAGAGCTGCAAGGCGGGCGCCTACCTTTTTGGCCCTGCCATGCACACGGCTCTCCCACAACCACTCCCGGCCTCCTTTCCCTCACCTCCTCCAAATCACCACTGACCTCCTCACACTTGACCACCTGCCTGGCCACCCTCCTCCAACCCCTTCCTAACCACTCCACACGGCCACCAGGCGGTGCAATGCCTCATCCCATTCCACCTTCACATGCTTCGGCCACACTCACAACAAGGGCCTAGCTCGCTTTCCTCCCCTCCTCACACCTTCCCACCAGAGCACCCACCCTCCTCCCACACCTGACTAACATCTACAGGCCCCCACAAAGAGCTGCAAGGCGGGCGCCTACCTTTTTGGCCCTGCCATGCACACGGCTCTCCCACAACCACTCCCGGCCTCCTTTCCCTCACCTCCTCCAAATCACCAATGACCTCCTCACACTTGACCACCTGCCTGGCCACCCTCCTCCAACCCCTTCCTAACCACTCCACACGGCCACCAGGCGGTGCAATGCCTCATCCCATTCCACCTTCACATGCTTCGGCCACACTCACAACAAGGGCCTAGCTCGCTTTCCTCCCCTCCTCACACCTTCCCACCAGAGCACCCACCCTCCTCCCACACCTGACTAACATGCACAGGTCCCCACAAACAGCAACAAGGCGCCCACCTTTTTGGCCCTGCCATGCACACGGCTCTCCCACTACCACTCCCGGCCTCCTTTCCCTCACCTCCTCCAAATCACCAATGACCTCCTCACACTTGACCACCTGCCTGGCCACCCTCCTCCAACCCCTTCCTAACCACTCCACACGGCCACCACGCGGCGCAATGCCTCATCCCATTCCACCTTCACATGCTTCGGCCACACTCACAACAAGGGCCTAGCTCGCTTTCCTCCCCTCCTCACACCTTCCCACCAGAGCACCCATCCTCCTCCCACACCTGACTAACATGCACAGGTCCCCACAAAGAGCTGCAAGGCGCCCACCTTTTTGGCCCTGCCATGCACACGGCTCTCCCACTACCACTCCCGTCCTCCTTTCCCTCACCTCCTCCAAATCACCAATGACCTCCTCACACTTGACCACCTGCCTGGCCACCCTCCTCCAACCCCTTCCTAACCACTCCACACGGCCACCAGGCGGCGCAATGCCTCATCCCATTCCACCTTCACATGCTTCGGCCACACTCACAACAAGGGCCTAGCTCGCTTTCCTCCCCTCCTCACACCTTCCCACCAGAGCACCCACCCTCCTCCCACACCTGACTAACATCTACAGGCCCCCACAAAGAGCTGCAAGGCGGGCGCCTACCTTTTTGGCCCTGCCATGCACACGGCTCTCCCACAACCACTCCCGGCCTCCTTTCCCTCACCTCCTCCAAATCACCACTGACCTCCTCACACTTGACCACCTGCCTGGCCACCCTCCTCCAACCCCTTCCTAACCACTCCACACGGCCACCAGGCGGTGCAATGCCTCATCCCATTCCACCTTCACATGCTTCGGCCACACTCACAACAAGGGCCTAGCTCGCTTTCCTCCCCTCCTCACACCTTCCCACCAGAGCACCCACCCTCCTCCCACACCTGACTAACATCTACAGGCCCCCACAAAGAGCTGCAAGGCGGGCGCCTACCTTTTTGGCCCTGCCATGCACACGGCTCTCCCACAACCACTCCCGGCCTCCTTTCCCTCACCTCCTCCAAATCACCAATGACCTCCTCACACTTGACCACCTGCCTGGCCACCCTCCTCCAACCCCTTCCTAACCACTCCACACGGCCACCAGGCGGTGCAATGCCTCATCCCATTCCACCTTCACATGCTTCGGCCACACTCACAACAAGGGCCTAGCTCGCTTTCCTCCCCTCCTCACACCTTCCCACCAGAGCACCCACCCTCCTCCCACACCTGACTAACATGCACAGGTCCCCACAAACAGCAACAAGGCGCCAACCTTTTTGGCCCTGCCATGCACACGGCTCTCCCACTACCACTCCCGTCCTCCTTTCCCTCACCTCCTCCAAATCACCAATGACCTCCTCACACTTGCCCACCTGCCTGGCCACCCTCCTCCAACCCCTTCCTAACCACTCCACACGGCCACCACGCGGCGCAATGCCTCATCCCATTCCACCTTCACATGCTTCGGCCACACTCACAACAAGGGCCTAGCTCGCTTTCCTCCCCTCCTCACACCTTCCCACCAGAGCACCCATCCTCCTCCCACACCTGACTAACATGCACAGGTCCCCACAAAGAGCTGCAAGGCGCCCACCTTTTTGGCCCTGCCATGCACACGGCTCTCCCACTACCACTCCCGTCCTCCTTTCCCTCACCTCCTCCAAATCACCAATGACCTCCTCACACTTGACCACCTGCCTGGCCACCCTCCTCCAACCCCTTCCTAACCACTCCACACGGCCACCACGCGGCGCAATGCCTCATCCCATTCCACCTTCACATGCTTCAGCCACACTCACAACAAGGGCCTAGCTCGCTTTCCTCCCCTCCTCACACCTTCCCACCAGAGCACCCACCCTCCTCCCACACCTGACTAACATGCACAGGTCCCCACAAAGAGCTGCAAGGCGCCCACCTTTTTGGCCCTGCCATGCACACGGCTCTCCCACTACCACTCCCGGCCTCCTTTCCCTCACCTCCTCCAAATCACCAATGACCTCCTCACACTTGACCACCTGCCTGGCCACCCTCCTCCAACCCCTTCCTAACCACTCCACACGGCCACCACGCGGCGCAATGCCTCATCCCATTCCACCTTCACATGCTTCGGCCACACTCACAACAAGGGCCTAGCTCGCTTTCCTCCCCTCCTCACACCTTCCCACCAGAGCACCCACCCTCCTCCCACACCTGACTAACATGCACAGGTCCCCACAAAGAGCTGCAAGGCGCCCACCTTTTTGGCCCTGCCATGCACACGGCTCTCCCACTACCACTCCCGGCCTCCTTTCCCTCACCTCCTCCAAATCACCAATGACCTCCTCACACTTGACCACCTGCCTGGCCACCCTCCTCCAACCCCTTCCTAACCACTCCACACGGCCACCAGGCGGCGCAATGCCTCATCCCATTCCACCTTCACATGCTTCGGCCACACTCACAACAAGGGCCTAGCTCGCTTTCCTCCCCTCCTCACACCTTCCCACCAGAGCACCCACCCTCCTCCCACACCTGACTAACATGCACAGGTCCCCACAAAGAGCTGCAAGGCGACCCACCTTTTTGGCCCTGCCATGCACACGGCTCTCCCACTACCACTCCCGGCCTCCTTTCCCTCACCTCCTCCAAATCACCAATGACCTCCTCACACTTGACCACCTGCCTGGCCACCCTCCTCCAACCCCTTCCTAACCACTCCACACGGCCACCACGCGGCGCAATGCCTCATCCCATTCCACCTTCACATGCTTCAGCCACACTCACAACAAGGGCCTAGCTCGCTTTCCTCCCCTCCTCACACCTTCCCACCAGAGCACCCACCCTCCTCCCACACCTGACTAACATGCACAGGTCCCCACAAAGAGCTGCAAGGCGCCCACCTTTTTGGCCCTGCCATGCACACGGCTCTCCCACTACCACTCCCGGCCTCCTTTCCCTCACCTCCTCCAAATCACCAATGACCTCCTCACACTTGACCACCTGCCTGGCCACCCTCCTCCAACCCCTTCCTAACCACTCCACACGGCCACCACGCGGCGCAATGCCTCATCCCATTCCACCTTCACATGCTTCGGCCACACTCACAACAAGGGCCTAGCTCGCTTTCCTCCCCTCCTCACACCTTCCCACCAGAGCACCCACCCTCCTCCCACACCTGACTAACATCTACAGGCCCCCACAAAGAGCTGCAAGGCGGGCGCCTACCTTTTTGGCCCTGCCATGCACACGGCTCTCCCACAACCACTCCCGGCCTCCTTTCCCTCACCTCCTCCAAATCACCAATGACCTCCTCACACTTGACCACCTGCCTGGCCACCCTCCTCCAACCCCTTCCTAACCACTCCACACGGCCACCAGGCGGTGCAATGCCTCATCCCATTCCACCTTCACATGCTTCGGCCACACTCACAACAAGGGCCTAGCTCGCTTTCCTCCCCTCCTCACACCTTCCCACCAGAGCACCCACCCTCCTCCCACACCTGACTAACATCTACAGGCCCCCACAAAGAGCTGCAAGGCGGGCGCCTACCTTTTTGGCCCTGCCATGCACACGGCTCTCCCACAACCACTCCCGGCCTCCTTTCCCTCACCTCCTCCAAATCACCAATGACCTCCTCACACTTGACCACCTGCCTGGCCACCCTCCTCCAACCCCTTCCTAACCACTCCACACGGCCACCAGGCGGTGCAATGCCTCATCCCATTCCACCTTCACATGCTTCGGCCACACTCACAACAAGGGCCTAGCTCGCTTTCCTCCCCTCCTCACACCTTCCCACCAGAGCACCCACCCTCCTCCCACACCTGACTAACATGCACAGGTCCCCACAAACAGCAACAAGGCGCCAACCTTTTTGGCCCTGCCATGCACACGGCTCTCCCACTACCACTCCCGTCCTCCTTTCCCTCACCTCCTCCAAATCACCAATGACCTCCTCACACTTGCCCACCTGCCTGGCCACCCTCCTCCAACCCCTTCCTAACCACTCCACACGGCCACCACGCGGCGCAATGCCTCATCCCATTCCACCTTCACATGCTTCGGCCACACTCACAACAAGGGCCTAGCTCGCTTTCCTCCCCTCCTCACACCTTCCCACCAGAGCACCCATCCTCCTCCCACACCTGACTAACATGCACAGGTCCCCACAAAGAGCTGCAAGGCGCCCACCTTTTTGGCCCTGCCATGCACACGGCTCTCCCACTACCACTCCCGTCCTCCTTTCCCTCACCTCCTCCAAATCACCAATGACCTCCTCACACTTGACCACCTGCCTGGCCACCCTCCTCCAACCCCTTCCTAACCACTCCACACGGCCACCACGCGGCGCAATGCCTCATCCCATTCCACCTTCACATGCTTCAGCCACACTCACAACAAGGGCCTAGCTCGCTTTCCTCCCCTCCTCACACCTTCCCACCAGAGCACCCACCCTCCTCCCACACCTGACTAACATGCACAGGTCCCCACAAAGAGCTGCAAGGCGCCCACCTTTTTGGCCCTGCCATGCACACGGCTCTCCCACTACCACTCCCGGCCTCCTTTCCCTCACCTCCTCCAAATCACCAATGACCTCCTCACACTTGACCACCTGCCTGGCCACCCTCCTCCAACCCCTTCCTAACCACTCCACACGGCCACCACGCGGCGCAATGCCTCATCCCATTCCACCTTCACATGCTTCGGCCACACTCACAACAAGGGCCTAGCTCGCTTTCCTCCCCTCCTCACACCTTCCCACCAGAGCACCCACCCTCCTCCCACACCTGACTAACATGCACAGGTCCCCACAAAGAGCTGCAAGGCGCCCACCTTTTTGGCCCTGCCATGCACACGGCTCTCCCACTACCACTCCCGTCCTCCTTTCCCTCACCTCCTCCAAATCACCAATGACCTCCTCACACTTGACCACCTGCCTGGCCACCCTCCTCCAACCCCTTCCTAACCACTCCACACGGCCACCAGGCGGCGCAATGCCTCATCCCATTCCACCTTCACATGCTTCGGCCACACTCACAACAAGGGCCTAGCTCGCTTTCCTCCCCTCCTCACACCTTCCCACCAGAGCACCCACCCTCCTCCCACACCTGACTAACATGCACAGGTCCCCACAAAGAGCTGCAAGGCGACCCACCTTTTTGGCCCTGCCATGCACACGGCTCTCCCACTACCACTCCCGGCCTCCTTTCCCTCACCTCCTCCAAATCACCAATGACCTCCTCACACTTGACCACCTGCCTGGCCACCCTCCTCCAACCCCTTCCTAACCACTCCACACGGCCACCACGCGGCGCAATGCCTCATCCCATTCCACCTTCACATGCTTCAGCCACACTCACAACAAGGGCCTAGCTCGCTTTCCTCCCCTCCTCACACCTTCCCACCAGAGCACCCACCCTCCTCCCACACCTGACTAACATGCACAGGTCCCCACAAAGAGCTGCAAGGCGCCCACCTTTTTGGCCCTGCCATGCACACGGCTCTCCCACTACCACTCCCGTCCTCCTTTCCCTCACCTCCTCCAAATCACCAATGACCTCCTCACACTTGACCACCTGCCTGGCCACCCTCCTCCAACCCCTTCCTAACCACTCCACACGGCCACCACGCGGCGCAATGCCTCATCCCATTCCACCTTCACATGCTTCGGCCACACTCACAACAAGGGCCTAGCTCGCTTTCCTCCCCTCCTCACACCTTCCCACCAGAGCACCCACCCTCCTCCCACACCTGACTAACATGCACAGGTCCCCACAAAGAGCTGCAAGGCGCCCACCTTTTTGGCCCTGCCATGCACACGGCTCTCCCACTACCACTCCCGGCCTCCTTTCCCTCACCTCCTCCAAATCACCAATGACCTCCTCACACTTGACCACCTGCCTGGCCACCCTCCTCCAACCCCTTCCTAACCACTCCACACGGCCACCAGGCGGCGCAATGCCTCATCCCATTCCACCTTCACATGCTTCGGCCACACTCACAACAAGGGCCTAGCTCGCTTTCCTCCCCTCCTCACACCTTCCCACCAGAGCACCCACCCTCCTCCCACACCTGACTAACATGCACAGGCCCCCACAAAGAGCTGCAAGGCGGGCGCCTACCTTTTTGGCCCTGCCATGCACACGGCTCTCCCACTACCACTCCCGGCCTCCTTTCCCTCACCTCCTCCAAATCACCAATGACCTCCTCACACTTGACCACCTGCCTGGCCACCCTCCTCCAACCCCTTCCTAACCACTCCACACGGCCACCACGCGGCGCAATGCCTCATCCCATTCCACCTTCACATGCTTCAGCCACACTCACAACAAGGGCCTAGCTCGCTTTCCTCCCCTCCTCACACCTTCCCACCAGAGCACCCACCCTCCTCCCACACCTGACTAACATGCACAGGTCCCCACAAAGAGCTGCAAGGCGCCCACCTTTTTGGCCCTGCCATGCACACGGCTCTCCCACTACCACTCCCGTCCTCCTTTCCCTCACCTCCTCCAAATCACCAATGACCTCCTCACACTTGCCCACCTGCCTGGCCACCCTCCTCCAACCCCTTCCTAACCACTCCACACGGCCACCACGCGGCGCAATGCCTCATCCCATTCCACCTTCACATGCTTCGGCCACACTCACAACAAGGGCCTAGCTCGCTTTCCTCCCCTCCTCACACCTTCCCACCAGAGCACCCACCCTCCTCCCACACCTGACTAACATGCACAGGTCCCCACAAAGAGCTGCAAGGCGCCCACCTTTTTGGCCCTGCCATGCACACGGCTCTCCCACTACCACTCCCGGCCTCCTTTCCCTCACCTCCTCCAAATCACCAATGACCTCCTCACACTTGACCACCTGCCTGGCCACCCTCCTCCAACCCCTTCCTAACCACTCCACACGGCCACCAGGCGGCGCAATGCCTCATCCCATTCCACCTTCACATGCTTCGGCCACACTCACAACAAGGGCCTAGCTCGCTTTCCTCCCCTCCTCACACCTTCCCACCAGAGCACCCACCCTCCTCCCACACCTGACTAACATCTACAGGCCCCCACAAAGAGCTGCAAGGCGGGCGCCTACCTTTTTGGCCCTGCCATGCACACGGCTCTCCCACTACCACTCCCGGCCTCCTTTCCCTCACCTCCTCCAAATCACCAATGACCTCCTCACACTTGACCACCTGCCTGGCCACCCTCCTCCAACCCCTTCCTAACCACTCCACACGGCCACCACGCGGCGCAATGCCTCATCCCATTCCACCTTCACATGCTTCGGCCACACTCACAACAAGGGCCTAGCTCGCTTTCCTCCCCTCCTCACACCTTCCCACCAGAGCACCCACCCTCCTCCCACACCTGACTAACATCTACAGGCCCCCACAAAGAGCTGCAAGGCGCCCACCTTTTTGGCCCTGCCATGCACACGGCTCTCCCACTACCACTCCCGTCCTCCTTTCCCTCACCTCCTCCAAATCACCAATGACCTCCTCACACTTGACCACCTGCCTGGCCACCCTCCTCCAACCCCTTCCTAACCACTCCACACGGCCACCACGCGGCGCAATGCCTCATCCCATTCCACCTTCACATGCTTCGGCCACACTCACAACAAGGGCCTAGCTCGCTTTCCTCCCCTCCTCACACCTTCCCACCAGAGCACCCACCCTCCTCCCACACCTGACTAACATGCACAGGTCCCCACAAAGAGCTGCAAGGCGCCCACCTTTTTGGCCCTGCCATGCACACGGCTCTCCCACTACCACTCCCGGCCTCCTTTCCCTCACCTCCTCCAAATCACCACTGACCTCCTCACACTTGACCACCTGCCTGGCCACCCTCCTCCAACCCCTTCCTAACCACTCCACACGGCCACCAGGCGGCGCAATGCCTCATCCCATTCCACCTTCACATGCTTCGGCCACACTCACAACAAGGGCCTAGCTCGCTTTCCTCCCCTCCTCACACCTTCCCACCAGAGCACCCACCCTCCTCCCACACCTGACTAACATCTACAGGCCCCCACAAAGAGCTGCAAGGCGGGCGCCTACCTTTTTGGCCCTGCCATGCACACGGCTCTCCCACTACCACTCCCGGCCTCCTTTCCCTCACCTCCTCCAAATCACCAATGACCTCCTCACACTTGACCACCTGCCTGGCCACCCTCCTCCAACCCCTTCCTAACCACTCCACACGGCCACCACGCGGCGCAATGCCTCATCCCATTCCACCTTCACATGCTTCGGCCACACTCACAACAAGGGCCTAGCTCGCTTTCCTCCCCTCCTCACACCTTCCCACCAGAGCACCCACCCTCCTCCCACACCTCACTAACATGCACAGGTCCCCACAAAGAGCTGCAAGGCGGGCGCCCACCTTTTTGGCCCTGCCATGCACACGGCTCTCCCACTACCACTCCCGGCCTCCTTTCCCTCACCTCCTCCAAATCACCAATGACCTCCTCACACTTGACCACCTGCCTGGCCACCCTCCTCCAACCCCTTCCTAACCACTCCACACGGCCACCAGGCGGTGCAATGCCTCATCCCATTCCACCTTCACATGCTTCGGCCACACTCACAACAAGGGCCTAGCTCGCTTTCCTCCCCTCCTCACACCTTCCCACCAGAGCACCCACCCTCCTCCCACACCTGACTAACATGCACAGGCCCCCACAAAGAGCTGCAAGGCGGGCGCCTACCTTTTTGGCCCTGCCATGCACACGGCTCTCCCACAACCACTCCCGGCCTCCTTTCCCTCACCTCCTCCAAATCACCAATGACCTCCTCACACTTGACCACCTGCCTGGCCACCCTCCTCCAACCCCTTCCTAACCACTCCACACGGCCACCACGCGGCGCAATGCCTCATCCCATTCCACCTTCACATGCTTCGGCCACACTCACAACAAGGGCCTAGCTCGCTTTCCTCCCCTCCTCACACCTTCCCACCAGAGCACCCACCCTCCTCCCACACCTGACTAACATCTACAGGCCCCCACAAAGAGCTGCAAGGCGGGCGCCTACCTTTTTGGCCCTGCCATGCACACGGCTCTCCCACAACCACTCCCGGCCTCCTTTCCCTCACCTCCTCCAAATCACCAATGACCTCCTCACACTTGACCACCTGCCTGGCCACCCTCCTCCAACCCCTTCCTAACCACTCCACACGGCCACCACGCGGCGCAATGCCTCATCCCATTCCACCTTCACATGCTTCGGCCACACTCACAACAAGGGCCTAGCTCGCTTTCCTCCCCTCCTCACACCTTCCCACCAGAGCACCCACCCTCCTCCCACACCTGACTAACATGCACAGGTCCCCACAAACAGCTGCAAGGCGGGCGCCCACCTTTTTGGCCCTGCCATGCACACGGCTCTCCCACAACCACTCCCGGCCTCCTTTCCCTCACCTCCTCCAAATCACCAATGACCTCCTCACACTTGCCCACCTGCCTGGCCACCCTCCTCCAACCCCTTCCTAACCACTCCACACGGCCACCACGCGGCGCAATGCCTCATCCCATTCCACCTTCACATGCTTCGGCCACACTCACAACAAGGGCCTAGCTCGCTTTCCTCCCCTCCTCACACCTTCCCACCAGAGCACCCACCCTCCTCCCACACCTGACTAACATCTACAGGCCCCCACAAAGAGCTGCAAGGCGCCCACCTTTTTGGCCCTGCCATGCACACGGCTCTCCCACTACCACTCCCGTCCTCCTTTCCCT
Organism: Struthio camelus; assembly: GCF_040807025.1. Taxonomy (NCBI): domain Eukaryota; kingdom Metazoa; phylum Chordata; class Aves; order Struthioniformes; family Struthionidae; genus Struthio; species Struthio camelus. The sequence continues at coordinate 1,277,049 of NW_027182620.1, forward strand.
CACCTCCTCCAAATCACCAATGACCTCCTCACACTTGACCACCTGCCTGGCCACCCTCCTCCAACCCCTTCCTAACCACTCCACACGGCCACCACGCGGCGCAATGCCTCATCCCATTCCACCTTCACATGCTTCAGCCACACTCACAACAAGGGCCTAGCTCGCTTTCCTCCCCTCCTCACACCTTCCCACCAGAGCACCCACCCTCCTCCCACACCTGACTAACATGCACAGGTCCCCACAAAGAGCTGCAAGGCGCCCACCTTTTTGGCCCTGCCATGCACACGGCTCTCCCACTACCACTCCCGGCCTCCTTTCCCTCACCTCCTCCAAATCACCAATGACCTCCTCACACTTGACCACCTGCCTGGCCACCCTCCTCCAACCCCTTCCTAACCACTCCACACGGCCACCACGCGGCGCAATGCCTCATCCCATTCCACCTTCACATGCTTCGGCCACACTCACAACAAGGGCCTAGCTCGCTTTCCTCCCCTCCTCACACCTTCCCACCAGAGCACCCACCCTCCTCCCACACCTGACTAACATGCACAGGTCCCCACAAAGAGCTGCAAGGCGCCCACCTTTTTGGCCCTGCCATGCACACGGCTCTCCCACTACCACTCCCGGCCTCCTTTCCCTCACCTCCTCCAAATCACCAATGACCTCCTCACACTTGACCACCTGCCTGGCCACCCTCCTCCAACCCCTTCCTAACCACTCCACACGGCCACCAGGCGGCGCAATGCCTCATCCCATTCCACCTTCACATGCTTCGGCCACACTCACAACAAGGGCCTAGCTCGCTTTCCTCCCCTCCTCACACCTTCCCACCAGAGCACCCACCCTCCTCCCACACCTGACTAACATGCACAGGTCCCCACAAAGAGCTGCAAGGCGACCCACCTTTTTGGCCCTGCCATGCACACGGCTCTCCCACTACCACTCCCGGCCTCCTTTCCCTCACCTCCTCCAAATCACCAATGACCTCCTCACACTTGACCACCTGCCTGGCCACCCTCCTCCAACCCCTTCCTAACCACTCCACACGGCCACCACGCGGCGCAATGCCTCATCCCATTCCACCTTCACATGCTTCAGCCACACTCACAACAAGGGCCTAGCTCGCTTTCCTCCCCTCCTCACACCTTCCCACCAGAGCACCCACCCTCCTCCCACACCTGACTAACATGCACAGGTCCCCACAAAGAGCTGCAAGGCGCCCACCTTTTTGGCCCTGCCATGCACACGGCTCTCCCACTACCACTCCCGGCCTCCTTTCCCTCACCTCCTCCAAATCACCAATGACCTCCTCACACTTGACCACCTGCCTGGCCACCCTCCTCCAACCCCTTCCTAACCACTCCACACGGCCACCACGCGGCGCAATGCCTCATCCCATTCCACCTTCACATGCTTCGGCCACACTCACAACAAGGGCCTAGCTCGCTTTCCTCCCCTCCTCACACCTTCCCACCAGAGCACCCACCCTCCTCCCACACCTGACTAACATCTACAGGCCCCCACAAAGAGCTGCAAGGCGGGCGCCTACCTTTTTGGCCCTGCCATGCACACGGCTCTCCCACAACCACTCCCGGCCTCCTTTCCCTCACCTCCTCCAAATCACCACTGACCTCCTCACACTTGACCACCTGCCTGGCCACCCTCCTCCAACCCCTTCCTAACCACTCCACACGGCCACCAGGCGGTGCAATGCCTCATCCCATTCCACCTTCACATGCTTCGGCCACACTCACAACAAGGGCCTAGCTCGCTTTCCTCCCCTCCTCACACCTTCCCACCAGAGCACCCACCCTCCTCCCACACCTGACTAACATCTACAGGCCCCCACAAAGAGCTGCAAGGCGGGCGCCTACCTTTTTGGCCCTGCCATGCACACGGCTCTCCCACAACCACTCCCGGCCTCCTTTCCCTCACCTCCTCCAAATCACCAATGACCTCCTCACACTTGACCACCTGCCTGGCCACCCTCCTCCAACCCCTTCCTAACCACTCCACACGGCCACCAGGCGGCGCAATGCCTCATCCCATTCCACCTTCACATGCTTCGGCCACACTCACAACAAGGGCCTAGCTCGCTTTCCTCCCCTCCTCACACCTTCCCACCAGAGCACCCACCCTCCTCCCACACCTGACTAACATGCACAGGTCCCCACAAAGAGCTGCAAGGCGACCCACCTTTTTGGCCCTGCCATGCACACGGCTCTCCCACTACCACTCCCGGCCTCCTTTCCCTCACCTCCTCCAAATCACCAATGACCTCCTCACACTTGACCACCTGCCTGGCCACCCTCCTCCAACCCCTTCCTAACCACTCCACACGGCCACCACGCGGCGCAATGCCTCATCCCATTCCACCTTCACATGCTTCAGCCACACTCACAACAAGGGCCTAGCTCGCTTTCCTCCCCTCCTCACACCTTCCCACCAGAGCACCCACCCTCCTCCCACACCTGACTAACATGCACAGGTCCCCACAAAGAGCTGCAAGGCGCCCACCTTTTTGGCCCTGCCATGCACACGGCTCTCCCACTACCACTCCCGGCCTCCTTTCCCTCACCTCCTCCAAATCACCAATGACCTCCTCACACTTGACCACCTGCCTGGCCACCCTCCTCCAACCCCTTCCTAACCACTCCACACGGCCACCACGCGGCGCAATGCCTCATCCCATTCCACCTTCACATGCTTCGGCCACACTCACAACAAGGGCCTAGCTCGCTTTCCTCCCCTCCTCACACCTTCCCACCAGAGCACCCACCCTCCTCCCACACCTGACTAACATCTACAGGCCCCCACAAAGAGCTGCAAGGCGGGCGCCTACCTTTTTGGCCCTGCCATGCACACGGCTCTCCCACAACCACTCCCGGCCTCCTTTCCCTCACCTCCTCCAAATCACCACTGACCTCCTCACACTTGACCACCTGCCTGGCCACCCTCCTCCAACCCCTTCCTAACCACTCCACACGGCCACCAGGCGGTGCAATGCCTCATCCCATTCCACCTTCACATGCTTCGGCCACACTCACAACAAGGGCCTAGCTCGCTTTCCTCCCCTCCTCACACCTTCCCACCAGAGCACCCACCCTCCTCCCACACCTGACTAACATCTACAGGCCCCCACAAAGAGCTGCAAGGCGGGCGCCTACCTTTTTGGCCCTGCCATGCACACGGCTCTCCCACAACCACTCCCGGCCTCCTTTCCCTCACCTCCTCCAAATCACCAATGACCTCCTCACACTTGACCACCTGCCTGGCCACCCTCCTCCAACCCCTTCCTAACCACTCCACACGGCCACCAGGCGGTGCAATGCCTCATCCCATTCCACCTTCACATGCTTCGGCCACACTCACAACAAGGGCCTAGCTCGCTTTCCTCCCCTCCTCACACCTTCCCACCAGAGCACCCACCCTCCTCCCACACCTGACTAACATCTACAGGCCCCCACAAAGAGCTGCAAGGCGGGCGCCTACCTTTTTGGCCCTGCCATGCACACGGCTCTCCCACAACCACTCCCGGCCTCCTTTCCCTCACCTCCTCCAAATCACCAATGACCTCCTCACACTTGACCACCTGCCTGGCCACCCTCCTCCAACCCCTTCCTAACCACTCCACACGGCCACCACGCGGCGCAATGCCTCATCCCATTCCACCTTCACATGCTTCAGCCACACTCACAACAAGGGCCTAGCTCGCTTTCCTCCCCTCCTCACACCTTCCCACCAGAGCACCCACCCTCCTCCCACACCTGACTAACATGCACAGGTCCCCACAAACAGCAACAAGGCGCCCACCTTTTTGGCCCTGCCATGCACACGGCTCTCCCACTACCACTCCCGGCCTCCTTTCCCTCACCTCCTCCAAATCACCAATGACCTCCTCACACTTGACCACCTGCCTGGCCACCCTCCTCCAACCCCTTCCTAACCACTCCACACGGCCACCACGCGGCGCAATGCCTCATCCCATTCCACCTTCACATGCTTCGGCCACACTCACAACAAGGGCCTAGCTCGCTTTCCTCCCCTCCTCACACCTTCCCACCAGAGCACCCACCCTCCTCCCACACCTGACTAACATCTACAGGCCCCCACAAAGAGCTGCAAGGCGGGCGCCTACATTTTTGGCCCTGCCATGCACACGGCTCTCCCACTACCACTCCCGGCCTCCTTTCCCTCACCTCCTCCAAATCACCAATGACCTCCTCACACTTGACCACCTGCCTGGCCACCCTCCTCCAACCCCTTCCTAACCACTCCACACGGCCACCAGGCGGTGCAATGCCTCATCCCATTCCACCTTCACATGCTTCGGCCACACTCACAACAAGGGCCTAGCTCACTTTCCTCCCCTCCTCACACCTTCCCACCAGAGCACCCACCCTCCTCCCACACCTGACTAACATGCACAGGTCCCCACAAACAGCAACAAGGCGCCCACCTTTTTGGCCCTGCCATGCACACGGCTCTCCCACTACCACTCCCGTCCTCCTTTCCCTCACCTCCTCCAAATCACCAATGACCTCCTCACACTTGACCACCTGCCTGGCCACCCTCCTCCAACCCCTTCCTAACCACTCCACACGGCCACCACGCGGCGCAATGCCTCATCCCATTCCACCTTCACATGCTTCGGCCACACTCACAACAAGGGCCTAGCTCGCTTTCCTCCCCTCCTCACACCTTCCCACCAGAGCACCCACCCTCCTCCCACACCTGACTAACATGCACAGGTCCCCACAAAGAGCTGCAAGGCGGGCGCCCACCTTTTTGGCCCTGCCATGCACACGGCTCTCCCACTACCACTCCCGTCCTCCTTTCCCTCACCTCCTCCAAATCACCAATGACCTCCTCACACTTGACCACCTGCCTGGCCACCCTCCTCCAACCCCTTCCTAACCACTCCACACGGCCACCACGCGGCGCAATGCCTCATCCCATTCCACCTTCACATGCTTCGGCCACACTCACAACAAGGGCCTAGCTCGCTTTCCTCCCCTCCTCACACCTTCCCACCAGAGCACCCACCCTCCTCCCACACCTGACTAACATCTACAGGTCCCCACAAAGAGCTGCAAGGCGCCCACCTTTTTGGCCCTGCCATACACACGGCTCTCCCACTACCACTCCCGTCCTCCTTTCCCTCACCTCCTCCAAATCACCAATGACCTCCTCACACTTGACCACCTGCCTGGCCACCCTCCTCCAACCCCTTCCTAACCACTCCACACGGCCACCACGCGGCGCAATGCCTCATCCCATTCCACCTTCACATGCTTCGGCCACACTCACAACAAGGGCCTAGCTCGCTTTCCTCCCCTCCTCACACCTTCCCACCAGAGCACCCACCCTCCTCCCACACCTGACTAACATGCACAGGTCCCCACAAACAGCAACAAGGCCCCCACTCTTTTCGCCCTACCATCCATACACCTCTCCCACAACCACTCCCGGCCTCCTTTCCCTCACCTCCTCCAAATCACCAATGACCTCCTCACACTTGACCACCTGCCTGGCCACCCTCCTCCAACCCCTTCCTAACCACTCCACACGGCCACCACGCGGCGCAATGCCTCATCCCATTCCACCTTCACATGCTTCGGCCACACTCACAACAAGGGCCTAGCTCGCTTTCCTCCCCTCCTCACACCTTCCCACCAGAGCACCCACCCTCCTCCCACACCTGACTAACATGCACAGGTCCCCACAAAGAGCTGCAAGGCGACCCACCTTTTTGGCCCTGCCATGCACACGGCTCTCCCACTACCACTCCCGGCCTCCTTTCCCTCACCTCCTCCAAATCACCAATGACCTCCTCACACTTGACCACCTGCCTGGCCACCCTCCTCCAACCCCTTCCTAACCACTCCACACGGCCACCACGCGGCGCAATGCCTCATCCCATTCCACCTTCACATGCTTCGGCCACACTCACAACAAGGGCCTAGCTCGCTTTCCTCCCCTCCTCACACCTTCCCACCAGAGCACCCACCCTCCTCCCACACCTGACTAACATGCACAGGTCCCCAGAAACAGCAACAAGGCGCCCACCTTTTTGGCCCTGCCATGCACACGGCTCTCCCACTACCACTCCCGGCCTCCTTTCCCTCACCTCCTCCAAATCACCAATGACCTCCTCACACTTGACCACCTGCCTGGCCACCCTCCTCCAACCCCTTCCTAACCACTCCACACGGCCACCACGCGGCGCAATGCCTCATCCCATTCCACCTTCACATGCTTCAGCCACACTCACAACAAGGGCCTAGCTCGCTTTCCTCCCCTCCTCACACCTTCCCACCAGAGCACCCACCCTCCTCCCACACCTGACTAACATGCACAGGTCCCCACAAAGAGCTGCAAGGCGCCCACCTTTTTGGCCCTGCCATGCACACGGCTCTCCCACTACCACTCCCGTCCTCCTTTCCCTCACCTCCTCCAAATCACCAATGACCTCCTCACACTTGACCACCTGCCTGGCCACCCTCCTCCAACCCCTTCCTAACCACTCCACACGGCCACCAGGCGGTGCAATGCCTCATCCCATTCCACCTTCACATGCTTCGGCCACACTCACAACAAGGGCCTAGCTCGCTTTCCTCCCCTCCTCACACCTTCCCACCAGAGCACCCACCCTCCTCCCACACCTGACTAACATCTACAGGCCCCCACAAAGAGCTGCAAGGCGGGCGCCTACCTTTTTGGCCCTGCCATGCACACGGCTCTCCCACTACCACTCCCGGCCTCCTTTCCCTCACCTCCTCCAAATCACCACTGACCTCCTCACACTTGACCACCTGCCTGGCCACCCTCCTCCAACCCCTTCCTAACCACTCCACACGGCCACCAGGCGGTGCAATGCCTCATCCCATTCCACCTTCACATGCTTCGGCCACACTCACAACAAGGGCCTAGCTCGCTTTCCTCCCCTCCTCACACCTTCCCACCAGAGCACCCACCCTCCTCCCACACCTGACTAACATGCACAGGTCCCCACAAAGAGCTGCAAGGCGCCCACCTTTTTGGCCCTGCCATACACACGGCTCTCCCACTACCACTCCCGGCCTCCTTTCCCTCACCTCCTCCAAATCACCAATGACCTCCTCACACTTGACCACCTGCCTGGCCACCCTCCTCCAACCCCTTCCTAACCACTCCACACGGCCACCAGGCGGTGCAATGCCTCATCCCATTCCACCTTCACATGCTTCGGCCACACTCACAACAAGGGCCTAGCTCGCTTTCCTCCCCTCCTCACACCTTCCCACCAGAGCACCCACCCTCCTCCCACACCTGACTAACATGCATAGACCCCCGCAAACAGCAACAAGGCCCCCACTCTTTTCGCCCTACCATCCATACACCTCTCCCACAACCACTCCCGGCCTCCTTTCCCTCACCTCCTCCAAATCACCAATGACCTCCTCACACTTGACCACCTGCCTGGCCACCCTCCTCCAACCCCTTCCTAACCACTCCACACGGCCACCACGCGGCGCAATGCCTCATCCCATTCCACCTTCACATGCTTCGGCCACACTCACAACAAGGGCCTAGCTCGCTTTCCTCCCCTCCTCACACCTTCCCACCGGAGCACCCACCCTCCTCCCACACCTCACTAACATGCACAGGTCCCCACAAAGAGCTGCAAGGCGCCCACCTTTTTGGCCCTGCCATGCACACGGCTCTCCCACAACCACTCCCGGCCTCCTTTCCCTCACCTCCTCCAAATCACCAATGACCTCCTCACACTTGACCACCTGCCTGGCCACCCTCCTCCAACCCCTTCCTAACCACTCCACACGGCCACCACGCGGCGCAATGCCTCATCCCATTCCACCTTCACATGCTTCGGCCACACTCACAACAAGGGCCTAGCTCGCTTTCCTCCCCTCCTCACACCTTCCCACCAGAGCACCCACCCTCCTCCCACACCTGACTAACATGCACAGGTCCCCACAAAGAGCTGCAAGGCGCCCACCTTTTTGGCCCTGCCATGCACACGGCTCTCCCACTACCACTCCCGGCCTCCTTTCCCTCACCTCCTCCAAATCACCAATGACCTCCTCACACTTGACCACCTGCCTGGCCACCCTCCTCCAACCCCTTCCTAACCACTCCACACGGCCACCAGGTGGTGCAATGCCTCATCCCATTCCACCTTCACATGCTTCGGCCACACTCACAACAAGGGCCTAGCTCGCTTTCCTCCCCTCCTCACACCTTCCCACCAGAGCACCCACCCTCCTCCCACACCTGACTAACATGCACAGGTCCCCACAAACAGCAACAAGACGCCCACCTTTTTGGCCCTGCCATGCACATGGCTCTCCCACTACCACTCCCGTCCTCCTTTCCCTCACCTCCTCCAAATCACCAATGACCTCCTCACACTTGACCACCTGCCTGGCCACCCTCCTCCAACCCCTTCCTAACCACTCCACACGGCCACCACGCGGCGCAATGCCTCATCCCATTCCACCTTCACATGCTTCGGCCACACTCACAACAAGGGCCTAGCTCGCTTTCCTCCCCTCCTCACACCTTCCCACCAGAGCACCCACCCTCCTCCCACACCTGACTAACATCTACAGGCCCCCACAAAGAGCTGCAAGGCGGGCGCCTACCTTTTTGGCCCTGCCATGCACACGGCTCTCCCACTACCACTCCCGGCCTCCTTTCCCTCACCTCCTCCAAATCACCAATGACCTCCTCACACTTGACCACCTGCCTGGCCACCCTCCTCCAACCCCTTCCTAACCACTCCACACGGCCACCAGGCGGTGCAATGCCTCATCCCATTCCACCTTCACATGCTTCGGCCACACTCACAACAAGGGCCTAGCTCGCTTTCCTCCCCTCCTCACACCTTCCCACCAGAGCACCCACCCTCCTCCCACACCTGACTAACATGCACAGGTCCCCACAAACAGCAACAAGGCGCCCACCTTTTTGGCCCTGCCATGCACACGGCTCTCCCACTACCACTCCCGGCCTCCTTTCCCTCACCTCCTCCAAATCACCAATGACCTCCTCACACTTGACCACCTGCCTGGCCACCCTCCTCCAACCCCTTCCTAACCACTCCACACGGCCACCAGGCGGTGCAATGCCTCATCCCATTCCACCTTCACATGCTTCGGCCACACTCACAACAAGGGCCTAGCTCGCTTTCCTCCCCTCCTCACACCTTCCCACCAGAGCACCCACCCTCCTCCCACACCTGACTAACATCTACAGGTCCCCACAAAGAGCTGCAAGGCGGGCGCCCACCTTTTTGGCCCTGCCATGCACATGGCTCTCCCACTACCACTCCCGGCCTCCTTTCCCTCACCTCCTCCAAATCACCAATGACCTCCTCACACTTGACCACCTGCCTGGCCACCCTCCTCCAACCCCTTCCTAACCACTCCACACGGCCACCAGGCGGTGCAATGCCTCATCCCATTCCACCTTCACATGCTTCGGCCACACTCACAACAAGGGCCTAGCTCGCTTTCCTCCCCTCCTCACACCTTCCCACCAGAGCACCCACCCTCCTCCCACACCTGACTAACATCTACAGGCCCCCACAAAGAGCTGCAAGGCGGGCGCCTACCTTTTTGGCCCTGCCATGCACACGGCTCTCCCACTACCACTCCCGGCCTCCTTTCCCTCACCTCCTCCAAATCACCAATGACCTCCTCACACTTGACCACCTGCCTGGCCACCCTCCTCCAACCCCTTCCTAACCACTCCACACGGCCACCAGGCGGTGCAATGCCTCATCCCATTCCACCTTCACATGCTTCGGCCACACTCACAACAAGGGCCTAGCTCGCTTTCCTCCCCTCCTCACACCTTCCCACCAGAGCACCCACCCTCCTCCCACACCTGACTAACATGCACAGGTCCCCACAAACAGCAACAAGGCGCCAACCTTTTTGGCCCTGCCATGCACACGGCTCTCCCACTACCACTCCCGTCCTCCTTTCCCTCACCTCCTCCAAATCACCAATGACCTCCTCACACTTGACCACCTGCCTGGCCACCCTCCTCCAACCCCTTCCTAACCACTCCACACGGCCACCACGCGGCGCAATGCCTCATCCCATTCCACCTTCACATGCTTCGGCCACACTCACAACAAGGGCCTAGCTCGCTTTCCTCCCCTCCTCACACCTTCCCACCAGAGCACCCACCCTCCTCCCACACCTGACTAACATGCACAGGTCCCCACAAAGAGCTGCAAGGCGGGCGCCCACCTTTTTGGCCCTGCCATGCACACGGCTCTCCCACTACCACTCCCGGCCTCCTTTCCCTCACCTCCTCCAAATCACCAATGACCTCCTCACACTTGACCACCTGCCTGGCCACCCTCCTCCAACCCCTTCCTAACCACTCCACACGGCCACCACGCGGCGCAATGCCTCATCCCATTCCACCTTCACATGCTTCGGCCACACTCACAACAAGGGCCTAGCTCGCTTTCCTCCCCTCCTCACACCTTCCCACCAGAGCACCCACCCTCCTCCCACACCTGACTAACATGCATAGACCCCCGCAAACAGCAACAAGGCCCCCACTCTTTTCGCCCTACCATCCATACACCTCTCCCACAACCACTCCCGGCCTCCTTTCCCTCACCTCCTCCAAATCACCAATGACCTCCTCACACTTGCCCACCTGCCTGGCAACCCTCCTCCAACCCCTTCCTAACCACTCCACACGGCCACCAGGCGGCGCAATGCCTCATCCCATTCCACCTTCACATGCTTTGGCCACACTCACAACAAGGGCCTAGCTCGCTTTCCTCCCCTCCTCACACCTTCCCACCAGAGCACCCACCCTCCTCCCACACCTGACTAACATGCACAGGTCCCCACAAAGAGCTGCAAGGCGCCCACCTTTTTGGCCCTGCCATGCACACGGCTCTCCCACTACCACTCCCGGCCTCCTTTCCCTCACCTCCTCCAAATCACCAATGACCTCCTCACACTTGACCACCTGCCTGGCCACCCTCCTCCAACCCCTTCCTAACCACTCCACACGGCCACCAGGCGGCGCAATGCCTCATCCCATTCCACCTTCACATGCTTCGGCCACACTCACAACAAGGGCCTAGCTCGCTTTCCTCCCCTCCTCACACCTTCCCACCAGAGCACCCACCCTCCTCCCACACCTGACTAACATGCACAGGTCCCCACAAAGAGCTGCAAGGCGCCTACCTTTTTGGCCCTGCCATGCACACGGCTCTCCCACTACCACTCCCGTCCTCCTTTCCCTCACCTCCTCCAAATCACCAATGACCTCCTCACACTTGCCCACCTGCCTGGCCACCCTCCTCCAACCCCTTCCTAACCACTCCACACGGCCACCACGCGGCGCAATGCCTCATCCCATTCCACCTTCACATGCTTCAGCCACACTCACAACAAGGGCCTAGCTCGCTTTCCTCCCCTCCTCACACCTTCCCACCAGAGCACCCACCCTCCTCCCACACCTGACTAACATGCACAGGTCCCCACAAAGAGCTGCAAGGCGCCCACCTTTTTGGCCCTGCCATGCACACGGCTCTCCCACTACCACTCCCGGCCTCCTTTCCCTCACCTCCTCCAAATCACCAATGACCTCCTCACACTTGACCACCTGCCTGGCCACCCTCCTCCAACCCCTTCCTAACCACTCCACACGGCCACCAGGCGGTGCAATGCCTCATCCCATTCCACCTTCACATGCTTCGGCCACACTCACAACAAGGGCCTAGCTCGCTTTCCTCCCCTCCTCACACCTTCCCACCAGAGCACCCACCCTCCTCCCACACCTGACTAACATCTACAGGCCCCCACAAAGAGCTGCAAGGCGGGCGCCTACCTTTTTGGCCCTGCCATGCACACGGCTCTCCCACAACCACTCCCGGCCTCCTTTCCCTCACCTCCTCCAAATCACCACTGACCTCCTCACACTTGACCACCTGCCTGGCCACCCTCCTCCAACCCCTTCCTAACCACTCCACACGGCCACCACGCGGCGCAATGCCTCATCCCATTCCACCTTCACATGCTTCGGCCACACTCACAACAAGGGCCTAGCTCGCTTTCCTCCCCTCCTCACACCTTCCCACCAGAGCACCCACCCTCCTCCCACACCTGACTAACATGCACAGGTCCCCACAAAGAGCTGCAAGGCGCCCACCTTTTTGGCCCTGCCATACACACGGCTCTCCCACTACCACTCCCGTCCTCCTTTCCCTCACCTCCTCCAAATCACCAATGACCTCCTCACACTTGCCCACCTGCCTGGCCACCCTCCTCCAACCCCTTCCTAACCACTCCACACGGCCACCACGCGGCGCAATGCCTCATCCCATTCCACCTTCACATGCTTCGGCCACACTCACAACAAGGGCCTAGCTCGCTTTCCTCCCCTCCTCACACCTTCCCACCAGAGCACCCACCCTCCTCCCACACCTGACTAACATCTACAGGCCCCCACAAAGAGCAACAAGGCCCCCACTCTTTTCGCCCTACCATCCATACACCTCTCCCACAACCACTCCCGGCCTCCTTTCCCTCACCTCCTCCAAATCACCAATGACCTCCTCACACTTGACCACCTGCCTGGCCACCCTCCTCCAACCCCTTCCTAACCACTCCACACGGCCACCACGCGGCGCAATGCCTCATCCCATTCCACCTTCACATGCTTTGGCCACACTCACAACAAGGGCCTAGCTCGCTTTCCTCCCCTCCTCACACCTTCCCACCAGAGCACCCACCCTCCTCCCACACCTGACTAACATGCACAGGTCCCCACAAAGAGCTGCAAGGCGCCCACCTTTTTGGCCCTGCCATGCACATGGCTCTCCCACTACCACTCCCGTCCTCCTTTCCCTCACCTCCTCCAAATCACCAATGACCTCCTCACACTTGACCACCTGCCTGGCCACCCTCCTCCAACCCCTTCCTAACCACTCCACACGGCCACCACGCGGCGCAATGCCTCATCCCATTCCACCTTCACATGCTTCGGCCACACTCACAACAAGGGCCTAGCTCGCTTTCCTCCCCTCCTCACACCTTCCCACCAGAGCACCCACCCTCCTCCCACACCTGACTAACATCTACAGGCCCCCACAAAGAGCTGCAAGGCGGGCGCCTACCTTTTTGGCCCTGCCATGCACACGGCTCTCCCACTACCACTCCCGGCCTCCTTTCCCTCACCTCCTCCAAATCACCAATGACCTCCTCACACTTGACCACCTGCCTGGCCACCCTCCTCCAACCCCTTCCTAACCACTCCACACGGCCACCAGGCGGTGCAATGCCTCATCCCATTCCACCTTCACATGCTTCGGCCACACTCACAACAAGGGCCTAGCTCGCTTTCCTCCCCTCCTCACACCTTCCCACCAGAGCACCCACCCTCCTCCCACACCTGACTAACATGCACAGGTCCCCACAAACAGCAACAAGGCGCCCACCTTTTTGGCCCTGCCATGCACACGGCTCTCCCACTACCACTCCCGGCCTCCTTTCCCTCACCTCCTCCAAATCACCAATGACCTCCTCACACTTGACCACCTGCCTGGCCACCCTCCTCCAACCCCTTCCTAACCACTCCACACGGCCACCAGGCGGTGCAATGCCTCATCCCATTCCACCTTCACATGCTTCGGCCACACTCACAACAAGGGCCTAGCTCGCTTTCCTCCCCTCCTCACACCTTCCCACCAGAGCACCCACCCTCCTCCCACACCTGACTAACATCTACAGGTCCCCACAAAGAGCTGCAAGGCGGGCGCCCACCTTTTTGGCCCTGCCATGCACATGGCTCTCCCACTACCACTCCCGGCCTCCTTTCCCTCACCTCCTCCAAATCACCAATGACCTCCTCACACTTGACCACCTGCCTGGCCACCCTCCTCCAACCCCTTCCTAACCACTCCACACGGCCACCAGGCGGTGCAATGCCTCATCCCATTCCACCTTCACATGCTTCGGCCACACTCACAACAAGGGCCTAGCTCGCTTTCCTCCCCTCCTCACACCTTCCCACCAGAGCACCCACCCTCCTCCCACACCTGACTAACATCTACAGGCCCCCACAAAGAGCTGCAAGGCGGGCGCCTACCTTTTTGGCCCTGCCATGCACACGGCTCTCCCACTACCACTCCCGGCCTCCTTTCCCTCACCTCCTCCAAATCACCAATGACCTCCTCACACTTGACCACCTGCCTGGCCACCCTCCTCCAACCCCTTCCTAACCACTCCACACGGCCACCAGGCGGTGCAATGCCTCATCCCATTCCACCTTCACATGCTTCGGCCACACTCACAACAAGGGCCTAGCTCGCTTTCCTCCCCTCCTCACACCTTCCCACCAGAGCACCCACCCTCCTCCCACACCTGACTAACATGCACAGGTCCCCACAAACAGCAACAAGGCGCCAACCTTTTTGGCCCTGCCATGCACACGGCTCTCCCACTACCACTCCCGTCCTCCTTTCCCTCACCTCCTCCAAATCACCAATGACCTCCTCACACTTGACCACCTGCCTGGCCACCCTCCTCCAACCCCTTCCTAACCACTCCACACGGCCACCACGCGGCGCAATGCCTCATCCCATTCCACCTTCACATGCTTCGGCCACACTCACAACAAGGGCCTAGCTCGCTTTCCTCCCCTCCTCACACCTTCCCACCAGAGCACCCACCCTCCTCCCACACCTGACTAACATGCACAGGTCCCCACAAAGAGCTGCAAGGCGGGCGCCCACCTTTTTGGCCCTGCCATGCACACGGCTCTCCCACTACCACTCCCGGCCTCCTTTCCCTCACCTCCTCCAAATCACCAATGACCTCCTCACACTTGACCACCTGCCTGGCCACCCTCCTCCAACCCCTTCCTAACCACTCCACACGGCCACCACGCGGCGCAATGCCTCATCCCATTCCACCTTCACATGCTTCGGCCACACTCACAACAAGGGCCTAGCTCGCTTTCCTCCCCTCCTCACACCTTCCCACCAGAGCACCCACCCTCCTCCCACACCTGACTAACATGCATAGACCCCCGCAAACAGCAACAAGGCCCCCACTCTTTTCGCCCTACCATCCATACACCTCTCCCACAACCACTCCCGGCCTCCTTTCCCTCACCTCCTCCAAATCACCAATGACCTCCTCACACTTGCCCACCTGCCTGGCAACCCTCCTCCAACCCCTTCCTAACCACTCCACACGGCCACCAGGCGGCGCAATGCCTCATCCCATTCCACCTTCACATGCTTTGGCCACACTCACAACAAGGGCCTAGCTCGCTTTCCTCCCCTCCTCACACCTTCCCACCAGAGCACCCACCCTCCTCCCACACCTGACTAACATGCACAGGTCCCCACAAAGAGCTGCAAGGCGCCCACCTTTTTGGCCCTGCCATGCACACGGCTCTCCCACTACCACTCCCGGCCTCCTTTCCCTCACCTCCTCCAAATCACCAATGACCTCCTCACACTTGACCACCTGCCTGGCCACCCTCCTCCAACCCCTTCCTAACCACTCCACACGGCCACCAGGCGGCGCAATGCCTCATCCCATTCCACCTTCACATGCTTCGGCCACACTCACAACAAGGGCCTAGCTCGCTTTCCTCCCCTCCTCACACCTTCCCACCAGAGCACCCACCCTCCTCCCACACCTGACTAACATGCACAGGTCCCCACAAAGAGCTGCAAGGCGCCTACCTTTTTGGCCCTGCCATGCACACGGCTCTCCCACTACCACTCCCGTCCTCCTTTCCCTCACCTCCTCCAAATCACCAATGACCTCCTCACACTTGCCCACCTGCCTGGCCACCCTCCTCCAACCCCTTCCTAACCACTCCACACGGCCACCACGCGGCGCAATGCCTCATCCCATTCCACCTTCACATGCTTCAGCCACACTCACAACAAGGGCCTAGCTCGCTTTCCTCCCCTCCTCACACCTTCCCACCAGAGCACCCACCCTCCTCCCACACCTGACTAACATGCACAGGTCCCCACAAAGAGCTGCAAGGCGCCCACCTTTTTGGCCCTGCCATGCACACGGCTCTCCCACTACCACTCCCGGCCTCCTTTCCCTCACCTCCTCCAAATCACCAATGACCTCCTCACACTTGACCACCTGCCTGGCCACCCTCCTCCAACCCCTTCCTAACCACTCCACACGGCCACCAGGCGGTGCAATGCCTCATCCCATTCCACCTTCACATGCTTCGGCCACACTCACAACAAGGGCCTAGCTCGCTTTCCTCCCCTCCTCACACCTTCCCACCAGAGCACCCACCCTCCTCCCACACCTGACTAACATCTACAGGCCCCCACAAAGAGCTGCAAGGCGGGCGCCTACCTTTTTGGCCCTGCCATGCACACGGCTCTCCCACAACCACTCCCGGCCTCCTTTCCCTCACCTCCTCCAAATCACCACTGACCTCCTCACACTTGACCACCTGCCTGGCCACCCTCCTCCAACCCCTTCCTAACCACTCCACACGGCCACCACGCGGCGCAATGCCTCATCCCATTCCACCTTCACATGCTTCGGCCACACTCACAACAAGGGCCTAGCTCGCTTTCCTCCCCTCCTCACACCTTCCCACCAGAGCACCCACCCTCCTCCCACACCTGACTAACATGCACAGGTCCCCACAAAGAGCTGCAAGGCGCCCACCTTTTTGGCCCTGCCATACACACGGCTCTCCCACTACCACTCCCGTCCTCCTTTCCCTCACCTCCTCCAAATCACCAATGACCTCCTCACACTTGCCCACCTGCCTGGCCACCCTCCTCCAACCCCTTCCTAACCACTCCACACGGCCACCACGCGGCGCAATGCCTCATCCCATTCCACCTTCACATGCTTCGGCCACACTCACAACAAGGGCCTAGCTCGCTTTCCTCCCCTCCTCACACCTTCCCACCAGAGCACCCACCCTCCTCCCACACCTGACTAACATCTACAGGCCCCCACAAAGAGCAACAAGGCCCCCACTCTTTTCGCCCTACCATCCATACACCTCTCCCACAACCACTCCCGGCCTCCTTTCCCTCACCTCCTCCAAATCACCAATGACCTCCTCACACTTGACCACCTGCCTGGCCACCCTCCTCCAACCCCTTCCTAACCACTCCACACGGCCACCACGCGGCGCAATGCCTCATCCCATTCCACCTTCACATGCTTTGGCCACACTCACAACAAGGGCCTAGCTCGCTTTCCTCCCCTCCTCACACCTTCCCACCAGAGCACCCACCCTCCTCCCACACCTGACTAACATGCACAGGTCCCCACAAAGAGCTGCAAGGCGCCCACCTTTTTGGCCCTGCCATGCACACGGCTCTCCCACTACCACTCCCGGCCTCCTTTCCCTCACCTCCTCCAAATCACCAATGACCTCCTCACACTTGACCACCTGCCTGGCCACCCTCCTCCAACCCCTTCCTAACCACTCCACACGGCCACCACGCGGCGCAATGCCTCATCCCATTCCACCTTCACATGCTTCAGCCACACTCACAACAAGGGCCTAGCTCGCTTTCCTCCCCTCCTCACACCTTCCCACCAGAGCACCCACCCTCCTCCCACACCTGACTAACATGCACAGGTCCCCACAAAGAGCTGCAAGGCGCCCACCTTTTTGGCCCTGCCATGCACACGGCTCTCCCACTACCACTCCCGGCCTCCTTTCCCTCACCTCCTCCAAATCACCAATGACCTCCTCACACTTGCCCACCTGCCTGGCCACCCTCCTCCAACCCCTTCCTAACCACTCCACACGGCCACCACGCGGCACAATGCCTCATCCCATTCCACCTTCACATGCTTCGGCCACACTCACAACAAGGGCCTAGCTCGCTTTCCTCCCCTCCTCACACCTTCCCACCAGAGCACCCACCCTCCTCCCACACCTGACTAACATGCACAGGTCCCCACAAAGAGCTGCAAGGCGACCCACCTTTTTGGCCCTGCCATGCACACGGCTCTCCCACTACCACTCCCGGCCTCCTTTCCCTCACCTCCTCCAAATCACCACTGACCTCCTCACACTTGACCACCTGCCTGGCCACCCTCCTCCAACCCCTTCCTAACCACTCCACACGGCCACCAGGCGGCGCAATGCCTCATCCCATTCCACCTTCACATGCTTCGGCCACACTCACAACAAGGGCCTAGCTCGCTTTCCTCCCCTCCTCACACCTTCCCACCAGAGCACCCACCCTCCTCCCACACCTGACTAACATCTACAGGCCCCCACAAAGAGCTGCAAGGCGGGCGCCTACCTTTTTGGCCCTGCCATGCACACGGCTCTCCCACAACCACTCCCGGCCTCCTTTCCCTCACCTCCTCCAAATCACCAATGACCTCCTCACACTTGACCACCTGCCTGGCCACCCTCCTCCAACCCCTTCCTAACCACTCCACACGGCCACCAGGCGGTGCAATGCCTCATCCCATTCCACCTTCACATGCTTCGGCCACACTCACAACAAGGGCCTAGCTCGCTTTCCTCCCCTCCTCACACCTTCCCACCAGAGCACCCACCCTCCTCCCACACCTGACTAACATGCACAGGTCCCCACAAACAGCAACAAGGCGCCCACCTTTTTGGCCCTGCCATGCACACGGCTCTCCCACTACCACTCCCGGCCTCCTTTCCCTCACCTCCTCCAAATCACCAATGACCTCCTCACACTTGCCCACCTGCCTGGCAACCCTCCTCCAACCCCTTCCTAACCACTCCACACGGCCACCACGCGGCGCAATGCCTCATCCCATTCCACCTTCACATGCTTTGGCCACACTCACAACAAGGGCCTAGCTCGCTTTCCTCCCCTCCTCACACCTTCCCACCAGAGCACCCACCCTCCTCCCACACCTGACTAACATGCACAGGTCCCCACAAAGAGCTGCAAGGCGCCCACCTTTTTGGCCCTGCCATGCACACGGCTCTCCCACTACCACTCCCGGCCTCCTTTCCCTCACCTCCTCCAAATCACCAATGACCTCCTCACACTTGACCACCTGCCTGGCCACCCTCCTCCAACCCCTTCCTAACCACTCCACACGGCCACCACGCGGCGCAATGCCTCATCCCATTCCACCTTCACATGCTTCAGCCACACTCACAACAAGGGCCTAGCTCGCTTTCCTCCCCTCCTCACACCTTCCCACCAGAGCACCCACCCTCCTCCCACAACTCACTAACATGCACAGGTCCCCACAAAGAGCTGCAAGGCGCCCACCTTTTTGGCCCTGCCATGCACACGGCTCTCCCACTACCACTCCCGTCCTCCTTTCCCTCACCTCCTCCAAATCACCAATGACCTCCTCACACTTGACCACCTGCCTGGCCACCCTCCTCCAACCCCTTCCTAACCACTCCACACGGCCACCACGCGGCGCAATGCCTCATCCCATTCCACCTTCACATGCTTCGGCCACACTCACAACAAGGGCCTAGCTCGCTTTCCTCCCCTCCTCACACCTTCCCACCAGAGCACCCATCCTCCTCCCACACCTGACTAACATGCACAGGTCCCCACAAAGAGCTGCAAGGCGCCCACCTTTTTGGCCCTGCCATGCACACGGCTCTCCCACTACCACTCCCGTCCTCCTTTCCCTCACCTCCTCCAAATCACCAATGACCTCCTCACACTTGACCACCTGCCTGGCCACCCTCCTCCAACCCCTTCCTAACCACTCCACACGGCCACCACGCGGCGCAATGCCTCATCCCATTCCACCTTCACATGCTTCGGCCACACTCACAACAAGGGCCTAGCTCGCTTTCCTCCCCTCCTCACACCTTCCCACCAGAGCACCCACCCTCCTCCCACACCTGACTAACATCTACAGGCCCCCACAAAGAGCTGCAAGGCGGGCGCCCACCTTTTTGGCCCTGCCATGCACACGGCTCTCCCACAACCACTCCCGGCCTCCTTTCCCTCACCTCCTCCAAATCACCAATGACCTCCTCACACTTGACCACCTGCCTGGCCACCCTCCTCCAACCCCTTCCTAACCACTCCACACGGCCACCAGGCGGTGCAATGCCTCATCCCATTCCACCTTCACATGCTTCGGCCACACTCACAACAAGGGCCTAGCTCGCTTTCCTCCCCTCCTCACACCTTCCCACCAGAGCACCCACCCTCCTCCCACACCTGACTAACATCTACAGGCCCCCACAAAGAGCTGCAAGGCGGGCGCCTACCTTTTTGGCCCTGCCATGCACACGGCTCTCCCACTACCACTCCCGGCCTCCTTTCCCTCACCTCCTCCAAATCACCAATGACCTCCTCACACTTGACCACCTGCCTGGCCACCCTCCTCCAACCCCTTCCTAACCACTCCACACGGCCACCAGGCGGTGCAATGCCTCATCCCATTCCACCTTCACATGCTTCGGCCACACTCACAACAAGGGCCTAGCTCGCTTTCCTCCCCTCCTCACACCTTCCCACCAGAGCACCCACCCTCCTCCCACACCTGACTAACATGCACAGGTCCCCACAAACAGCAACAAGGCGCCCACCTTTTTGGCCCTGCCATGCACACGGCTCTCCCACTACCACTCCCGTCCTCCTTTCCCTCACCTCCTCCAAATCACCAATGACCTCCTCACACTTGACCACCTGCCTGGCAACCCTCCTCCAACCCCTTCCTAACCACTCCACACGGCCACCACGCGGCGCAATGCCTCATCCCATTCCACCTTCACATGCTTTGGCCACACTCACAACAAGGGCCTAGCTCGCTTTCCTCCCCTCCTCACACCTTCCCACCAGAGCACCCACCCTCCTCCCACACCTCACTAACATGCACAGGTCCCCACAAAGAGCTGCAAGGCGCCCACCTTTTTGGCCCTGCCATGCACACGGCTCTCCCACTACCACTCCCGTCCTCCTTTCCCTCACCTCCTCCAAATCACCAATGACCTCCTCACACTTGACCACCTGCCTGGCCACCCTCCTCCAACCCCTTCCTAACCACTCCACACGGCCACCACGCGGCGCAATGCCTCATCCCATTCCACCTTCACATGCTTCAGCCACACTCACAACAAGGGCCTAGCTCGCTTTCCTCCCCTCCTCACACCTTCCCACCAGAGCACCCACCCTCCTCCCACACCTGACTAACATGCACAGGTCCCCACAAAGAGCTGCAAGGCGCCCACCTTTTTGGCCCTGCCATGCACACGGCTCTCCCACTACCACTCCCGTCCTCCTTTCCCTCACCTCCTCCAAATCACCAATGACCTCCTCACACTTGACCACCTGCCTGGCCACCCTCCTCCAACCCCTTCCTAACCACTCCACACGGCCACCAGGCGGCGCAATGCCTCATCCCATTCCACCTTCACATGCTTCGGCCACACTCACAACAAGGGCCTAGCTCGCTTTCCTCCCCTCCTCACACCTTCCCACCAGAGCACCCATCCTCCTCCCACACCTGACTAACATGCACAGGTCCCCACAAAGAGCTGCAAGGCGCCCACCTTTTTGGCCCTGCCATGCACACGGCTCTCCCACTACCACTCCCGTCCTCCTTTCCCTCACCTCCTCCAAATCACCACTGACCTCCTCACACTTGACCACCTGCCTGGCCACCCTCCTCCAACCCCTTCCTAACCACTCCACACGGCCACCAGGCGGCGCAATGCCTCATCCCATTCCACCTTCACATGCTTCGGCCACACTCACAACAAGGGCCTAGCTCGCTTTCCTCCCCTCCTCACACCTTCCCACCAGAGCACCCACCCTCCTCCCACACCTGACTAACATCTACAGGCCCCCACAAAGAGCTGCAAGGCGGGCGCCTACCTTTTTGGCCCTGCCATGCACACGGCTCTCCCACTACCACTCCCGGCCTCCTTTCCCTCACCTCCTCCAAATCACCAATGACCTCCTCACACTTGACCACCTGCCTGGCCACCCTCCTCCAACCCCTTCCTAACCACTCCACACGGCCACCACGCGGCGCAATGCCTCATCCCATTCCACCTTCACATGCTTCGGCCACACTCACAACAAGGGCCTAGCTCGCTTTCCTCCCCTCCTCACACCTTCCCACCAGAGCACCCACCCTCCTCCCACACCTGACTAACATGCACAGGTCCCCACAAAGAGCTGCAAGGCGGGCGCCCACCTTTTTGGCCCTGCCATGCACACGGCTCTCCCACAACCACTCCCGGCCTCCTTTCCCTCACCTCCTCCAAATCACCAATGACCTCCTCACACTTGACCACCTGCCTGGCCACCCTCCTCCAACCCCTTCCTAACCACTCCACACGGCCACCAGGCGGCGCAATGCCTCATCCCATTCCACCTTCACATGCTTCGGCCACACTCACAACAAGGGCCTAGCTCGCTTTCCTCCCCTCCTCACACCTTCCCACCAGAGCACCCACCCTCCTCCCACACCTGACTAACATGCACAGGTCCCCACAAAGAGCTGCAAGGCGACCCACCTTTTTGGCCCTGCCATGCACACGGCTCTCCCACTACCACTCCCGGCCTCCTTTCCCTCAACTCCTCCAAATCACCAATGACCTCCTCACACTTGACCACCTGCCTGGCCACCCTCCTCCAACCCCTTCCTAACCACTCCACACGGCCACCAGGCGGCGCAATGCCTCATCCCATTCCACCTTCACATGCTTCGGCCACACTCACAACAAGGGCCTAGCTCGCTTTCCTCCCCTCCTCACACCTTCCCACCAGAGCACCCACCCTCCTCCCACACCTGACTAACATGCACAGGCCCCCACAAAGAGCTGCAAGGCGGGCGCCCACCTTTTTGGCCCTGCCATGCACACGGCTCTCCCACAACCACTCCCGGCCTCCTTTCCCTCACCTCCTCCAAATCACCAATGACCTCCTCACACTTGACCACCTGCCTGGCCACCCTCCTCCAACCCCTTCCTAACCACTCCACACGGCCACCACGCGGCGCAATGCCTCATCCCATTCCACCTTCACATGCTTCGGCCACACTCACAACAAGGGCCTAGCTCGCTTTCCTCCCCTCCTCACACCTTCCCACCAGAGCACCCACCCTCCTCCCACACCTGACTAACATGCACAGGGCCCCACAAAGAGCTGCAAGGCGCCCACCTTTTTGGCCCTGCCATGCACACGGCTCTCCCACTACCACTCCCGTCCTCCTTTCCCTCACCTCCTCCAAATCACCAATGACCTCCTCACACTTGCCCAGCTGCCTGGCCACCCTCCTCCAACCCCTTCCTAACCACTCCACACGGCCACCAGGCGGCGCAATGCCTCATCCCATTCCACCTTCACATGCTTCGGCCACACTCACAACAAGGGCCTAGCTCGCTTTCCTCCCCTCCTCACACCTTCCCACCAGAGCACCCACCCTCCTCCCACACCTGACTAACATGCACAGGTCCCCACAAAGAGCTGCAAGGCGACCCACCTTTTTGGCCCTGCCATGCACACGGCTCTCCCACTACCACTCCCGGCCTCCTTTCCCTCAACTCCTCCAAATCACCAATGACCTCCTCACACTTGACCACCTGCCTGGCCACCCTCCTCCAACCCCTTCCTAACCACTCCACACGGCCACCAGGCGGCGCAATGCCTCATCCCATTCCACCTTCACATGCTTCGGCCACACTCACAACAAGGGCCTAGCTCGCTTTCCTCCCCTCCTCACACCTTCCCACCAGAGCACCCACCCTCCTCCCACACCTGACTAACATGCACAGGTCCCCACAAACAGCAACAAGGCGCCCACCTTTTTGGCCCTGCCATGCACACAGCTCTCCCACTACCACTCCCGTCCTCCTTTCCCTCACCTCCTCCAAATCACCAATGACCTCCTCACACTTGACCACCTGCCTGGCCACCCTCCTCCAACCCCTTCCTAACCACTCCACACGGCCACCAGGCGGTGCAATGCCTCATCCCATTCCACCTTCACATGCTTCGGCCACACTCACAACAAGGGCCTAGCTCGCTTTCCTCCCCTCCTCACACCTTCCCACCAGAGCACCCACCCTCCTCCCACACCTGACTAACATCTACAGGCCCCCACAAAGAGCTGCAAGGCGGGCGCCTACCTTTTTGGCCCTGCCATGCACACGGCTCTCCCACTACCACTCCCGGCCTCCTTTCCCTCACCTCCTCCAAATCACCAATGACCTCCTCACACTTGACCACCTGCCTGGCCACCCTCCTCCAACCCCTTCCTAACCACTCCACACGGCCACCAGGCGGTGCAATGCCTCATCCCATTCCACCTTCACATGCTTCGGCCACACTCACAACAAGGGCCTAGCTCGCTTTCCTCCCCTCCTCACACCTTCCCACCAGAGCACCCACCCTCCTCCCACACCTGACTAACATCTACAGGCCCCCACAAAGAGCTGCAAGGCGCCCACCTTTTTGGCCCTGCCATACACACGGCTCTCCCACTACCACTCCCGTCCTCCTTTCCCTCACCTCCTCCAAATCACCAATGACCTCCTCACACTTGACCACCTGCCTGGCCACCCTCCTCCAACCCCTTCCTAACCACTCCACACGGCCACCACGCGGCGCAATGCCTCATCCCATTCCACCTTCACATGCTTCGGCCACACTCACAACAAGGGCCTAGCTCGCTTTCCTCCCCTCCTCACACCTTCCCACCAGAGCACCCACCCTCCTCCCACACCTGACTAACATGCATAGACCCCCGCAAACAGCAACAAGGCCCCCACTCTTTTCGCCCTACCATCCATACACCTCTCCCACAACCACTCCCGGCCTCCTTTCCCTCACCTCCTCCAAATCACCAATGACCTCCTCACACTTGCCCACCTGCCTGGCAACCCTCCTCCAACCCCTTCCTAACCACTCCACACGGCCACCACGCGGCGCAATGCCTCATCCCATTCCACCTTCACATGCTTTGGCCACACTCACAACAAGGGCCTAGCTCGCTTTCCTCCCCTCCTCACACCTTCCCACCAGAGCACCCACCCTCCTCCCACACCTCACTAACATGCACAGGTCCCCACAAAGAGCTGCAAGGCGCCCACCTTTTTGGCCCTGCCATGCACACGGCTCTCCCACTACCACTCCCGGCCTCCTTTCCCTCACCTCCTCCAAATCACCAATGACCTCCTCACACTTGACCACCTGCCTGGCCACCCTCCTCCAACCCCTTCCTAACCACTCCACACGGCCACCACGCGGCGCAATGCCTCATCCCATTCCACCTTCACATGCTTCAGCCACACTCACAACAAGGGCCTAGCTCGCTTTCCTCCCCTCCTCACACCTTCCCACCAGAGCACCCACCCTCCTCCCACACCTGACTAACATGCACAGGTCCCCACAAAGAGCTGCAAGGCGCCCACCTTTTTGGCCCTGCCATGCACACGGCTCTCCCACTACCACTCCCGTCCTCCTTTCCCTCACCTCCTCCAAATCACCAATGACCTCCTCACACTTGACCACCTGCCTGGCCACCCTCCTCCAACCCCTTCCTAACCACTCCACACGGCCACCACGCGGGGCAATGCCTCATCCCATTCCACCTTCACATGCTTCGGCCACACTCACAACAAGGGCCTAGCTCGCTTTCCTCCCCTCCTCACACCTTCCCACCAGAGCACCCATCCTCCTCCCACACCTGACTAACATGCACAGGTCCCCACAAAGAGCTGCAAGGCGCCCACCTTTTTGGCCCTGCCATGCACACGGCTCTCCCACTACCACTCCCGGCCTCCTTTCCCTCACCTCCTCCAAATCACCACTGACCTCCTCACACTTGACCACCTGCCTGGCCACCCTCCTCCAACCCCTTCCTAACCACTCCACACGGCCACCAGGCGGCGCAATGCCTCATCCCATTCCACCTTCACATGCTTCGGCCACACTCACAACAAGGGCCTAGCTCGCTTTCCTCCCCTCCTCACACCTTCCCACCAGAGCACCCACCCTCCTCCCACACCTGACTAACATGCACAGGTCCCCACAAAGAGCTGCAAGGCGACCCACCTTTTTGGCCCTGCCATGCACACGGCTCTCCCACTACCACTCCCGGCCTCCTTTCCCTCACCTCCTCCAAATCACCAATGACCTCCTCACACTTGACCACCTGCCTGGCCACCCTCCTCCAACCCCTTCCTAACCACTCCACACGGCCACCACGCGGCGCAATGCCTCATCCCATTCCACCTTCACATGCTTCAGCCACACTCACAACAAGGGCCTAGCTCGCTTTCCTCCCCTCCTCACACCTTCCCACCAGAGCACCCACCCTCCTCCCACACCTGACTAACATGCACAGGTCCCCACAAAGAGCTGCAAGGCGCCTACCTTTTTGGCCCTGCCATGCACACGGCTCTCCCACTACCACTCCCGGCCTCCTTTCCCTCACCTCCTCCAAATCACCAATGACCTCCTCACACTTGACCACCTGCCTGGCCACCCTCCTCCAACCCCTTCCTAACCACTCCACACGGCCACCACGCGGCGCAATGCCTCATCCCATTCCACCTTCACATGCTTCGGCCACACTCACAACAAGGGCCTAGCTCGCTTTCCTCCCCTCCTCACACCTTCCCACCAGAGCACCCACCCTCCTCCCACACCTGACTAACATGCACAGGTCCCCACAAAGAGCTGCAAGGCGGGCGCCCACCTTTTTGGCCCTGCCATGCACACGGCTCTCCCACTACCACTCCCGGCCTCCTTTCCCTCACCTCCTCCAAATCACCAATGACCTCCTCACACTTGACCACCTGCCTGGCCACCCTCCTCCAACCCCTTCCTAACCACTCCACACGGCCACCACGCGGCGCAATGCCTCATCCCATTCCACCTTCACATGCTTCGGCCACACTCACAACAAGGGCCTAGCTCGCTTTCCTCCCCTCCTCACACCTTCCCACCAGAGCACCCACCCTCCTCCCACACCTGACTAACATGCACAGGGCCCCACAAAGAGCTGCAAGGCGCCCACCTTTTTGGCCCTGCCATGCACACGGCTCTCCCACTACCACTCCCGGCCTCCTTTCCCTCACCTCCTCCAAATCACCAATGACCTCCTCACACTTGACCACCTGCCTGGCCACCCTCCTCCAACCCCTTCCTAACCACTCCACACGGCCACCACGCGGCGCAATGCCTCATCCCATTCCACCTTCACATGCTTCGGCCACACTCACAACAAGGGCCTAGCTCGCTTTCCTCCCCTCCTCACACCTTCCCACCAGAGCACCCACCCTCCTCCCACACCTGACTAACATGCACAGGTCCCCACAAACAGCAACAAGGCGCCCACCTTTTTGGCCCTGCCATGTACACAGCTCTCCCACTACCACTCCCGTCCTCCTTTCCCTCACCTCCTCCAAATCACCAATGACCTCCTCACACTTGACCACCTGCCTGGCCACCCTCCTCCAACCCCTTCCTAACCACTCCACACGGCCACCAGGCGGTGCAATGCCTCATCCCATTCCACCTTCACATGCTTCGGCCACACTCACAACAAGGGCCTAGCTCGCTTTCCTCCCCTCCTCACACCTTCCCACCAGAGCACCCACCCTCCTCCCACCAGAGCACCCACCCTCCTCCCACACCTGACTAACATCTACAGGCCCCCACAAAGAGCTGCAAGGCGGGCGCCTACCTTTTTGGCCCTGCCATGCACACGGCTCTCCCACAACCACTCCCGGCCTCCTTTCCCTCACCTCCTCCAAATCACCAATGACCTCCTCACACTTGACCACCTGCCTGGCCACCCTCCTCCAACCCCTTCCTAACCACTCCACACGGCCACCAGGCGGTGCAATGCCTCATCCCATTCCACCTTCACATGCTTCGGCCACACTCACAACAAGGGCCTAGCTCGCTTTCCTCCCCTCCTCACACCTTCCCACCAGAGCACCCACCCTCCTCCCACACCTGACTAACATGCACAGGTCCCCACAAACAGCAACAAGGCGCCCACCTTTTTGGCCCTGCCATGCACACGGCTCTCCCACTACCACTCCCGTCCTCCTTTCCCTCACCTCCTCCAAATCACCAATGACCTCCTCACACTTGACCACCTGCCTGGCCACCCTCCTCCAACCCCTTCCTAACCACTCCACACGGCCACCAGGCGGTGCAATGCCTCATCCCATTCCACCTTCACATGCTTCGGCCACACTCACAACAAGGGCCTAGCTCGCTTTCCTCCCCTCCTCACACCTTCCCACCAGAGCACCCATCCTCCTCCCACACCTGACTAACATGCACAGGTCCCCACAAAGAGCTGCAAGGCGCCCACTTTTTGGCCCTGCCATACACACGGCTCTCCCACTACCACCCCCGTCCTACTTTCCCTCACCTCCTCCAAATCACCAATGACCTCCTCACACTTGCCCACCTGCCTGGCCACCCTCCTCCAACCCCTTCCTAACCACTCCACACGGCCACCAGGCGGCGCAATGCCTCATCCCATTCCACCTTCACATGCTTCGGCCACACTCACAACAAGGGCCTAGCTCGCTTTCCTCCCCTCCTCACACCTTCCCACCAGAGCACCCACCCTCCTCCCACACCTGACTAACATGCACAGGTCCCCACAAAGAGCTGCAAGGCGCCCACCTTTTTGGCCCTGCCATGCACACGGCTCTCCCACTACCACTCCCGTCCTCCTTTCCCTCACCTCCTCCAAATCACCAATGACCTCCTCACACTTGACCACCTGCCTGGCCACCCTCCTCCAACCCCTTCCTAACCACTCCACACGGCCACCACGCGGCGCAATGCCTCATCCCATTCCACCTTCACATGCTTCGGCCACACTCACAACAAGGGCCTAGCTCGCTTTCCTCCCCTCCTCACACCTTCCCACCAGAGCACCCACCCTCCTCCCACACCTGACTAACATGCACAGGTCCCCACAAAGAGCTGCAAGGCGACCCACCTTTTTGGCCCTGCCATGCACACGGCTCTCCCACTACCACTCCCGGCCTCCTTTCCCTCACCTCCTCCAAATCACCAATGACCTCCTCACACTTGACCACCTGCCTGGCCACCCTCCTCCAACCCCTTCCTAACCACTCCACACGGCCACCACGCGGCGCAATGCCTCATCCCATTCCACCTTCACATGCTTCGGCCACACTCACAACAAGGGCCTAGCTCGCTTTCCTCCCCTCCTCACACCTTCCCACCAGAGCACCCACCCTCCTCCCACACCTGACTAACATGCACAGGTCCCCACAAAGAGCTGCAAGGCGCCCACCTTTTTGGCCCTGCCATGCACACGGCTCTCCCACTACCACTCCCGTCCTCCTTTCCCTCACCTCCTCCAAATCACCACTGACCTCCTCACACTTGACCACCTGCCTGGCCACCCTCCTCCAACCCCTTCCTAACCACTCCACACGGCCACCAGGCGGTGCAATGCCTCATCCCATTCCACCTTCACATGCTTCGGCCACACTCACAACAAGGGCCTAGCTCGCTTTCCTCCCCTCCTCACACCTTCCCACCAGAGCACCCACCCTCCTCCCACACCTGACTAACATCTACAGGCCCCCACAAAGAGCTGCAAGGCGGGCGCCTACCTTTTTGGCCCTGCCATGCACACGGCTCTCCCACAACCACTCCCGGCCTCCTTTCCCTCACCTCCTCCAAATCACCAATGACCTCCTCACACTTGACCACCTGCCTGGCCACCCTCCTCCAACCCCTTCCTAACCACTCCACACGGCCACCACGCGGCGCAATGCCTCATCCCATTCCACCTTCACATGCTTCGGCCACACTCACAACAAGGGCCTAGCTCGCTTTCCTCCCCTCCTCACACCTTCCCACCAGAGCACCCACCCTCCTCCCACACCTGACTAACATGCACAGGTCCCCACAAAGAGCTGCAAGGCACCTACCTTTTTGGCCCTGCCATGCACACGGCTCTCCCACTACCACTCCCGGCCTCCTTTCCCTCACCTCCTCCAAATCACCAATGACCTCCTCACACTTGACCACCTGCCTGGCCACCCTCCTCCAACCCCTTCCTAACCACTCCACACGGCCACCACGCGGCGCAATGCCTCATCCCATTCCACCTTCACATGCTTCGGCCACACTCACAACAAGGGCCTAGCTCGCTTTCCTCCCCTCCTCACACCTTCCCACCAGAGCACCCACCCTCCTCCCACACCTGACTAACATGCACAGGTCCCCACAAAGAGCTGCAAGGCACCTACCTTTTTGGCCCTGCCATGCACACGGCTCTCCCACTACCACTCCCGGCCTCCTTTCCCTCACCTCCTCCAAATCACCAATGACCTCCTCACACTTGACCACCTGCCTGGCCACCCTCCTCCAACCCCTTCCTAACCACTCCACACGGCCACCACGCGGCGCAATGCCTCATCCCATTCCACCTTCACATGCTTCGGCCACACTCACAACAAGGGCCTAGCTCGCTTTCCTCCCCTCCTCACACCTTCCCACCAGAGCACCCATCCTCCTCCCACACCTGACTAACATGCACAGGTCCCCACAAAGAGCTGCAAGGCGCCCACCTTTTTGGCCCTGCCATGCACACGGCTCTCCCACTACCACTCCCGTCCTCCTTTCCCTCACCTCCTCCAAATCACCAATGACCTCCTCACACTTGACCACCTGCCTGGCCACCCTCCTCCAACCCCTTCCTAACCACTCCACACGGCCACCAGGCGGCGCAATGCCTCATCCCATTCCACCTTCACATGCTTCGGCCACACTCACAACAAGGGCCTAGCTCGCTTTCCTCCCCTCCTCACACCTTCCCACCAGAGCACCCACCCTCCTCCCACACCTGACTAACATCTACAGGCCCCCACAAAGAGCTGCAAGGCGGGCGCCTACCTTTTTGGCCCTGCCATGCACACGGCTCTCCCACAACCACTCCCGGCCTCCTTTCCCTCACCTCCTCCAAATCACCACTGACCTCCTCACACTTGACCACCTGCCTGGCCACCCTCCTCCAACCCCTTCCTAACCACTCCACACGGCCACCAGGCGGTGCAATGCCTCATCCCATTCCACCTTCACATGCTTCGGCCACACTCACAACAAGGGCCTAGCTCGCTTTCCTCCCCTCCTCACACCTTCCCACCAGAGCACCCACCCTCCTCCCACACCTGACTAACATGCACAGGTCCCCACAAACAGCAACAAGGCGCCCACCTTTTTGGCCCTGCCATGCACACGGCTCTCCCACTACCACTCCCGTCCTCCTTTCCCTCACCTCCTCCAAATCACCAATGACCTCCTCACACTTGACCACCTGCCTGGCCACCCTCCTCCAACCCCTTCCTAACCACTCCACACGGCCACCACGCGGCGCAATGCCTCATCCCATTCCACCTTCACATGCTTCGGCCACACTCACAACAAGGGCCTAGCTCACTTTCCTCCCCTCCTCACACCTTCCCACCAGAGCACCCACCCTCCTCCCACACCTGACTAACATGCACAGGTCCCCACAAAGAGCTGCAAGGCGCCCACCTTTTTGGCCCTGCCATACACACGGCTCTCCCACTACCACTCCCGTCCTCCTTTCCCTCACCTCCTCCAAATCACCAATGACCTCCTCACACTTGACCACCTGCCTGGCCACCCTCCTCCAACCCCTTCCTAACCACTCCACACGGCCACCACGCGGCGCAATGCCTCATCCCATTCCACCTTCACATGCTTCGGCCACACTCACAACAAGGGCCTAGCTCGCTTTCCTCCCCTCCTCACACCTTCCCACCAGAGCACCCACCCTCCTCCCACACCTGACTAACATGCATAGACCCCCGCAAACAGCAACAAGGCCCCCACTCTTTTCGCCCTACCATCCATACACCTCTCCCACAACCACTCCCGGCCTCCTTTCCCTCACCTCCTCCAAATCACCAATGACCTCCTCACACTTGACCACCTGCCTGGCAACCCTCCTCCAACCCCTTCCTAACCACTCCACACGGCCACCACGCGGCGCAATGCCTCATCCCATTCCACCTTCACATGCTTCGGCCACACTCACAACAAGGGCCTAGCTCGCTTTCCTCCCCTCCTCACACCTTCCCACCAGAGCACCCACCCTCCTCCCACACCTGACTAACATGCACAGGTCCCCACAAAGAGCTGCAAGGCGCCCACCTTTTTGGCCCTGCCATGCACACGGCTCTCCCACTACCACTCCCGTCCTCCTTTCCCTCACCTCCTCCAAATCACCAATGACCTCCTCACACTTGACCACCTGCCTGGCCACCCTCCTCCAACCCCTTCCTAACCACTCCACACGGCCACCACGCGGCGCAATGCCTCATCCCATTCCACCTTCACATGCTTCAGCCACACTCACAACAAGGGCCTAGCTCGCTTTCCTCCCCTCCTCACACCTTCCCACCAGAGCACCCACCCTCCTCCCACACCTGACTAACATGCACAGGTCCCCACAAAGAGCTGCAAGGCGCCCACCTTTTTGGCCCTGCCATGCACACGGCTCTCCCACTACCACTCCCGTCCTCCTTTCCCTCACCTCCTCCAAATCACCAATGACCTCCTCACACTTGACCACCTGCCTGGCCACCCTCCTCCAACCCCTTCCTAACCACTCCACACGGCCACCACGCGGCGCAATGCCTCATCCCATTCCACCTTCACATGCTTCGGCCACACTCACAACAAGGGCCTAGCTCGCTTTCCTCCCCTCCTCACACCTTCCCACCAGAGCACCCATCCTCCTCCCACACCTGACTAACATGCACAGGTCCCCACAAAGAGCTGCAAGGCGCCCACCTTTTTGGCCCTGCCATGCACACGGCTCTCCCACTACCACTCCCGTCCTCCTTTCCCTCACCTCCTCCAAATCACCACTGACCTCCTCACACTTGACCACCTGCCTGGCCACCCTCCTCCAACCCCTTCCTAACCACTCCACACGGCCACCAGGCGGCGCAATGCCTCATCCCATTCCACCTTCACATGCTTCGGCCACACTCACAACAAGGGCCTAGCTCGCTTTCCTCCCCTCCTCACACCTTCCCACCAGAGCACCCATCCTCCTCCCACACCTGACTAACATGCACAGGTCCCCACAAAGAGCTGCAAGGCGCCCACCTTTTTGGCCCTGCCATGCACACGGCTCTCCCACTACCACTCCCGTCCTCCTTTCCCTCACCTCCTCCAAATCACCACTGACCTCCTCACACTTGACCACCTGCCTGGCCACCCTCCTCCAACCCCTTCCTAACCACTCCACACGGCCACCAGGCGGCGCAATGCCTCATCCCATTCCACCTTCACATGCTTCGGCCACACTCACAACAAGGGCCTAGCTCGCTTTCCTCCCCTCCTCACACCTTCCCACCAGAGCACCCACCCTCCTCCCACACCTGACTAACATCTACAGGCCCCCACAAAGAGCTGCAAGGCGGGCGCCTACCTTTTTGGCCCTGCCATGCACACGGCTCTCCCACAACCACTCCCGGCCTCCTTTCCCTCACCTCCTCCAAATCACCACTGACCTCCTCACACTTGACCACCTGCCTGGCCACCCTCCTCCAACCCCTTCCTAACCACTCCACACGGCCACCAGGCGGTGCAATGCCTCATCCCATTCCACCTTCACATGCTTCGGCCACACTCACAACAAGGGCCTAGCTCGCTTTCCTCCCCTCCTCACACCTTCCCACCAGAGCACCCACCCTCCTCCCACACCTGACTAACATCTACAGGCCCCCACAAAGAGCTGCAAGGCGGGCGCCTACCTTTTTGGCCCTGCCATGCACACGGCTCTCCCACAACCACTCCCGGCCTCCTTTCCCTCACCTCCTCCAAATCACCAATGACCTCCTCACACTTGACCACCTGCCTGGCCACCCTCCTCCAACCCCTTCCTAACCACTCCACACGGCCACCAGGCGGTGCAATGCCTCATCCCATTCCACCTTCACATGCTTCGGCCACACTCACAACAAGGGCCTAGCTCGCTTTCCTCCCCTCCTCACACCTTCCCACCAGAGCACCCACCCTCCTCCCACACCTGACTAACATGCACAGGTCCCCACAAACAGCAACAAGGCGCCCACCTTTTTGGCCCTGCCATGCACACGGCTCTCCCACTACCACTCCCGTCCTCCTTTCCCTCACCTCCTCCAAATCACCAATGACCTCCTCACACTTGCCCACCTGCCTGGCCACCCTCCTCCAACCCCTTCCTAACCACTCCACACGGCCACCACGCGGCGCAATGCCTCATCCCATTCCACCTTCACATGCTTCGGCCACACTCACAACAAGGGCCTAGCTCGCTTTCCTCCCCTCCTCACACCTTCCCACCAGAGCACCCACCCTCCTCCCACACCTGACTAACATGCACAGGTCCCCACAAAGAGCTGCAAGGCGCCCACCTTTTTGGCCCTGCCATACACACGGCTCTCCCACTACCACTCCCGTCCTCCTTTCCCTCACCTCCTCCAAATCACCAATGACCTCCTCACACTTGACCACCTGCCTGGCCACCCTCCTCCAACCCCTTCCTAACCACTCCACACGGCCACCACGCGGCGCAATGCCTCATCCCATTCCACCTTCACATGCTTCGGCCACACTCACAACAAGGGCCTAGCTCGCTTTCCTCCCCTCCTCACACCTTCCCACCAGAGCACCCACCCTCCTCCCACACCTGACTAACATGCACAGGTCCCCACAAACAGCAACAAGGCCCCCACTCTTTTCGCCCTACCATCCATACACCTCTCCCACAACCACTCCCGGCCTCCTTTCCCTCACCTCCTCCAAATCACCAATGACCTCCTCACACTTGACCACCTGCCTGGCCACCCTCCTCCAACCCCTTCCTAACCACTCCACACGGCCACCACGCGGCGCAATGCCTCATCCCATTCCACCTTCACATGCTTTGGCCACACTCACAACAAGGGCCTAGCTCGCTTTCCTCCCCTCCTCACACCTTCCCACCAGAGCACCCACCCTCCTCCCACACCTGACTAACATGCACAGGTCCCCACAAAGAGCTGCAAGGCGCCCACCTTTTTGGCCCTGCCATGCACACGGCTCTCCCACTACCACTCCCGGCCTCCTTTCCCTCACCTCCTCCAAATCACCAATGACCTCCTCACACTTGACCACCTGCCTGGCCACCCTCCTCCAACCCCTTCCTAACCACTCCACACGGCCACCAGGCGGTGCAATGCCTCATCCCATTCCACCTTCACATGCTTCGGCCACACTCACAACAAGGGCCTAGCTCGCTTTCCTCCCCTCCTCACACCTTCCCACCAGAGCACCCACCCTCCTCCCACACTTGACTAACATGCACAGGTCCCCACAAACAGCAACAAGGCGCCCACCTTTTTGGCCCTGCCATGCACACGGCTCTCCCACTACCACTCCCGTCCTCCTTTCCCTCACCTCCTCCAAATCACCACTGACCTCCTCACACTTGACCACCTGCCTGGCCACCCTCCTCCAACCCCTTCCTAACCACTCCACACGGCCACCACGCGGCGCAATGCCTCATCCCATTCCACCTTCACATGCTTCGGCCACACTCACAACAAGGGCCTAGCTCACTTTCCTCCCCTCCTCACACCTTCCCACCAGAGCACCCACCCTCCTCCCACACCTGACTAACATGCACAGGTCCCCACAAAGAGCTGCAAGGCGCCCACCTTTTTGGCCCTGCCATACACACGGCTCTCCCACTACCACTCCCGTCCTCCTTTCCCTCACCTCCTCCAAATCACCAATGACCTCCTCACACTTGACCACCTGCCTGGCCACCCTCCTCCAACCCCTTCCTAACCACTCCACACGGCCACCACGCGGCGCAATGCCTCATCCCATTCCACCTTCACATGCTTCGGCCACACTCACAACAAGGGCCTAGCTCGCTTTCCTCCCCTCCTCACACCTTCCCACCAGAGCACCCACCCTCCTCCCACACCTGACTAACATGCATAGACCCCCGCAAACAGCAACAAGGCCCCCACTCTTTTCGCCCTACCATCCATACACCTCTCCCACAACCACTCCCGGCCTCCTTTCCCTCACCTCCTCCAAATCACCAATGACCTCCTCACACTTGCCCACCTGCCTGGCCACCCTCCTCCAACCCCTTCCTAACCACTCCACACGGCCACCACGCGGCGCAATGCCTCATCCCATTCCACCTTCACATGCTTTGGCCACACTCACAACAAGGGCCTAGCTCGCTTTCCTCCCCTCCTCACACCTTCCCACCAGAGCACCCACCCTCCTCCCACACCTGACTAACATGCACAGGTCCCCACAAAGAGCTGCAAGGCGCCCACCTTTTTGGCCCTGCCATGCACACGGCTCTCCCACAACCACTCCCGGCCTCCTTTCCCTCACCTCCTCCAAATCACCAATGACCTCCTCACACTTGACCACCTGCCTGGCCACCCTCCTCCAACCCCTTCCTAACCACTCCACACGGCCACCACGCGGCGCAATGCCTCATCCCATTCCACCTTCACATGCTTCAGCCACACTCACAACAAGGGCCTAGCTCGCTTTCCTCCCCTCCTCACACCTTCCCACCAGAGCACCCACCCTCCTCCCACACCTGACTAACATGCACAGGTCCCCACAAAGAGCTGCAAGGCGCCCACCTTTTTGGCCCTGCCATGCACACGGCTCTCCCACTACCACTCCCGTCCTCCTTTCCCTCACCTCCGCCAAATCACCAATGACCTCCTCACACTTGACCACCTGCCTGGCCACCCTCCTCCAACCCCTTCCTAACCACTCCACACGGCCACCACGCGGCGCAATGCCTCATCCCATTCCACCTTCACATGCTTCGGCCACACTCACAACAAGGGCCTAGCTCGCTTTCCTCCCCTCCTCACACCTTCCCACCAGAGCACCCATCCTCCTCCCACACCTGACTAACATGCACAGGTCCCCACAAAGAGCTGCAAGGCGCCCACCTTTTTGGCCCTGCCATGCACACGGCTCTCCCACTACCACTCCCGTCCTCCTTTCCCTCACCTCCTCCAAATCACCACTGACCTCCTCACACTTGACCACCTGCCTGGCCACCCTCCTCCAACCCCTTCCTAACCACTCCACACGGCCACCAGGCGGCGCAATGCCTCATCCCATTCCACCTTCACATGCTTCGGCCACACTCACAACAAGGGCCTAGCTCGCTTTCCTCCCCTCCTCACACCTTCCCACCAGAGCACCCACCCTCCTCCCACACCTGACTAACATCTACAGGCCCCCACAAAGAGCTGCAAGGCGGGCGCCTACCTTTTTGGCCCTGCCATGCACACGGCTCTCCCACTACCACTCCCGGCCTCCTTTCCCTCACCTCCTCCAAATCACCAATGACCTCCTCACACTTGACCACCTGCCTGGCCACCCTCCTCCAACCCCTTCCTAACCACTCCACACGGCCACCACGCGGCGCAATGCCTCATCCCATTCCACCTTCACATGCTTCGGCCACACTCACAACAAGGGCCTAGCTCGCTTTCCTCCCCTCCTCACACCTTCCCACCAGAGCACCCACCCTCCTCCCACACCTGACTAACATCTACAGGCCCCCACAAAGAGCTGCAAGGCGGGCGCCTACCTTTTTGGCCCTGCCATGCACACGGCTCTCCCACAACCACTCCCGGCCTCCTTTCCCTCACCTCCTCCAAATCACCAATGACCTCCTCACACTTGACCACCTGCCTGGCCACCCTCCTCCAACCCCTTCCTAACCACTCCACACGGCCACCAGGCGGTGCAATGCCTCATCCCATTCCACCTTCACATGCTTCGGCCACACTCACAACAAGGGCCTAGCTCGCTTTCCTCCCCTCCTCACACCTTCCCACCAGAGCACCCACCCTCCTCCCACACCTGACTAACATGCACAGGTCCCCACAAACAGCAACAAGGCGCCCACCTTTTTGGCCCTGCCATGCACACGGCTCTCCCACTACCACTCCCGGCCTCCTTTCCCTCACCTCCTCCAAATCACCACTGACCTCCTCACACTTGACCACCTGCCTGGCCACCCTCCTCCAACCCCTTCCTAACCACTCCACACGGCCACCACGCGGCGCAATGCCTCATCCCATTCCACCTTCACATGCTTCGGCCACACTCACAACAAGGGCCTAGCTCGCTTTCCTCCCCTCCTCACACCTTCCCACCAGAGCACCCACCCTCCTCCCACACCTGACTAACATCTACAGGCCCCCACAAAGAGCTGCAAGGCGGGCGCCTACCTTTTTGGCCCTGCCATGCACACGGCTCTCCCACTACCACTCCCGGCCTCCTTTCCCTCACCTCCTCCAAATCACCAATGACCTCCTCACACTTGACCACCTGCCTGGCCACCCTCCTCCAACCCCTTCCTAACCACTCCACACGGCCACCACGCGGCGCAATGCCTCATCCCATTCCACCTTCACATGCTTCGGCCACACTCACAACAAGGGCCTAGCTCGCTTTCCTCCCCTCCTCACACCTTCCCACCAGAGCACCCACCCTCCTCCCACACCTGACTAACATGCACAGGTCCCCACAAAGAGCTGCAAGGCGGGCGCCCACCTTTTTGGCCCTGCCATGCACACGGCTCTCCCACTACCACTCCCGGCCTCCTTTCCCTCACCTCCTCCAAATCACCAATGACCTCCTCACACTTGACCACCTGCCTGGCCACCCTCCTCCAACCCCTTCCTAACCACTCCACACGGCCACCAGGCGGTGCAATGCCTCATCCCATTCCACCTTCACATGCTTCGGCCACACTCACAACAAGGGCCTAGCTCGCTTTCCTCCCCTCCTCACACCTTCCCACCAGAGCACCCACCCTCCTCCCACACCTGACTAACATGCACAGGCCCCCACAAAGAGCTGCAAGGCGGGCGCCTACCTTTTTGGCCCTGCCATGCACACGGCTCTCCCACTACCACTCCCGGCCTCCTTTCCCTCACCTCCTCCAAATCACCAATGACCTCCTCACACTTGACCACCTGCCTGGCCACCCTCCTCCAACCCCTTCCTAACCACTCCACACGGCCACCACGCGGCGCAATGCCTCATCCCATTCCACCTTCACATGCTTCGGCCACACTCACAACAAGGGCCTAGCTCGCTTTCCTCCCCTCCTCACACCTTCCCACCAGAGCACCCACCCTCCTCCCACACCTGACTAACATGCACAGGGCCCCACAAAGAGCTGCAAGGCGCCCACCTTTTTGGCCCTGCCATGCACACGGCTCTCCCACTACCACTCCCGGCCTCCTTTCCCTCACCTCCTCCAAATCACCAATGACCTCCTCACACTTGCCCAGCTGCCTGGCCACCCTCCTCCAACCCCTTCCTAACCACTCCACACGGCCACCACGCGGCGCAATGCCTCATCCCATTCCACCTTCACATGCTTCGGCCACACTCACAACAAGGGCCTAGCTCGCTTTCCTCCCCTCCTCACACCTTCCCACCAGAGCACCCACCCTCCTCCCACACCTGACTAACATCTACAGGCCCCCACAAAGAGCTGCAAGGCGGGCGCCTACCTTTTTGGCCCTGCCATGCACACGGCTCTCCCACAACCACTCCCGGCCTCCTTTCCCTCACCTCCTCCAAATCACCACTGACCTCCTCACACTTGACCACCTGCCTGGCCACCCTCCTCCAACCCCTTCCTAACCACTCCACACGGCCACCAGGCGGTGCAATGCCTCATCCCATTCCACCTTCACATGCTTCGGCCACACTCACAACAAGGGCCTAGCTCGCTTTCCTCCCCTCCTCACACCTTCCCACCAGAGCACCCACCCTCCTCCCACACCTGACTAACATGCACAGGTCCCCACAAACAGCAACAAGGCGCCCACCTTTTTGGCCCTGCCATGCACACAGCTCTCCCACTACCACTCCCGTCCTCCTTTCCCTCACCTCCTCCAAATCACCAATGACCTCCTCACACTTGACCACCTGCCTGGCCACCCTCCTCCAACCCCTTCCTAACCACTCCACACGGCCACCACGCGGCGCAATGCCTCATCCCATTCCACCTTCACATGCTTCAGCCACACTCACAACAAGGGCCTAGCTCGCTTTCCTCCCCTCCTCACACCTTCCCACCAGAGCACCCACCCTCCTCCCACACCTGACTAACATGCACAGGTCCCCACAAAGAGCTGCAAGGCGCCCACCTTTTTGGCCCTGCCATGCACACGGCTCTCCCACTACCACTCCCGTCCTCCTTTCCCTCACCTCCTCCAAATCACCAATGACCTCCTCACACTTGACCACCTGCCTGGCCACCCTCCTCCAACCCCTTCCTAACCACTCCACACGGCCACCACGCGGCGCAATGCCTCATCCCATTCCACCTTCACATGCTTCGGCCACACTCACAACAAGGGCCTAGCTCGCTTTCCTCCCCTCCTCACACCTTCCCACCAGAGCACCCACCCTCCTCCCACACCTGACTAACATGCACAGGTCCCCACAAAGAGCTGCAAGGCGCCCACCTTTTTGGCCCTGCCATGCACACGGCTCTCCCACTACCACTCCCGTCCTCCTTTCCCTCACCTCCTCCAAATCACCACTGACCTCCTCACACTTGACCACCTGCCTGGCCACCCTCCTCCAACCCCTTCCTAACCACTCCACACGGCCACCACGCGGCGCAATGCCTCATCCCATTCCACCTTCACATGCTTCGGCCACACTCACAACAAGGGCCTAGCTCGCTTTCCTCCCCTCCTCACACCTTCCCACCAGAGCACCCACCCTCCTCCCACACCTGACTAACATGCACAGGTCCCCACAAAGAGCTGCAAGGCGGGCGCCCACCTTTTTGGCCCTGCCATGCACACGGCTCTCCCACTACCACTCCCGGCCTCCTTTCCCTCACCTCCTCCAAATCACCAATGACCTCCTCACACTTGACCACCTGCCTGGCCACCCTCCTCCAACCCCTTCCTAACCACTCCACACGGCCACCACGCGGTGCAATGCCTCATCCCATTCCACCTTCACATGCTTTGGCCACACTCACAACAAGGGCCTAGCTCGCTTTCCTCCCCTCCTCACACCTTCCCACCAGAGCACCCACCCTCCTCCCACACCTGACTAACATGCACAGGCCCCCACAAAGAGCTGCAAGGCGGGCGCCTACCTTTTTGGCCCTGCCATGCACACGGCTCTCCCACTACCACTCCCGTCCTCCTTTCCCTCACCTCCTCCAAATCACCAATGACCTCCTCACACTTGACCACCTGCCTGGCCACCCTCCTCCAACCCCTTCCTAACCACTCCACACGGCCACCACGCGGCGCAATGCCTCATCCCATTCCACCTTCACATGCTTCGGCCACACTCACAACAAGGGCCTAGCTCGCTTTCCTCCCCTCCTCACACCTTCCCACCAGAGCACCCACCCTCCTCCCACACCTGACTAACATGCATAGACCCCCGCAAACAGCAACAAGGCCCCCACTCTTTTCGCCCTACCATCCATACACCTCTCCCACAACCACTCCCGGCCTCCTTTCCCTCACCTCCTCCAAATCACCAATGACCTCCTCACACTTGCCCACCTGCCTGGCCACCCTCCTCCAACCCCTTCCTAACCACTCCACACGGCCACCACGCGGCGCAATGCCTCATCCCATTCCACCTTCACATGCTTTGGCCACACTCACAACAAGGGCCTAGCTCGCTTTCCTCCCCTCCTCACACCTTCCCACCAGAGCACCCACCCTCCTCCCACACCTGACTAACATGCACAGGTCCCCACAAAGAGCTGCAAGGCGCCCACCTTTTTGGCCCTGCCATGCACACGGCTCTCCCACTACCACTCCCGTCCTCCTTTCCCTCACCTCCTCCAAATCACCAATGACCTCCTCACACTTGACCACCTGCCTGGCCACCCTCCTCCAACCCCTTCCTAACCACTCCACACGGCCACCAGGTGGTGCAATGCCTCATCCCATTCCACCTTCACATGCTTCGGCCACACTCACAACAAGGGCCTAGCTCGCTTTCCTCCCCTCCTCACACCTTCCCACCAGAGCACCCACCCTCCTCCCACACCTGACTAACATGCACAGGTCCCCACAAACAGCAACAAGGCGCCCACCTTTTTGGCCCTGCCATGCACACAGCTCTCCCACTACCACTCCTGTCCTCCTTTCCCTCACCTCCTCCAAATCACCAATGACCTCCTCACACTTGACCACCTGCCTGGCCACCCTCCTCCAACCCCTTCCTAACCACTCCACACGGCCACCAGGCGGTGCAATGCCTCATCCCATTCCACCTTCACATGCTTCGGCCACACTCACAACAAGGGCCTAGCTCGCTTTCCTCCCCTCCTCACACCTTCCCACCAGAGCACCCACCCTCCTCCCACACCTGACTAACATCTACAGGCCCCCACAAAGAGCTGCAAGGCGGGCGCCTACCTTTTTGGCCCTGCCATGCACACGGCTCTCCCACAACCACTCCCGGCCTCCTTTCCCTCACCTCCTCCAAATCACCAATGACCTCCTCACACTTGACCACCTGCCTGGCCACCCTCCTCCAACCCCTTCCTAACCACTCCACATGGCCACCAGGCGGTGCAATGCCTCATCCCATTCCACCTTCACATGCTTCGGCCACACTCACAACAAGGGCCTAGCTCGCTTTCCTCCCCTCCTCACACCTTCCCACCAGAGCACCCACCCTCCTCCCACACCTGACTAACATGCACAGGTCCCCACAAACAGCAACAAGGCGCCCACCTTTTTGGCCCTGCCATGCACACGGCTCTCCCACTACCACTCCCGTCCTCCTTTCCCTCACCTCCTCCAAATCACCAATGACCTCCTCACACTTGACCACCTGCCTGGCCACCCTCCTCCA
Source organism: Struthio camelus (assembly GCF_040807025.1). NCBI lineage: Eukaryota > Metazoa > Chordata > Aves > Struthioniformes > Struthionidae > Struthio > Struthio camelus. The sequence goes on from NW_027182620.1 coordinate 1,319,995, forward strand.
ACCCCTTCCTAACCACTCCACACGGCCACCAGGCGGTGCAATGCCTCATCCCATTCCACCTTCACATGCTTCGGCCACACTCACAACAAGGGCCTAGCTCGCTTTCCTCCCCTCCTCACACCTTCCCACCAGAGCACCCACCCTCCTCCCACACCTGACTAACATACACAGGTCCCCACAAAGAGCTGCAAGGCGCCCACTTTTTGGCCCTGCCATACACACGGCTCTCCCACTACCACCCCCGTCCTCCTTTCCCTCACCTCCTCCAAATCACCAATGACCTCCTCACACTTGCCCACCTGCCTGGCCACCCTCCTCCAACCCCTTCCTAACCACTCCACACGGCCACCACGCGGCGCAATGCCTCATCCCATTCCACCTTCACATGCTTCGGCCACACTCACAACAAGGGCCTAGCTCGCTTTCCTCCCCTCCTCACACCTTCCCACCAGAGCACCCACCCTCCTCCCACACCTGACTAACATGCACAGGTCCCCACAAAGAGCTGCAAGGCGCCCACCTTTTTGGCCCTGCCATGCACACGGCTCTCCCACTACCACTCCCGGCCTCCTTTCCCTCACCTCCTCCAAATCACCAATGACCTCCTCACACTTGCCCACCTGCCTGGCCACCCTCCTCCAACCCCTTCCTAACCACTCCACACGGCCACCAGGCGGCGCAATGCCTCGTCCCATTCCACCTTCACATGCTTCGGCCACACTCACAACAAGGGCCTAGCTCGCTTTCCTCCCCTCCTCACACCTTCCCACCAGAGCACCCACCCTCCTCCCACACCTGACTAACATGCACAGGCCCCCACAAAGAGCTGCAAGGCGACCCACCTTTTTGGCCCTGCCATGCACACGGCTCTCCCACTACCACTCCCGTCCTCCTTTCCCTCACCTCCTCCAAATCACCAATGACCTCCTCACACTTGACCACCTGCCTGGCCACCCTCCTCCAACCCCTTCCTAACCACTCCACACGGCCACCACGCGGCGCAATGCCTCATCCCATTCCACCTTCACATGCTTCGGCCACACTCACAACAAGGGCCTAGCTCGCTTTCCTCCCCTCCTCACACCTTCCCACCAGAGCACCCACCCTCCTCCCACACCTGACTAACATGCACAGGTCCCCACAAAGAGCTGCAAGGCGCCCACCTTTTTGGCCCTGCCATGCACACGGCTCTCCCACTACCACTCCCGTCCTCCTTTCCCTCACCTCCTCCAAATCACCACTGACCTCCTCACACTTGACCACCTGCCTGGCCACCCTCCTCCAACCCCTTCCTAACCACTCCACACGGCCACCAGGCGGTGCAATGCCTCATCCCATTCCACCTTCACATGCTTCGGCCACACTCACAACAAGGGCCTAGCTCGCTTTCCTCCCCTCCTCACACCTTCCCACCAGAGCACCCACCCTCCTCCCACACCTGACTAACATCTACAGGCCCCCACAAAGAGCTGCAAGGCGGGCGCCTACCTTTTTGGCCCTGCCATGCACACGGCTCTCCCACAACCACTCCCGGCCTCCTTTCCCTCACCTCCTCCAAATCACCAATGACCTCCTCACACTTGACCACCTGCCTGGCCACCCTCCTCCAACCCCTTCCTAACCACTCCACACGGCCACCAGGCGGTGCAATGCCTCATCCCATTCCACCTTCACATGCTTCGGCCACACTCACAACAAGGGCCTAGCTCGCTTTCCTCCCCTCCTCACACCTTCCCACCAGAGCACCCACCCTCCTCCCACACCTGACTAACATGCACAGGTCCCCACAAACAGCAACAAGGCGCCCACCTTTTTGGCCCTGCCATGCACACGGCTCTCCCACTACCAATCCCGTCCTCCTTTCCCTCACCTCCTCCAAATCACCAATGACCTCCTCACACTTGACCACCTGCCTGGCCACCCTCCTCCAACCCCTTCCTAACCACTCCACACGGCCACCACGCGGCGCAATGCCTCATCCCATTCCACCTTCACATGCTTCGGCCACACTCACAACAAGGGCCTAGCTCGCTTTCCTCCCCTCCTCACACCTTCCCACCAGAGCACCCACCCTCCTCCCACACCTCACTAACATGCACAGGTCCCCACAAAGAGCTGCAAGGCGCCCACCTTTTTGGCCCTGCCATACACACGGCTCTCCCACTACCACTCCCGTCCTCCTTTCCCTCACCTCCTCCAAATCACCAATGACCTCCTCACACTTGACCACCTGCCTGGCCACCCTCCTCCAACCCCTTCCTAACCACTCCACACGGCCACCACGCGGCGCAATGCCTCATCCCATTCCACCTTCACATGCTTCGGCCACACTCACAACAAGGGCCTAGCTCGCTTTCCTCCCCTCCTCACACCTTCCCACCAGAGCACCCACCCTCCTCCCACACCTGACTAACATGCACAGGTCCCCACAAACAGCAACAAGGCCCCCACTCTTTTCGCCCTACCATCCATACACCTCTCCCACAACCACTCCCGACCTCCTTTCCCTCACCTCCTCCAAATCACCAATGACCTCCTCACACTTGACCACCTGCCTGGCAACCCTCCTCCAACCCCTTCCTAACCACTCCACACGGCCACCACGCGGCGCAATGCCTCATCCCATTCCACCTTCACATGCTTTGGCCACACTCACAACAAGGGCCTAGCTCGCTTTCCTCCCCTCCTCACACCTTCCCACCAGAGCACCCACCCTCCTCCCACACCTGACTAACATGCACAGGTCCCCACAAAGAGCTGCAAGGCGCCCACCTTTTTGGCCCTGCCATGCACACGGCTCTCCCACTACCACTCCCGTCCTCCTTTCCCTCACCTCCTCCAAATCACCAATGACCTCCTCACACTTGACCACCTGCCTGGCCACCCTCCTCCAACCCCTTCCTAACCACTCCACACGGCCACCACGCGGCGCAATGCCTCATCCCATTCCACCTTCACATGCTTCAGCCACACTCACAACAAGGGCCTAGCTCGCTTTCCTCCCCTCCTCACACCTTCCCACCAGAGCACCCACCCTCCTCCCACACCTGACTAACATGCACAGGTCCCCACAAAGAGCTGCAAGGCGCCCACCTTTTTGGCCCTGCCATGCACACGGCTCTCCCACTACCACTCCCGTCCTCCTTTCCCTCACCTCCTCCAAATCACCAATGACCTCCTCACACTTGACCACCTGCCTGGCCACCCTCCTCCAACCCCTTCCTAACCACTCCACACGGCCACCACGCGGCGCAATGCCTCATCCCATTCCACCTTCACATGCTTCGGCCACACTCACAACAAGGGCCTAGCTCGCTTTCCTCCCCTCCTCACACCTTCCCACCAGAGCACCCATCCTCCTCCCACACCTGACTAACATGCACAGGTCCCCACAAAGAGCTGCAAGGCGCCCACCTTTTTGGCCCTGCCATGCACACGGCTCTCCCACTACCACTCCCGTCCTCCTTTCCCTCACCTCCTCCAAATCACCAATGACCTCCTCACACTTGACCACCTGCCTGGCCACCCTCCTCCAACCCCTTCCTAACCACTCCACACGGCCACCAGGCGGCGCAATGCCTCATCCCATTCCACCTTCACATGCTTCGGCCACACTCACAACAAGGGCCTAGCTCGCTTTCCTCCCCTCCTCACACCTTCCCACCAGAGCACCCACCCGCCTCCCACACCTGACTAACATCTACAGGCCCCCACAAAGAGCTGCAAGGCGGGCGCCTACCTTTTTGGCCCTGCCATGCACACGGCTCTCCCACTACCACTCCCGGCCTCCTTTCCCTCACCTCCTCCAAATCACCAATGACCTCCTCACACTTGACCACCTGCCTGGCCACCCTCCTCCAACCCCTTCCTAACCACTCCACACGGCCACCACGCGGCGCAATGCCTCATCCCATTCCACCTTCACATGCTTCGGCCACACTCACAACAAGGGCCTAGCTCGCTTTCCTCCCCTCCTCACACCTTCCCACCAGAGCACCCACCCTCCTCCCACACCTGACTAACATGCACAGGTCCCCACAAACAGCAACAAGGCGCCCACCTTTTTGGCCCTGCCATGCACACGGCTCTCCCACTACCACTCCCGTCCTCCTTTCCCTCACCTCCTCCAAATCACCAATGACCTCCTCACACTTGACCACCTGCCTGGCCACCCTCCTCCAACCCCTTCCTAACCACTCCACACGGCCACCAGGCGGCGCAATGCCTCATCCCATTCCACCTTCACATGCTTCGGCCACACTCACAACAAGGGCCTAGCTCGCTTTCCTCCCCTCCTCACACCTTCCCACCAGAGCACCCACCCTCCTCCCACACCTGACTAACATGCACAGGTCCCCACAAAGAGCTGCAAGGCGCCCACCTTTTTGGCCCTGCCATACACACGGCTCTCCCACTACCACTCCCGTCCTCCTTTCCCTCACCTCCTCCAAATCACCAATGACCTCCTCACACTTGCCCACCTGCCTGGCCACCCTCCTCCAACCCCTTCCTAACCACTCCACACGGCCACCACGCGGCGCAATGCCTCATCCCATTCCACCTTCACATGCTTCGGCCACACTCACAACAAGGGCCTAGCTCGCTTTCCTCCCCTCCTCACACCTTCCCACCAGAGCACCCACCCTCCTCCCACACCTGACTAACATGCACAGGTCCCCACAAACAGCAACAAGGCCCCCACTCTTTTCGCCCTACCATCCATACACCTCTCCCACAACCACTCCCGGCCTCCTTTCCCTCACCTCCTCCAAATCACCAATGACCTCCTCACACTTGCCCACCTGCCTGGCAACCCTCCTCCAACCCCTTCCTAACCACTCCACACGGCCACCACGCGGCGCAATGCCTCATCCCATTCCACCTTCACATGCTTCGGCCACACTCACAACAAGGGCCTAGCTCGCTTTCCTCCCCTCCTCACACCTTCCCACCAGAGCACCCACCCTCCTCCCACACCTGACTAACATGCACAGGTCCCCACAAACAGCAACAAGGCGCCCACCTTTTTGGCCCTGCCATGCACACGGCTCTCCCACTACCACTCCCGGCCTCCTTTCCCTCACCTCCTCCAAATCACCAATGACCTCCTCACACTTGACCACCTGCCTGGCCACCCTCCTCCAACCCCTTCCTAACCACTCCACACGGCCACCACGCGGCGCAATGCCTCATCCCATTCCACCTTCACATGCTTCGGCCACACTCACAACAAGGGCCTAGCTCGCTTTCCTCCCCTCCTCACACCTTCCCACCAGAGCACCCACCCTCCTCCCACACCTGACTAACATGCACAGGTCCCCACAAAGAGCTGCAAGGCGCCCACCTTTTTGGCCCTGCCATACACACGGCTCTCCCACTACCACTCCCGTCCTCCTTTCCCTCACCTCCTCCAAATCACCAATGACCTCCTCACACTTGACCACCTGCCTGGCCACCCTCCTCCAACCCCTTCCTAACCACTCCACACGGCCACCACGCGGCGCAATGCCTCATCCCATTCCACCTTCACATGCTTCGGCCACACTCACAACAAGGGCCTAGCTCGCTTTCCTCCCCTCCTCACACCTTCCCACCAGAGCACCCACCCTCCTCCCACACCTGACTAACATGCACAGGTCCCCACAAACAGCAACAAGGCCCCCACTCTTTTCGCCCTACCATCCATACACCTCTCCCACAACCACTCCCGGCCTCCTTTCCCTCACCTCCTCCAAATCACCAATGACCTCCTCACACTTGCCCACCTGCCTGGCAACCCTCCTACAACCCCTTCCTAACCACTCCACACGGCCACCACGCGGCGCAATGCCTCATCCCATTCCACCTTCACATGCTTTGGCCACACTCACAACAAGGGCCTAGCTCGCTTTCCTCCCCTCCTCACACCTTCCCACCAGAGCACCCACCCTCCTCCCACACCTGACTAACATGCACAGGTCCCCACAAACAGCAACAAGGCGCCCACCTTTTTGGCCCTGCCATGCACACGGCTCTCCCACTACCACTCCCGTCCTCCTTTCCCTCACCTCCTCCAAATCACCAATGACCTCCTCACACTTGACCACCTGCCTGGCCACCCTCCTCCAACCCCTTCCTAACCACTCCACACGGCCACCACGCGGCGCAATGCCTCATCCCATTCCACCTTCACATGCTTCGGCCACACTCACAACAAGGGCCTAGCTCGCTTTCCTCCCCTCCTCACACCTTCCCACCAGAGCACCCACCCTCCTCCCACACCTGACTAACATGCACAGGTCCCCACAAACAGCAACAAGGCGCCCACCTTTTTGGCCCTGCCATGCACACGGCTCTCCCACTACCACTCCCGTCCTCCTTTCCCTCACCTCCTCCAAATCACCACTGACCTCCTCACACTTGACCACCTGCCTGGCCACCCTCCTCCAACCCCTTCCTAACCACTCCACACGGCCACCACGCGGCGCAATGCCTCATCCCATTCCACCTTCACATGCTTCGGCCACACTCACAACAAGGGCCTAGCTCACTTTCCTCCCCTCCTCACACCTTCCCACCAGAGCACCCACCCTCCTCCCACACCTGACTAACATGCACAGGTCCCCACAATGAGCTGCAAGGCGCCCACCTTTTTGGCCCTGCCATACACACGGCTCTCCCACTACCACTCCCGTCCTCCTTTCCCTCACCTCCTCCAAATCACCAATGACCTCCTCACACTTGCCCACCTGCCTGGCCACCCTCCTCCAACCCCTTCCTAACCACTCCACACGGCCACCACGCGGCGCAATGCCTCATCCCATTCCACCTTCACATGCTTCGGCCACACTCACAACAAGGGCCTAGCTCGCTTTCCTCCCCTCCTCACACCTTCCCACCAGAGCACCCACCCTCCTCCCACACCTGACTAACATGCATAGACCCCCGCAAACAGCAACAAGGCCCCCACTCTTTTCGCCCTACCATCCATACACCTCTCCCACAACCACTCCCGGCCTCCTTTCCCTCACCTCCTCCAAATCACCAATGACCTCCTCACACTTGCCCACCTGCCTGGCAACCCTCCTCCAACCCCTTCCTAACCACTCCACACGGCCACCACGCGGCGCAATGCCTCATCCCATTCCACCTTCACATGCTTTGGCCACACTCACAACAAGGGCCTAGCTCGCTTTCCTCCCCTCCTCACACCTTCCCACCAGAGCACCCACCCTCCTCCCACACCTGACTAACATGCACAGGTCCCCACAAAGAGCTGCAAGGCGCCCACCTTTTTGGCCCTGCCATGCACACGGCTCTCCCACTACCACTCCCGGCCTCCTTTCCCTCACCTCCTCCAAATCACCACTGACCTCCTCGCACTTGCCCACCTGCCTGGCCACCCTCCTCCAACCCCTTCCTAACCACTCCACACGGCCACCACGCGGCGCAATGCCTCATCCCATTCCACCTTCACATGCTTCAGCCACACTCACAACAAGGGCCTAGCTCGCTTTCCTCCCCTCCTCACACCTTCCCACCAGAGCACCCACCCTCCTCCCACACCTGACTAACATGCACAGGTCCCCACAAAGAGCTGCAAGGCGCCCACCTTTTTGGCCCTGCCATGCACACGGCTCTCCCACTACCACTCCCGTCCTCCTTTCCCTCACCTCCGCCAAATCACCAATGACCTCCTCACACTTGACCACCTGCCTGGCCACCCTCCTCCAACCCCTTCCTAACCACTCCACACGGCCACCACGCGGCGCAATGCCTCATCCCATTCCACCTTCACATGCTTCGGCCACACTCACAACAAGGGCCTAGCTCGCTTTCCTCCCCTCCTCACACCTTCCCACCAGAGCACCCATCCTCCTCCCACACCTGACTAACATGCACAGGTCCCCACAAAGAGCTGCAAGGCGCCCACCTTTTTGGCCCTGCCATGCACACGGCTCTCCCACTACCACTCCCGTCCTCCTTTCCCTCACCTCCTCCAAATCACCACTGACCTCCTCACACTTGACCACCTGCCTGGCCACCCTCCTCCAACCCCTTCCTAACCACTCCACACGGCCACCACGCGGCGCAATGCCTCATCCCATTCCACCTTCACATGCTTCGGCCACACTCACAACAAGGGCCTAGCTCGCTTTCCTCCCCTCCTCACACCTTCCCACCAGAGCACCCACCCTCCTCCCACACCTGACTAACATCTACAGGCCCCCACAAAGAGCTGCAAGGCGGGCGCCTACCTTTTTGGCCCTGCCATGCACACGGCTCTCCCACAACCACTCCCGGCCTCCTTTCCCTCACCTCCTCCAAATCACCACTGACCTCCTCACACTTGACCACCTGCCTGGCCACCCTCCTCCAACCCCTTCCTAACCACTCCACACGGCCACCAGGCGGTGCAATGCCTCATCCCATTCCACCTTCACATGCTTCGGCCACACTCACAACAAGGGCCTAGCTCGCTTTCCTCCCCTCCTCACACCTTCCCACCAGAGCACCCACCCTCCTCCCACACCTGACTAACATCTACAGGCCCCCACAAAGAGCTGCAAGGCGGGCGCCTACCTTTTTGGCCCTGCCATGCACACGGCTCTCCCACAACCACTCCCGGCCTCCTTTCCCTCACCTCCTCCAAATCACCAATGACCTCCTCACACTTGACCACCTGCCTGGCCACCCTCCTCCAACCCCTTCCTAACCACTCCACACGGCCACCAGGCGGTGCAATGCCTCATCCCATTCCACCTTCACATGCTTCGGCCACACTCACAACAGGGGCCTAGCTCGCTTTCCTCCCCTCCTCACACCTTCCCACCAGAGCACCCACCCTCCTCCCACACCTGACTAACATGCACAGGTCCCCACAAACAGCAACAAGGCGCCCACCTTTTTGGCCCTGCCATGCACACGGCTCTCCCACTACCACTCCCGTCCTCCTTTCCCTCACCTCCTCCAAATCACCAATGACCTCCTCACACTTGCCCACCTGCCTGGCCACCCTCCTCCAACCCCTTCCTAACCACTCCACACGGCCACCACGCGGCGCAATGCCTCATCCCATTCCACCTTCACATGCTTCGGCCACACTCACAACAAGGGCCTAGCTCGCTTTCCTCCCCTCCTCACACCTTCCCACCAGAGCACCCACCCTCCTCCCACACCTGACTAACATGCACAGGTCCCCACAAAGAGCTGCAAGGCGCCCACCTTTTTGGCCCTGCCATACACACGGCTCTCCCACTACCACTCCCGTCCTCCTTTCCCTCACCTCCTCCAAATCACCAATGACCTCCTCACACTTGACCACCTGCCTGGCCACCCTCCTCCAACCCCTTCCTAACCACTCCACACGGCCACCACGCGGTGCAATGCCTCATCCCATTCCACCTTCACATGCTTCGGCCACACTCACAACAAGGGCCTAGCTCGCTTTCCTCCCCTCCTCACACCTTCCCACCAGAGCACCCACCCTCCTCCCACACCTGACTAACATGCACAGGTCCCCACAAACAGCAACAAGGCCCCCACTCTTTTCGCCCTACCATCCATACACCTCTCCCACAACCACTCCCGGCCTCCTTTCCCTCACCTCCTCCAAATCACCAATGACCTCCTCACACTTGACCACCTGCCTGGCCACCCTCCTCCAACCCCTTCCTAACCACTCCACACGGCCACCAGGCGGTGCAATGCCTCATCCCATTCCACCTTCACATGCTTCGGCCACACTCACAACAAGGGCCTAGCTCGCTTTCCTCCCCTCCTCACACCTTCCCACCAGAGCACCCACCCTCCTCCCACACCTGACTAACATGCACAGGCCCCCACAAAGAGCTGCAAGGCGGGCGCCTACCTTTTTGGCCCTGCCATGCACACGGCTCTCCCACAACCACTCCCGGCCTCCTTTCCCTCACCTCCTCCAAATCACCAATGACCTCCTCACACTTGACCACCTGCCTGGCCACCCTCCTCCAACCCCTTCCTAACCACTCCACACGGCCACCAGGTGGTGCAATGCCTCATCCCATTCCACCTTCACATGCTTCGGCCACACTCACAACAAGGGCCTAGCTCGCTTTCCTCCCCTCCTCACACCTTCCCACCAGAGCACCCACCCTCCTCCCACACCTGACTAACATGCACAGGTCCCCACAAAGAGCTGCAAGGCGCCCACCTTTTTGGCCCTGCCATGCACACGGCTCTCCCACTACCACTCCCGGCCTCCTTTCCCTCACCTCCTCCAAATCACCAATGACCTCCTCACACTTGACCACCTGCCTGGCCACCCTCCTCCAACCCCTTCCTAACCACTCCACACGGCCACCACGCGGCGCAATGCCTCATCCCATTCCACCTTCACATGCTTCGGCCACACTCACAACAAGGGCCTAGCTCGCTTTCCTCCCCTCCTCACACCTTCCCACCAGAGCACCCACCCTCCTCCCACACCTCACTAACATGCACAGGTCCCCACAAAGAGCTGCAAGGCGACCCACCTTTTTGGCCCTGCCATGCACACGGCTCTCCCACTACCACTCCCGTCCTCCTTTCCCTCACCTCCTCCAAATCACCAATGACCTCCTCACACTTGACCACCTGCCTGGCCACCCTCCTCCAACCCCTTCCTAACCACTCCACACGGCCACCAGGTGGTGCAATGCCTCATCCCATTCCACCTTCACATGCTTCGGCCACACTCACAACAAGGGCCTAGCTCGCTTTCCTCCCCTCCTCACACCTTCCCACCAGAGCACCCACCCTCCTCCCACACCTGACTAACATGCACAGGTCCCCACAAACAGCAACAAGGCGCCCACCTTTTTGGCCCTGCCATGCACACAGCTCTCCCACTACCACTCCCGTCCTCCTTTCCCTCACCTCCTCCAAATCACCAATGACCTCCTCACACTTGACCACCTGCCTGGCCACCCTCCTCCAACCCCTTCCTAACCACTCCACACGGCCACCACGCGGCGCAATGCCTCATCCCATTCCACCTTCACATGCTTCGGCCACACTCACAACAAGGGCCTAGCTCGCTTTCCTCCCCTCCTCACACCTTCCCACCAGAGCACCCACCCTCCTCCCACACCTGACTAACATGCACAGGGCCCCACAAAGAGCTGCAAGGCGGGCGCCTACCTTTTTGGCCCTGCCATGCACACGGCTCTCCCACTACCACTCCCGGCCTCCTTTCCCTCACCTCCTCCAAATCACCAATGACCTCCTCACACTTGACCACCTGCCTGGCCACCCTCCTCCAACCCCTTCCTAACCACTCCACACGGCCACCAGGCGGTGCAATGCCTCATCCCATTCCACCTTCACATGCTTCGGCCACACTCACAACAAGGGCCTAGCTCGCTTTCCTCCCCTCCTCACACCTTCCCACCAGAGCACCCACCCTCCTCCCACACCTGACTAACATGCACAGGTCCCCACAAAGAGCTGCAAGGCGGGCGCCCACCTTTTTGGCCCTGCCATGCACACGGCTCTCCCACTACCACTCCCGGCCTCCTTTCCCTCACCTCCTCCAAATCACCAATGACCTCCTCACACTTGACCACCTGCCTGGCCACCCTCCTCCAACCCCTTCCTAACCACTCCACACGGCCACCAGGCGGTGCAATGCCTCATCCCATTCCACCTTCACATGCTTCGGCCACACTCACAACAAGGGCCTAGCTCGCTTTCCTCCCCTCCTCACACCTTCCCACCAGAGCACCCACCCTCCTCCCACACCTGACTAACATGCACAGGTCCCCACAAAGAGCTGCAAGGCGCCCACTTTTTGGCCCTGCCATACACACGGCTCTCCCACTACCACCCCCGTCCTCCTTTCCCTCACCTCCTCCAAATCACCAATGACCTCCTCACACTTGCCCACCTGCCTGGCCACCCTCCTCCAACCCCTTCCTAACCACTCCACACGGCCACCACGCGGCGCAATGCCTCATCCCATTCCACCTTCACATGCTTCGGCCACACTCACAACAAGGGCCTAGCTCGCTTTCCTCCCCTCCTCACACCTTCCCACCAGAGCACCCACCCTCCTCCCACACCTGACTAACATGCACAGGTCCCCACAAAGAGCTGCAAGGCGCCCACCTTTTTGGCCCTGCCATGCACACGGCTCTCCCACTACCACTCCCGGCCTCCTTTCCCTCACCTCCTCCAAATCACCAATGACCTCCTCACACTTGACCACCTGCCTGGCCACCCTCCTCCAACCCCTTCCTAACCACTCCACACGGCCACCAGGCGGCGCAATGCCTCATCCCATTCCACCTTCACATGCTTCGGCCACACTCACAACAAGGGCCTAGCTCGCTTTCCTCCCCTCCTCACACCTTCCCACCAGAGCACCCACCCTCCTCCCACACCTGACTAACATGCACAGGTCCCCACAAACAGCAACAAGGCGACCCACCTTTTTGGCCCTGCCATGCACACGGCTCTCCCACTACCACTCCCGTCCTCCTTTCCCTCACCTCCTCCAAATCACCAATGACCTCCTCACACTTGACCACCTGCCTGGCCACCCTCCTCCAACCCCTTCCTAACCACTCCACACGGCCACCACGCGGCGCAATGCCTCATCCCATTCCACCTTCACATGCTTCAGCCACACTCACAACAAGGGCCTAGCTCGCTTTCCTCCCCTCCTCACACCTTCCCACCAGAGCACCCACCCTCCTCCCACACCTGACTAACATGCACAGGTCCCCACAAAGAGCTGCAAGGCGCCCACCTTTTTGGCCCTGCCATGCACACGGCTCTCCCACTACCACTCCCGTCCTCCTTTCCCTCACCTCCTCCAAATCACCAATGACCTCCTCACACTTGACCACCTGCCTGGCCACCCTCCTCCAACCCCTTCCTAACCACTCCACACGGCCACCAGGCGGTGCAATGCCTCATCCCATTCCACCTTCACATGCTTCGGCCACACTCACAACAAGGGCCTAGCTCGCTTTCCTCCCCTCCTCACACCTTCCCACCAGAGCACCCACCCTCCTCCCACACCTGACTAACATCTACAGGCCCCCACAAAGAGCTGCAAGGCGGGCGCCTACCTTTTTGGCCCTGCCATGCACACGGCTCTCCCACTACCACTCCCGGCCTCCTTTCCCTCACCTCCTCCAAATCACCACTGACCTCCTCACACTTGACCACCTGCCTGGCCACCCTCCTCCAACCCCTTCCTAACCACTCCACACGGCCACCAGGCGGCGCAATGCCTCATCCCATTCCACCTTCACATGCTTCGGCCACACTCACAACAAGGGCCTAGCTCGCTTTCCTCCCCTCCTCACACCTTCCCACCAGAGCACCCACCCTCCTCCCACACCTGACTAACATGCACAGGTCCCCACAAACAGCAACAAGGCGCCCACCTTTTTGGCCCTGCCATGCACACGGCTCTCCCACTACCACTCCCGTCCTCCTTTCCCTCACCTCCTCCAAATCACCAATGACCTCCTCACACTTGACCACCTGCCTGGCCACCCTCCTCCAACCCCTTCCTAACCACTCCACACGGCCACCACGCGGCGCAATGCCTCATCCCATTCCACCTTCACATGCTTCAGCCACACTCACAACAAGGGCCTAGCTCGCTTTCCTCCCCTCCTCACACCTTCCCACCAGAGCACCCACCCTCCTCCCACACCTGACTAACATGCACAGGTCCCCACAAAGAGCTGCAAGGCGCCCACCTTTTTGGCCCTGCCATACACACGGCTCTCCCACTACCACTCCCGTCCTCCTTTCCCTCACCTCCTCCAAATCACCAATGACCTCCTCACACTTGACCACCTGCCTGGCCACCCTCCTCCAACCCCTTCCTAACCACTCCACACGGCCACCACGCGGCGCAATGCCTCATCCCATTCCACCTTCACATGCTTCGGCCACACTCACAACAAGGGCCTAGCTCGCTTTCCTCCCCTCCTCACACCTTCCCACCAGAGCACCCACCCTCCTCCCACACCTGACTAACATGCATAGACCCCCGCAAACAGCAACAAGGCCCCCACTCTTTTCGCCCTACCATCCATACACCTCTCCCACAACCACTCCCGGCCTCCTTTCCCTCACCTCCTCCAAATCACCAATGACCTCCTCACACTTGACCACCTGCCTGGCAACCCTCCTCCAACCCCTTCCTAACCACTCCACACGGCCACCACGCGGCGCAATGCCTCATCCCATTCCACCTTCACATGCTTCGGCCACACTCACAACAAGGGCCTAGCTCGCTTTCCTCCCCTCCTCACACCTTCCCACCAGAGCACCCACCCTCCTCCCACACCTGACTAACATGCACAGGTCCCCACAAAGAGCTGCAAGGCGCCCACCTTTTTGGCCCTGCCATGCACACGGCTCTCCCACTACCACTCCCGTCCTCCTTTCCCTCACCTCCTCCAAATCACCAATGACCTCCTCACACTTGACCACCTGCCTGGCCACCCTCCTCCAACCCCTTCCTAACCACTCCACACGGCCACCACGCGGCGCAATGCCTCATCCCATTCCACCTTCACATGCTTCAGCCACACTCACAACAAGGGCCTAGCTCGCTTTCCTCCCCTCCTCACACCTTCCCACCAGAGCACCCACCCTCCTCCCACACCTGACTAACATGCACAGGTCCCCACAAAGAGCTGCAAGGCGCCCACCTTTTTGGCCCTGCCATGCACACGGCTCTCCCACTACCACTCCCGTCCTCCTTTCCCTCACCTCCTCCAAATCACCAATGACCTCCTCACACTTGACCACCTGCCTGGCCACTCTCCTCCAACCCCTTCCTAACCACTCCACACGGCCACCACGCGGCGCAATGCCTCATCCCATTCCACCTTCACATGCTTCGGCCACACTCACAACAAGGGCCTAGCTCGCTTTCCTCCCCTCCTCACACCTTCCCACCAGAGCACCCATCCTCCTCCCACACCTGACTAACATGCACAGGTCCCCACAAAGAGCTGCAAGGCGCCCACCTTTTTGGCCCTGCCATGCACACGGCTCTCCCACTACCACTCCCGTCCTCCTTTCCCTCACCTCCTCCAAATCACCACTGACCTCCTCACACTTGACCACCTGCCTGGCCACCCTCCTCCAACCCCTTCCTAACCACTCCACACGGCCACCACGCGGCGCAATGCCTCATCCCATTCCACCTTCACATGCTTCGGCCACACTCACAACAAGGGCCTAGCTCGCTTTCCTCCCCTCCTCACACCTTCCCACCAGAGCACCCACCCTCCTCCCACACCTGACTAACATGCACAGGCCCCCACAAAGAGCTGCAAGGCGGGCGCCTACCTTTTTGGCCCTGCCATGCACACGGCTCTCCCACAACCACTCCCGGCCTCCTTTCCCTCACCTCCTCCAAATCACCAATGACCTCCTCACACTTGACCACCTGCCTGGCCACCCTCCTCCAACCCCTTCCTAACCACTCCACACGGCCACCAGGCGGTGCAATGCCTCATCCCATTCCACCTTCACATGCTTCGGCCACACTCACAACAAGGGCCTAGCTCGCTTTCCTCCCCTCCTCACACCTTCCCACCAGAGCACCCACCCTCCTCCCACACCTGACTAACATGCACAGGTCCCCACAAACAGCAACAAGGCGCCCACCTTTTTGGCCCTGCCATGCACACGGCTCTCCCACTACCACTCCCGTCCTCCTTTCCCTCACCTCCTCCAAATCACCAATGACCTCCTCACACTTGCCCACCTGCCTGGCCACCCTCCTCCAACCCCTTCCTAACCACTCCACACGGCCACCACGCGGCGCAATGCCTCATCCCATTCCACCTTCACATGCTTCGGCCACACTCACAACAAGGGCCTAGCTCACTTTCCTCCCCTCCTCACACCTTCCCACCAGAGCACCCATCCTCCTCCCACACCTGACTAACATGCACAGGTCCCCACAAAGAGCTGCAAGGCGCCCACCTTTTTGGCCCTGCCATACACACGGCTCTCCCACTACCACTCCCGTCCTCCTTTCCCTCACCTCCTCCAAATCACCAATGACCTCCTCACACTTGCCCACCTGCCTGGCCACCCTCCTCCAACCCCTTCCTAACCACTCCACACGGCCACCACGCGGCGCAATGCCTCATCCCATTCCACCTTCACATGCTTCGGCCACACTCACAACAAGGGCCTAGCTCGCTTTCCTCCCCTCCTCACACCTTCCCACCAGAGCACCCACCCTCCTCCCACACCTGACTAACATGCATAGACCCCCGCAAACAGCAACAAGGCCCCCACTCTTTTCGCCCTACCATCCATACACCTCTCCCACAACCACTCCCGGCCTCCTTTCCCTCACCTCCTCCAAATCACCAATGACCTCCTCACACTTGCCCACCTGCCTGGCCACCCTCCTCCAACCCCTTCCTAACCACTCCACACGGCCACCACGCGGCGCAATGCCTCATCCCATTCCACCTTCACATGCTTTGGCCACACTCACAACAAGGGCCTAGCTCGCTTTCCTCCCCTCCTCACACCTTCCCACCAGAGCACCCACCCTCCTCCCACACCTGACTAACATGCACAGGTCCCCACAAAGAGCTGCAAGGCGCCCACCTTTTTGGCCCTGCCATGCACACGGCTCTCCCACTACCACTCCCGTCCTCCTTTCCCTCACCTCCTCCAAATCACCAATGACCTCCTCACACTTGACCACCTGCCTGGCCACCCTCCTCCAACCCCTTCCTAACCACTCCACACGGCCACCACGCGGCGCAATGCCTCATCCCATTCCACCTTCACATGCTTCAGCCACACTCACAACAAGGGCCTAGCTCGCTTTCCTCCCCTCCTCACACCTTCCCACCAGAGCACCCACCCTCCTCCCACACCTGACTAACATGCACAGGTCCCCACAAAGAGCTGCAAGGCGCCCACCTTTTTGGCCCTGCCATGCACACGGCTCTCCCACTACCACTCCCGTCCTCCTTTCCCTCACCTCCTCCAAATCACCAATGACCTCCTCACACTTGCCCACCTGCCTGGCCACCCTCCTCCAACCCCTTCCTAACCACTCCACACGGCCACCACGCGGCGCAATGCCTCATCCCATTCCACCTTCACATGCTTCGGCCACACTCACAACAAGGGCCTAGCTCGCTTTCCTCCCCTCCTCACACCTTCCCACCAGAGCACCCATCCTCCTCCCACACCTGACTAACATGCACAGGTCCCCACAAAGAGCTGCAAGGCGCCCACCTTTTTGGCCCTGCCATGCACACGGCTCTCCCACTACCACTCCCGTCCTCCTTTCCCTCACCTCCTCCAAATCACCAATGACCTCCTCACACTTGACCACCTGCCTGGCCACCCTCCTCCAACCCCTTCCTAACCACTCCACACGGCCACCACGCGGCGCAATGCCTCATCCCATTCCACCTTCACATGCTTCAGCCACACTCACAACAAGGGCCTAGCTCGCTTTCCTCCCCTCCTCACACCTTCCCACCAGAGCACCCACCCTCCTCCCACACCTGACTAACATGCACAGGTCCCCACAAAGAGCTGCAAGGCGCCCACCTTTTTGGCCCTGCCATGCACACGGCTCTCCCACTACCACTCCCGTCCTCCTTTCCCTCACCTCCTCCAAATCACCAATGACCTCCTCACACTTGCCCACCTGCCTGGCCACCCTCCTCCAACCCCTTCCTAACCACTCCACACGGCCACCACGCGGCGCAATGCCTCATCCCATTCCACCTTCACATGCTTCGGCCACACTCACAACAAGGGCCTAGCTCGCTTTCCTCCCCTCCTCACACCTTCCCACCAGAGCACCCACCCTCCTCCCACACCTGACTAACATCTACAGGCCCCCACAAAGAGCTGCAAGGCGGGCGCCTACCTTTTTGGCCCTGCCATGCACACGGCTCTCCCACAACCACTCCCGGCCTCCTTTCCCTCACCTCCTCCAAATCACCACTGACCTCCTCACACTTGACCACCTGCCTGGCCACCCTCCTCCAACCCCTTCCTAACCACTCCACACGGCCACCAGGCGGTGCAATGCCTCATCCCATTCCACCTTCACATGCTTCGGCCACACTCACAACAAGGGCCTAGCTCGCTTTCCTCCCCTCCTCACACCTTCCCACCAGAGCACCCACCCTCCTCCCACACCTCACTAACATCTACAGGCCCCCACAAAGAGCTGCAAGGCGGGCGCCCACCTTTTTGGCCCTGCCATGCACACGGCTCTCCCACTACCACTCCCGGCCTCCTTTCCCTCACCTCCTCCAAATCACCAATGACCTCCTCACACTTGACCACCTGCCTGGCCACCCTCCTCCAACCCCTTCCTAACCACTCCACACGGCCACCAGGCGGTGCAATGCCTCATCCCATTCCACCTTCACATGCTTCGGCCACACTCACAACAAGGGCCTAGCTCGCTTTCCTCCCCTCCTCACACCTTCCCACCAGAGCACCCACCCTCCTCCCACACCTGACTAACATGCACAGGTCCCCACAAACAGCAACAAGGCGCCCACCTTTTTGGCCTTGCCATGCACACGGCTCTCCCACTACCACTCCCGTCCTCCTTTCCCTCACCTCCTCCAAATCACCAATGACCTCCTCACACTTGACCACCTGCCTGGCCACCCTCCTCCAACCCCTTCCTAACCACTCCACACGGCCACCACGCGGCGCAATGCCTCATCCCATTCCACCTTCACATGCTTCGGCCACACTCACAACAAGGGCCTAGCTCGCTTTCCTCCCCTCCTCACACCTTCCCACCAGAGCACCCACCCTCCTCCCACACCTGACTAACATGCACAGGTCCCCACAAAGAGCTGCAAGGCGCCTACCTTTTTGGCCCTGCCATGCACACGGCTCTCCCACTACCACTCCCGTCCTCCTTTCCCTCACCTCCTCCAAATCACCACTGACCTCCTCACACTTGACCACCTGCCTGGCCACCCTCCTCCAACCCCTTCCTAACCACTCCACACGGCCACCACGCGGCGCAATGCCTCATCCCATTCCACCTTCACATGCTTCGGCCACACTCACAACAAGGGCCTAGCTCGCTTTCCTCCCCTCCTCACACCTTCCCACCAGAGCACCCACCCTCCTCCCACACCTGACTAACATGCATAGACCCCCGCAAACAGCAACAAGGCCCCCACTCTTTTCGCCCTACCATCCATACACCTCTCCCACAACCACTCCCGGCCTCCTTTCCCTCACCTCCTCCAAATCACCAATGACCTCCTCACACTTGCCCACCTGCCTGGCAACCCTCCTCCAACCCCTTCCTAACCACTCCACACGGCCACCACGCGGCGCAATGCCTCATCCCATTCCACCTTCACATGCTTCGGCCACACTCACAACAAGGGCCTAGCTCACTTTCCTCCCCTCCTCACACCTTCCCACCAGAGCACCCACCCTCCTCCCACACCTGACTAACATGCACAGGTCCCCACAAAGAGCTGCAAGGCGCCCACCTTTTTGGCCCTGCCATGCACACGGCTCTCCCACTACCACTCCCGGCCTCCTTTCCCTCACCTCCTCCAAATCACCAATGACCTCCTCACACTTGACCACCTGCCTGGCCACCCTCCTCCAACCCCTTCCTAACCACTCCACACGGCCACCAGGCGGTGCAATGCCTCATCCCATTCCACCTTCACATGCTTCGGCCACACTCACAACAAGGGCCTAGCTCGCTTTCCTCCCCTCCTCACACCTTCCCACCAGAGCACCCACCCTCCTCCCACACCTGACTAACATGCACAGGTCCCCACAAACAGCAACAAGGCGCCCACCTTTTTGGCCCTGCCATGCACACGGCTCTCCCACTACCACTCCCGGCCTCCTTTCCCTCACCTCCTCCAAATCACCACTGACCTCCTCACACTTGACCACCTGCCTGGCCACCCTCCTCCAACCCCTTCCTAACCACTCCACACGGCCACCACGCGGCGCAATGCCTCATCCCATTCCACCTTCACATGCTTCGGCCACACTCACAACAAGGGCCTAGCTCACTTTCCTCCCCTCCTCACACCTTCCCACCAGAGCACCCACCCTCCTCCCACACCTGACTAACATGCACAGGTCCCCACAAAGAGCTGCAAGGCGCCCACCTTTTTGGCCCTGCCATACACACGGCTCTCCCACTACCACTCCCGTCCTCCTTTCCCTCACCTCCTCCAAATCACCAATGACCTCCTCACACTTGACCACCTGCCTGGCCACCCTCCTCCAACCCCTTCCTAACCACTCCACACGGCCACCACGCGGCGCAATGCCTCATCCCATTCCACCTTCACATGCTTCGGCCACACTCACAACAAGGGCCTAGCTCGCTTTCCTCCCCTCCTCACACCTTCCCACCAGAGCACCCACCCTCCTCCCACACCTGACTAACATGCATAGACCCCCGCAAACAGCAACAAGGCCCCCACTCTTTTCGCCCTACCATCCATACACCTCTCCCACAACCACTCCCGGCCTCCTTTCCCTCACCTCCTCCAAATCACCAATGACCTCCTCACACTTGCCCACCTGCCTGGCAACCCTCCTCCAACCCCTTCCTAACCACTCCACACGGCCACCACGCGGCGCAATGCCTCATCCCATTCCACCTTCACATGCTTCGGCCACACTCACAACAAGGGCCTAGCTCACTTTCCTCCCCTCCTCACACCTTCCCACCAGAGCACCCACCCTCCTCCCACACCTGACTAACATGCACAGGTCCCCACAAAGAGCTGCAAGGCGCCCACCTTTTTGGCCCTGCCATGCACACGGCTCTCCCACTACCACTCCCGGCCTCCTTTCCCTCACCTCCTCCAAATCACCAATGACCTCCTCACACTTGACCACCTGCCTGGCCACCCTCCTCCAACCCCTTCCTAACCACTCCACACGGCCACCAGGCGGTGCAATGCCTCATCCCATTCCACCTTCACATGCTTCGGCCACACTCACAACAAGGGCCTAGCTCGCTTTCCTCCCCTCCTCACACCTTCCCACCAGAGCACCCACCCTCCTCCCACACCTGACTAACATGCACAGGTCCCCACAAACAGCAACAAGGCGCCCACCTTTTTGGCCCTGCCATGCACACGGCTCTCCCACTACCACTCCCGGCCTCCTTTCCCTCACCTCCTCCAAATCACCAATGACCTCCTCACACTTGCCCACCTGCCTGGCCACCCTCCTCCAACCCCTTCCTAACCACTCCACACGGCCACCACGCGGCGCAATGCCTCATCCCATTCCACCTTCACATGCTTCGGCCACACTCACAACAAGGGCCTAGCTCGCTTTCCTCCCCTCCTCACACCTTCCCACCAGAGCACCCACCCTCCTCCCACACCTGACTAACATCTACAGGCCCCCACAAAGAGCTGCAAGGCGGGCGCCTACCTTTTTGGCCCTGCCATGCACACGGCTCTCCCACAACCACTCCCGGCCTCCTTTCCCTCACCTCCTCCAAATCACCACTGACCTCCTCACACTTGACCACCTGCCTGGCCACCCTCCTCCAACCCCTTCCTAACCACTCCACACGGCCACCAGGCGGTGCAATGCCTCATCCCATTCCACCTTCACATGCTTCGGCCACACTCACAACAAGGGCCTAGCTCGCTTTCCTCCCCTCCTCACACCTTCCCACCAGAGCACCCACCCTCCTCCCACACCTCACTAACATCTACAGGCCCCCACAAAGAGCTGCAAGGCGGGCGCCTACCTTTTTGGCCCTGCCATGCACACGGCTCTCCCACTACCACTCCCGGCCTCCTTTCCCTCACCTCCTCCAAATCACCAATGACCTCCTCACACTTGACCACCTGCCTGGCCACCCTCCTCCAACCCCTTCCTAACCACTCCACACGGCCACCAGGCGGTGCAATGCCTCATCCCATTCCACCTTCACATGCTTCGGCCACACTCACAACAAGGGCCTAGCTCGCTTTCCTCCCCTCCTCACACCTTCCCACCAGAGCACCCACCCTCCTCCCACACCTGACTAACATGCACAGGTCCCCACAAACAGCAACAAGGCGCCCACCTTTTTGGCCTTGCCATGCACACGGCTCTCCCACTACCACTCCCGTCCTCCTTTCCCTCACCTCCTCCAAATCACCAATGACCTCCTCACACTTGACCACCTGCCTGGCCACCCTCCTCCAACCCCTTCCTAACCACTCCACACGGCCACCACGCGGCGCAATGCCTCATCCCATTCCACCTTCACATGCTTCGGCCACACTCACAACAAGGGCCTAGCTCGCTTTCCTCCCCTCCTCACACCTTCCCACCAGAGCACCCACCCTCCTCCCACACCTGACTAACATGCACAGGTCCCCACAAAGAGCTGCAAGGCGCCTACCTTTTTGGCCCTGCCATGCACACGGCTCTCCCACTACCACTCCCGTCCTCCTTTCCCTCACCTCCTCCAAATCACCACTGACCTCCTCACACTTGACCACCTGCCTGGCCACCCTCCTCCAACCCCTTCCTAACCACTCCACACGGCCACCACGCGGCGCAATGCCTCATCCCATTCCACCTTCACATGCTTCGGCCACACTCACAACAAGGGCCTAGCTCGCTTTCCTCCCCTCCTCACACCTTCCCACCAGAGCACCCACCCTCCTCCCACACCTGACTAACATGCATAGACCCCCGCAAACAGCAACAAGGCCCCCACTCTTTTCGCCCTACCATCCATACACCTCTCCCACAACCACTCCCGGCCTCCTTTCCCTCACCTCCTCCAAATCACCAATGACCTCCTCACACTTGCCCACCTGCCTGGCAACCCTCCTCCAACCCCTTCCTAACCACTCCACACGGCCACCACGCGGCGCAATGCCTCATCCCATTCCACCTTCACATGCTTCGGCCACACTCACAACAAGGGCCTAGCTCACTTTCCTCCCCTCCTCACACCTTCCCACCAGAGCACCCACCCTCCTCCCACACCTGACTAACATGCACAGGTCCCCACAAAGAGCTGCAAGGCGCCCACCTTTTTGGCCCTGCCATGCACACGGCTCTCCCACTACCACTCCCGGCCTCCTTTCCCTCACCTCCTCCAAATCACCAATGACCTCCTCACACTTGACCACCTGCCTGGCCACCCTCCTCCAACCCCTTCCTAACCACTCCACACGGCCACCAGGCGGTGCAATGCCTCATCCCATTCCACCTTCACATGCTTCGGCCACACTCACAACAAGGGCCTAGCTCGCTTTCCTCCCCTCCTCACACCTTCCCACCAGAGCACCCACCCTCCTCCCACACCTGACTAACATGCACAGGTCCCCACAAACAGCAACAAGGCGCCCACCTTTTTGGCCCTGCCATGCACACGGCTCTCCCACTACCACTCCCGGCCTCCTTTCCCTCACCTCCTCCAAATCACCACTGACCTCCTCACACTTGACCACCTGCCTGGCCACCCTCCTCCAACCCCTTCCTAACCACTCCACACGGCCACCACGCGGCGCAATGCCTCATCCCATTCCACCTTCACATGCTTCGGCCACACTCACAACAAGGGCCTAGCTCACTTTCCTCCCCTCCTCACACCTTCCCACCAGAGCACCCACCCTCCTCCCACACCTGACTAACATGCACAGGTCCCCACAAAGAGCTGCAAGGCGCCCACCTTTTTGGCCCTGCCATACACACGGCTCTCCCACTACCACTCCCGTCCTCCTTTCCCTCACCTCCTCCAAATCACCAATGACCTCCTCACACTTGACCACCTGCCTGGCCACCCTCCTCCAACCCCTTCCTAACCACTCCACACGGCCACCACGCGGCGCAATGCCTCATCCCATTCCACCTTCACATGCTTCGGCCACACTCACAACAAGGGCCTAGCTCGCTTTCCTCCCCTCCTCACACCTTCCCACCAGAGCACCCACCCTCCTCCCACACCTGACTAACATGCATAGACCCCCGCAAACAGCAACAAGGCCCCCACTCTTTTCGCCCTACCATCCATACACCTCTCCCACAACCACTCCCGGCCTCCTTTCCCTCACCTCCTCCAAATCACCAATGACCTCCTCACACTTGCCCACCTGCCTGGCAACCCTCCTCCAACCCCTTCCTAACCACTCCACACGGCCACCACGCGGCGCAATGCCTCATCCCATTCCACCTTCACATGCTTCGGCCACACTCACAACAAGGGCCTAGCTCACTTTCCTCCCCTCCTCACACCTTCCCACCAGAGCACCCACCCTCCTCCCACACCTGACTAACATGCACAGGTCCCCACAAAGAGCTGCAAGGCGCCCACCTTTTTGGCCCTGCCATGCACACGGCTCTCCCACTACCACTCCCGGCCTCCTTTCCCTCACCTCCTCCAAATCACCAATGACCTCCTCACACTTGACCACCTGCCTGGCCACCCTCCTCCAACCCCTTCCTAACCACTCCACACGGCCACCAGGCGGTGCAATGCCTCATCCCATTCCACCTTCACATGCTTCGGCCACACTCACAACAAGGGCCTAGCTCGCTTTCCTCCCCTCCTCACACCTTCCCACCAGAGCACCCACCCTCCTCCCACACCTGACTAACATGCACAGGTCCCCACAAACAGCAACAAGGCGCCCACCTTTTTGGCCCTGCCATGCACACGGCTCTCCCACTACCACTCCCGGCCTCCTTTCCCTCACCTCCTCCAAATCACCACTGACCTCCTCACACTTGACCACCTGCCTGGCCACCCTCCTCCAACCCCTTCCTAACCACTCCACACGGCCACCACGCGGCGCAATGCCTCATCCCATTCCACCTTCACATGCTTCGGCCACACTCACAACAAGGGCCTAGCTCACTTTCCTCCCCTCCTCACACCTTCCCACCAGAGCACCCACCCTCCTCCCACACCTGACTAACATGCACAGGTCCCCACAAAGAGCTGCAAGGCGCCCACCTTTTTGGCCCTGCCATACACACGGCTCTCCCACTACCACTCCCGTCCTCCTTTCCCTCACCTCCTCCAAATCACCAATGACCTCCTCACACTTGACCACCTGCCTGGCCACCCTCCTCCAACCCCTTCCTAACCACTCCACACGGCCACCACGCGGCGCAATGCCTCATCCCATTCCACCTTCACATGCTTCGGCCACACTCACAACAAGGGCCTAGCTCGCTTTCCTCCCCTCCTCACACCTTCCCACCAGAGCACCCACCCTCCTCCCACACCTGACTAACATGCATAGACCCCCGCAAACAGCAACAAGGCCCCCACTCTTTTCGCCCTACCATCCATACACCTCTCCCACAACCACTCCCGGCCTCCTTTCCCTCACCTCCTCCAAATCACCAATGACCTCCTCACACTTGCCCACCTGCCTGGCAACCCTCCTCCAACCCCTTCCTAACCACTCCACACGGCCACCACGCGGCGCAATGCCTCATCCCATTCCACCTTCACATGCTTTGGCCACACTCACAACAAGGGCCTAGCTCGCTTTCCTCCCCTCCTCACACCTTCCCACCAGAGCACCCACCCTCCTCCCACACCTGACTAACATGCACAGGTCCCCACAAAGAGCTGCAAGGCGCCCACCTTTTTGGCCCTGCCATGCACACGGCTCTCCCACTACCACTCCCGGCCTCCTTTCCCTCACCTCCGCCAAATCACCAATGACCTCCTCACACTTGACCACCTGCCTGGCCACCCTCCTCCAACCCCTTCCTAACCACTCCACACGGCCACCACGCGGCGCAATGCCTCATCCCATTCCACCTTCACATGCTTCGGCCACACTCACAACAAGGGCCTAGCTCGCTTTCCTCCCCTCCTCACACCTTCCCACCAGAGCACCCATCCTCCTCCCACACCTGACTAACATGCACAGGTCCCCACAAAGAGCTGCAAGGCGCCCACCTTTTTGGCCCTGCCATGCACACGGCTCTCCCACTACCACTCCCGTCCTCCTTTCCCTCACCTCCTCCAAATCACCACTGACCTCCTCACACTTGACCACCTGCCTGGCCACCCTCCTCCAACCCCTTCCTAACCACTCCACACGGCCACCAGGCGGCGCAATGCCTCATCCCATTCCACCTTCACATGCTTCGGCCACACTCACAACAAGGGCCTAGCTCGCTTTCCTCCCCTCCTCACACCTTCCCACCAGAGCACCCACCCTCCTCCCACACCTGACTAACATCTACAGGCCCCCACAAAGAGCTGCAAGGCGGGCGCCTACCTTTTTGGCCCTGCCATGCACACGGCTCTCCCACAACCACTCCCGGCCTCCTTTCCCTCACCTCCTCCAAATCACCACTGACCTCCTCACACTTGACCACCTGCCTGGCCACCCTCCTCCAACCCCTTCCTAACCACTCCACACGGCCACCAGGCGGTGCAATGCCTCATCCCATTCCACCTTCACATGCTTCGGCCACACTCACAACAAGGGCCTAGCTCGCTTTCCTCCCCTCCTCACACCTTCCCACCAGAGCACCCACCCTCCTCCCACACCTGACTAACATCTACAGGCCCCCACAAAGAGCTGCAAGGCGGGCGCCTACCTTTTTGGCCCTGCCATGCACACGGCTCTCCCACAACCACTCCCGGCCTCCTTTCCCTCACCTCCTCCAAATCACCAATGACCTCCTCACACTTGACCACCTGCCTGGCCACCCTCCTCCAACCCCTTCCTAACCACTCCACACGGCCACCAGGCGGTGCAATGCCTCATCCCATTCCACCTTCACATGCTTCGGCCACACTCACAACAAGGGCCTAGCTCGCTTTCCTCCCCTCCTCACACCTTCCCACCAGAGCACCCACCCTCCTCCCACACCTGACTAACATGCATAGACCCCCGCAAACAGCAACAAGGCCCCCACTCTTTTCGCCCTACCATCCATACACCTCTCCCACAACCACTCCCGGCCTCCTTTCCCTCACCTCCTCCAAATCACCAATGACCTCCTCACACTTGCCCACCTGCCTGGCCACCCTCCTCCAACCCCTTCCTAACCACTCCACACGGCCACCACGCGGCGCAATGCCTCATCCCATTCCACCTTCACATGCTTTGGCCACACTCACAACAAGGGCCTAGCTCGCTTTCCTCCCCTCCTCACACCTTCCCACCAGAGCACCCACCCTCCTCCCACACCTGACTAACATGCACAGGTCCCCACAAAGAGCTGCAAGGCGCCCACCTTTTTGGCCCTGCCATGCACACGGCTCTCCCACTACCACTCCCGGCCTCCTTTCCCTCACCTCCTCCAAATCACCAATGACCTCCTCACACTTGACCACCTGCCTGGCCACCCTCCTCCAACCCCTTCCTAACCACTCCACACGGCCACCACGCGGCGCAATGCCTCATCCCATTCCACCTTCACATGCTTCAGCCACACTCACAACAAGGGCCTAGCTCGCTTTCCTCCCCTCCTCACACCTTCCCACCAGAGCACCCACCCTCCTCCCACACCTGACTAACATGCACAGGTCCCCACAAAGAGCTGCAAGGCGCCCACCTTTTTGGCCCTGCCATGCACACGGCTCTCCCACTACCACTCCCGGCCTCCTTTCCCTCACCTCCTCCAAATCACCAATGACCTCCTCACACTTGACCACCTGCCTGGCCACCCTCCTCCAACCCCTTCCTAACCACTCCACACGGCCACCACGCGGCGCAATGCCTCATCCCATTCCACCTTCACATGCTTCGGCCACACTCACAACAAGGGCCTAGCTCGCTTTCCTCCCCTCCTCACACCTTCCCACCAGAGCACCCACCCTCCTCCCACACCTGACTAACATCTACAGGCCCCCACAAAGAGCTGCAAGGCGGGCGCCTACCTTTTTGGCCCTGCCATGCACACGGCTCTCCCACAACCACTCCCGGCCTCCTTTCCCTCACCTCCTCCAAATCACCAATGACCTCCTCACACTTGACCACCTGCCTGGCCACCCTCCTCCAACCCCTTCCTAACCACTCCACACGGCCACCAGGCGGTGCAATGCCTCATCCCATTCCACCTTCACATGCTTCGGCCACACTCACAACAAGGGCCTAGCTCGCTTTCCTCCCCTCCTCACACCTTCCCACCAGAGCACCCACCCTCCTCCCACACCTGACTAACATCTACAGGCCCCCACAAAGAGCTGCAAGGCGGGCGCCTACCTTTTTGGCCCTGCCATGCACACGGCTCTCCCACTACCACTCCCGGCCTCCTTTCCCTCACCTCCTCCAAATCACCAATGACCTCCTCACACTTGACCACCTGCCTGGCCACCCTCCTCCAACCCCTTCCTAACCACTCCACACGGCCACCAGGCGGTGCAATGCCTCATCCCATTCCACCTTCACATGCTTCGGCCACACTCACAACAAGGGCCTAGCTCGCTTTCCTCCCCTCCTCACACCTTCCCACCAGAGCACCCACCCTCCTCCCACACCTGACTAACATGCACAGGTCCCCACAAACAGCAACAAGGCGCCCACCTTTTTGGCCCTGCCATGCACACGGCTCTCCCACTACCACTCCCGGCCTCCTTTCCCTCACCTCCTCCAAATCACCAATGACCTCCTCACACTTGACCACCTGCCTGGCCACCCTCCTCCAACCCCTTCCTAACCACTCCACACGGCCACCACGCGGCGCAATGCCTCATCCCATTCCACCTTCACATGCTTCGGCCACACTCACAACAAGGGCCTAGCTCGCTTTCCTCCCCTCCTCACACCTTCCCACCAGAGCACCCACCCTCCTCCCACACCTGACTAACATGCACAGGTCCCCACAAAGAGCTGCAAGGCGCCCACCTTTTTGGCCCTGCCATACACACGGCTCTCCCACTACCACTCCCGTCCTCCTTTCCCTCACCTCCTCCAAATCACCACTGACCTCCTCACACTTGACCACCTGCCTGGCCACCCTCCTCCAACCCCTTCCTAACCACTCCACACGGCCACCACGCGGCGCAATGCCTCATCCCATTCCACCTTCACATGCTTCGGCCACACTCACAACAAGGGCCTAGCTCGCTTTCCTCCCCTCCTCACACCTTCCCACCAGAGCACCCACCCTCCTCCCACACCTGACTAACATGCATAGACCCCCGCAAACAGCAACAAGGCCCCCACTCTTTTCGCCCTACCATCCATACACCTCTCCCACAACCACTCCCGGCCTCCTTTCCCTCACCTCCTCCAAATCACCAATGACCTCCTCACACTTGCCCACCTGCCTGGCAACCCTCCTCCAACCCCTTCCTACTCACTCCACACGGCCACCACGCGGCGCAATGCCTCATCCCATTCCACCTTCACATGCTTTGGCCACACTCACAACAAGGGCCTAGCTCGCTTTCCTCCCCTCCTCACACCTTCCCACCAGAGCACCCACCCTCCTCCCACACCTGACTAACATGCACAGGTCCCCACAAAGAGCTGCAAGGCGCCCACCTTTTTGGCCCTGCCATGCACACGGCTCTCCCACTACCACTCCCGTCCTCCTTTCCCTCACCTCCTCCAAATCACCAATGACCTCCTCACACTTGACCACCTGCCTGGCCACCCTCCTCCAACCCCTTCCTAACCACTCCACACGGCCACCAGGCGGTGCAATGCCTCATCCCATTCCACCTTCACATGCTTCGGCCACACTCACAACAAGGGCCTAGCTCGCTTTCCTCCCCTCCTCACACCTTCCCACCAGAGCACCCACCCTCCTCCCACACCTGACTAACATGCACAGGTCCCCACAAACAGCAACAAGGCGCCCACCTTTTTGGCCCTGCCATGCACACGGCTCTCCCACTACCACTCCCGTCCTCCTTTCCCTCACCTCCTCCAAATCACCAATGACCTCCTCACACTTGACCACCTGCCTGGCCACCCTCCTCCAACCCCTTCCTAACCACTCCACACGGCCACCACGCGGCGCAATGCCTCATCCCATTCCACCTTCACATGCTTCGGCCACACTCACAACAAGGGCCTAGCTCACTTTCCTCCCCTCCTCACACCTTCCCACCAGAGCACCCACCCTCCTCCCACACCTGACTAACATGCACAGGTCCCCACAAAGAGCTGCAAGGCGCCCACCTTTTTGGCCCTGCCATACACACGGCTCTCCCACTACCACTCCCGGCCTCCTTTCCCTCACCTCCTCCAAATCACCAATGACCTCCTCACACTTGACCACCTGCCTGGCCACCCTCCTCCAACCCCTTCCTAACCACTCCACACGGCCACCACGCGGCGCAATGCCTCATCCCATTCCACCTTCACATGCTTCGGCCACACTCACAACAAGGGCCTAGCTCGCTTTCCTCCCCTCCTCACACCTTCCCACCAGAGCACCCACCCTCCTCCCACACCTGACTAACATGCACAGGTCCCCACAAAGAGCTGCAAGGCCCCCACTCTTTTCGCCCTACCATCCATACACCTCTCCCACAACCACTCCCGGCCTCCTTTCCCTCACCTCCTCCAAATCACCAATGACCTCCTCACACTTGCCCACCTGCCTGGCAACCCTCCTCCAACCCCTTCCTAACCACTCCACACGGCCACCACGCGGCGCAATGCCTCATCCCATTCCACCTTCACATGCTTTGGCCACACTCACAACAAGGGCCTAGCTCGCTTTCCTCCCCTCCTCACACCTTCCCACCAGAGCACCCACCCTCCTCCCACACCTGACTAACATGCACAGGTCCCCACAAAGAGCTGCAAGGCGCCCACCTTTTTGGCCCTGCCATGCACACGGCTCTCCCACTACCACTCCCGGCCTCCTTTCCCTCACCTCCTCCAAATCACCAATGACCTCCTCACACTTGACCACCTGCCTGGCCACCCTCCTCCAACCCCTTCCTAACCACTCCACACGGCCACCACGCGGCGCAATGCCTCATCCCATTCCACCTTCACATGCTTCAGCCACACTCACAACAAGGGCCTAGCTCGCTTTCCTCCCCTCCTCACACCTTCCCACCAGAGCACCCACCCTCCTCCCACACCTGACTAACATGCACAGGTCCCCACAAAGAGCTGCAAGGCGCCCACCTTTTTGGCCCTGCCATGCACACGGCTCTCCCACTACCACTCCCGGCCTCCTTTCCCTCACCTCCGCCAAATCACCAATGACCTCCTCACACTTGACCACCTGCCTGGCCACCCTCCTCCAACCCCTTCCTAACCACTCCACACGGCCACCACGCGGCGCAATGCCTCATCCCATTCCACCTTCACATGCTTCGGCCACACTCACAACAAGGGCCTAGCTCGCTTTCCTCCCCTCCTCACACCTTCCCACCAGAGCACCCATCCTCCTCCCACACCTGACTAACATGCACAGGTCCCCACAAAGAGCTGCAAGGCGCCCACCTTTTTGGCCCTGCCATGCACACGGCTCTCCCACTACCACTCCCGTCCTCCTTTCCCTCACCTCCTCCAAATCACCACTGACCTCCTCACACTTGACCACCTGCCTGGCCACCCTCCTCCAACCCCTTCCTAACCACTCCACACGGCCACCACGCGGCGCAATGCCTCATCCCATTCCACCTTCACATGCTTCGGCCACACTCACAACAAGGGCCTAGCTCGCTTTCCTCCCCTCCTCACACCTTCCCACCAGAGCACCCACCCTCCTCCCACACCTGACTAACATCTACAGGCCCCCACAAAGAGCTGCAAGGCGGGCGCCTACCTTTTTGGCCCTGCCATGCACACGGCTCTCCCACAACCACTCCCGGCCTCCTTTCCCTCACCTCCTCCAAATCACCACTGACCTCCTCACACTTGACCACCTGCCTGGCCACCCTCCTCCAACCCCTTCCTAACCACTCCACACGGCCACCAGGCGGTGCAATGCCTCATCCCATTCCACCTTCACATGCTTCGGCCACACTCACAACAAGGGCCTAGCTCGCTTTCCTCCCCTCCTCACACCTTCCCACCAGAGCACCCACCCTCCTCCCACACCTGACTAACATCTACAGGCCCCCACAAAGAGCTGCAAGGCGGGCGCCTACCTTTTTGGCCCTGCCATGCACACGGCTCTCCCACAACCACTCCCGGCCTCCTTTCCCTCACCTCCTCCAAATCACCAATGACCTCCTCACACTTGACCACCTGCCTGGCCACCCTCCTCCAACCCCTTCCTAACCACTCCACACGGCCACCAGGCGGTGCAATGCCTCATCCCATTCCACCTTCACATGCTTCGGCCACACTCACAACAAGGGCCTAGCTCGCTTTCCTCCCCTCCTCACACCTTCCCACCAGAGCACCCACCCTCCTCCCACACCTGACTAACATCTACAGGCCCCCACAAAGAGCTGCAAGGCGGGCGCCTACCTTTTTGGCCCTGCCATGCACACGGCTCTCCCACTACCACTCCCGGCCTCCTTTCCCTCACCTCCTCCAAATCACCACTGACCTCCTCACACTTGACCACCTGCCTGGCCACCCTCCTCCAACCCCTTCCTAACCACTCCACACGGCCACCAGGCGGTGCAATGCCTCATCCCATTCCACCTTCACATGCTTCGGCCACACTCACAACAAGGGCCTAGCTCGCTTTCCTCCCCTCCTCACACCTTCCCACCAGAGCACCCACCCTCCTCCCACACCTGACTAACATCTACAGGCCCCCACAAAGAGCTGCAAGGCGGGCGCCTACCTTTTTGGCCCTGCCATGCACACGGCTCTCCCACAACCACTCCCGGCCTCCTTTCCCTCACCTCCTCCAAATCACCAATGACCTCCTCACACTTGACCACCTGCCTGGCCACCCTCCTCCAACCCCTTCCTAACCACTCCACACGGCCACCAGGCGGTGCAATGCCTCATCCCATTCCACCTTCACATGCTTCGGCCACACTCACAACAAGGGCCTAGCTCGCTTTCCTCCCCTCCTCACACCTTCCCACCAGAGCACCCACCCTCCTCCCACACCTGACTAACATCTACAGGCCCCCACAAAGAGCTGCAAGGCGGGCGCCTACCTTTTTGGCCCTGCCATGCACACGGCTCTCCCACTACCACTCCCGGCCTCCTTTCCCTCACCTCCTCCAAATCACCAATGACCTCCTCACACTTGACCACCTGCCTGGCCACCCTCCTCCAACCCCTTCCTAACCACTCCACACGGCCACCAGGCGGTGCAATGCCTCATCCCATTCCACCTTCACATGCTTCGGCCACACTCACAACAAGGGCCTAGCTCGCTTTCCTCCCCTCCTCACACCTTCCCACCAGAGCACCCACCCTCCTCCCACACCTGACTAACATGCACAGGTCCCCACAAACAGCAACAAGGCGCCCACCTTTTTGGCCTTGCCATGCACACGGCTCTCCCACTACCACTCCCGTCCTCCTTTCCCTCACCTCCTCCAAATCACCAATGACCTCCTCACACTTGACCACCTGCCTGGCCACCCTCCTCCAACCCCTTCCTAACCACTCCACACGGCCACCACGCGGCGCAATGCCTCATCCCATTCCACCTTCACATGCTTCGGCCACACTCACAACAAGGGCCTAGCTCGCTTTCCTCCCCTCCTCACACCTTCCCACCAGAGCACCCACCCTCCTCCCACACCTGACTAACATGCACAGGTCCCCACAAAGAGCTGCAAGGCGCCTACCTTTTTGGCCCTGCCATGCACACGGCTCTCCCACTACCACTCCCGTCCTCCTTTCCCTCACCTCCTCCAAATCACCACTGACCTCCTCACACTTGACCACCTGCCTGGCCACCCTCCTCCAACCCCTTCCTAACCACTCCACACGGCCACCACGCGGCGCAATGCCTCATCCCATTCCACCTTCACATGCTTCGGCCACACTCACAACAAGGGCCTAGCTCGCTTTCCTCCCCTCCTCACACCTTCCCACCAGAGCACCCACCCTCCTCCCACACCTGACTAACATGCATAGACCCCCGCAAACAGCAACAAGGCCCCCACTCTTTTCGCCCTACCATCCATACACCTCTCCCACAACCACTCCCGGCCTCCTTTCCCTCACCTCCTCCAAATCACCAATGACCTCCTCACACTTGCCCACCTGCCTGGCAACCCTCCTCCAACCCCTTCCTAACCACTCCACACGGCCACCACGCGGCGCAATGCCTCATCCCATTCCACCTTCACATGCTTTGGCCACACTCACAACAAGGGCCTAGCTCGCTTTCCTCCCCTCCTCACACCTTCCCACCAGAGCACCCACCCTCCTCCCACACCTGACTAACATGCACAGGTCCCCACAAAGAGCTGCAAGGCGCCCACCTTTTTGGCCCTGCCATGCACACGGCTCTCCCACTACCACTCCCGTCCTCCTTTCCCTCACCTCCTCCAAATCACCAATGACCTCCTCACACTTGACCACCTGCCTGGCCACCCTCCTCCAACCCCTTCCTAACCACTCCACACGGCCACCAGGCGGTGCAATGCCTCATCCCATTCCACCTTCACATGCTTCGGCCACACTCACAACAAGGGCCTAGCTCGCTTTCCTCCCCTCCTCACACCTTCCCACCAGAGCACCCACCCTCCTCCCACACCTGACTAACATGCACAGGTCCCCACAAACAGCAACAAGGCGCCCACCTTTTTGGCCCTGCCATGCACACGGCTCTCCCACTACCACTCCCGTCCTCCTTTCCCTCACCTCCTCCAAATCACCAATGACCTCCTCACACTTGACCACCTGCCTGGCCACCCTCCTCCAACCCCTTCCTAACCACTCCACACGGCCACCACGCGGCGCAATGCCTCATCCCATTCCACCTTCACATGCTTCGGCCACACTCACAACAAGGGCCTAGCTCACTTTCCTCCCCTCCTCACACCTTCCCACCAGAGCACCCACCCTCCTCCCACACCTGACTAACATGCACAGGTCCCCACAAAGAGCTGCAAGGCGCCCACCTTTTTGGCCCTGCCATACACACGGCTCTCCCACTACCACTCCCGTCCTCCTTTCCCTCACCTCCTCCAAATCACCAATGACCTCCTCACACTTGACCACCTGCCTGGCCACCCTCCTCCAACCCCTTCCTAACCACTCCACACGGCCACCACGCGGCGCAATGCCTCATCCCATTCCACCTTCACATGCTTCGGCCACACTCACAACAAGGGCCTAGCTCGCTTTCCTCCCCTCCTCACACCTTCCCACCAGAGCACCCACCCTCCTCCCACACCTGACTAACATGCATAGACCCCCGCAAACAGCAACAAGGCCCCCACTCTTTTCGCCCTACCATCCATACACCTCTCCCACAACCACTCCCGGCCTCCTTTCCCTCACCTCCTCCAAATCACCAATGACCTCCTCACACTTGCCCACCTGCCTGGCAACCCTCCTCCAACCCCTTCCTAACCACTCCACACGGCCACCACGCGGCGCAATGCCTCATCCCATTCCACCTTCACATGCTTTGGCCACACTCACAACAAGGGCCTAGCTCGCTTTCCTCCCCTCCTCACACCTTCCCACCAGAGCACCCACCCTCCTCCCACACCTGACTAACATGCACAGGTCCCCACAAAGAGCTGCAAGGCGCCCACCTTTTTGGCCCTGCCATGCACACGGCTCTCCCACTACCACTCCCGTCCTCCTTTCCCTCACCTCCGCCAAATCACCAATGACCTCCTCACACTTGACCACCTGCCTGGCCACCCTCCTCCAACCCCTTCCTAACCACTCCACACGGCCACCACGCGGCGCAATGCCTCATCCCATTCCACCTTCACATGCTTCGGCCACACTCACAACAAGGGCCTAGCTCGCTTTCCTCCCCTCCTCACACCTTCCCACCAGAGCACCCATCCTCCTCCCACACCTGACTAACATGCACAGGTCCCCACAAAGAGCTGCAAGGCGCCCACCTTTTTGGCCCTGCCATGCACACGGCTCTCCCACTACCACTCCCGGCCTCCTTTCCCTCACCTCCTCCAAATCACCACTGACCTCCTCACACTTGACCACCTGCCTGGCCACCCTCCTCCAACCCCTTCCTAACCACTCCACACGGCCACCAGGCGGCGCAATGCCTCATCCCATTCCACCTTCACATGCTTCGGCCACACTCACAACAAGGGCCTAGCTCGCTTTCCTCCCCTCCTCACACCTTCCCACCAGAGCACCCACCCTCCTCCCACACCTGACTAACATCTACAGGCCCCCACAAAGAGCTGCACGGCGGGCGCCTACCTTTTTGGCCCTGCCATGCACACGGCTCTCCCACAACCACTCCCGGCCTCCTTTCCCTCACCTCCTCCAAATCACCACTGACCTCCTCACACTTGACCACCTGCCTGGCCACCCTCCTCCAACCCCTTCCTAACCACTCCACACGGCCACCAGGCGGTGCAATGCCTCATCCCATTCCACCTTCACATGCTTCGGCCACACTCACAACAAGGGCCTAGCTCGCTTTCCTCCCCTCCTCACACCTTCCCACCAGAGCACCCACCCTCCTCCCACACCTGACTAACATCTACAGGCCCCCACAAAGAGCTGCAAGGCGGGCGCCTACCTTTTTGGCCCTGCCATGCACACGGCTCTCCCACAACCACTCCCGGCCTCCTTTCCCTCACCTCCTCCAAATCACCAATGACCTCCTCACACTTGACCACCTGCCTGGCCACCCTCCTCCAACCCCTTCCTAACCACTCCACACGGCCACCAGGCGGTGCAATGCCTCATCCCATTCCACCTTCACATGCTTCGGCCACACTCACAACAAGGGCCTAGCTCGCTTTCCTCCCCTCCTCACACCTTCCCACCAGAGCACCCACCCTCCTCCCACACCTGACTAACATGCATAGACCCCCGCAAACAGCAACAAGGCCCCCACTCTTTTCGCCCTACCATCCATACACCTCTCCCACAACCACTCCCGGCCTCCTTTCCCTCACCTCCTCCAAATCACCAATGACCTCCTCACACTTGCCCACCTGCCTGGCCACCCTCCTCCAACCCCTTCCTAACCACTCCACACGGCCACCACGCGGCGCAATGCCTCATCCCATTCCACCTTCACATGCTTTGGCCACACTCACAACAAGGGCCTAGCTCGCTTTCCTCCCCTCCTCACACCTTCCCACCAGAGCACCCACCCTCCTCCCACACCTGACTAACATGCACAGGTCCCCACAAAGAGCTGCAAGGCGCCCACCTTTTTGGCCCTGCCATGCACACGGCTCTCCCACTACCACTCCCGTCCTCCTTTCCCTCACCTCCTCCAAATCACCAATGACCTCCTCACACTTGACCACCTGCCTGGCCACCCTCCTCCAACCCCTTCCTAACCACTCCACACGGCCACCACGCGGCGCAATGCCTCATCCCATTCCACCTTCACATGCTTCAGCCACACTCACAACAAGGGCCTAGCTCGCTTTCCTCCCCTCCTCACACCTTCCCACCAGAGCACCCACCCTCCTCCCACACCTGACTAACATGCACAGGTCCCCACAAAGAGCTGCAAGGCGCCCACCTTTTTGGCCCTGCCATGCACACGGCTCTCCCACTACCACTCCCGTCCTCCTTTCCCTCACCTCCTCCAAATCACCAATGACCTCCTCACACTTGACCACCTGCCTGGCCACCCTCCTCCAACCCCTTCCTAACCACTCCACACGGCCACCACGCGGCGCAATGCCTCATCCCATTCCACCTTCACATGCTTCGGCCACACTCACAACAAGGGCCTAGCTCGCTTTCCTCCCCTCCTCACACCTTCCCACCAGAGCACCCATCCTCCTCCCACACCTGACTAACATGCACAGGTCCCCACAAAGAGCTGCAAGGCGCCCACCTTTTTGGCCCTGCCATGCACACGGCTCTCCCACTACCACTCCCGTCCTCCTTTCCCTCACCTCCTCCAAATCACCACTGACCTCCTCACACTTGACCACCTGCCTGGCCACCCTCCTCCAACCCCTTCCTAACCACTCCACACGGCCACCACGCGGCGCAATGCCTCATCCCATTCCACCTTCACATGCTTCGGCCACACTCACAACAAGGGCCTAGCTCGCTTTCCTCCCCTCCTCACACCTTCCCACCAGAGCACCCACCCTCCTCCCACACCTGACTAACATCTACAGGCCCCCACAAAGAGCTGCAAGGCGGGCGCCTACCTTTTTGGCCCTGCCATGCACACGGCTCTCCCACAACCACTCCCGGCCTCCTTTCCCTCACCTCCTCCAAATCACCACTGACCTCCTCACACTTGACCACCTGCCTGGCCACCCTCCTCCAACCCCTTCCTAACCACTCCACACGGCCACCAGGCGGTGCAATGCCTCATCCCATTCCACCTTCACATGCTTCGGCCACACTCACAACAAGGGCCTAGCTCGCTTTCCTCCCCTCCTCACACCTTCCCACCAGAGCACCCACCCTCCTCCCACACCTGACTAACATGCACAGGTCCCCACAAAGAGCTGCAAGGCGCCCACCTTTTTGGCCCTGCCATGCACACGGCTCTCCCACTACCACTCCCGGCCTCCTTTCCCTCACCTCCTCCAAATCACCAATGACCTCCTCACACTTGACCACCTGCCTGGCCACCCTCCTCCAACCCCTTCCTAACCACTCCACACGGCCATCAGGCGGTGCAATGCCTCATCCCATTCCACCTTCACATGCTTCGGCCACACTCACAACAAGGGCCTAGCTCGCTTTCCTCCCCTCCTCACACCTTCCCACCAGAGCACCCACCCTCCTCCCACACCTGACTAAC
This sequence comes from Struthio camelus, assembly GCF_040807025.1. Lineage (NCBI taxonomy): Eukaryota > Metazoa > Chordata > Aves > Struthioniformes > Struthionidae > Struthio > Struthio camelus. The sequence continues at coordinate 1,358,779 of NW_027182620.1, forward strand.
ATGCACAGGTCCCCACAAACAGCAACAAGGCGCCCACCTTTTTGGCCCTGCCATGCACACGGCTCTCCCACTACCACTCCCGGCCTCCTTTCCCTCACCTCCTCCAAATCACCAATGACCTCCTCACACTTGCCCACCTGCCTGGCCACCCTCCTCCAACCCCTTCCTAACCACTCCACACGGCCACCACGCGGCGCAATGCCTCATCCCATTCCACCTTCACATGCTTCGGCCACACTCACAACAAGGGCCTAGCTCGCTTTCCTCCCCTCCTCACACCTTCCCACCAGAGCACCCACCCTCCTCCCACACCTGACTAACATGCACAGGTCCCCACAAAGAGCTGCAAGGCGCCCACCTTTTTGGCCCTGCCATGCACACGGCTCTCCCACTACCACTCCCGTCCTCCTTTCCCTCACCTCCTCCAAATCACCACTGACCTCCTCACACTTGACCACCTGCCTGGCCACCCTCCTCCAACCCCTTCCTAACCACTCCACACGGCCACCACGCGGCGCAATGCCTCATCCCATTCCACCTTCACATGCTTCGGCCACACTCACAACAAGGGCCTAGCTCGCTTTCCTCCCCTCCTCACACCTTCCCACCAGAGCACCCACCCTCCTCCCACACCTGACTAACATGCATAGACCCCCGCAAACAGCAACAAGGCCCCCACTCTTTTCGCCCTACCATCCATACACCTCTCCCACAACCACTCCCGGCCTCCTTTCCCTCACCTCCTCCAAATCACCAATGACCTCCTCACACTTGCCCACCTGCCTGGCAACCCTCCTCCAACCCCTTCCTACTCACTCCACACGGCCACCACGCGGCGCAATGCCTCATCCCATTCCACCTTCACATGCTTCGGCCACACTCACAACAAGGGCCTAGCTCGCTTTCCTCCCCTCCTCACACCTTCCCACCAGAGCACCCACCCTCCTCCCACACCTGACTAACATGCACAGGTCCCCACAAAGAGCTGCAAGGCGCCCACCTTTTTGGCCCTGCCATGCACACGGCTCTCCCACTACCACTCCCGTCCTCCTTTCCCTCACCTCCTCCAAATCACCAATGACCTCCTCACACTTGACCACCTGCCTGGCCACCCTCCTCCAACCCCTTCCTAACCACTCCACACGGCCACCAGGCGGTGCAATGCCTCATCCCATTCCACCTTCACATGCTTCGGCCACACTCACAACAAGGGCCTAGCTCGCTTTCCTCCCCTCCTCACACCTTCCCACCAGAGCACCCACCCTCCTCCCACACCTGACTAACATGCACAGGTCCCCACAAACAGCAACAAGGCGCCCACCTTTTTGGCCCTGCCATGCACACGGCTCTCCCACTACCACTCCCGTCCTCCTTTCCCTCACCTCCTCCAAATCACCAATGACCTCCTCACACTTGACCACCTGCCTGGCCACCCTCCTCCAACCCCTTCCTAACCACTCCACACGGCCACCACGCGGCGCAATGCCTCATCCCATTCCACCTTCACATGCTTCGGCCACACTCACAACAAGGGCCTAGCTCACTTTCCTCCCCTCCTCACACCTTCCCACCAGAGCACCCACCCTCCTCCCACACCTGACTAACATGCACAGGTCCCCACAAAGAGCTGCAAGGCGCCCACCTTTTTGGCCCTGCCATACACACGGCTCTCCCACTACCACTCCCGTCCTCCTTTCCCTCACCTCCTCCAAATCACCAATGACCTCCTCACACTTGACCACCTGCCTGGCCACCCTCCTCCAACCCCTTCCTAACCACTCCACACGGCCACCACGCGGCGCAATGCCTCATCCCATTCCACCTTCACATGCTTCGGCCACACTCACAACAAGGGCCTAGCTCGCTTTCCTCCCCTCCTCACACCTTCCCACCAGAGCACCCACCCTCCTCCCACACCTGACTAACATGCATAGACCCCCGCAAACAGCAACAAGGCCCCCACTCTTTTCGCCCTACCATCCATACACCTCTCCCACAACCACTCCCGGCCTCCTTTCCCTCACCTCCTCCAAATCACCAATGACCTCCTCACACTTGCCCACCTGCCTGGCAACCCTCCTCCAACCCCTTCCTAACCACTCCACACGGCCACCACGCGGCGCAATGCCTCATCCCATTCCACCTTCACATGCTTTGGCCACACTCACAACAAGGGCCTAGCTCGCTTTCCTCCCCTCCTCACACCTTCCCACCAGAGCACCCACCCTCCTCCCACACCTGACTAACATGCACAGGTCCCCACAAAGAGCTGCAAGGCGCCCACCTTTTTGGCCCTGCCATGCACACGGCTCTCCCACTACCACTCCCGGCCTCCTTTCCCTCACCTCCTCCAAATCACCAATGACCTCCTCACACTTGACCACCTGCCTGGCCACCCTCCTCCAACCCCTTCCTAACCACTCCACACGGCCACCACGCGGCGCAATGCCTCATCCCATTCCACCTTCACATGCTTCAGCCACACTCACAACAAGGGCCTAGCTCGCTTTCCTCCCCTCCTCACACCTTCCCACCAGAGCACCCACCCTCCTCCCACACCTGACTAACATGCACAGGTCCCCACAAAGAGCTGCAAGGCGCCCACCTTTTTGGCCCTGCCATGCACACGGCTCTCCCACTACCACTCCCGGCCTCCTTTCCCTCACCTCCGCCAAATCACCAATGACCTCCTCACACTTGACCACCTGCCTGGCCACCCTCCTCCAACCCCTTCCTAACCACTCCACACGGCCACCACGCGGCGCAATGCCTCATCCCATTCCACCTTCACATGCTTCGGCCACACTCACAACAAGGGCCTAGCTCGCTTTCCTCCCCTCCTCACACCTTCCCACCAGAGCACCCATCCTCCTCCCACACCTGACTAACATGCACAGGTCCCCACAAAGAGCTGCAAGGCGCCCACCTTTTTGGCCCTGCCATGCACACGGCTCTCCCACTACCACTCCCGGCCTCCTTTCCCTCACCTCCTCCAAATCACCACTGACCTCCTCACACTTGACCACCTGCCTGGCCACCCTCCTCCAACCCCTTCCTAACCACTCCACACGGCCACCACGCGGCGCAATGCCTCATCCCATTCCACCTTCACATGCTTCGGCCACACTCACAACAAGGGCCTAGCTCGCTTTCCTCCCCTCCTCACACCTTCCCACCAGAGCACCCACCCTCCTCCCACACCTGACTAACATCTACAGGCCCCCACAAAGAGCTGCAAGGCGGGCGCCTACCTTTTTGGCCCTGCCATGCACACGGCTCTCCCACAACCACTCCCGGCCTCCTTTCCCTCACCTCCTCCAAATCACCAATGACCTCCTCACACTTGACCACCTGCCTGGCCACCCTCCTCCAACCCCTTCCTAACCACTCCACACGGCCACCAGGCGGTGCAATGCCTCATCCCATTCCACCTTCACATGCTTCGGCCACACTCACAACAAGGGCCTAGCTCGCTTTCCTCCCCTCCTCACACCTTCCCACCAGAGCACCCACCCTCCTCCCACACCTGACTAACATCTACAGGCCCCCACAAAGAGCTGCAAGGCGGGCGCCTACCTTTTTGGCCCTGCCATGCACACGGCTCTCCCACAACCACTCCCGGCCTCCTTTCCCTCACCTCCTCCAAATCACCAATGACCTCCTCACACTTGACCACCTGCCTGGCCACCCTCCTCCAACCCCTTCCTAACCACTCCACACGGCCACCAGGCGGTGCAATGCCTCATCCCATTCCACCTTCACATGCTTCGGCCACACTCACAACAAGGGCCTAGCTCGCTTTCCTCCCCTCCTCACACCTTCCCACCAGAGCACCCACCCTCCTCCCACACCTGACTAACATGCACAGGCCCCCACAAAGAGCTGCAAGGCGGGCGCCTACCTTTTTGGCCCTGCCATGCACACGGCTCTCCCACTACCACTCCCGGCCTCCTTTCCCTCACCTCCTCCAAATCACCAATGACCTCCTCACACTTGACCACCTGCCTGGCCACCCTCCTCCAACCCCTTCCTAACCACTCCACACGGCCACCACGCGGCGCAATGCCTCATCCCATTCCACCTTCACATGCTTCGGCCACACTCACAACAAGGGCCTAGCTCGCTTTCCTCCCCTCCTCACACCTTCCCACCAGAGCACCCACCCTCCTCCCACACCTGACTAACATGCACAGGTCCCCACAAAGAGCTGCAAGGCGCCCACCTTTTTGGCCCTGCCATACACACGGCTCTCCCACTACCACTCCCGTCCTCCTTTCCCTCACCTCCTCCAAATCACCAATGACCTCCTCACACTTGACCACCTGCCTGGCCACCCTCCTCCAACCCCTTCCTAACCACTCCACACGGCCACCACGCGGCGCAATGCCTCATCCCATTCCACCTTCACATGCTTCGGCCACACTCACAACAAGGGCCTAGCTCGCTTTCCTCCCCTCCTCACACCTTCCCACCAGAGCACCCACCCTCCTCCCACACCTGACTAACATGCATAGACCCCCGCAAACAGCAACAAGGCCCCCACTCTTTTCGCCCTACCATCCATACACCTCTCCCACAACCACTCCCGGCCTCCTTTCCCTCACCTCCTCCAAATCACCAATGACCTCCTCACACTTGACCACCTGCCTGGCAACCCTCCTCCAACCCCTTCCTAACCACTCCACACGGCCACCACGCGGCGCAATGCCTCATCCCATTCCACCTTCACATGGTCTAGGCCACACTCACAACAAGGGCCTAGCTCGCTTTCCTCCCCTCCTCACACCTTCCCACCAGAGCACCCACCCTCCTCCCACACCTGACTAACATGCACAGGTCCCCACAAAGAGCTGCAAGGCGCCCACCTTTTTGGCCCTGCCATGCACACGGCTCTCCCACTACCACTCCCGGCCTCCTTTCCCTCACCTCCTCCAAATCACCAATGACCTCCTCACACTTGACCACCTGCCTGGCCACCCTCCTCCAACCCCTTCCTAACCACTCCACACGGCCACCACGCGGCGCAATGCCTCATCCCATTCCACCTTCACATGCTTCAGCCACACTCACAACAAGGGCCTAGCTCGCTTTCCTCCCCTCCTCACACCTTCCCACCAGAGCACCCACCCTCCTCCCACACCTGACTAACATGCACAGGTCCCCACAAAGAGCTGCAAGGCGCCCACCTTTTTGGCCCTGCCATGCACACGGCTCTCCCACTACCACTCCCGTCCTCCTTTCCCTCACCTCCTCCAAATCACCAATGACCTCCTCACACTTGACCACCTGCCTGGCCACCCTCCTCCAACCCCTTCCTAACCACTCCACACGGCCACCACGCGGCGCAATGCCTCATCCCATTCCACCTTCACATGCTTTGGCCACACTCACAACAAGGGCCTAGCTCGCTTTCCTCCCCTCCTCACACCTTCCCACCAGAGCACCCATCCTCCTCCCACACCTGACTAACATGCACAGGTCCCCACAAAGAGCTGCAAGGCGCCCACCTTTTTGGCCCTGCCATGCACACGGCTCTCCCACTACCACTCCCGTCCTCCTTTCCCTCACCTCCTCCAAATCACCACTGACCTCCTCACACTTGACCACCTGCCTGGCCACCCTCCTCCAACCCCTTCCTAACCACTCCACACGGCCACCAGGCGGCGCAATGCCTCATCCCATTCCACCTTCACATGCTTCGGCCACACTCACAACAAGGGCCTAGCTCGCTTTCCTCCCCTCCTCACACCTTCCCACCAGAGCACCCACCCTCCTCCCACACCTGACTAACATCTACAGGACCCCACAAAGAGCTGCAAGGCGGGCGCCTACCTTTTTGGCCCTGCCATGCACACGGCTCTCCCACTACCACTCCCGGCCTCCTTTCCCTCACCTCCTCCAAATCACCACTGACCTCCTCACACTTGACCACCTGCCTGGCCACCCTCCTCCAACCCCTTCCTAACCACTCCACACGGCCACCACGCGGCGCAATGCCTCATCCCATTCCACCTTCACATGCTTCGGCCACACTCACAACAAGGGCCTAGCTCGCTTTCCTCCCCTCCTCACACCTTCCCACCAGAGCACCCACCCTCCTCCCACACCTGACTAACATGCACAGGTCCCCACAAAGAGCTGCAAGGCGCCTACCTTTTTGGCCCTGCCATGCACACGGCTCTCCCACTACCACTCCCGGCCTCCTTTCCCTCACCTCCTCCAAATCACCAATGACCTCCTCACACTTGACCACCTGCCTGGCCACCCTCCTCCAACCCCTTCCTAACCACTCCACACGGCCACCACGCGGCGCAATGCCTCATCCCATTCCACCTTCACATGCTTCAGCCACACTCACAACAAGGGCCTAGCTCGCTTTCCTCCCCTCCTCACACCTTCCCACCAGAGCACCCACCCTCCTCCCACACCTGACTAACATGCACAGGTCCCCACAAAGAGCTGCAAGGCGGGCGCCCACCTTTTTGGCCCTGCCATGCACACGGCTCTCCCACTACCACTCCCGGCCTCCTTTCCCTCACCTCCTCCAAATCACCAATGACCTCCTCACACTTGACCACCTGCCTGGCCACCCTCCTCCAACCCCTTCCTAACCACTCCACACGGCCACCAGGTGGTGCAATGCCTCATCCCATTCCACCTTCACATGCTTCGGCCACACTCACAACAAGGGCCTAGCTCGCTTTCCTCCCCTCCTCACACCTTCCCACCAGAGCACCCACCCTCCTCCCACACCTGACTAACATGCACAGGCCCCCACAAAGAGCTGCAAGGCGGGCGCCTACCTTTTTGGCCCTGCCATGCACACGGCTCTCCCACAACCACTCCCGGCCTCCTTTCCCTCACCTCCTCCAAATCACCAATGACCTCCTCACACTTGACCACCTGCCTGGCCACCCTCCTCCAACCCCTTCCTAACCACTCCACACGGCCACCACGCGGCGCAATGCCTCATCCCATTCCACCTTCACATGCTTCGGCCACACTCACAACAAGGGCCTAGCTCGCTTTCCTCCCCTCCTCACACCTTCCCACCAGAGCACCCACCCTCCTCCCACACCTGACTAACATGCACAGGTCCCCACAAAGAGCTGCAAGGCGGGCGCCCACCTTTTTGGCCCTGCCATGCACACGGCTCTCCCACTACCACTCCCGTCCTCCTTTCCCTCACCTCCTCCAAATCACCAATGACCTCCTCACACTTGACCACCTGCCTGGCCACCCTCCTCCAACCCCTTCCTAACCACTCCACACGGCCACCACGCGGCGCAATGCCTCATCCCATTCCACCTTCACATGCTTCGGCCACACTCACAACAAGGGCCTAGCTCGCTTTCCTCCCCTCCTCACACCTTCCCACCAGAGCACCCACCCTCCTCCCACACCTGACTAACATGCACAGGTCCCCACAAAGAGCTGCAAGGCGCCCACCTTTTTGGCCCTGCCATGCACACGGCTCTCCCACTACCACTCCCGGCCTCCTTTCCCTCACCTCCTCCAAATCACCAATGACCTCCTCACACTTGACCACCTGCCTGGCCACCCTCCTCCAACCCCTTCCTAACCACTCCACACGGCCACCAGGTGGTGCAATGCCTCATCCCATTCCACCTTCACATGCTTCGGCCACACTCACAACAAGGGCCTAGCTCGCTTTCCTCCCCTCCTCACACCTTCCCACCAGAGCACCCACCCTCCTCCCACACCTGACTAACATGCACAGGTCCCCACAAACAGCAACAAGGCGCCCACCTTTTTGGCCCTGCCATGCACACAGCTCTCCCACTACCACTCCCGTCCTCCTTTCCCTCACCTCCTCCAAATCACCAATGACCTCCTCACACTTGACCACCTGCCTGGCCACCCTCCTCCAACCCCTTCCTAACCACTCCACACGGCCACCACGCGGCGCAATGCCTCATCCCATTCCACCTTCACATGCTTTGGCCACACTCACAACAAGGGCCTAGCTCGCTTTCCTCCCCTCCTCACACCTTCCCACCAGAGCACCCACCCTCCTCCCACACCTGACTAACATGCACAGGTCCCCACAAAGAGCTGCAAGGCGCCCACCTTTTTGGCCCTGCCATGCACACGGCTCTCCCACTACCACTCCTGTCCTCCTTTCCCTCACCTCCTCCAAATCACCACTGACCTCCTCACACTTGACCACCTGCCTGGCCACCCTCCTCCAACCCCTTCCTAACCACACCACACGGCCACCACGCGGCGCAATGCCTCATCCCATTCCACCTTCACATGCTTCAGCCACACTCACAACAAGGGCCTAGCTCGCTTTCCTCCCCTCCTCACACCTTCCCACCAGAGCACCCACCCTCCTCCCACACCTGACTAACATGCACAGGTCCCCACAAAGAGCTGCAAGGCGCCCACCTTTTTGGCCCTGCCATGCACACGGCTCTCCCACTACCACTCCCGTCCTCCTTTCCCTCACCTCCTCCAAATCACCAATGACCTCCTCACACTTGCCCACCTGCCTGGCCACCCTCCTCCAACCCCTTCCTAACCACTCCACACGGCCACCACGCGGCGCAATGCCTCATCCCATTCCACCTTCACATGCTTCGGCCACACTCACAACAAGGGCCTAGCTCGCTTTCCTCCCCTCCTCACACCTTCCCACCAGAGCACCCACCCTCCTCCCACACCTGACTAACATCTACAGGCCCCCACAAAGAGCTGCAAGGCGGGCGCCCACCTTTTTGGCCCTGCCATGCACACGGCTCTCCCACTACCACTCCCGGCCTCCTTTCCCTCACCTCCTCCAAATCACCAATGACCTCCTCACACTTGACCACCTGCCTGGCCACCCTCCTCCAACCCCTTCCTAACCACTCCACACGGCCACCACGCGGCGCAATGCCTCATCCCATTCCACCTTCACATGCTTCGGCCACACTCACAACAAGGGCCTAGCTCGCTTTCCTCCCCTCCTCACACCTTCCCACCAGAGCACCCACCCTCCTCCCACACCTGACTAACATGCACAGGCCCCCACAAAGAGCTGCAAGGCGGGCGCCTACCTTTTTGGCCCTGCCATGCACACGGCTCTCCCACAACCACTCCCGGCCTCCTTTCCCTCACCTCCTCCAAATCACCAATGACCTCCTCACACTTGACCACCTGCCTGGCCACCCTCCTCCAACCCCTTCCTAACCACTCCACACGGCCACCACGCGGCGCAATGCCTCATCCCATTCCACCTTCACATGCTTCGGCCACACTCACAACAAGGGCCTAGCTCGCTTTCCTCCCCTCCTCACACCTTCCCACCAGAGCACCCACCCTCCTCCCACACCTGACTAACATGCACAGGTCCCCACAAACAGCAACAAGGCGCCCACCTTTTTGGCCCTGCCATGCACACGGCTCTCCCACTACCACTCCCGTCCTCCTTTCCCTCACCTCCTCCAAATCACCAATGACCTCCTCACACTTGCCCACCTGCCTGGCCACCCTCCTCCAACCCCTTCCTAACCACTCCACACGGCCACCACGCGGCGCAATGCCTCATCCCATTCCACCTTCACATGCTTCGGCCACACTCACAACAAGGGCCTAGCTCGCTTTCCTCCCCTCCTCACACCTTCCCACCAGAGCACCCACCCTCCTCCCACACCTGACTAACATGCACAGGTCCCCACAAAGAGCTGCAAGGCGCCCACCTTTTTGGCCCTGCCATGCACACGGCTCTCCCACTACCACTCCCGGCCTCCTTTCCCTCACCTCCTCCAAATCACCAATGACCTCCTCACACTTGACCACCTGCCTGGCCACCCTCCTCCAACCCCTTCCTAACCACTCCACACGGCCACCAGGTGGTGCAATGCCTCATCCCATTCCACCTTCACATGCTTCGGCCACACTCACAACAAGGGCCTAGCTCGCTTTCCTCCCCTCCTCACACCTTCCCACCAGAGCACCCACCCTCCTCCCACACCTGACTAACATGCACAGGTCCCCACAAACAGCAACAAGGCGCCCACCTTTTTGGCCCTGCCATGCACACAGCTCTCCCACTACCACTCCCGTCCTCCTTTCCCTCACCTCCTCCAAATCACCACTGACCTCCTCACACTTGACCACCTGCCTGGCCACCCTCCTCCAACCCCTTCCTAACCACTCCACACGGCCACCACGCGGCGCAATGCCTCATCCCATTCCACCTTCACATGCTTTGGCCACACTCACAACAAGGGCCTAGCTCGCTTTCCTCCCCTCCTCACACCTTCCCACCAGAGCACCCACCCTCCTCCCACACCTGACTAACATGCACAGGTCCCCACAAAGAGCTGCAAGGCGCCCACCTTTTTGGCCCTGCCATGCACACGGCTCTCCCACTACCACTCCCGTCCTCCTTTCCCTCACCTCCTCCAAATCACCAATGACCTCCTCACACTTGACCACCTGCCTGGCCACCCTCCTCCAACCCCTTCCTAACCACTCCACACGGCCACCACGCGGCGCAATGCCTCATCCCATTCCACCTTCACATGCTTCAGCCACACTCACAACAAGGGCCTAGCTCGCTTTCCTCCCCTCCTCACACCTTCCCACCAGAGCACCCACCCTCCTCCCACACCTGACTAACATGCACAGGTCCCCACAAAGAGCTGCAAGGCGCCCACCTTTTTGGCCCTGCCATGCACACGGCTCTCCCACTACCACTCCCGGCCTCCTTTCCCTCACCTCCTCCAAATCACCAATGACCTCCTCACACTTGACCACCTGCCTGGCCACCCTCCTCCAACCCCTTCCTAACCACTCCACACGGCCACCACGCGGCGCAATGCCTCATCCCATTCCACCTTCACATGCTTCGGCCACACTCACAACAAGGGCCTAGCTCGCTTTCCTCCCCTCCTCACACCTTCCCACCAGAGCACCCATCCTCCTCCCACACCTGACTAACATGCACAGGTCCCCACAAAGAGCTGCAAGGCGCCCACCTTTTTGGCCCTGCCATGCACACGGCTCTCCCACTACCACTCCCGTCCTCCTTTCCCTCACCTCCTCCAAATCACCAATGACCTCCTCACACTTGACCACCTGCCTGGCCACCCTCCTCCAACCCCTTCCTAACCACTCCACACGGCCACCAGGCGGCGCAATGCCTCATCCCATTCCACCTTCACATGCTTCGGCCACACTCACAACAAGGGCCTAGCTCGCTTTCCTCCCCTCCTCACACCTTCCCACCAGAGCACCCACCCTCCTCCCACACCTGACTAACATCTACAGGCCCCCACAAAGAGCTGCAAGGCGGGCGCCTACCTTTTTGGCCCTGCCATGCACACGGCTCTCCCACAACCACTCCCGGCCTCCTTTCCCTCACCTCCTCCAAATCACCAATGACCTCCTCACACTTGACCACCTGCCTGGCCACCCTCCTCCAACCCCTTCCTAACCACTCCACACGGCCACCACGCGGCGCAATGCCTCATCCCATTCCACCTTCACATGCTTCAGCCACACTCACAACAAGGGCCTAGCTCGCTTTCCTCCCCTCCTCACACCTTCCCACCAGAGCACCCACCCTCCTCCCACACCTGACTAACATGCACAGGTCCCCACAAACAGCAACAAGGCGCCCACCTTTTTGGCCCTGCCATGCACACGGCTCTCCCACTACCACTCCCGGCCTCCTTTCCCTCACCTCCTCCAAATCACCAATGACCTCCTCACACTTGACCACCTGCCTGGCCACCCTCCTCCAACCCCTTCCTAACCACTCCACACGGCCACCACGCGGCGCAATGCCTCATCCCATTCCACCTTCACATGCTTCAGCCACACTCACAACAAGGGCCTAGCTCGCTTTCCTCCCCTCCTCACACCTTCCCACCAGAGCACCCACCCTCCTCCCACACCTGACTAACATGCACAGGTCCCCACAAAGAGCTGCAAGGCGGGCGCCTACCTTTTTGGCCCTGCCATGCACACGGCTCTCCCACTACCACTCCCGGCCTCCTTTCCCTCACCTCCTCCAAATCACCAATGACCTCCTCACACTTGACCACCTGCCTGGCCACCCTCCTCCAACCCCTTCCTAACCACTCCACACGGCCACCAGGCGGTGCAATGCCTCATCCCATTCCACCTTCACATGCTTCGGCCACACTCACAACAAGGGCCTAGCTCGCTTTCCTCCCCTCCTCACACCTTCCCACCAGAGCACCCACCCTCCTCCCACACCTGACTAACATGCACAGGTCCCCACAAAGAGCTGCAAGGCGGGCGCCTACCTTTTTGGCCCTGCCATGCACACGGCTCTCCCACAACCACTCCCGGCCTCCTTTCCCTCACCTCCTCCAAATCACCAATGACCTCCTCACACTTGACCACCTGCCTGGCCACCCTCCTCCAACCCCTTCCTAACCACTCCACACGGCCACCAGGCGGTGCAATGCCTCATCCCATTCCACCTTCACATGCTTCGGCCACACTCACAACAAGGGCCTAGCTCGCTTTCCTCCCCTCCTCACACCTTCCCACCAGAGCACCCACCCTCCTCCCACACCTGACTAACATGCACAGGTCCCCACAAAGAGCTGCAAGGCGGGCGCCCACCTTTTTGGCCCTGCCATGCACACGGCTCTCCCACTACCACTCCCGTCCTCCTTTCCCTCACCTCCTCCAAATCACCAATGACCTCCTCACACTTGACCACCTGCCTGGCCACCCTCCTCCAACCCCTTCCTAACCACTCCACACGGCCACCACGCGGCGCAATGCCTCATCCCATTCCACCTTCACATGCTTCGGCCACACTCACAACAAGGGCCTAGCTCGCTTTCCTCCCCTCCTCACACCTTCCCACCAGAGCACCCACCCTCCTCCCACACCTGACTAACATGCACAGGTCCCCACAAAGAGCTGCAAGGCGACCCACCTTTTTGGCCCTGCCATGCACACGGCTCTCCCACTACCACTCCCGGCCTCCTTTCCCTCACCTCCTCCAAATCACCAATGACCTCCTCACACTTGACCACCTGCCTGGCCACCCTCCTCCAACCCCTTCCTAACCACTCCACACGGCCACCACGCGGTGCAATGCCTCATCCCATTCCACCTTCACATGCTTCGGCCACACTCACAACAAGGGCCTAGCTCGCTTTCCTCCCCTCCTCACACCTTCCCACCAGAGCACCCACCCTCCTCCCACACCTGACTAACATCTACAGGCCCCCACAAAGAGCTGCAAGGCGGGCGCCTACCTTTTTGGCCCTGCCATGCACACGGCTCTCCCACAACCACTCCCGGCCTCCTTTCCCTCACCTCCTCCAAATCACCACTGACCTCCTCACACTTGACCACCTGCCTGGCCACCCTCCTCCAACCCCTTCCTAACCACTCCACACGGCCACCACGCGGCGCAATGCCTCATCCCATTCCACCTTCACATGCTTCAGCCACACTCACAACAAGGGCCTAGCTCGCTTTCCTCCCCTCCTCACACCTTCCCACCAGAGCACCCACCCTCCTCCCACACCTGACTAACATGCACAGGCCCCCACAAAGAGCTGCAAGGCGGGCGCCTACCTTTTTGGCCCTGCCATGCACACGGCTCTCCCACTACCACTCCCGGCCTCCTTTCCCTCACCTCCTCCAAATCACCACTGACCTCCTCACACTTGACCACCTGCCTGGCCACCCTCCTCCAACCCCTTCCTAACCACTCCACACGGCCACCAGGCGGTGCAATGCCTCATCCCATTCCACCTTCACATGCTTCGGCCACACTCACAACAAGGGCCTAGCTCGCTTTCCTCCCCTCCTCACACCTTCCCACCAGAGCACCCACCCTCCTCCCACACCTGACTAACATGCACAGGCCCCCACAAAGAGCTGCAAGGCGGGCGCCTACCTTTTTGGCCCTGCCATGCACACGGCTCTCCCACAACCACTCCCGGCCTCCTTTCCCTCACCTCCTCCAAATCACCAATGACCTCCTCACACTTGACCACCTGCCTGGCCACCCTCCTCCAACCCCTTCCTAACCACTCCACACGGCCACCACGCGGCGCAATGCCTCATCCCATTCCACCTTCACATGCTTCGGCCACACTCACAACAAGGGCCTAGCTCGCTTTCCTCCCCTCCTCACACCTTCCCACCAGAGCACCCACCCTCCTCCCACACCTCACTAACATGCACAGGTCCCCACAAAGAGCTGCAAGGCGACCCACCTTTTTGGCCCTGCCATGCACACGGCTCTCCCACTACCACTCCCATCCTCCTTTCCCTCACCTCCTCCAAATCACCAATGACCTCCTCACACTTGACCACCTGCCTGGCCACCCTCCTCCAACCCCTTCCTAACCACTCCACACGGCCACCAGGTGGTGCAATGCCTCATCCCATTCCACCTTCACATGCTTCGGCCACACTCACAACAAGGGCCTAGCTCGCTTTCCTCCCCTCCTCACACCTTCCCACCAGAGCACCCACCCTCCTCCCACACCTGACTAACATGCACAGGTCCCCACAAACAGCAACAAGGCGCCCACCTTTTTGGCCCTGCCATGCACACAGCTCTCCCACTACCACTCCCGTCCTCCTTTCCCTCACCTCCTCCAAATCACCAATGACCTCCTCACACTTGACCACCTGCCTGGCCACCCTCCTCCAACCCCTTCCTAACCACTCCACACGGCCACCAGGCGGTGCAATGCCTCATCCCATTCCACCTTCACATGCTTCGGCCACACTCACAACAAGGGCCTAGCTCGCTTTCCTCCCCTCCTCACACCTTCCCACCAGAGCACCCACCCTCCTCCCACACCTGACTAACATCTACAGGCCCCCACAAAGAGCTGCAAGGCGGGCGCCTACCTTTTTGGCCCTGCCATGCACACGGCTCTCCCACAACCACTCCCGGCCTCCTTTCCCTCACCTCCTCCAAATCACCAATGACCTCCTCACACTTGACCACCTGCCTGGCCACCCTCCTCCAACCCCTTCCTAACCACTCCACACGGCCACCAGGCGGTGCAATGCCTCATCCCATTCCACCTTCACATGCTTCGGCCACACTCACAACAAGGGCCTAGCTCGCTTTCCTCCCCTCCTCACACCTTCCCACCAGAGCACCCACCCTCCTCCCACACCTGACTAACATGCACAGGTCCCCACAAACAGCAACAAGGCGCCCACCTTTTTGGCCCTGCCATGCACACGGCTCTCCCACTACCACTCCCGTCCTCCTTTCCCTCACCTCCTCCAAATCACCAATGACCTCCTCACACTTGACCACCTGCCTGGCCACCCTCCTCCAACCCCTTCCTAACCACTCCACACGGCCACCACGCGGCGCAATGCCTCATCCCATTCCACCTTCACATGCTTCGGCCACACTCACAACAAGGGCCTAGCTCGCTTTCCTCCCCTCCTCACACCTTCCCACCAGAGCACCCACCCTCCTCCCACACCTGACTAACATGCACAGGTCCCCACAAAGAGCTGCAAGGCGCCCACCTTTTTGGCCCTGCCATACACACGGCTCTCCCACTACCACTCCCGTCCTCCTTTCCCTCACCTCCTCCAAATCACCAATGACCTCCTCACACTTGCCCACCTGCCTGGCCACCCTCCTCCAACCCCTTCCTAACCACTCCACACGGCCACCACGCGGCGCAATGCCTCATCCCATTCCACCTTCACATGCTTCGGCCACACTCACAACAAGGGCCTAGCTCGCTTTCCTCCCCTCCTCACACCTTCCCACCAGAGCACCCACCCTCCTCCCACACCTGACTAACATGCACAGGTCCCCACAAAGAACTGCAAGGCGGGCGCCCACCTTTTTGGCCCTGCCATGCACACGGCTCTCCCACTACCACTCCCGTCCTCCTTTCCCTCACCTCCTCCAAATCACCAATGACCTCCTCACACTTGACCACCTGCCTGGCCACCCTCCTCCAACCCCTTCCTAACCACTCCACACGGCCACCACGCGGCGCAATGCCTCATCCCATTCCACCTTCACATGCTTCGGCCACACTCACAACAAGGGCCTAGCTCGCTTTCCTCCCCTCCTCACACCTTCCCACCAGAGCACCCACCCTCCTCCCACACCTGACTAACATGCACAGGTCCCCACAAAGAGCTGCAAGGCGCCCACCTTTTTGGCCCTGCCATGCACACGGCTCTCCCACTACCACTCCCGTCCTCCTTTCCCTCACCTCCTCCAAATCACCAATGACCTCCTCACACTTGACCACCTGCCTGGCCACCCTCCTCCAACCCCTTCCTAACCACTCCACACGGCCACCAGGCGGTGCAATGCCTCATCCCATTCCACCTTCACATGCTTCGGCCACACTCACAACAAGGGCCTAGCTCGCTTTCCTCCCCTCCTCACACCTTCCCACCAGAGCACCCACCCTCCTCCCACACCTGACTAACATGCACAGGTCCCCACAAACAGCAACAAGGCGCCCACCTTTTTGGCCCTGCCATGCACACGGCTCTCCCACTACCACTCCCGTCCTCCTTTCCCTCACCTCCTCCAAATCACCAATGACCTCCTCACACTTGACCACCTGCCTGGCCACCCTCCTCCAACCCCTTCCTAACCACTCCACACGGCCACCACGCGGCGCAATGCCTCATCCCATTCCACCTTCACATGCTTCGGCCACACTCACAACAAGGGCCTAGCTCGCTTTCCTCCCCTCCTCACACCTTCCCACCAGAGCACCCATCCTCCTCCCACACCTGACTAACATGCACAGGTCCCCACAAAGAGCTGCAAGGCGCCCACCTTTTTGGCCCTGCCATACACACGGCTCTCCCACTACCACTCCCGTCCTCCTTTCCCTCACCTCCTCCAAATCACCAATGACCTCCTCACACTTGCCCACCTGCCTGGCCACCCTCCTCCAACCCCTTCCTAACCACTCCACACGGCCACCACGCGGCGCAATGCCTCATCCCATTCCACCTTCACATGCTTCGGCCACACTCACAACAAGGGCCTAGCTCGCTTTCCTCCCCTCCTCACACCTTCCCACCAGAGCACCCACCCTCCTCCCACACCTGACTAACATGCACAGGTCCCCACAAAGAACTGCAAGGCGGGCGCCCACCTTTTTGGCCCTGCCATGCACACGGCTCTCCCACTACCACTCCCGTCCTCCTTTCCCTCACCTCCTCCAAATCACCAATGACCTCCTCACACTTGCCCACCTGCCTGGCCACCCTCCTCCAACCCCTTCCTAACCACTCCACACGGCCACCACGCGGCGCAATGCCTCATCCCATTCCACCTTCACATGCTTCGGCCACACTCACAACAAGGGCCTAGCTCGCTTTCCTCCCCTCCTCACACCTTCCCACCAGAGCACCCACCCTCCTCCCACACCTGACTAACATGCACAGGTCCCCACAAAGAGCTGCAAGGCGCCCACCTTTTTGGCCCTGCCATGCACACGGCTCTCCCACTACCACTCCCGTCCTCCTTTCCCTCACCTCCTCCAAATCACCAATGACCTCCTCACACTTGACCACCTGCCTGGCCACCCTCCTCCAACCCCTTCCTAACCACTCCACACGGCCACCAGGCGGCGCAATGCCTCATCCCATTCCACCTTCACATGCTTCGGCCACACTCACAACAAGGGCCTAGCTCGCTTTCCTCCCCTCCTCACACCTTCCCACCAGAGCACCCACCCTCCTCCCACACCTGACTAACATGCACAGGTCCCCACAAAGAGCTGCAAGGCGACCCACCTTTTTGGCCCTGCCATGCACACGGCTCTCCCACTACCACTCCCGGCCTCCTTTCCCTCACCTCCTCCAAATCACCAATGACCTCCTCACACTTGACCACCTGCCTGGCCACCCTCCTCCAACCCCTTCCTAACCACTCCACACGGCCACCAGGTGGTGCAATGCCTCATCCCATTCCACCTTCACATGCTTCGGCCACACTCACAACAAGGGCCTAGCTCGCTTTCCTCCCCTCCTCACACCTTCCCACCAGAGCACCCACCCTCCTCCCACACCTGACTAACATGCACAGGTCCCCACAAACAGCAACAAGGCGCCCACCTTTTTGGCCCTGCCATGCACACAGCTCTCCCACTACCACTCCCGTCCTCCTTTCCCTCACCTCCTCCAAATCACCAATGACCTCCTCACACTTGACCACCTGCCTGGCCACCCTCCTCCAACCCCTTCCTAACCACTCCACACGGCCACCAGGCGGTGCAATGCCTCATCCCATTCCACCTTCACATGCTTCGGCCACACTCACAACAAGGGCCTAGCTCGCTTTCCTCCCCTCCTCACACCTTCCCACCAGAGCACCCACCCTCCTCCCACACCTGACTAACATCTACAGGCCCCCACAAAGAGCTGCAAGGCGGGCGCCTACCTTTTTGGCCCTGCCATGCACACGGCTCTCCCACTACCACTCCCGGCCTCCTTTCCCTCACCTCCTCCAAATCACCACTGACCTCCTCACACTTGACCACCTGCCTGGCCACCCTCCTCCAACCCCTTCCTAACCACTCCACACAGCCACCAGGCGGTGCAATGCCTCATCCCATTCCACCTTCACATGCTTCGGCCACACTCACAACAAGGGCCTAGCTCGCTTTCCTCCCCTCCTCACACCTTCCCACCAGAGCACCCACCCTCCTCCCACACCTGACTAACATGCACAGGTCCCCACAAAGAGCTGCAAGGCGCCCACTTTTTGGCCCTGCCATACACACGGCTCTCCCACTACCACTCCCGTCCTCCTTTCCCTCACCTCCTCCAAATCACCAATGACCTCCTCACACTTGACCACCTGCCTGGCCACCCTCCTCCAACCCCTTCCTAACCACTCCACACGGCCACCACGCGGCGCAATGCCTCATCCCATTCCACCTTCACATGCTTCAGCCACACTCACAACAAGGGCCTAGCTCGCTTTCCTCCCCTCCTCACACCTTCCCACCAGAGCACCCACCCTCCTCCCACACCTGACTAACATGCACAGGTCCCCACAAAGAGCTGCAAGGCGCCCACCTTTTTGGCCCTGCCATGCACACGGCTCTCCCACTACCACTCCCGGCCTCCTTTCCCTCACCTCCTCCAAATCACCAATGACCTCCTCACACTTGACCACCTGCCTGGCCACCCTCCTCCAACCCCTTCCTAACCACTCCACACGGCCACCACGCGGCGCAATGCCTCATCCCATTCCACCTTCACATGCTTCGGCCACACTCACAACAAGGGCCTAGCTCGCTTTCCTCCCCTCCTCACACCTTCCCACCAGAGCACCCATCCTCCTCCCACACCTGACTAACATGCACAGGTCCCCACAAAGAGCTGCAAGGCGCCCACCTTTTTGGCCCTGCCATGCACACGGCTCTCCCACTACCACTCCCGGCCTCCTTTCCCTCACCTCCTCCAAATCACCACTGACCTCCTCACACTTGACCACCTGCCTGGCCACCCTCCTCCAACCCCTTCCTAACCACTCCACACGGCCACCACGCGGCGCAATGCCTCATCCCATTCCACCTTCACATGCTTCGGCCACACTCACAACAAGGGCCTAGCTCGCTTTCCTCCCCTCCTCACACCTTCCCACCAGAGCACCCACCCTCCTCCCACACCTGACTAACATCTAGAGGCCCCCACAAAGAGCTGCAAGGCGGGCGCCTACCTTTTTGGCCCTGCCATGCACACGGCTCTCCCACAACCACTCCCGGCCTCCTTTCCCTCACCTCCTCCAAATCACCAATGACCTCCTCACACTTGACCACCTGCCTGGCCACCCTCCTCCAACCCCTTCCTAACCACTCCACACGGCCACCACGCGGCGCAATGCCTCATCCCATTCCACCTTCACATGCTTCGGCCACACTCACAACAAGGGCCTAGCTCGCTTTCCTCCCCTCCTCACACCTTCCCACCAGAGCACCCACCCTCCTCCCACACCTGACTAACATGCACAGGTCCCCACAAAGAGCTGCAAGGCGCCCACCTTTTTGGCCCTGCCATGCACACGGCTCTCCCACTACCACTCCCGTCCTCCTTTCCCTCACCTCCTCCAAATCACCAATGACCTCCTCACACTTGACCACCTGCCTGGCCACCCTCCTCCAACCCCTTCCTAACCACTCCACACGGCCACCATGCGGCGCAATGCCTCATCCCATTCCACCTTCACATGCTTCGGCCACACTCACAACAAGGGCCTAGCTCGCTTTCCTCCCCTCCTCACACCTTCCCACCAGAGCACCCACCCTCCTCCCACACCTCACTAACATGCACAGACCCCCACAAAGAGCTGCAAGGCGCCCACCTTTTTGGCCCTGCCATGCACACGGCTCTCCCACTACCACTCCCGGCCTCCTTTCCCTCACCTCCTCCAAATCACCAATGACCTCCTCACACTTGACCACCTGCCTGGCCACCCTCCTCCAACCCCTTCCTAACCACTCCACACGGCCACCAGGTGGTGCAATGCCTCATCCCATTCCACCTTCACATGCTTCGGCCACACTCACAACAAGGGCCTAGCTCGCTTTCCTCCCCTCCTCACACCTTCCCACCAGAGCACCCACCCTCCTCCCACACCTGACTAACATGCACAGGTCCCCACAAACAGCAACAAGGCGCCCACCTTTTTGGCCCTGCCATGCACACAGCTCTCCCACTACCACTCCCGTCCTCCTTTCCCTCACCTCCTCCAAATCACCAATGACCTCCTCACACTTGACCACCTGCCTGGCCACCCTCCTCCAACCCCTTCCTAACCACTCCACACGGCCACCAGGCGGTGCAATGCCTCATCCCATTCCACCTTCACATGCTTCGGCCACACTCACAACAAGGGCCTAGCTCGCTTTCCTCCCCTCCTCACACCTTCCCACCAGAGCACCCACCCTCCTCCCACACCTGACTAACATCTACAGGCCCCCACAAAGAGCTGCAAGGCGGGCGCCTACCTTTTTGGCCCTGCCATGCACACGGCTCTCCCACAACCACTCCCGGCCTCCTTTCCCTCACCTCCTCCAAATCACCAATGACCTCCTCACACTTGACCACCTGCCTGGCCACCCTCCTCCAACCCCTTCCTAACCACTCCACACGGCCACCAGGCGGTGCAATGCCTCATCCCATTCCACCTTCACATGCTTCGGCCACACTCACAACAAGGGCCTAGCTCGCTTTCCTCCCCTCCTCACACCTTCCCACCAGAGCACCCACCCTCCTCCCACACCTGACTAACATGCACAGGTCCCCACAAACAGCAACAAGACGCCCACCTTTTTGGCCCTGCCATACACACGGCTCTCCCACTACCACTCCCGTCCTCCTTTCCCTCACCTCCTCCAAATCACCAATGACCTCCTCACACTTGACCACCTGCCTGGCCACCCTCCTCCAACCCCTTCCTAACCACTCCACACGGCCACCACGCGGCGCAATGCCTCATCCCATTCCACCTTCACATGCTTCGGCCACACTCACAACAAGGGCCTAGCTCGCTTTCCTCCCCTCCTCACACCTTCCCACCAGAGCACCCATCCTCCTCCCACACCTGACTAACATGCACAGGTCCCCACAAAGAGCTGCAAGGCCCCCACTTTTTGGCCCTGCCATGCACACGGCTCTCCCACTACCACTCCCGTCCTCCTTTCCCTCACCTCCTCCAAATCACCAATGACCTCCTCACACTTGACCACCTGCCTGGCCACCCTCCTCCAACCCCTTCCTAACCACTCCACACGGCCACCAGGCGGTGCAATGCCTCATCCCATTCCACCTTCACATGCTTCGGCCACACTCACAACAAGGGCCTAGCTCGCTTTCCTCCCCTCCTCACACCTTCCCACCAGAGCACCCACCCTCCTCCCACACCTGACTAACATGCACAGGTCCCCACAAAGAGCTGCAAGGCGGGCGCCCACCTTTTTGGCCCTGCCATGCACACGGCTCTCCCACTACCACTCCCGTCCTCCTTTCCCTCACCTCCTCCAAATCACCAATGACCTCCTCACACTTGACCACCTGCCTGGCCACCCTCCTCCAACCCCTTCCTAACCACTCCACACGGCCACCAGGTGGTGCAATGCCTCATCCCATTCCACCTTCACATGCTTCGGCCACACTCACAACAAGGGCCTAGCTCGCTTTCCTCCCCTCCTCACACCTTCCCACCAGAGCACCCACCCTCCTCCCACACCTGACTAACATGCACAGGTCCCCACAAACAGCAACAAGGCGCCCACCTTTTTGGCCCTGCCATGCACACAGCTCTCCCACTACCACTCCCGTCCTCCTTTCCCTCACCTCCTCCAAATCACCAATGACCTCCTCACACTTGACCACCTGCCTGGCCACCCTCCTCCAACCCCTTCCTAACCACTCCACACGGCCACCAGGCGGTGCAATGCCTCATCCCATTCCACCTTCACATGCTTCGGCCACACTCACAACAAGGGCCTAGCTCGCTTTCCTCCCCTCCTCACACCTTCCCACCAGAGCACCCACCCTCCTCCCACACCTGACTAACATCTACAGGCCCCCACAAAGAGCTGCAAGGCGGGCGCCTACCTTTTTGGCCCTGCCATGCACACGGCTCTCCCACTACCACTCCCGGCCTCCTTTCCCTCACCTCCTCCAAATCACCACTGACCTCCTCACACTTGACCACCTGCCTGGCCACCCTCCTCCAACCCCTTCCTAACCACTCCACACAGCCACCAGGCGGTGCAATGCCTCATCCCATTCCACCTTCACATGCTTCGGCCACACTCACAACAAGGGCCTAGCTCGCTTTCCTCCCCTCCTCACACCTTCCCACCAGAGCACCCACCCTCCTCCCACACCTGACTAACATGCACAGGTCCCCACAAAGAGCTGCAAGGCGCCCACCTTTTTGGCCCTGCCATGCACACGGCTCTCCCACTACCACTCCCGGCCTCCTTTCCCTCACCTCCTCCAAATCACCAATGACCTCCTCACACTTGACCACCTGCCTGGCCACCCTCCTCCAACCCCTTCCTAACCACTCCACACGGCCACCACGCGGCGCAATGCCTCATCCCATTCCACCTTCACATGCTTCGGCCACACTCACAACAAGGGCCTAGCTCGCTTTCCTCCCCTCCTCACACCTTCCCACCAGAGCACCCATCCTCCTCCCACACCTGACTAACATGCACAGGTCCCCACAAAGAGCTGCAAGGCGCCCACCTTTTTGGCCCTGCCATGCACACGGCTCTCCCACTACCACTCCCGGCCTCCTTTCCCTCACCTCCTCCAAATCACCACTGACCTCCTCACACTTGACCACCTGCCTGGCCACCCTCCTCCAACCCCTTCCTAACCACTCCACACGGCCACCACGCGGCGCAATGCCTCATCCCATTCCACCTTCACATGCTTCGGCCACACTCACAACAAGGGCCTAGCTCGCTTTCCTCCCCTCCTCACACCTTCCCACCAGAGCACCCACCCTCCTCCCACACCTGACTAACATCTAGAGGCCCCCACAAAGAGCTGCAAGGCGGGCGCCTACCTTTTTGGCCCTGCCATGCACACGGCTCTCCCACAACCACTCCCGGCCTCCTTTCCCTCACCTCCTCCAAATCACCAATGACCTCCTCACACTTGACCACCTGCCTGGCCACCCTCCTCCAACCCCTTCCTAACCACTCCACACGGCCACCACGCGGCGCAATGCCTCATCCCATTCCACCTTCACATGCTTCGGCCACACTCACAACAAGGGCCTAGCTCGCTTTCCTCCCCTCCTCACACCTTCCCACCAGAGCACCCACCCTCCTCCCACACCTGACTAACATGCACAGGTCCCCACAAAGAGCTGCAAGGCGGGCGCCCACCTTTTTGGCCCTGCCATGCACACGGCTCTCCCACTACCACTCCCGGCCTCCTTTCCCTCACCTCCTCCAAATCACCAATGACCTCCTCACATTTGACCACCTGCCTGGCCACCCTCCTCCAACCCCTTCCTAACCACTCCACATGGCCACCAGGCGGTGCAATGCCTCATCCCATTCCACCTTCACATGCTTCGGCCACACTCACAACAAGGGCCTAGCTCGCTTTCCTCCCCTCCTCACACCTTCCCACCAGAGCACCCACCCTCCTCCCACACCTGACTAACATCTACAGGCCCCCACAAAGAGCTGCAAGGCGGGCGCCTACCTTTTTGGCCCTGCCATGCACACGGCTCTCCCACAACCACTCCCGGCCTCCTTTCCCTCACCTCCTCCAAATCACCAATGACCTCCTCACACTTGCCCACCTGCCTGGCCACCCTCCTCCAACCCCTTCCTAACCACTCCACACGGCCACCACGCGGCGCAATGCCTCATCCCATTCCACCTTCACATGCTTCGGCCACACTCACAACAAGGGCCTAGCTCGCTTTCCTCCCCTCCTCACACCTTCCCACCAGAGCACCCACCCTCCTCCCACACCTGACTAACATGCACAGGTCCCCACAAAGAGCTGCAAGGCGCCCACCTTTTTGGCCCTGCCATGCACACGGCTCTCCCACTACCACTCCCGTCCTCCTTTCCCTCACCTCCTCCAAATCACCAATGACCTCCTCACACTTGACCACCTGCCTGGCCACCCTCCTCCAACCCCTTCCTAACCACTCCACACGGCCACCATGCGGCGCAATGCCTCATCCCATTCCACCTTCACATGCTTCGGCCACACTCACAACAAGGGCCTAGCTCGCTTTCCTCCCCTCCTCACACCTTCCCACCAGAGCACCCACCCTCCTCCCACACCTCACTAACATGCACAGACCCCCACAAAGAGCTGCAAGGCGCCCACCTTTTTGGCCCTGCCATGCACACGGCTCTCCCACTACCACTCCCGGCCTCCTTTCCCTCACCTCCTCCAAATCACCAATGACCTCCTCACACTTGACCACCTGCCTGGCCACCCTCCTCCAACCCCTTCCTAACCACTCCACACGGCCACCAGGTGGTGCAATGCCTCATCCCATTCCACCTTCACATGCTTCGGCCACACTCACAACAAGGGCCTAGCTCGCTTTCCTCCCCTCCTCACACCTTCCCACCAGAGCACCCACCCTCCTCCCACACCTGACTAACATGCACAGGTCCCCACAAACAGCAACAAGGCGCCCACCTTTTTGGCCCTGCCATGCACACAGCTCTCCCACTACCACTCCCGTCCTCCTTTCCCTCACCTCCTCCAAATCACCAATGACCTCCTCACACTTGACCACCTGCCTGGCCACCCTCCTCCAACCCCTTCCTAACCACTCCACACGGCCACCAGGCGGTGCAATGCCTCATCCCATTCCACCTTCACATGCTTCGGCCACACTCACAACAAGGGCCTAGCTCGCTTTCCTCCCCTCCTCACACCTTCCCACCAGAGCACCCACCCTCCTCCCACACCTGACTAACATCTACAGGCCCCCACAAAGAGCTGCAAGGCGGGCGCCTACCTTTTTGGCCCTGCCATGCACACGGCTCTCCCACAACCACTCCCGGCCTCCTTTCCCTCACCTCCTCCAAATCACCAATGACCTCCTCACACTTGACCACCTGCCTGGCCACCCTCCTCCAACCCCTTCCTAACCACTCCACACGGCCACCAGGCGGTGCAATGCCTCATCCCATTCCACCTTCACATGCTTCGGCCACACTCACAACAAGGGCCTAGCTCGCTTTCCTCCCCTCCTCACACCTTCCCACCAGAGCACCCACCCTCCTCCCACACCTGACTAACATGCACAGGTCCCCACAAACAGCAACAAGACGCCCACCTTTTTGGCCCTGCCATACACACGGCTCTCCCACTACCACTCCCGTCCTCCTTTCCCTCACCTCCTCCAAATCACCAATGACCTCCTCACACTTGACCACCTGCCTGGCCACCCTCCTCCAACCCCTTCCTAACCACTCCACACGGCCACCACGCGGCGCAATGCCTCATCCCATTCCACCTTCACATGCTTCGGCCACACTCACAACAAGGGCCTAGCTCGCTTTCCTCCCCTCCTCACACCTTCCCACCAGAGCACCCATCCTCCTCCCACACCTGACTAACATGCACAGGTCCCCACAAAGAGCTGCAAGGCCCCCACTTTTTGGCCCTGCCATGCACACGGCTCTCCCACTACCACTCCCGTCCTCCTTTCCCTCACCTCCTCCAAATCACCAATGACCTCCTCACACTTGACCACCTGCCTGGCCACCCTCCTCCAACCCCTTCCTAACCACTCCACACGGCCACCAGGCGGTGCAATGCCTCATCCCATTCCACCTTCACATGCTTCGGCCACACTCACAACAAGGGCCTAGCTCGCTTTCCTCCCCTCCTCACACCTTCCCACCAGAGCACCCACCCTCCTCCCACACCTGACTAACATGCACAGGTCCCCACAAAGAGCTGCAAGGCGGGCGCCCACCTTTTTGGCCCTGCCATGCACACGGCTCTCCCACTACCACTCCCGTCCTCCTTTCCCTCACCTCCTCCAAATCACCACTGACCTCCTCACACTTGCCCACCTGCCTGGCCACCCTCCTCCAACCCCTTCCTAACCACTCCACACGGCCACCACGCGGCGCAATGCCTCATCCCATTCCACCTTCACATGCTTCGGCCACACTCACAACAAGGGCCTAGCTCGCTTTCCTCCCCTCCTCACACCTTCCCACCAGAGCACCCACCCTCCTCCCACACCTGACTAACATGCACAGGTCCCCACAAAGAGCTGCAAGGCGCCTACCTTTTTGGCCCTGCCATGCACACGGCTCTCCCACTACCACTCCCGTCCTCCTTTCCCTCACCTCCTCCAAATCACCACTGACCTCCTCACACTTGCCCACCTGCCTGGCCACCCTCCTCCAACCCCTTCCTAACCACTCCACACGGCCACCACGCGGCGCAATGCCTCATCCCATTCCACCTTCACATGCTTCGGCCACACTCACAACAAGGGCCTAGCTCGCTTTCCTCCCCTCCTCACACCTTCCCACCAGAGCACCCACCCTCCTCCCACACCTGACTAACATGCACAGGTCCCCACAAAGAGCTGCAAGGCGCCCACCTTTTTGGCCCTGCCATGCACACGGCTCTCCCACTACCACTCCCGGCCTCCTTTCCCTCACCTCCTCCAAATCACCAATGACCTCCTCACACTTGACCACCTGCCTGGCCACCCTCCTCCAACCCCTTCCTAACCACTCCACACGGCCACCACGCGGCGCAATGCCTCATCCCATTCCACCTTCACATGCTTCGGCCACACTCACAACAAGGGCCTAGCTCGCTTTCCTCCCCTCCTCACACCTTCCCACCAGAGCACCCACCCTCCTCCCACACCTGACTAACATGCACAGGTCCCCACAAAGAGCTGCAAGGCGCCTACCTTTTTGGCCCTGCCATGCACACGGCTCTCCCACTACCACTCCCGGCCTCCTTTCCCTCACCTCCTCCAAATCACCACTGACCTCCTCACACTTGACCACCTGCCTGGCCACCCTCCTCCAACCCCTTCCTAACCACTCCACACGGCCACCAGGCGGTGCAATGCCTCATCCCATTCCACCTTCACATGCTTCGGCCACACTCACAACAAGGGCCTAGCTCGCTTTCCTCCCCTCCTCACACCTTCCCACCAGAGCACCCACCCTCCTCCCACACCTGACTAACATGCACAGGTCCCCACAAAGAGCTGCAAGGCGGGCGCCCACCTTTTTGGCCCTGCCATGCACACGGCTCTCCCACTACCACTCCCGGCCTCCTTTCCCTCACCTCCTCCAAATCACCAATGACCTCCTCACATTTGACCACCTGCCTGGCCACCCTCCTCCAACCCCTTCCTAACCACTCCACATGGCCACCAGGCGGTGCAATGCCTCATCCCATTCCACCTTCACATGCTTCGGCCACACTCACAACAAGGGCCTAGCTCGCTTTCCTCCCCTCCTCACACCTTCCCACCAGAGCACCCACCCTCCTCCCACACCTGACTAACATCTACAGGCCCCCACAAAGAGCTGCAAGGCGGGCGCCTACCTTTTTGGCCCTGCCATGCACACGGCTCTCCCACAACCACTCCCGGCCTCCTTTCCCTCACCTCCTCCAAATCACCAATGACCTCCTCACACTTGCCCACCTGCCTGGCCACCCTCCTCCAACCCCTTCCTAACCACTCCACACGGCCACCACGCGGCGCAATGCCTCATCCCATTCCACCTTCACATGCTTCGGCCACACTCACAACAAGGGCCTAGCTCGCTTTCCTCCCCTCCTCACACCTTCCCACCAGAGCACCCACCCTCCTCCCACACCTGACTAACATGCACAGGTCCCCACAAAGAGCTGCAAGGCGCCCACCTTTTTGGCCCTGCCATGCACACGGCTCTCCCACTACCACTCCCGTCCTCCTTTCCCTCACCTCCTCCAAATCACCAATGACCTCCTCACACTTGACCACCTGCCTGGCCACCCTCCTCCAACCCCTTCCTAACCACTCCACACGGCCACCATGCGGCGCAATGCCTCATCCCATTCCACCTTCACATGCTTCGGCCACACTCACAACAAGGGCCTAGCTCGCTTTCCTCCCCTCCTCACACCTTCCCACCAGAGCACCCACCCTCCTCCCACACCTCACTAACATGCACAGACCCCCACAAAGAGCTGCAAGGCGCCCACCTTTTTGGCCCTGCCATGCACACGGCTCTCCCACTACCACTCCCGGCCTCCTTTCCCTCACCTCCTCCAAATCACCAATGACCTCCTCACACTTGACCACCTGCCTGGCCACCCTCCTCCAACCCCTTCCTAACCACTCCACACGGCCACCAGGTGGTGCAATGCCTCATCCCATTCCACCTTCACATGCTTCGGCCACACTCACAACAAGGGCCTAGCTCGCTTTCCTCCCCTCCTCACACCTTCCCACCAGAGCACCCACCCTCCTCCCACACCTGACTAACATGCACAGGTCCCCACAAACAGCAACAAGGCGCCCACCTTTTTGGCCCTGCCATGCACACAGCTCTCCCACTACCACTCCCGTCCTCCTTTCCCTCACCTCCTCCAAATCACCAATGACCTCCTCACACTTGACCACCTGCCTGGCCACCCTCCTCCAACCCCTTCCTAACCACTCCACACGGCCACCAGGCGGTGCAATGCCTCATCCCATTCCACCTTCACATGCTTCGGCCACACTCACAACAAGGGCCTAGCTCGCTTTCCTCCCCTCCTCACACCTTCCCACCAGAGCACCCACCCTCCTCCCACACCTGACTAACATCTACAGGCCCCCACAAAGAGCTGCAAGGCGGGCGCCTACCTTTTTGGCCCTGCCATGCACACGGCTCTCCCACAACCACTCCCGGCCTCCTTTCCCTCACCTCCTCCAAATCACCAATGACCTCCTCACACTTGACCACCTGCCTGGCCACCCTCCTCCAACCCCTTCCTAACCACTCCACACGGCCACCAGGCGGTGCAATGCCTCATCCCATTCCACCTTCACATGCTTCGGCCACACTCACAACAAGGGCCTAGCTCGCTTTCCTCCCCTCCTCACACCTTCCCACCAGAGCACCCACCCTCCTCCCACACCTGACTAACATGCACAGGTCCCCACAAACAGCAACAAGACGCCCACCTTTTTGGCCCTGCCATACACACGGCTCTCCCACTACCACTCCCGTCCTCCTTTCCCTCACCTCCTCCAAATCACCAATGACCTCCTCACACTTGACCACCTGCCTGGCCACCCTCCTCCAACCCCTTCCTAACCACTCCACACGGCCACCACGCGGCGCAATGCCTCATCCCATTCCACCTTCACATGCTTCGGCCACACTCACAACAAGGGCCTAGCTCGCTTTCCTCCCCTCCTCACACCTTCCCACCAGAGCACCCATCCTCCTCCCACACCTGACTAACATGCACAGGTCCCCACAAAGAGCTGCAAGGCCCCCACTTTTTGGCCCTGCCATGCACACGGCTCTCCCACTACCACTCCCGTCCTCCTTTCCCTCACCTCCTCCAAATCACCAATGACCTCCTCACACTTGACCACCTGCCTGGCCACCCTCCTCCAACCCCTTCCTAACCACTCCACACGGCCACCAGGCGGTGCAATGCCTCATCCCATTCCACCTTCACATGCTTCGGCCACACTCACAACAAGGGCCTAGCTCGCTTTCCTCCCCTCCTCACACCTTCCCACCAGAGCACCCACCCTCCTCCCACACCTGACTAACATGCACAGGTCCCCACAAAGAGCTGCAAGGCGGGCGCCCACCTTTTTGGCCCTGCCATGCACACGGCTCTCCCACTACCACTCCCGTCCTCCTTTCCCTCACCTCCTCCAAATCACCACTGACCTCCTCACACTTGCCCACCTGCCTGGCCACCCTCCTCCAACCCCTTCCTAACCACTCCACACGGCCACCACGCGGCGCAATGCCTCATCCCATTCCACCTTCACATGCTTCGGCCACACTCACAACAAGGGCCTAGCTCGCTTTCCTCCCCTCCTCACACCTTCCCACCAGAGCACCCACCCTCCTCCCACACCTGACTAACATGCACAGGTCCCCACAAAGAGCTGCAAGGCGCCTACCTTTTTGGCCCTGCCATGCACACGGCTCTCCCACTACCACTCCCGTCCTCCTTTCCCTCACCTCCTCCAAATCACCAATGACCTCCTCACACTTGCCCACCTGCCTGGCCACCCTCCTCCAACCCCTTCCTAACCACTCCACACGGCCACCACGCGGCGCAATGCCTCATCCCATTCCACCTTCACATGCTTCGGCCACACTCACAACAAGGGCCTAGCTCGCTTTCCTCCCCTCCTCACACCTTCCCACCAGAGCACCCACCCTCCTCCCACACCTGACTAACATGCACAGGTCCCCACAAAGAGCTGCAAGGCGCCCACCTTTTTGGCCCTGCCATGCACACGGCTCTCCCACTACCACTCCCGGCCTCCTTTCCCTCACCTCCTCCAAATCACCACTGACCTCCTCACACTTGACCACCTGCCTGGCCACCCTCCTCCAACCCCTTCCTAACCACTCCACACGGCCACCAGGCGGTGCAATGCCTCATCCCATTCCACCTTCACATGCTTCGGCCACACTCACAACAAGGGCCTAGCTCGCTTTCCTCCCCTCCTCACACCTTCCCACCAGAGCACCCACCCTCCTCCCACACCTGACTAACATGCACAGGTCCCCACAAACAGCAACAAGGCGCCCACCTTTTTGGCCCTGCCATGCACACAGCTCTCCCACTACCACTCCCGTCCTCCTTTCCCTCACCTCCTCCAAATCACCAATGACCTCCTCACACTTGACCACCTGCCTGGCCACCCTCCTCCAACCCCTTCCTAACCACTCCACACGGCCACCAGGCGGTGCAATGCCTCATCCCATTCCACCTTCACATGCTTCGGCCACACTCACAACAAGGGCCTAGCTCGCTTTCCTCCCCTCCTCACACCTTCCCACCAGAGCACCCACCCTCCTCCCACACCTGACTAACATCTACAGGCCCCCACAAAGAGCTGCAAGGCGGGCGCCTACCTTTTTGGCCCTGCCATGCACACGGCTCTCCCACAACCACTCCCGGCCTCCTTTCCCTCACCTCCTCCAAATCACCAATGACCTCCTCACACTTGACCACCTGCCTGGCCACCCTCCTCCAACCCCTTCCTAACCACTCCACACGGCCACCAGGCGGTGCAATGCCTCATCCCATTCCACCTTCACATGCTTCGGCCACACTCACAACAAGGGCCTAGCTCGCTTTCCTCCCCTCCTCACACCTTCCCACCAGAGCACCCACCCTCCTCCCACACCTGACTAACATGCACAGGTCCCCACAAACAGCAACAAGGCGCCCACCTTTTTGGCCCTGCCATGCACACGGCTCTCCCACTACCACTCCCGGCCTCCTTTCCCTCACCTCCTCCAAATCACCAATGACCTCCTCACACTTGACCACCTGCCTGGCCACCCTCCTCCAACCCCTTCCTAACCACTCCACACGGCCACCAGGCGGTGCAATGCCTCATCCCATTCCACCTTCACATGCTTCGGCCACACTCACAACAAGGGCCTAGCTCGCTTTCCTCCCCTCCTCACACCTTCCCACCAGAGCACCCATCCTCCTCCCACACCTGACTAACATGCACAGGTCCCCACAAAGAGCTGCAAGGCGCCCACTTTTTGGCCCTGCCATACACACGGCTCTCCCACTACCACTCCCGTCCTCCTTTCCCTCACCTCCTCCAAATCACCACTGACCTCCTCACACTTGCCCACCTGCCTGGCCACCCTCCTCCAACCCCTTCCTAACCACTCCACACGGCCACCACGCGGCGCAATGCCTCATCCCATTCCACCTTCACATGCTTCGGCCACACTCACAACAAGGGCCTAGCTCGCTTTCCTCCCCTCCTCACACCTTCCCACCAGAGCACCCACCCTCCTCCCACACCTGACTAACATGCATAGACCCCCGCAAACAGCAACAAGGCCCCCACTCTTTTCGCCCTACCATCCATACACCTCTCCCACAACCACTCCCGGCCTCCTTTCCCTCACCTCCTCCAAATCACCACTGACCTCCTCACACTTGCCCACCTGCCTGGCCACCCTCCTCCAACCCCTTCCTAACCACTCCACACGGCCACCACGCGGCGCAATGCCTCATCCCATTCCACCTTCACATGCTTTGGCCACACTCACAACAAGGGCCTAGCTCGCTTTCCTCCCCTCCTCACACCTTCCCACCAGAGCACCCACCCTCCTTCCACACCTGACTAACATGCACAGGTCCCCACAAAGAGCAACAAGGCGCCCACCTTTTTGGCCCTGCCATGCACACGGCTCTCCCACTACCACTCCCGTCCTCCTTTCCCTCACCTCCTCCAAATCACCAATGACCTCCTCACACTTGCCCACCTGCCTGGCCACCCTCCTCCAACCCCTTCCTAACCACTCCACACGGCCACCACGCGGCGCAATGCCTCATCCCATTCCACCTTCACATGCTTCGGCCACACTCACAACAAGGGCCTAGCTCGCTTTCCTCCCCTCCTCACACCTTCCCACCAGAGCACCCACCCTCCTCCCACACCTGACTAACATGCACAGGTCCCCACAAAGAGCTGCAAGGCGCCCACCTTTTTGGCCCTGCCATGCACACGGCTCTCCCACTACCACTCCCGGCCTCCTTTCCCTCACCTCCTCCAAATCACCAATGACCTCCTCACACTTGACCACCTGCCTGGCCACCCTCCTCCAACCCCTTCCTAACCACTCCACACGGCCACCACGCGGCGCAATGCCTCATCCCATTCCACCTTCACATGCTTCAGCCACACTCACAACAAGGGCCTAGCTCGCTTTCCTCCCCTCCTCACACCTTCCCACCAGAGCACCCACCCTCCTCCCACACCTGACTAACATGCACAGGTCCCCACAAAGAGCTGCAAGGCGCCCACCTTTTTGGCCCTGCCATGCACACGGCTCTCCCACTACCACTCCCGGCCTCCTTTCCCTCACCTCCTCCAAATCACCAATGACCTCCTCACACTTGACCACCTGCCTGGCCACCCTCCTCCAACCCCTTCCTAACCACTCCACACGGCCACCAGGCGGTGCAATGCCTCATCCCATTCCACCTTCACATGCTTCGGCCACACTCACAACAAGGGCCTAGCTCGCTTTCCTCCCCTCCTCACACCTTCCCACCAGAGCACCCATCCTCCTCCCACACCTGACTAACATGCACAGGTCCCCACAAAGAGCTGCAAGGCGCCCACCTTTTTGGCCCTGCCATGCACACGGCTCTCCCACTACCACTCCCGTCCTCCTTTCCCTCACCTCCTCCAAATCACCAATGACCTCCTCACACTTGACCACCCGCCTGGCCACCCTCCTCCAACCCCTTCCTAACCACTCCACACGGCCACCAGGTGGTGCAATGCCTCATCCCATTCCACCTTCACATGCTTTGGCCACACTCACAACAAGGGCCTAGCTCGCTTTCCTCCCCTCCTCACACCTTCCCACCAGAGCACCCACCCTCCTCCCACACCTGACTAACATGCACAGGTCCCCACAAACAGCAACAAGGCGCCCACCTTTTTGGTCCTGCCATGCACACGGCTCTCCCACTACCACTCCCGGCCTCCTTTCCCTCACCTCCTCCAAATCACCAATGACCTCCTCACACTTGACCACCTGCCTGGCCACCCTCCTCCAACCCCTTCCTAACCACTCCACACGGCCACCAGGCGGTGCAATGCCTCATCCCATTCCACCTTCACATGCTTCGGCCACACTCACAACAAGGGCCTAGCTCGCTTTCCTCCCCTCCTCACACCTTCCCACCAGAGCACCCACCCTCCTCCCACACCTGACTAACATGCACAGGTCCCCACAAACAGCAACAAGGCGCCCACCTTTTTGGCCCTGCCATGCACACGGCTCTCCCACTACCACTCCCGGCCTCCTTTCCCTCACCTCCTCCAAATCACCAATGACCTCCTCACACTTGACCACCTGCCTGGCCACCCTCCTCCAACCCCTTCCTAACCACTCCACACGGCCACCAGGCGGTGCAATGCCTCATCCCATTCCACCTTCACATGCTTCGGCCACACTCACAACAAGGGCCTAGCTCGCTTTCCTCCCCTCCTCACACCTTCCCACCAGAGCACCCACCCTCCTCCCACACCTGACTAACATGCACAGGTCCCCACAAAGAGCTGCAAGGCGGGCGCCCACCTTTTTGGCCCTGCCATGCACACGGCTCTCCCACTACCACTCCCGTCCTCCTTTCCCTCACCTCCTCCAAATCACCAATGACCTCCTCACACTTGCCCACCCGCCTGGCCACCCTCCTCCAACCCCTTCCTAACCACTCCACACGGCCACCACGCGGCGCAATGCCTCATCCCATTCCACCTTCACATGCTTTGGCCACACTCACAACAAGGGCCTAGCTCGCTTTCCTCCCCTCCTCACACCTTCCCACCAGAGCACCCACCCTCCTCCCACACCTGACTAACATGCACAGGTCCCCACAAACAGCAACAAGGCGCCTACCTTTTTGGCCCTGCCATGCACACGGCTCTCCCACTACCACTCCCGGCCTCCTTTCCCTCACCTCCTCCAAATCACCAATGACCTCCTCACACTTGACCACCTGCCTGGCCACCCTCCTCCAACCCCTTCCTAACCACTCCACACGGCCACCACGCGGCGCAATGCCTCATCCCATTCCACCTTCACATGCTTTGGCCACACTCACAACAAGGGCCTAGCTCGCTTTCCTCCCCTCCTCACACCTTCCCACCAGAGCACCCACCCTCCTCCCACACCTGACTAACATGCACAGGTCCCCACAAACAGCAACAAGGCGCCTACCTTTTTGGCCCTGCCATGCACACGGCTCTCCCACTACCACTCCCGGCCTCCTTTCCCTCACCTCCTCCAAATCACCAATGACCTCCTCACACTTGACCACCTGCCTGGCCACCCTCCTCCAACCCCTTCCTAACCACTCCACGCGGCCACCACGCGGTGCAATGCCTCATCCCATTCCACCTTCACATGCTTCGGCCACACTCACAACAAGGGCCTAGCTCGCTTTCCTCCCCTCCTCACACCTTCCCACCAGAGCACCCACCCTCCTCCCACACCTGACTAACATGCACAGGTCCCCACAAACAGCAACAAGGCGCCTACCTTTTTGGCCCTGCCATGCACACGGCTCTCCCACTACCACTCCCGGCCTCCTTTCCCTCACCTCCTCCAAATCACCAATGACCTCCTCACACTTGACCACCTGCCTGGCCACCCTCCTCCAACCCCTTCCTAACCACTCCACACGGCCACCAGGTGGTGCAATGCCTCATCCCATTCCACCTTCACATGCTTCGGCCACACTCACAACAAGGGCCTAGCTCGCTTTCCTCCCCTCCTCACACCTTCCCACCAGAGCACCCACCCTCCTCCCACACCTGATTAACATGCACAGGTCCCCACAAAGAGCTGCAAGGCGGGCGCCCACCTTTTTGGCCCTGCCATGCACACGGCTCTCCCACTACCACTCCCGGCCTCCTTTCCCTCACCTCCTCCAAATCACCAATGACCTCCTCACACTTGCCCACCCGCCTGGCCACCCTCCTCCAACCCCTTCCTAACCACTCCACACGGCCACCACGCGGCGCAATGCCTCATCCCATTCCACCTTCACATGCTTCGGCCACACTCACAACAAGGGCCTAGCTCGCTTTCCTCCCCTCCTCACACCTTCCCACCAGAGCACCCACCCTCCTCCCACACCTGACTAACATGCACAGGTCCCCACAAACAGCAACAAGGCGCCCACCTTTTTGGCCCTGCCATGCACACGGCTCTCCCACTACCACTCCCGTCCTCCTTTCCCTCACCTCCTCCAAATCACCAATGACCTCCTCACACTTGACCACCTGCCTGGCCACCCTCCTCCAACCCCTTCCTAACCACTCCACACGGCCACCACGCGGCGCAATGCCTCATCCCATTCCACCTTCACATGCTTCGGCCACACTCACAACAAGGGCCTAGCTCGCTTTCCTCCCCTCCTCACACCTTCCCACCAGAGCACCCACCCTCCTCCCACACCTGACTAACATGCACAGGTCCCCACAAAGAGCTGCAAGGCGCCCACCTTTTTGGCCCTGCCATACACACGGCTCTCCCACTACCACTCCCGTCCTCCTTTCCCTCACCTCCTCCAAATCACCAATGACCTCCTCACACTTGCCCACCTGCCTGGCCACCCTCCTCCAACCCCTTCCTAACCACTCCACACGGCCACCACGCGGCGCAATGCCTCATCCCATTCCACCTTCACATGCTTCGGCCACACTCACAACAAGGGCCTAGCTCGCTTTCCTCCCCTCCTCACACCTTCCCACCAGAGCACCCACCCTCCTTCCACACCTGACTAACATGCATAGACCCCCGCAAACAGCAACAAGGCGCCTACCTTTTTGGCCCTGCCATGCACACGGCTCTCCCACTACCACTCCCGGCCTCCTTTCCCTCACCTCCTCCAAATCACCAATGACCTCCTCACACTTGACCACCTGCCTGGCCACCCTCCTCCAACCCCTTCCTAACCACTCCACACGGCCACCACGCGGCGCAATGCCTCATCCCATTCCACCTTCACATGCTTCGGCCACACTCACAACAAGGGCCTAGCTCGCTTTCCTCCCCTCCTCACACCTTCCCACCAGAGCACCCACCCTCCTCCCACACCTGACTAACATGCACAGGTCCCCACAAAGAGCTGCAAGGCGGGCGCCCACCTTTTTGGCCCTGCCATGCACACGGCTCTCCCACTACCACTCCCGGCCTCCTTTCCCTCACCTCCTCCAAATCACCAATGACCTCCTCACACTTGACCACCTGCCTGGCCACCCTCCTCCAACCCCTTCCTAACCACTCCACACGGCCACCACGCGGTGCAATGCCTCATCCCATTCCACCTTCACATGCTTCGGCCACACTCACAACAAGGGCCTAGCTCGCTTTCCTCCCCTCCTCACACCTTCCCACCAGAGCACCCACCCTCCTCCCACACCTGACTAACATGCACAGGTCCCCACAAAGAGCTGCAAGGCGCCTACCTTTTTGGCCCTGCCATGCACACGGCTCTCCCACTACCACTCCCGGCCTCCTTTCCCTCACCTCCTCCAAATCACCAATGACCTCCTCACACTTGCCCACCTGCCTGGCCACCCTCCTCCAACCCCTTCCTAACCACTCCACACGGCCACCAGGTGGTGCAATGCCTCATCCCATTCCACCTTCACATGCTTCGGCCACACTCACAACAAGGGCCTAGCTCGCTTTCCTCCCCTCCTCACACCTTCCCACCAGAGCACCCACCCTCCTCCCACACCTGATTAACATGCACAGGTCCCCACAAAGAGCTGCAAGGCGGGCGCCCACCTTTTTGGCCCTGCCATGCACACGGCTCTCCCACTACCACTCCCGTCCTCCTTTCCCTCACCTCCTCCAAATCACCAATGACCTCCTCACACTTGACCACCTGCCTGGCCACCCTCCTCCAACCCCTTCCTAACCACTCCACACGGCCACCACGCGGCGCAATGCCTCATCCCATTCCACCTTCACATGCTTCGGCCACACTCACAACAAGGGCCTAGCTCGCTTTCCTCCCCTCCTCACACCTTCCCACCAGAGCACCCACCCTCCTCCCACACCTGACTAACATGCACAGGTCCCCACAAACAGCAACAAGGCGCCTACCTTTTTGGCCCTGCCATGCACACGGCTCTCCCACTACCACTCCCGTCCTCCTTTCCCTCACCTCCTCCAAATCACCAATGACCTCCTCACACTTGACCACCTGCCTGGCCACCCTCCTCCAACCCCTTCCTAACCACTCCACACGGCCACCACGCGGCGCAATGCCTCATCCCATTCCACCTTCACATGCTTCGGCCACACTCACAACAAGGGCCTAGCTCGCTTTCCTCCCCTCCTCACACCTTCCCACCAGAGCACCCACCCTCCTCCCACACCTGACTAACATGCACAGGTCCCCACAAAGAGCTGCAAGGCGCCCACCTTTTTGGCCCTGCCATACACACGGCTCTCCCACTACCACTCCCGTCCTCCTTTCCCTCACCTCCTCCAAATCACCAATGACCTCCTCACACTTGACCACCTGCCTGGCCACCCTCCTCCAACCCCTTCCTAACCACTCCACACGGCCACCACGCGGCGCAATGCCTCATCCCATTCCACCTTCACATGCTTTGGCCACACTCACAACAAGGGCCTAGCTCGCTTTCCTCCCCTCCTCACACCTTCCCACCAGAGCACCCACCCTCCTTCCACACCTGACTAACATGCATAGACCCCCGCAAACAGCAACAAGGCGCCTACCTTTTTGGCCCTGCCATGCACACGGCTCTCCCACTACCACTCCCGGCCTCCTTTCCCTCACCTCCTCCAAATCACCAATGACCTCCTCACACTTGACCACCTGCCTGGCCACCCTCCTCCAACCCCTTCCTAACCACTCCACACGGCCACCACGCGGCGCAATGCCTCATCCCATTCCACCTTCACATGCTTCGGCCACACTCACAACAAGGGCCTAGCTCGCTTTCCTCCCCTCCTCACACCTTCCCACCAGAGCACCCACCCTCCTCCCACACCTGACTAACATGCACAGGTCCCCACAAACAGCAACAAGGCGCCCACCTTTTTGGCCCTGCCATGCACACGGCTCTCCCACTACCACTCCCGTCCTCCTTTCCCTCACCTCCTCCAAATCACCAATGACCTCCTCACACTTGACCACCTGCCTGGCCACCCTCCTCCAACCCCTTCCTAACCACTCCACACGGCCACCACGCGGCGCAATGCCTCATCCCATTCCACCTTCACATGCTTCGGCCACACTCACAACAAGGGCCTAGCTCGCTTTCCTCCCCTCCTCACACCTTCCCACCAGAGCACCCACCCTCCTCCCACACCTGACTAACATGCACAGGTCCCCACAAACAGCAACAAGGCGCCTACCTTTTTGGCCCTGCCATGCACACGGCTCTCCCACTACCACTCCCGTCCTCCTTTCCCTCACCTCCTCCAAATCACCAATGACCTCCTCACACCTGCCCACCTGCCTGGCCACCCTCCTCCAACCCCTTCCTAACCACTCCACACGGCCACCAGGCGGCGCAATGCCTCATCCCATTCCACCTTCACATGCTTCGGCCACACTCACAACAAGGGCCTAGCTCGCTTTCCTCCCCTCCTCACACCTTCCCACCAGAGCACCCACCCTCCTCCCACACCTGACTAACATGCACAGGTCCCCACAAAGAGCTGCAAGGCGGGCGCCCACCTTTTTGGCCCTGCCATGCACACGGCTCTCCCACTACCACTCCCGGCCTCCTTTCCCTCAACTCCTCCAAATCACCAATGACCTCCTCACACTTGACCACCTGCCTGGCCACCCTCCTCCAACCCCTTCCTAACCACTCCACATGGCCAACAGGCGGTGCAATGCCTCATCCCATTCCACCTTCACATGCTTCGGCCACACTCACAACAAGGGCCTAGCTCGCTTTCCTCCCCTCCTCACACCTTCCCACCAGAGCACCCACCCTCCTCCCACACCTGACTAACATGCACAGGTCCCCACAAAGAGCTGCAAGGCGCCTACCTTTTTGGCCCTGCCATGCACACGGCTCTCCCACTACCACTCCCGGCCTCCTTTCCCTCACCTCCTCCAAATCACCAATGACCTCCTCACACTTGACCACCTGCCTGGCCACCCTCCTCCAACCCCTTCCTAACCACTCCACACGGCCACCACGCGGCGCAATGCCTCATCCCATTCCACCTTCACATGCTTCGGCCACACTCACAACAAGGGCCTAGCTCGCTTTCCTCCCCTCCTCACACCTTCCCACCAGAGCACCCACCCTCCTCCCACACCTGACTAACATGCACAGGTCCCCACAAAGAGCTGCAAGGCGGGCGCCCACCTTTTTGGCCCTGCCATGCACACGGCTCTCCCACTACCACTCCCGGCCTCCTTTCCCTCACCTCCTCCAAATCACCACTGACCTCCTCACACTTGACCACCCGCCTGGCCACCCTCCTCCAACCCCTTCCTAACCACTCCACACGGCCAACAGGCGGTGCAATGCCTCATCCCATTCCACCTTCACATGCTTCGGCCACACTCACAACAAGGGCCTAGCTCGCTTTCCTCCCCTCCTCACACCTTCCCACCAGAGCACCCACCCTCCTCCCACACCTGACTAACATGCACAGGTCCCAACAAAGAGCTGCAAGGCGCCCACCTTTTTGGCCCTGCCATGCACACGGCTCTCCCACTACCACTCCCGGCCTCCTTTCCCTCACCTCCTCCAAATCACCAATGACCTCCTCACACTTGACCACCCGCCTGGCCACCCTCCTCCAACCCCTTCCTAACCACTCCACACGGCCAACAGGCGGTGCAATGCCTCATCCCATTTCACCTTCACATGCTTCGGCCACACTCACAACAAGGGCCTAGCTCGCTTTCCTCCCCTCCTCACACCTTCCCACCAGAGCACCCACCCTCCTCCCACACCTGACTAACATCTACAGGCCCCCACAAAGAGTTGCAAGGCGCCCACCTTTTTGGCCCTGCCATGCACACGGCTCTCCCACTACCACTCCCGTCCTCCTTTCCCTCACCTCCTCCAAATCACCACTGACCTCCTCACACTTGACCACCTGCCTGGCCACCCTCCTCCAACCCCTTCCTAACCACTCCACACGGCCACCACGCGGCGCAATGCCTCATCCCATTCCACCTTCACATGGTCTAGGCCACACTCACAACAAGGGCCTAGCTCGCTTTCCTCCCCTCCTCACACCTTCCCACCAGAGCACCCACCCTCCTCCCACACCTGACTAACATGCACAGGTCCCAACAAAGAGCTGCAAGGCGCCCACCTTTTTGGCCCTGCCATGCACACGGCTCTCCCACTACCACTCCCGGCCTCCTTTCCCTCACCTCCTCCAAATCACCAATGACCTCCTCACACTTGCCCACCTGCCTGGCCACCCTCCTCCAACCCCTTCCTAACCACTCCACACGGCCACCACGCGGCGCAATGCCTCATCCCATTCCACCTTCACATGCTTCGGCCACACTCACAACAAGGGCCTAGCTCGCTTTCCTCCCCTCCTCACACCTTCCCACCAGAGCACCCATCCTCCTCCCACACCTGACTAACATGCACAGGTCCCCACAAAGAGCTGCAAGGCGCCCACCTTTTTGGCCCTGCCATGCACACGGCTCTCCCACTACCACTCCCGTCCTCCTTTCCCTCACCTCCTCCAAATCACCAATGACCTCCTCACACTTGACCACCCGCCTGGCCACCCTCCTCCAACCCCTTCCTAACCACTCCACACGGCCACCACGCGGTGCAATGCCTCATCCCATTCCACCTTCACATGCTTCGGCCACACTCACAACAAGGGCCTAGCTCGCTTTCCTCCCCTCCTCACACCTTCCCACCAGAGCACCCACCCTCCTCCCACACCTGACTAACATGCACAGGTTCCCACAAAGAGCTGCAAGGCGCCCACCTTTTTGGTCCTGCCATGCACACGGCTCTCCC
The DNA here is from genome assembly GCF_040807025.1 of Struthio camelus. NCBI lineage: Eukaryota > Metazoa > Chordata > Aves > Struthioniformes > Struthionidae > Struthio > Struthio camelus. The sequence goes on from NW_027182620.1 coordinate 1,401,059, forward strand.
ACTACCACTCCCGGCCTCCTTTCCCTCACCTCCTCCAAATCACCAATGACCTCCTCACACTTGACCACCTGCCTGGCCACCCTCCTCCAACCCCTTCCTAACCACTCCACACGGCCACCAGGCGGGGCAATGCCTCATCCCATTCCACCTTCACATGCTTCGGCCACACTCACAACAAGGGCCTAGCTCGCTTTCCTCCCCTCCTCACACCTTCCCACCAGAGCACCCACCCTCCTCCCACACCTGACTAACATGCACAGGTCCCCACAAAGAGCTGCAAGGCGGGCGCCTACCTTTTTGGCCCTGCCATGCACACGGCTCTCCCACAACCACTCCCGGCCTCCTTTCCCTCACCTCCTCCAAATCACCAATGACCTCCTCACACTTGCCCACCTGCCTGGCCACCCTCCTCCAACCCCTTCCTAACCACTCCACACGGCCACCACGCGGTGCAATGCCTCATCCCATTCCACCTTCACATGCTTCGGCCACACTCACAACAAGGGCCTAGCTCGCTTTCCTCCCCTCCTCACACCTTCCCACCAGAGCACCCACCCTCCTTCCACACCTGACTAACATGCATAGACCCCCGCAAACAGCAACAAGGCGCCTACCTTTTTGGCCCTGCCATGCACACGGCTCTCCCACTACCACTCCCGTCCTCCTTTCCCTCACCTCCTCCAAATCACCAATGACCTCCTCACACTTGACCACCTGCCTGGCCACCCTCCTCCAACCCCTTCCTAACCACTCCACACGGCCACCACGCGGCGCAATGCCTCATCCCATTCCACCTTCACATGCTTCAGCCACACTCACAACAAGGGCCTAGCTCGCTTTCCTCCCCTCCTCACACCTTCCCACCAGAGCACCCACCCTCCTCCCACACCTGACTAACATGCATAGACCCCCGCAAACAGCAACAAGGCCCCCACTCTTTTCGCCCTACCATCCATACACCTCTCCCACAACCACTCCCGGCCTCCTTTCCCTCACCTCCTCCAAATCACCACTGACCTCCTCACACTTGCCCACCTGCCTGGCCACCCTCCTCCAACCCCTTCCTAACCACTCCACACGGCCACCACGCGGCGCAATGCCTCATCCCATTCCACCTTCACATGCTTCAGCCACACTCACAACAAGGGCCTAGCTCGCTTTCCTCCCCTCCTCACACCTTCCCACCAGAGCACCCACCCTCCTTCCACACCTGACTAACATGCACAGGTCCCCACAAAGAGCTGCAAGGCGCCCACCTTTTTGGCCCTGCCATGCACACGGCTCTCCCACTACCACTCCCGTCCTCCTTTCCCTCACCTCCTCCAAATCACCACTGACCTCCTCACACTTGCCCACCTGCCTGGCCACCCTCCTCCAACCCCTTCCTAACCACTCCACACGGCCACCACGCGGCGCAATGCCTCATCCCATTCCACCTTCACATGCTTCGGCCACACTCACAACAAGGGCCTAGCTCGCTTTCCTCCCCTCCTCACACCTTCCCACCAGAGCACCCACCCTCCTCCCACACCTGACTAACATGCACAGGTCCCCACAAAGAGCTGCAAGGCGCCCACCTTTTTGGCCCTGCCATGCACACGGCTCTCCCACTACCACTCCCGTCCTCCTTTCCCTCACCTCCTCCAAATCACCAATGACCTCCTCACACTTGACCACCCGCCTGGCCACCCTCCTCCAACCCCTTCCTAACCACTCCACACGGCCACCAGGTGGTGCAATGCCTCATCCCATTCCACCTTCACATGCTTCGGCCACACTCACAACAAGGGCCTAGCTCGCTTTCCTCCCCTCCTCACACCTTCCCACCAGAGTACCCACCCTCCTCCCACACCTGACTAACATGCACAGGTCCCCACAAACAGCAACAAGGCGCCCACCTTTTTGGCCCTGCCATGCACACGGCTCTCCCACTACCACTCCCGGCCTCCTTTCCCTCACCTCCTCCAAATCACCAATGACCTCCTCACACTTGACCACCTGCCTGGCCACCCTCCTCCAACCCCTTCCTAACCACTCCACACGGCCACCACGCGGCGCAATGCCTCATCCCATTCCACCTTCACATGCTTCGGCCACACTCACAACAAGGGCCTAGCTCGCTTTCCTCCCCTCCTCACACCTTCCCACCAGAGCACCCACCCTCCTCCCACACCTGACTAACATGCACAGGTCCCCACAAAGAGCTGCAAGGCGGGCGCCCACCTTTTTGGCCCTGCCATGCACACGGCTCTCCCACTACCACTCCCGGCCTCCTTTCCCTCACCTCCTCCAAATCACCAATGACCTCCTCACACTTGACCACCTGCCTGGCCACCCTCCTCCAACCCCTTCCTAACCACTCCACACGGCCACAAGGCGGTGCAATGCCTCATCCCATTCCACCTTCACATGGTCTAGGCCACACTCACAACAAGGGCCTAGCTCGCTTTCCTCCCCTCCTCACACCTTCCCACCAGAGCACCCACCCGCCTCCCACACCTGACTAACATGCACAGACCCCCACAAAGAGCTGCAAGGCGGGCGCCTACCTTTTTGGCCCTGCCATGCACACGGCTCTCCCACTACCACTCCCGTCCTCCTTTCCCTCACCTCCTCCAAATCACCACTGACCTCCTCACACTTGACCACCTGCCTGGCCACCCTCCTCCAACCCCTTCCTAACCACTCCACACGGCCAACAGGCGGTGCAATGCCTCATCCCATTCCACCTTCACATGCTTCGGCCACACTCACAACAAGGGCCTAGCTCGCTTTCCTCCCCTCCTCACACCTTCCCACCAGAGCACCCACCCTCCTCCCACACCTGACTAACATGCACAGGTCCCAACAAAGAGCTGCAAGGCGGGCGCCCACCTTTTTGGCCCTGCCATGCACACGGCTCTCCCACTACCACTCCCGGCCTCCTTTCCCTCACCTCCTCCAAATCACCAATGACCTCCTCACACTTGACCACCCGCCTGGCCACCCTCCTCCAACCCCTTCCTAACCACTCCACACGGCCAACAGGCGGTGCAATGCCTCATCCCATTTCACCTTCACATGCTTCGGCCACACTCACAACAAGGGCCTAGCTCGCTTTCCTCCCCTCCTCACACCTTCCCACCAGAGCACCCACCCTCCTCCCACACCTGACTAACATCTACAGGCCCCCACAAAGAGTTGCAAGGCGCCCACCTTTTTGGCCATGCCATGCACACGGCTCTCCCACTACCACTCCCATCCTCCTTTCCCTCACCTCCTCCAAATCACCACTGACCTCCTCACACTTGACCACCTGCCTGGCCACCCTCCTCCAACCCCTTCCTAACCACTCCACACGGCCACCACGCGGCGCAATGCCTCATCCCATTCCACCTTCACATGGTCTAGGCCACACTCACAACAAGGGCCTAGCTCGCTTTCCTCCCCTCCTCACACCTTCCCACCAGAGCACCCACCCTCCTCCCACACCTGACTAACATGCACAGGTCCCAACAAAGAGCTGCAAGGCGCCCACCTTTTTGGCCCTGCCATGCACACGGCTCTCCCACTACCACTCCCGGCCTCCTTTCCCTCACCTCCTCCAAATCACCAATGACCTCCTCACACTTGCCCACCTGCCTGGCCACCCTCCTCCAACCCCTTCCTAACCACTCCACACGGCCACCACGCGGCGCAATGCCTCATCCCATTCCACCTTCACATGCTTCGGCCACACTCACAACAAGGGCCTAGCTCGCTTTCCTCCCCTCCTCACACCTTCCCACCAGAGCACCCATCCTCCTCCCACACCTGACTAACATGCACAGGTCCCCACAAAGAGCTGCAAGGCGCCCACCTTTTTGGCCCTGCCATGCACACGGCTCTCCCACTACCACTCCCGGCCTCCTTTCCCTCACCTCCTCCAAATCACCAATGACCTCCTCACACTTGACCACCCGCCTGGCCACCCTCCTCCAACCCCTTCCTAACCACTCCACACGGCCACCACGCGGTGCAATGCCTCATCCCATTCCACCTTCACATGCTTCGGCCACACTCACAACAAGGGCCTAGCTCGCTTTCCTCCCCTCCTCACACCTTCCCACCAGAGCACCCACCCTCCTCCCACACCTGACTAACATGCACAGGTCCCCACAAACAGCAACAAGGCGCCCACCTTTTTGGTCCTGCCATGCACACGGCTCTCCCACTACCACTCCCGGCCTCCTTTCCCTCACCTCCTCCAAATCACCAATGACCTCCTCACACTTGACCACCTGCCTGGCCACCCTCCTCCAACCCCTTCCTAACCACTCCACACGGCCACCACGCGGCGCAATGCCTCATCCCATTCCACCTTCACATGCTTCGGCCACACTCACAACAAGGGCCTAGCTCGCTTTCCTCCCCTCCTCACACCTTCCCACCAGAGCACCCACCCTCCTCCCACACCTGACTAACATCTACAGGCCCCCACAAAGAGCTGCAAGGCGGGCGCCTACCTTTTTGGCCCTGCCATGCACACGGCTCTCCCACAACCACTCCCGGCCTCCTTTCCCTCACCTCCTCCAAATCACCAATGACCTCCTCACACTTGCCCACCTGCCTGGCCACCCTCCTCCAACCCCTTCCTAACCACTCCACACGGCCACCACGCGGTGCAATGCCTCATCCCATTCCACCTTCACATGCTTCGGCCACACTCACAACAAGGGCCTAGCTCGCTTTCCTCCCCTCCTCACACCTTCCCACCAGAGCACCCACCCGCCTCCCACACCTGACTAACATGCACAGACCCCCACAAAGAGCTGCAAGGCGGGCGCCTACCTTTTTGGCCCTGCCATGCACACGGCTCTCCCACTACCACTCCCGTCCTCCTTTCCCTCACCTCCTCCAAATCACCAATGACCTCCTCACACTTGACCACCTGCCTGGCCACCCTCCTCCAACCCCTTCCTAACCACTCCACACGGCCACCACGCGGCGCAATGCCTCATCCCATTCCACCTTCACATGCTTCAGCCACACTCACAACAAGGGCCTAGCTCGCTTTCCTCCCCTCCTCACACCTTCCCACCAGAGCACCCACCCTCCTTCCACACCTGACTAACATGCACAGGTCCCCACAAAGAGCTGCAAGGCGCCCACCTTTTTGGCCCTGCCATGCACACGGCTCTTCCACTACCACTCCCGGCCTCCTTTCCCTCACCTCCTCCAAATCACCACTGACCTCCTCACACTTGACCACCCGCCTGGCCACCCTCCTCCAACCCCTTCCTAACCACTCCACACGGCCACCAGGTGGTGCAATGCCTCATCCCATTCCACCTTCACATGCTTCGGCCACACTCACAACAAGGGCCTAGCTCGCTTTCCTCCCCTCCTCACACCTTCCCACCAGAGCACCCACCCTCCTCCCACACCTGACTAACATGCACAGGTCCCCACAAAGAGCTGCAAGGCGGGCGCCCACCTTTTTGGCCCTGCCATGCACACGGCTCTCCCACTACCACTCCCGGCCTCCTTTCCCTCACCTCCTCCAAATCACCAATGACCTCCTCACACTTGACCACCGGCCTGGCCACCCTCCTCCAACCCCTTCCTAACCACTCCACACGGCCACCACGCGGCGCAATGCCTCATCCCATTCCACCTTCACATGCTTCGGCCACACTCACAACAAGGGCCTAGCTCGCTTTCCTCCCCTCCTCACACCTTCCCACCAGAGCACCCACCCTCCTCCCACACCTGACTAACATGCACAGGTCCCCACAAAGAGCTGCAAGGCGCCCACCTTTTTGGCCCTGCCATGCACACGGCTCTCCCACTACCACTCCCGTCCTCCTTTCCCTCACCTCCTCCAAATCACCAATGACCTCCTCACACTTGACCACCCGCCTGGCCACCCTCCTCCAACCCCTTCCTAACCACTCCACACGGCCACCAGGTGGTGCAATGCCTCATCCCATTCCACCTTCACATGCTTCGGCCACACTCACAACAAGGGCCTAGCTCGCTTTCCTCCCCTCCTCACACCTTCCCACCAGAGCACCCACCCTCCTCCCACACCTGACTAACATGCACAGGTCCCCACAAAGAGCTGCAAGGCGGGCGCCCACCTTTTTGGCCCTGCCATGCACACGGCTCTCCCACTACCACTCCCGGCCTCCTTTCCCTCACCTCCTCCAAATCACCAATGACCTCCTCACACTTGACCACCGGCCTGGCCACCCTCCTCCAACCCCTTCCTAACCACTCCACACGGCCACCACGCGGCGCAATGCCTCATCCCATTCCACCTTCACATGCTTCGGCCACACTCACAACAAGGGCCTAGCTCGCTTTCCTCCCCTCCTCACACCTTCCCACCAGAGCACCCACCCTCCTCCCACACCTGACTAACATGCACAGGTCCCCACAAACAGCAACAAGGCGCCCACCTTTTTGGCCCTGCCATGCACACGGCTCTCCCACTACCACTCCCGGCCTCCTTTCCCTCACCTCCTCCAAATCACCAATGACCTCCTCACACTTGACCACCTGCCTGGCCACCCTCCTCCAACCCCTTCCTAACCACTCCACACGGCCACAAGGCGGTGCAATGCCTCATCCCATTCCACCTTCACATGGTCTAGGCCACACTCACAACAAGGGCCTAGCTCGCTTTCCTCCCCTCCTCACACCTTCCCACCAGAGCACCCACCCGCCTCCCACACCTGACTAACATGCACAGACCCCCACAAAGAGCTGCAAGGCGGGCGCCCACCTTTTTGGCCCTGCCATGCACACGGCTCTCCCACTACCACTCCCGTCCTCCTTTCCCTCACCTCCTCCAAATCACCAATGACCTCCTCACACTTGACCACCTGCCTGGCCACCCTCCTCCAACCCCTTCCTAACCACTCCACACGGCCACCAGGCGGTGCAATGCCTCATCCCATTCCACCTTCACATGCTTCGGCCACACTCACAACAAGGGCCTAGCTCGCTTTCCTCCCCTCCTCACACCTTCCCACCAGAGCACCCATCCTCCTCCCACACCTGACTAACATGCACAGGTCCCCACAAAGAGCTGCAAGGCGCCCACCTTTTTGGCCCTGCCATGCACACGGCTCTCCCACTACCACTCCCGGCCTCCTTTCCCTCACCTCCTCCAAATCACCAATGACCTCCTCACACTTGACCACCTGCCTGGCCACCCTCCTCCAACCCCTTCCTAACCACTCCACACGGCCACCAGGTGGTGCAATGCCTCATCCCATTCCACCTTCACATGCTTCGGCCACACTCACAACAAGGGCCTAGCTCGCTTTCCTCCCCTCCTCACACCTTCCCACCAGAGCACCCACCCTCCTCCCACACCTGACTAACATGCACAGGTCCCCACAAAGAGCTGCAAGGCGCCCACCTTTTTGGCCCTGCCATGCACACGGCTCTCCCACTACCACTCCCGGCCTCCTTTCCCTCACCTCCTCCAAATCACCAATGACCTCCTCACACTTGACCACCTGCCTGGCCACCCTCCTCCAACCCCTTCCTAACCACTCCACACGGCCACCAGGCGGTGCAATGCCTCATCCCATTCCACCTTCACATGCTTCGGCCACACTCACAACAAGGGCCTAGCTCGCTTTCCTCCCCTCCTCACACCTTCCCACCAGAGCACCCACCCTCCTTCCACACCTGACTAACATGCATAGACCCCCGCAAACAGCAACAAGGCGCCTACCTTTTTGGCCCTGCCATGCACACGGCTCTCCCACTACCACTCCCGTCCTCCTTTCCCTCACCTCCTCCAAATCACCAATGACCTCCTCACACTTGACCACCTGCCTGGCCACCCTCCTCCAACCCCTTCCTAACCACTCCACACGGCCACCACGCGGCGCAATGCCTCATCCCATTCCACCTTCACATGCTTCAGCCACACTCACAACAAGGGCCTAGCTCGCTTTCCTCCCCTCCTCACACCTTCCCACCAGAGCACCCACCCTCCTCCCACACCTGACTAACATGCACAGGTCCCCACAAAGAGCTGCAAGGCGCCCACCTTTTTGGCCCTGCCATGCACACGGCTCTCCCACTACCACTCCCGGCCTCCTTTCCCTCACCTCCTCCAAATCACCAATGACCTCCTCACACTTGCCCACCTGCCTGACCACCCTCCTCCAACCCCTTCCTAACCACTCCACACGGCCACCACGCGGCGCAATGCCTCATCCCATTCCACCTTCACATGCTTCGGCCACACTCACAACAAGGGCCTAGCTCGCTTTCCTCCCCTCCTCACACCTTCCCACCAGAGCACCCATCCTCCTCCCACACCTGACTAACATGCACAGGTCCCCACAAAGAGCTGCAAGGCGCCCACCTTTTTGGCCCTGCCATGCACACGGCTCTCCCACTACCACTCCCGGCCTCCTTTCCCTCACCTCCTCCAAATCACCACTGACCTCCTCACACTTGACCACCCGCCTGGCCACCCTCCTCCAACCCCTTCCTAACCACTCCACACGGCCACCAGGTGGTGCAATGCCTCATCCCATTCCACCTTCACATGCTTCGGCCACACTCACAACAAGGGCCTAGCTCGCTTTCCTCCCCTCCTCACACCTTCCCACCAGAGCACCCACCCTCCTCCCACACCTGACTAACATGCACAGGTCCCCACAAACAGCAACAAGGCGCCCACCTTTTTGGCCCTGCCATGCACACGGCTCTCCCACTACCACTCCCGGCCTCCTTTCCCTCACCTCCTCCAAATCACCACTGACCTCCTCACACTTGACCACCTGCCTGGCCACCCTCCTCCAACCCCTTCCTAACCACTCCACACGGCCACCAGGCGGTGCAATGCCTCATCCCATTCCACCTTCACATGCTTCGGCCACACTCACAACAAGGGCCTAGCTCGCTTTCCTCCCCTCCTCACACCTTCCCACCAGAGCACCCACCCTCCTCCCACACCTGACTAACATGCACAGGTCCCCACAAACAGCAACAAGGCGCCCACCTTTTTGGCCCTGCCATGCACACGGCTCTCCCACTACCACTCCCGGCCTCCTTTCCCTCACCTCCTCCAAATCACCAATGACCTCCTCACACTTGACCACCGGCCTGGCCACCCTCCTCCAACCCCTTCCTAACCACTCCACACGGCCACCACGCGGCGCAATGCCTCATCCCATTCCACCTTCACATGCTTCAGCCACACTCACAACAAGGGCCTAGCTCGCTTTCCTCCCCTCCTCACACCTTCCCACCAGAGCACCCACCCTCCTCCCACACCTGACTAACATGCACAGGTCCCCACAAAGAGCTGCAAGGCGCCTACCTTTTTGGCCCTGACATGCACACGGCTCTCCCACTACCACTCCCGGCCTCCTTTCCCTCACCTCCTCCAAATCACCAATGACCTCCTCACACTTGCCCACCTGCCTGGCCACCCTCCTCCAACCCCTTCCTAACCACTCCACACGGCCACCACGCGGCGCAATGCCTCATCCCATTCCACCTTCACATGCTTCGGCCACACTCACAACAAGGGCCTAGCTCGCTTTCCTCCCCTCCTCACACCTTCCCACCAGAGCACCCACCCTCCTCCCACACCTCACTAACATGCACAGGTCCCCACAAAGAGCTGCAAGGCGGGCGCCCACCTTTTTGGCCCTGCCATGCACACGGCTCTCCCACTACCACTCCCGGCCTCCTTTCCCTCACCTCCTCCAAATCACCACTGACCTCCTCACACTTGACCACCCGCCTGGCCACCCTCCTCCAACCCCTTCCTAACCACTCCACACGGCCAACAGGCGGTGCAATGCCTCATCCCATTCCACCTTCACATGCTTCGGCCACACTCACAACAAGGGCCTAGCTCGCTTTCCTCCCCTCCTCACACCTTCCCACCAGAGCACCCACCCTCCTCCCACACCTGACTAACATGCACAGGTCCCCACAAAGAGCTGCAAGGCGGGCGCCCACCTTTTTGGCCCTGCCATGCACACGGCTCTCCCACTACCACTCCCGGCCTCCTTTCCCTCACCTCCTCCAAATCACCAATGACCTCCTCACACTTGACCACCTGCCTGGCCACCCTCCTCCAACCCCTTCCTAACCACTCCACACGGCCACCACGCGGCGCAATGCCTCATCCCATTCCACCTTCACATGGTCTAGGCCACACTCACAACAAGGGCCTAGCTCGCTTTCCTCCCCTCCTCACACCTTCCCACCAGAGCACCCACCCTCCTCCCACACCTGACTAACATGCACAGGTCCCCACAAAGAGCTGCAAGGCGGGCGCCCACCTTTTTGGCCCTGCCATGCACACGGCTCTCCCACTACCACTCCCGGCCTCCTTTCCCTCACCTCCTCCAAATCACCACTGACCTCCTCACACTTGACCACCTGCCTGGCCACCCTCCTCCAACCCCTTCCTAACCACTCCACACGGCCACCACGCGGCGCAATGCCTCATCCCATTCCACCTTCACATGCTTCGGCCACACTCACAACAAGGGCCTAGCTCGCTTTCCTCCCCTCCTCACACCTTCCCACCAGAGCACCCACCCTCCTCCCACACCTGACTAACATGCACAGGTCCCCACAAACAGCAACAAGGCGCCCACCTTTTTGGCCCTGCCATGCACACGGCTCTCCCACTACCACTCCCGGCCTCCTTTCCCTCACCTCCTCCAAATCACCAATGACCTCCTCACACTTGACCACCGGCCTGGCCACCCTCCTCCAACCCCTTCCTAACCACTCCACACGGCCACCACGCGGCGCAATGCCTCATCCCATTCCACCTTCACATGCTTCGGCCACACTCACAACAAGGGCCTAGCTCGCTTTCCTCCCCTCCTCACACCTTCCCACCAGAGCACCCACCCTCCTCCCACACCTGACTAACATGCACAGGTCCCCACAAAGAGCTGCAAGGCGCCCACCTTTTTGGCCCTGCCATGCACACGGCTCTCCCACTACCACTCCCGTCCTCCTTTCCCTCACCTCCTCCAAATCACCAATGACCTCCTCACACTTGACCACCTGCCTGGCCACCCTCCTCCAACCCCTTCCTAACCAGTCCACACGTCCAACAGGTGGTGCAATGCCTCATCCCATTCCACCTTCACATGCTTTGGCCACACTCACAACAAGGGCCTAGCTCGCTTTCCTCCCCTCCTCACACCTTCCCACCAGAGCACCCACCCTCCTTCCACACCTGACTAACATGCACAGGTCCCCACAAACAGCAACAAGGCGCCTACCTTTTTGGCCCTGCCATGCACACGGCTCTCCCACTACCACTCCCGTCCTCCTTTCCCTCACCTCCTCCAAATCACCAATGACCTCCTCACACTTGCCCACCTGCCTGGCCACCCTCCTCCAACCCCTTCCTAACCACTCCACACGGCCACCACGCGGCGCAATGCCTCATCCCATTCCACCTTCACATGCTTCGGCCACACTCACAACAAGGGCCTAGCTCGCTTTCCTCCCCTCCTCACACCTTCCCACCAGAGCACCCACCCTCCTCCCACACCTGACTAACATGCATAGACCCCCGCAAACAGCAACAAGGCCCCCACTCTTTTCGCCCTACCATCCATATACCTCTCCCACAACCACTCCCGGCCTCCTTTCCCTCACCTCCTCCAAATCACCAATGACCTCCTCACACTTGCCCACCTGCCTGGCCACCCTCCTCCAACCCCTTCCTAACCACTCCACACGGCCACCACGCGGCGCAATGCCTCATCCCATTCCACCTTCACATGCTTCGGCCACACTCACAACAAGGGCCTAGCTCGCTTTCCTCCCCTCCTCACACCTTCCCACCAGAGCACACATCCTCCTCCCACACCTGACTAACATGCACAGGTCCCCACAAACAGCAACAAGGCGCCCACCTTTTTGGCCCTGCCATGCACACGGCTCTCCCACTACCACTCCCGGCCTCCTTTCCCTCACCTCCTCCAAATCACCACTGACCTCCTCACACTTGACCACCCGCCTGGCCACCCTCCTCCAACCCCTTCCTAACCACTCCACACGGCCACCAGGTGGTGCAATGCCTCATCCCATTCCACCTTCACATGCTTCGGCCACACTCACAACAAGGGCCTAGCTCGCTTTCCTCCCCTCCTCACACCTTCCCACCAGAGCACCCACCCTCCTCCCACACCTGACTAACATGCACAGGTCCCCACAAACAGCAACAAGGCGCCCACCTTTTTGGCCCTGCCATGCACACGGCTCTCCCACTACCACTCCCGGCCTCCTTTCCCTCACCTCCTCCAAATCACCACTGACCTCCTCACACTTGACCACCTGCCTGGCCACCCTCCTCCAACCCCTTCCTAACCACTCCACACGGCCACCACGCGGCGCAATGCCTCATCCCATTCCACCTTCACATGCTTCGGCCACACTCACAACAAGGGCCTAGCTCGCTTTCCTCCCCTCCTCACACCTTCCCACCAGAGCACCCATCCTCCTCCCACACCTGACTAACATGCACAGGTCCCCACAAAGAGCTGCAAGGCGCCCACCTTTTTGGCCCTGCCATGCACACGGCTCTCCCACTACCACTCCCGGCCTCCTTTCCCTCACCTCCTCCAAATCACCACTGACCTCCTCACACTTGACCACCCGCCTGGCCACCCTCCTCCAACCCCTTCCTAACCACTCCACACGGCCACCATGCGGTGCAATGCCTCATCCCATTCCACCTTCACATGCTTCGGCCACACTCACAACAAGGGCCTAGCTCGCTTTCCTCCCCTCCTCACACCTTCCCACCAGAGCACCCACCCTCCTCCCACACCTGACTAACATGCACAGGTCCCCACAAACAGCAACAAGGCGCCCACCTTTTTGGCCCTGCCATGCACACAGCTCTCCCACTACCACTCCCGTCCTCCTTTCCCTCACCTCCTCCAAATCACCAATGACCTCCTCACACTTGACCACCTGCCTGGCCACCCTCCTCCAACCCCTTCCTAACCACTCCACACGGCCACCAGGCGGCGCAATGCCTCATCCCATTCCACCTTCACATGCTTCGGCCACACTCACAACAAGGGCCTAGCTCGCTTTCCTCCCCTCCTCACACCTTCCCACCAGAGCACCCACCCTCCTCCCACACCTGACTAACATCTACAGGACCCCACAAAGAGCTGCAAGGCGGGCGCCTACCTTTTTGGCCCTGCCATGCACACGGCTCTCCCACAACCACTCCCGGCCTCCTTTCCCTCACCTCCTCCAAATCACCAATGACCTCCTCACACTTGACCACCTGCCTGGCCACCCTCCTCCAACCCCTTCCTAACCACTCCACACGGCCACCACGCGGTGCAATGCCTCATCCCATTCCACCTTCACATGCTTTGGCCACACTCACAACAAGGGCCTAGCTCGCTTTCCTCCCCTCCTCACACCTTCCCACCAGAGCACCCACCCTCCTTCCACACCTGACTAACATGCATAGACCCCCGCAAACAGCAACAAGGCGCCTACCTTTTTGGCCCTGCCATGCACACGGCTCTCCCACTACCACTCCCGGCCTCCTTTCCCTCACCTCCTCCAAATCACCAATGACCTCCTCACACTTGACCACCTGCCTGGCCACCCTCCTCCAACCCCTTCCTAACCACTCCACACGGCCACCACGCGGCGCAATGCCTCATCCCATTCCACCTTCACATGCTTCAGCCACACTCACAACAAGGGCCTAGCTCACTTTCCTCCCCTCCTCACACCTTCCCACCAGAGCACCCACCCTCCTCCCACACCTGACTAACATGCACAGGTCCCCGCAAACAGCAACAAGGCCCCCACTCTTTTCGCCCTACCATCCATACACCTCTCCCACAACCACTCCCGGCCTCCTTTCCCTCACCTCCTCCAAATCACCAATGACCTCCTCACACTTGACCACCTGCCTGGCCACCCTCCTCCAACCCCTTCCTAACCACTCCACACGGCCACCACGCGGCGCAATGCCTCATCCCATTCCACCTTCACATGCTTCAGCCACACTCACAACAAGGGCCTAGCTCGCTTTCCTCCCCTCCTCACACCTTCCCACCAGAGCACCCACCCTCCTCCCACACCTGACTAACATGCACAGGTCCCCACAAAGAGCTGCAAGGCGGGCGCCCACCTTTTTGGCCCTGCCATGCACACGGCTCTCCCACTACCACTCCCGTCCTCCTTTCCCTCACCTCCTCCAAATCACCACTGACCTCCTCACACTTGACCACCTGCCTGGCCACCCTCCTCCAACCCCTTCCTAACCACTCCACACGGCCACCACGCGGCGCAATGCCTCATCCCATTCCACCTTCACATGCTTCGGCCACACTCACAACAAGGGCCTAGCTCGCTTTCCTCCCCTCCTCACACCTTCCCACCAGAGCACCCATCCTCCTCCCACACCTGACTAACATGCACAGGTCCCCACAAAGAGCTGCAAGGCGCCCACCTTTTTGGCCCTGCCATGCACACGGCTCTCCCACTACCACTCCCGTCCTCCTTTCCCTCACCTCCTCCAAATCACCACTGACCTCCTCACACTTGACCACCTGCCTGGCCACCCTCCTCCAACCCCTTCCTAACCACTCCACACGGCCAACAGGTGGTGCAATGCCTCATCCCATTCCACCTTCACATGCTTCGGCCACACTCACAACAAGGGCCTAGCTCGCTTTCCTCCCCTCCTCACACCTTCCCACCAGAGCACCCACCCTCCTCCCACACCTGACTAACATGCACAGGTCCCCACAAACAGCAACAAGGCGCCCACCTTTTTGGCCCTGCCATGCACACGGCTCTCCCACTACCACTCCCGGCCTCCTTTCCCTCACCTCCTCCAAATCACCACTGACCTCCTCACACTTGCCCACCTGCCTGGCCACCCTCCTCCAACCCCTTCCTAACCACTCCACACGGCCACCAGGCGGTGCAATGCCTCATCCCATTCCACCTTCACATGCTTCGGCCACACTCACAACAAGGGCCTAGCTTGCTTTCCTCCCCTCCTCACACCTTCCCACCAGAGCACCCACCCGCCTCCCACACCTGACTAACATGCACAGGTCCCCACAAAGAGCTGCAAGGCGCCCACCTTTTTGGCCCTGCCATGCACACGGCTCTCCCACTACCACTCCCGGCCTCCTTTCCCTCACCTCCTCCAAATCACCAATGACCTCCTCACACTTGACCACCTGCCTGGCCACCCTCCTCCAACCCCTTCCTAACCACTCCACACGGCCAACAGGCTGTGCAATGCCTCATCCCATTCCACCTTCACATGCTTCGGCCACACTCACAACAAGGGCCTAGCTCACTTTCCTCCCCTCCTCACACCTTCCCACCAGAGCACCCACCCTCCTCCCACACCTGACTAACATGCACAGGTCCCCACAAAGAGCTGCAAGGCGGGCGCCCACCTTTTTGGCCCTGCCATGCACACGGCTCTCCCACTACCACTCCCGGCCTCCTTTCCCTCACCTCCTCCAAATCACCAATGACCTCCTCACACTTGACCACCTGCCTGGCCACCCTCCTCCAACCCCTTCCTAACCACTCCACACGGCCACAAGGCGGTGCAATGCCTCATCCCATTCCACCTTCACATGGTCTAGGCCACACTCACAACAAGGGCCTAGCTCGCTTTCCTCCCCTCCTCACACCTTCCCACCAGAGCACCCACCCTCCTCCCACACCTGACTAACATGCACAGGTCCCCACAAAGAGCTGCAAGGCGGGCGCCCACCTTTTTGGCCCTGCCATGCACACGGCTCTCCCACTACCACTCCCGGCCTCCTTTCCCTCACCTCCTCCAAATCACCAATGACCTCCTCACACTTGACCACCTGCCTGGCCACCCTCCTCCAACCCCTTCCTAACCACTCCACACGGCCACCACGCGGCGCAATGCCTCATCCCATTCCACCTTCACATGCTTCGGCCACACTCACAACAAGGGCCTAGCTCGCTTTCCTCCCCTCCTCACACCTTCCCACCAGAGCACCCATCCTCCTCCCACACCTGACTAACATGCACAGGTCCCCACAAAGAGCTGCAAGGCGACCCACCTTTTTGGCCCTGCCATGCACACGGCTCTCCCACTACCACTCCCGTCCTCCTTTCCCTCACCTCCTCCAAATCACCAATGACCTCCTCACACTTGACCACCCGCCTGGCCACCCTCCTCCAACCCCTTCCTAACCACTCCACACGGCCACCAGGTGGTGCAATGCCTCATCCCATTCCACCTTCACATGCTTCGGCCACACTCACAACAAGGGCCTAGCTCGCTTTCCTCCCCTCCTCACACCTTCCCACCAGAGCACCCACCCTCCTCCCACACCTGACTAACATGCACAGGTCCCCACAAAGAGCTGCAAGGCGCCCACCTTTTTGGCCCTGCCATGCACACGGCTCTCCCACAACCACTCCCGGCCTCCTTTCCCTCACCTCCTCCAAATCACCAATGACCTCCTCACACTTGACCACCTGCCTGGCCACCCTCCTCCAACCCCTTCCTAACCACTCCACACGGCCACCACGCGGCGCAATGCCTCATCCCATTCCACCTTCACATGCTTCGGCCACACTCACAACAAGGGCCTAGCTCGCTTTCCTCCCCTCCTCACACCTTCCCACCAGAGCACCCACCCTCCTCCCACACCTGACTAACATGCACAGGTCCCCACAAAGAGCTGCAAGGCGGGCGCCTACCTTTTTGGCCCTGCCATGCACACGGCTCTCCCACAACCACTCCCGGCCTCCTTTCCCTCACCTCCTCCAAATCACCAATGACCTCCTCACACTTGACCACCTGCCTGGCCACCCTCCTCCAACCCCTTCCTAACCACTCCACACGGCCACCACGCGGTGCAATGCCTCATCCCATTCCACCTTCACATGCTTCGGCCACACTCACAACAAGGGCCTAGCTCGCTTTCCTCCCCTCCTCACACCTTCCCACCAGAGCACCCATCCTCCTCCCACACCTGACTAACATGCACAGACCCCCACAAAGAGCTGCAAGGCGCCCACCTTTTTGGCCCTGCCATGCACACGGCTCTCCCACTACCACTCCCGGCCTCCTTTCCCTCACCTCCTCCAAATCACCAATGACCTCCTCACACTTGACCACCTGCCTGGCCACCCTCCTCCAACCCCTTCCTAACCACTCCACACGGCCACCACGCGGCGCAATGCCTCATCCCATTCCACCTTCACATGCTTCGGCCACACTCACAACAAGGGCCTAGCTCGCTTTCCTCCCCTCCTCACACCTTCCCACCAGAGCACCCACCCTCCTCCCACACCTGACTAACATGCACAGGTCCCCACAAACAGCAACAAGGCGCCCACCTTTTTGGCCCTGCCATGCACACGGCTCTCCCACTACCACTCCCGGCCTCCTTTCCCTCACCTCCTCCAAATCACCAATGACCTCCTCACACTTGACCACCTGCCTGGCCACCCTCCTCCAACCCCTTCCTAACCACTCCACACGGCCACCACGCGGTGCAATGCCTCATCCCATTCCACCTTCACATGGTCTAGGCCACACTCACAACAAGGGCCTAGCTCGCTTTCCTCCCCTCCTCACACCTTCCCACCAGAGCACCCATCCTCCTCCCACACCTGACTAACATGCACAGGTCCCAACAAAGAGCTGCAAGGCGCCCACCTTTTTGGCCCTGCCATGCACACGGCTCTCCCACTACCACTCCCGGCCTCCTTTCCCTCACCTCCTCCAAATCACCAATGACCTCCTCACACTTGACCACCTGCCTGGCCACCCTCCTCCAACCCCTTCCTAACCACTCCACACGGCCACCATGCGGTGCAATGCCTCATCCCATTCCACCTTCACATGCTTCGGCCACACTCACAACAAGGGCCTAGCTCGCTTTCCTCCCCTCCTCACACCTTCCCACCAGAGCACCCACCCTCCTCCCACACCTGACTAACATGCACAGGTCCCCACAAACAGCAACAAGGCCCCCAATCTTTTCGCCCTACCATCCATACACCTCTCCCACAACCACTCCCGGCCTCCTTTCCCTCACCTCCTCCAAATCACCAATGACCTCCTCACACTTGACCACCTGCCTGGCCACCCTCCTCCAACCCCTTCCTAACCACTCCACACGGCCACCACGCGGCGCAATGCCTCATCCCATTCCACCTTCACATGCTTCGGCCACACTCACAACAAGGGCCTAGCTCGCTTTCCTCCCCTCCTCACACCTTCCCACCAGAGCACCCACCCTCCTCCCACACCTGACTAACATCTACAGGACCCCACAAAGAGCTGCAAGGCGGGCGCCTACCTTTTTGGCCCTGCCATGCACACGGCTCTCCCACAACCACTCCCGGCCTCCTTTCCCTCACCTCCTCCAAATCACCAATGACCTCCTCACACTTGCCCACCTGCCTGGCCACCCTCCTCCAACCCCTTCCTAACCACTCCACACGGCCACCACGCGGTGCAATGCCTCATCCCATTCCACCTTCACATGCTTTGGCCACACTCACAACAAGGGCCTAGCTCGCTTTCCTCCCCTCCTCACACCTTCCCACCAGAGCACCCACCCTCCTTCCACACCTGACTAACATGCATAGACCCCCGCAAACAGCAACAAGGCGCCTACCTTTTTGGCCCTGCCATGCACACGGCTCTCCCACTACCACTCCCGTCCTCCTTTCCCTCACCTCCTCCAAATCACCAATGACCTCCTCACACTTGACCACCTGCCTGGCCACCCTCCTCCAACCCCTTCCTAACCACTCCACACGGCCACCACGCGGCGCAATGCCTCATCCCATTCCACCTTCACATGCTTCAGCCACACTCACAACAAGGGCCTAGCTCACTTTCCTCCCCTCCTCACACCTTCCCACCAGAGCACCCACCCTCCTCCCACACCTGACTAACATGCACAGGTCCCCGCAAACAGCAACAAGGCCCCCACTCTTTTCGCCCTACCATCCATACACCTCTCCCACAACCACTCCCGGCCTCCTTTCCCTCACCTCCTCCAAATCACCACTGACCTCCTCACACTTGCCCACCTGCCTGGCCACCCTCCTCCAACCCCTTCCTAACCACTCCACACGGCCACCACGCGGCGCAATGCCTCATCCCATTCCACCTTCACATGCTTCAGCCACACTCACAACAAGGGCGTAGCTCGCTTTCCTCCCCTCCTCACACCTTCCCACCAGAGCACCCACCCTCCTCCCACACCTGACTAACATGCACAGGTCCCCACAAAGAGCTGCAAGGCGGGCGCCCACCTTTTTGGCCCTGCCATGCACACGGCTCTCCCACTACCACTCCCGTCCTCCTTTCCCTCACCTCCTCCAAATCACCACTGACCTCCTCACACTTGACCACCTGCCTGGCCACCCTCCTCCAACCCCTTCCTAACCACTCCACACGGCCACCACGCGGCGCAATGCCTCATCCCATTCCACCTTCACATGCTTCGGCCACACTCACAACAAGGGCCTAGCTCGCTTTCCTCCCCTCCTCACACCTTCCCACCAGAGCACCCATCCTCCTCCCACACCTGACTAACATGCACAGGTCCCCACAAAGAGCTGCAAGGCGCCCACCTTTTTGGCCCTGCCATGCACACGGCTCTCCCACTACCACTCCCGTCCTCCTTTCCCTCACCTCCTCCAAATCACCACTGACCTCCTCACACTTGACCACCCGCCTGGCCACCCTCCTCCAACCCCTTCCTAACCACTCCACACGGCCAACAGGTGGTGCAATGCCTCATCCCATTCCACCTTCACATGCTTCGGCCACACTCACAACAAGGGCCTAGCTCGCTTTCCTCCCCTCCTCACACCTTCCCACCAGAGCACCCACCCTCCTCCCACACCTGACTAACATGCACAGGTCCCCACAAACAGCAACAAGGCGCCCACCTTTTTGGCCCTGCCATGCACACGGCTCTCCCACTACCACTCCCATCCTCCTTTCCCTCACCTCCTCCAAATCACCAATGACCTCCTCACACTTGACCACCTGCCTGGCCACCCTCCTCCAACCCCTTCCTAACCACTCCACACGGCCACCACGCGGCGCAATGCCTCATCCCATTCCACCTTCACATACTTCGGCCACACTCACAACAAGGGCCTAGCTCGCTTTCCTCCCCTCCTCACACCTTCCCACCAGAGCACCCACCCTCCTCCCACACCTGACTAACATGCACAGGTCCCCACAAAGAGCTGCAAGGCGGGCGCCCACCTTTTTGGCCCTGCCATGCACACGGCTCTCCCACTACCACTCCCGGCCTCCTTTCCCTCACCTCCTCCAAATCACCACTGACCTCCTCACACTTGACCACCTGCCTGGCCACCCTCCTCCAACCCCTTCCTAACCACTCCACACGGCCACCACGCGGCGCAATGCCTCATCCCATTCCACCTTCACATGGTCTAGGCCACACTCACAACAAGGGCCTAGCTCGCTTTCCTCCCCTCCTCACACCTTCCCACCAGAGCACCCACCCTCCTCCCACACCTGACTAACATGCACAGGTCCCCACAAAGAGCTGCAAGGCGGGCGCCCACCTTTTTGGCCCTGCCATGCACACGGCTCTCCCACTACCACTCCCGTCCTCCTTTCCCTCACCTCCTCCAAATCACCAATGACCTCCTCACACTTGACCACCCGCCTGGCCACCCTCCTCCAACCCCTTCCTAACCACTCCACACGGCCACCAGGTGGTGCAATGCCTCATCCCATTCCACCTTCACATGCTTCGGCCACACTCACAACAAGGGCCTAGCTCGCTTTCCTCCCCTCCTCACACCTTCCCACCAGAGCACCCACCCTCCTCCCACACCTGACTAACATGCACAGGTCCCCACAAAGAGCTGCAAGGCGCCCACCTTTTTGGCCCTGCCATGCACACGGCTCTCCCACTACCACTCCCGGCCTCCTTTCCCTCACCTCCTCCAAATCACCAATGACCTCCTCACACTTGACCACCTGCCTGGCCACCCTCCTCCAACCCCTTCCTAACCACTCCACACGGCCACCAGGCGGCGCAATGCCTCATCCCATTCCACCTTCACATGCTTCGGCCACACTCACAACAAGGGCCTAGCTCGCTTTCCTCCCCTCCTCACACCTTCCCACCAGAGCACCCACCCTCCTCCCACACCTGACTAACATGCACAGGTCCCCACAAAGAGCTGCAAGGCGGGCGCCTACCTTTTTGGCCCTGCCATGCACACGGCTCTCCCACAACCACTCCCGGCCTCCTTTCCCTCACCTCCTCCAAATCACCAATGACCTCCTCACACTTGACCACCTGCCTGGCCACCCTCCTCCAACCCCTTCCTAACCACTCCACACGGCCACCACGCGGCGCAATGCCTCATCCCATTCCACCTTCACATGCTTCGGCCACACTCACAACAAGGGCCTAGCTCGCTTTCCTCCCCTCCTCACACCTTCCCACCAGAGCACCCACCCTCCTCCCACACCTGACTAACATGCATAGACCCCCGCAAACAGCAACAAGGCGCCTACCTTTTTGGCCCTGCCATGCACACGGCTCTCCCACTACCACTCCCGTCCTCCTTTCCCTCACCTCCTCCAAATCACCAATGACCTCCTCACACTTGACCACCTGCCTGGCCACCCTCCTCCAACCCCTTCCTAACCACTCCACACGGCCACCACGCGGCGCAATGCCTCATCCCATTCCACCTTCACATGCTTCGGCCACACTCACAACAAGGGCCTAGCTCGCTTTCCTCCCCTCCTCACACCTTCCCACCAGAGCACCCACCCTCCTCCCACACCTGACTAACATGCACAGGTCCCCACAAAGAGCTGCAAGGCGCCCACCTTTTTGGCCCTGCCATGCACACGGCTCTCCCACTACCACTGCCGGCCTCCTTTCCCTCACCTCCTCCAAATCACCAATGACCTCCTCACACTTGACCACCTGCCTGACCACCCTCCTCCAACCCCTTCCTAACCACTCCACACGGCCACCACGCGGCGCAATGCCTCATCCCATTCCACCTTCACATGCTTCGGCCACACTCACAACAAGGGCCTAGCTCGCTTTCCTCCCCTCCTCACACCTTCCCACCAGAGCACCCATCCTCCTCCCACACCTGACTAACATGCACAGACCCCCACAAAGAGCTGCAAGGCGCCCACCTTTTTGGCCCTGCCATGCACACGGCTCTCCCACTACCACTCCCGTCCTCCTTTCCCTCACCTCCTCCAAATCACCAATGACCTCCTCACACTTGACCACCTGCCTGGCCACCCTCCTCCAACCCCTTCCTAACCACTCCACACGGCCACCAGGCGGTGCAATGCCTCATCCCATTCCACCTTCACATGCTTCGGCCACACTCACAACAAGGGCCTAGCTCGCTTTCCTCCCCTCCTCACACCTTCCCACCAGAGCACCCACCCTCCTCCCACACCTGACTAACATGCACAGGTCCCCACAAACAGCAACAAGGCGCCCACCTTTTTGGCCCTGCCATGCACACGGCTCTCCCACTACCACTCCCGGCCTCCTTTCCCTCACCTCCTCCAAATCACCAATGACCTCCTCACACTTGACCACCTGCCTGGCCACCCTCCTCCAACCCCTTCCTAACCACTCCACACGGCCACCACGCGGTGCAATGCCTCATCCCATTCCACCTTCACATGCTTCGGCCACACTCACAACAAGGGCCTAGCTCGCTTTCCTCCCCTCCTCACACCTTCCCACCAGAGCACCCACCCTCCTCCCACACCTGACTAACATGCACAGGTCCCCACAAAGAGCTGCAAGGCGGGCGCCCACCTTTTTGGCCCTGCCATGCACACGGCTCTCCCACTACCACTCCCGGCCTCCTTTCCCTCACCTCCTCCAAATCACCAATGACCTCCTCACACTTGACCACCTGCCTGGCCACCCTCCTCCAACCCCTTCCTAACCACTCCACACGGCCACCAGGCGGTGCAATGCCTCATCCCATTCCACCTTCACATGCTTCGGCCACACTCACAACAAGGGCCTAGCTCGCTTTCCTCCCCTCCTCACACCTTCCCACCAGAGCACCCACCCTCCTCCCACACCTGACTAACATGCACAGGTCCCCACAAAGAGCTGCAAGGCGCCCACCTTTTTGGCCCTGCCATACACACGGCTCTCCCACTACCACTCCCGTCCTCCTTTCCCTCACCTCCTCCAAATCACCACTGACCTCCTCACACTTGCCCACCTGCCTGGCCACCCTCCTCCAACCCCTTCCTAACCACTCCACACGGCCACCACGCGGCGCAATGCCTCATCCCATTCCACCTTCACATGCTTCGGCCACACTCACAACAAGGGCCTAGCTCGCTTTCCTCCCCTCCTCACACCTTCCCACCAGAGCACCCACCCTCCTCCCACACCTGACTAACATGCACAGGTCCCCACAAAGAGCTGCAAGGCGGGCGCCTACCTTTTTGGCCCTGCCATGCACACGGCTCTCCCACTACCACTCCCGGCCTCCTTTCCCTCACCTCCTCCAAATCACCACTGACCTCCTCACACTTGCCCACCTGCCTGACCACCCTCCTCCAACCCCTTCCTAACCACTCCACACGGCCACCACGCGGCGCAATGCCTCATCCCATTCCACCTTCACATGCTTCGGCCACACTCACAACAAGGGCCTAGCTCGCTTTCCTCCCCTCCTCACACCTTCCCACCAGAGCACCCACCCTCCTCGCACACCTGACTAACATGCACAGGTCCCCACAAAGAGCTGCAAGGCGCCCACCTTTTTGGCCCTGCCATGCACACGGCTCTCCCACTACCACTCCCGGCCTCCTTTCCCTCACCTCCTCCAAATCACCAATGACCTCCTCACACTTGACCACCTGCCTGGCCACCCTCCTCCAACCCCTTCCTAACCACTCCACACGGCCACCACGCGGTGCAATGCCTCATCCCATTCCACCTTCACATGCTTCGGCCACACTCACAACAAGGGCCTAGCTCGCTTTCCTCCCCTCCTCACACCTTCCCACCAGAGCACCCACCCTCCTCCCACACCTGACTAACATGCACAGGTCCCCACAAAGAGCTGCAAGGCGGGCGCCCACCTTTTTGGCCCTGCCATGCACACGGCTCTCCCACTACCACTCCCGGCCTCCTTTCCCTCACCTCCTCCAAATCACCACTGACCTCCTCACACTTGACCACCTGCCTGGCCACCCTCCTCCAACCCCTTCCTAACCACTCCACGCGGCCACCACGCGGTGCAATGCCTCATCCCATTCCACCTTCACATGCTTCGGCCACACTCACAACAAGGGCCTAGCTCGCTTTCCTCCCCTCCTCACACCTTCCCACCAGAGCACCCACCCTCCTCCCACACCTGACTAACATGCACAGGTCCCCACAAAGAGCTGCAAGGCGCCCACCTTTTTGGCCCTGCCATGCACACGGCTCTCCCACTACCACTCCCGGCCTCCTTTCCCTCACCTCCTCCAAATCACCAATGACCTCCTCACACTTGCCCACCTGCCTGGCCACCCTCCTCCAACCCCTTCCTAACCACTCCACACGGCCACCACGCGGCGCAATGCCTCATCCCATTCCACCTTCACATGCTTCGGCCACACTCACAACAAGGGCCTAGCTCGCTTTCCTCCCCTCCTCACACCTTCCCACCAGAGCACCCACCCGCCTCCCACACCTGACTAACATGCACAGGTCCCCACAAAGAGCTGCAAGGCGGGCGCCCACCTTTTTGGCCCTGCCATGCACACGGCTCTCCCACTACCACTCCCGTCCTCCTTTCCCTCACCTCCTCCAAATCACCACTGACCTCCTCACACTTGACCACCCGCCTGGCCACCCTCCTCCAACCCCTTCCTAACCACTCCACACGGCCAACAGGCTGTGCAATGCCTCATCCCATTCCACCTTCACATGCTTCGGCCACACTCACAACAAGGGCCTAGCTCGCTTTCCTCCCCTCCTCACACCTTCCCACCAGAGCACCCACCGTCCTCCCACACCTGACTAACATGCACAGGTCCCCACAAAGAGCTGCAAGGCGGGCGCCCACCTTTTTGGCCCTGCCATGCACACGGCTCTCCCACTACCACTCCCGGCCTCCTTTCCCTCACCTCCTCCAAATCACCAATGACCTCCTCACACTTGACCACCTGCCTGGCCACCCTCCTCCAACCCCTTCCTAACCACTCCACACGGCCACCACGCGGCGCAATGCCTCATCCCATTCCACCTTCACATGGTCTAGGCCACACTCACAACAAGGGCCTAGCTCGCTTTCCTCCCCTCCTCACACCTTCCCACCAGAGCACCCACCCTCCTCCCACACCTGACTAACATGCACAGGTCCCCACAAAGAGCTGCAAGGCGGGCGCCCACCTTTTTGGCCCTGCCATGCACACGGCTCTCCCACTACCACTCCCGGCCTCCTTTCCCTCACCTCCTCCAAATCACCAATGACATCCTCACACTTGCCCACCTGCCTGGCCACCCTCCTCCAACCCCTTCCTAACCACTCCACACGGCCACCACGCGGCGCAATGCCTCATCCCATTCCACCTTCACATGCTTCGGCCACACTCACAACAAGGGCCTAGCTCGCTTTCCTCCCCTCCTCACACCTTCCCACCAGAGCACCCACCCTCCTCCCACACCTGACTAACATGCACAGGTCCCCACAAACAGCAACAAGGCGCCCACCTTTTTGGCCCTGCCATGCACACGGCTCTCCCACTACCACTCCCGGCCTCCTTTCCCTCACCTCCTCCAAATCACCAATGACCTCCTCACACTTGACCACCTGCCTGGCCACCCTCCTCCAACCCCTTCCTAACCACTCCACGCGGCCACCACGCGGTGCAATGCCTCATCCCATTCCACCTTCACATGCTTCGGCCACACTCACAACAAGGGCCTAGCTCGCTTTCCTCCCCTCCTCACACCTTCCCACCAGAGCACCCACCCTCCTCCCACACCTGACTAACATGCACAGGTCCCCACAAAGAGCTGCAAGGCGCCCACCTTTTTGGCCCTGCCATGCACACGGCTCTCCCACTACCACTCCCGGCCTCCTTTCCCTCACCTCCTCCAAATCACCAATGACCTCCTCACACTTGCCCACCTGCCTGGCCACCCTCCTCCAACCCCTTCCTAACCACTCCACACGGCCACCACGCGGCGCAATGCCTCATCCCATTCCACCTTCACATGCTTCGGCCACACTCACAACAAGGGCCTAGCTCGCTTTCCTCCCCTCCTCACACCTTCCCACCAGAGCACCCACCCGCCTCCCACACCTGACTAACATGCACAGGTCCCCACAAAGAGCTGCAAGGCGGGCGCCCACCTTTTTGGCCCTGCCATGCACACGGCTCTCCCACTACCACTCCCGTCCTCCTTTCCCTCACCTCCTCCAAATCACCACTGACCTCCTCACACTTGACCACCCGCCTGGCCACCCTCCTCCAACCCCTTCCTAACCACTCCACACGGCCAACAGGCTGTGCAATGCCTCATCCCATTCCACCTTCACATGCTTCGGCCACACTCACAACAAGGGCCTAGCTCGCTTTCCTCCCCTCCTCACACCTTCCCACCAGAGCACCCACCCTCCTCCCACACCTGACTAACATGCACAGGTCCCCACAAAGAGCTGCAAGGCGGGCGCCCACCTTTTTGGCCCTGCCATGCACACGGCTCTCCCACTACCACTCCCGGCCTCCTTTCCCTCACCTCCTCCAAATCACCAATGACCTCCTCACACTTGACCACCTGCCTGGCCACCCTCCTCCAACCCCTTCCTAACCACTCCACACGGCCACCAGGCGGTGCAATGCCTCATCCCATTCCACCTTCACATGGTCTAGGCCACACTCACAACAAGGGCCTAGCTCGCTTTCCTCCCCTCCTCACACCTTCCCACCAGAGCACCCACCCTCCTCCCACACCTGACTAACATGCACAGGTCCCCACAAAGAGCTGCAAGGCGGGCGCCCACCTTTTTGGCCCTGCCATGCACACGGCTCTCCCACTACCACTCCCGGCCTCCTTTCCCTCACCTCCTCCAAATCACCAATGACCTCCTCACACTTGCCCACCTGCCTGGCCACCCTCCTCCAACCCCTTCCTAACCACTCCACACGGCCACCACGCGGCGCAATGCCTCATCCCATTCCACCTTCACATGCTTCGGCCACACTCACAACAAGGGCCTAGCTCGCTTTCCTCCCCTCCTCACACCTTCCCACCAGAGCACCCATCCTCCTCCCACACCTGACTAACATGCACAGGTCCCCACAAAGAGCTGCAAGGCGCCCACCTTTTTGGCCCTGCCATGCACACGGCTCTCCCACTACCACTCCCGGCCTCCTTTCCCTCACCTCCTCCAAATCACCAATGACCTCCTCACACTTGACCACCCGCCTGGCCACCCTCCTCCAACCCCTTCCTAACCACTCCACACGGCCACCACGCGGCGCAATGCCTCATCCCATTCCACCTTCACATGCTTCGGCCACACTCACAACAAGGGCCTAGCTCGCTTTCCTCCCCTCCTCACACCTTCCCACCAGAGCACCCACCCTCCTCCCACACCTGACTAACATGCACAGGTCCCCACAAAGAGCTGCAAGGCGGGCGCCCACCTTTTTGGCCCTGCCATGCACACGGCTCTCCCACTACCACTCCCGTCCTCCTTTCCCTCACCTCCTCCAAATCACCAATGACCTCCTCACACTTGACCACCTGCCTGGCCACCCTCCTCCAACCCCTTCCTAACCACTCCACACGGCCACCACGCGGCGCAATGCCTCATCCCATTCCACCTTCACATGCTTCGGCCACACTCACAACAAGGGCCTAGCTCGCTTTCCTCCCCTCCTCACACCTTCCCACCAGAGCACCCACCCTCCTCCCACACCTGACTAACATCTACAGGCCCCCACAAAGAGCTGCAAGGCGGGCGCCTACCTTTTTGGCCCTGCCATGCACACGGCTCTCCCACTACCACTCCCGGCCTCCTTTCCCTCACCTCCTCCAAATCACCAATGACCTCCTCACACTTGACCACCTGCCTGGCCACCCTCCTCCAACCCCTTCCTAACCACTCCACACGGCCACCACGCGGTGCAATGCCTCATCCCATTCCACCTTCACATGCTTCGGCCACACTCACAACAAGGGCCTAGCTCGCTTTCCTCCCCTCCTCACACCTTCCCACCAGAGCACCCACCCTCCTCCCACACCTGATTAACATGCACAGGTCCCCACAAAGAGCTGCAAGGCGGGCGCCCACCTTTTTGGCCCTGCCATGCACACGGCTCTCCCACTACCACTCCCGGCCTCCTTTCCCTCACCTCCTCCAAATCACCAATGACATCCTCACACTTGCCCACCTGCCTGGCCACCCTCCTCCAACCCCTTCCTAACCACTCCACACGGCCACCACGCGGCGCAATGCCTCATCCCATTCCACCTTCACATGCTTCGGCCACACTCACAACAAGGGCCTAGCTCGCTTTCCTCCCCTCCTCACACCTTCCCACCAGAGCACCCACCTTCCTCCCACACCTGACTAACATGCACAGGTCCCCACAAAGAGCTGCAAGGCGGGCGCCCACCTTTTTGGCCCTGCCATGCACACGGCTCTCCCACTACCACTCCCGGCCTCCTTTCCCTCACCTCCTCCAAATCACCACTGACCTCCTCACACTTGACCACCTGCCTGGCCACCCTCCTCCAACCCCTTCCTAACCACTCCACACGGCCACCACGCGGCGCAATGCCTCATCCCATTCCACCTTCACATGCTTCGGCCACACTCACAACAAGGGCCTAGCTCGCTTTCCTCCCCTCCTCACACCTTCCCACCAGAGCACCCACCCTCCTCCCACACCTGACTAACATGCACAGGTCCCCACAAAGAGCTGCAAGGCGGGCGCCCACCTTTTTGGCCCTGCCATGCACACGGCTCTCCCACTACCACTCCCGGCCTCCTTTCCCTCACCTCCTCCAAATCACCAATGACCTCCTCACACTTGACCACCCGCCTGGCCACCCTCCTCCAACCCCTTCCTAACCACTCCACACGGGCAACAGGCTGTGCAATGCCTCATCCCATTCCACCTTCACATGCTTCGGCCACACTCACAACAAGGGCCTAGCTCGCTTTCCTCCCCTCCTCACACCTTCCCACCAGAGCACCCACCCTCCTCCCACACCTGACTAACATGCACAGGTCCCCACAAACAGCAACAAGGCGCCCACCTTTTTGGCCCTGCCATGCACACAGCTCTCCCACTACCACTCCCGTCCTCCTTTCCCTCACCTCCTCCAAATCACCAATGACCTCCTCACACTTGACCACCTGCCTGGCCACCCTCCTCCAACCCCTTCCTAACCACTCCACACGGCCACCACGCGGCGCAATGCCTCATCCCATTCCACCTTCACATGCTTCGGCCACACTCACAACAAGGGCCTAGCTCGCTTTCCTCCCCTCCTCACACCTTCCCACCAGAGCACCCACCCTCCTCCCACACCTGACTAACATGCACAGGTCCCCACAAAGAGCTGCAAGGCGGGCGCCCACCTTTTTGGCCCTGCCATGCACACGGCTCTCCCACTACCACTCCCGTCCTCCTTTCCCTCACCTCCTCCAAATCACCACTGACCTCCTCACACTTGACCACCTGCCTGGCCACCCTCCTCCAACCCCTTCCTAACCACTCCACACGGCCAACAGGCTGTGCAAGGCCTCATCCCATTCCACCTTCACATGCTTCGGCCACACTCACAACAAGGGCCTAGCTCGCTTTCCTCCCCTCCTCACACCTTCCCACCAGAGCACCCACCCTCCTCCCACACCTGACTAACATGCACAGGTCCCCACAAACAGCAACAAGGCGCCCACCTTTTTGGCCCTGCCATGCACACAGCTCTCCCACTACCACTCCCGTCCTCCTTTCCCTCACCTCCTCCAAATCACCAATGACCTCCTCACACTTGACCACCTGCCTGGCCACCCTCCTCCAACCCCTTCCTAACCACTCCACACGGCCACCACGCGGCGCAATGCCTCATCCCATTCCACCTTCACATGCTTCGGCCACACTCACAACAAGGGCCTAGCTCGCTTTCCTCCCCTCCTCACACCTTCCCACCAGAGCACCCACCCTCCTCCCACACCTGACTAACATGCACAGGTCCCCACAAAGAGCTGCAAGGCGGGCGCCCACCTTTTTGGCCCTGCCATGCACACGGCTCTCCCACTACCACTCCCGGCCTCCTTTCCCTCACCTCCTCCAAATCACCAATGACCTCCTCACACTTGCCCACCCGCCTGGCCACCCTCCTCCAACCCCTTCCTAACCACTCCACACGGCCACCACGCGGCGCAATGCCTCATCCCATTCCACCTTCACATGGTCTAGGCCACACTCACAAGGGCCTAGCTCGCTTTCCTCCCCTCCTCACACCTTCCCACCAGAGCACCCACCCGCCTCCCACACCTGACTAACATGCACAGGTCCCCACAAAGAGCTGCAAGGCGCCCACCTTTTTGGCCCTGCCATGCACACGGCTCTCCCACTACCACTCCCGGCCTCCTTTCCCTCACCTCCTCCAAATCACCAATGACCTCCTCACACTTGCCCACCTGCCTGGCCACCCTCCTCCAACCCCTTCCTAACCACTCCACACGGCCACCACGCGGCGCAATGCCTCATCCCATTCCACCTTCACATGCTTCGGCCACACTCACAACAAGGGCCTAGCTCGCTTTCCTCCCCTCCTCACACCTTCCCACCAGAGCACCCATCCTCCTCCCACACCTGACTAACATGCACAGGTCCCCACAAAGAGCTGCAAGGCGCCCACCTTTTTGGCCCTGCCATGCACACGGCTCTCCCACTACCACTCCCGTCCTCCTTTCCCTCACCTCCTCCAAATCACCAATGACCTCCTCACACTTGACCACCCGCCTGGCCACCCTCCTCCAACCCCTTCCTAACCACTCCACACGGCCACCAGGTGGTGCAATGCCTCATCCCATTCCACCTTCACATGCTTCGGCCACACTCACAACAAGGGCCTAGCTCGCTTTCCTCCCCTCCTCACACCTTCCCACCAGAGCACCCACCCTCCTCCCACACCTGACTAACATGCATAGACCCCCGCAAACAGCA
This sequence comes from Struthio camelus, assembly GCF_040807025.1. NCBI lineage: Eukaryota > Metazoa > Chordata > Aves > Struthioniformes > Struthionidae > Struthio > Struthio camelus. The sequence continues at coordinate 1,432,311 of NW_027182620.1, forward strand.
ACAAGGCCCCCACTCTTTTCGCCCTACCATCCATACACCTCTCCCACAACCACTCCCGGCCTCCTTTCCCTCACCTCCTCCAAATCACCAATGACCTCCTCACACTTGACCACCTGCCTGGCCACCCTCCTCCAACCCCTTCCTAACCACTCCACACGGCCACCACGCGGCGCAATGCCTCATCCCATTCCACCTTCACATGCTTCGGCCACACTCACAACAAGGGCCTAGCTCGCTTTCCTCCCCTCCTCACACCTTCCCACCAGAGCACCCACCCGCCTCCCACACCTGACTAACATCTACAGGCCCCCACAAAGAGCTGCAAGGCGGGCGCCTACCTTTTGGGCCCTGCCATGCACACGGCTCTCCCACTACCACTCCCGGCCTCCTTTCCCTCACCTCCTCCAAATCACCAATGACCTCCTCACACTTGACCACCTGCCTGGCCACCCTCCTCCAACCCCTTCCTAACCACTCCACACGGCCACCACGCGGTGCAATGCCTCATCCCATTCCACCTTCACATGCTTCGGCCACACTCACAACAAGGGCCTAGCTCGCTTTCCTCCCCTCCTCACACCTTCCCACCAGAGCACCCACCCTCCTCCCACACCTGACTAACATGCACAGGTCCCCACAAAGAGCTGCAAGGCGGGCGCCCACCTTTTTGGCCCTGCCATGCACACGGCTCTCCCACTACCACTCCCGTCCTCCTTTCCCTCACCTCCTCCAAATCACCAATGACCTCCTCACACTTGACCACCTGCCTGGCCACCCTCCTCCAACCCCTTCCTAACCACTCCACACGGCCACCAGGCGGCGCAATGCCTCATCCCATTCCACCTTCACATGCTTCAGCCACACTCACAACAAGGGCCTAGCTCGCTTTCCTCCCCTCCTCACACCTTCCCACCAGAGCACCCACCCTCCTCCCACACCTGACTAACATGCACAGGTCCCCACAAAGAGCTGCAAGGCGCCCACCTTTTTGGCCCTGCCATGCACACGGCTCTCCCACTACCACTCCCGGCCTCCTTTCCCTCACCTCCTCCAAATCACCAATGACCTCCTCACACTTGACCACCTGCCTGGCCACCCTCCTCCAACCCCTTCCTAACCACTCCACACGGCCACCAGGCGGTGCAATGCCTCATCCCATTCCACCTTCACATGCTTCGGCCACACTCACAACAAGGGCCTAGCTCGCTTTCCTCCCCTCCTCACACCTTCCCACCAGAGCACCCACCCTCCTCCCACACCTGACTAACATGCACAGGTCCCCACAAAGAGCTGCAAGGCGCCCACCTTTTTGGCCCTGCCATACACACGGCTCTCCCACTACCACTCCCGGCCTCCTTTCCCTCACCTCCTCCAAATCACCACTGACCTCCTCACACTTGACCACCTGCCTGGCCACCCTCCTCCAACCCCTTCCTAACCACTCCACACGGCCACCACGCGGTGCAATGCCTCATCCCATTCCACCTTCACATGCTTTGGCCACACTCACAACAAGGGCCTAGCTCGCTTTCCTCCCCTCCTCACACCTTCCCACCAGAGCACCCACCCTCCTCCCACACCTGACTAACATCTACAGGCCCCCACAAAGAGCTGCAAGGCGGGCGCCCACCTTTTTGGCCCTGCCATGCACACGGCTCTCCCACGACCACTCCCGGCTTCCTTTCCCTCACCTCCTCCAAATCACCACTGACCTCCTCACACTTGACCACCCGCCTGGCCACCCTCCTCCAACCCCTTCCTAACCACTCCACACGGCCAACAGGCTGTGCAATGCCTCATCCCATTCCACCTTCACATGCTTCGGCCACACTCACAACAAGGGCCTAGCTCGCTTTCCTCCCCTCCTCACACCTTCCCACCAGAGCACCCACCCTCCTCCCACACCTGACTAACATGCACAGGTCCCCACAAACAGCAACAAGGCGCCCACCTTTTTGGCCCTGCCATGCACACAGCTCTCCCACTACCACTCCCGTCCTCCTTTCCCTCACCTCCTCCAAATCACCAATGACCTCCTCACACTTGCCCACCTGCCTGGCCACCCTCCTCCAACCCCTTCCTAACCACTCCACACGGCCACCACGCGGCGCAATGCCTCATCCCATTCCACCTTCACATGCTTCGGCCACACTCACAACAAGGGCCTAGCTCGCTTTCCTCCCCTCCTCACACCTTCCCACCAGAGCACCCACCCTCCTCCCACACCTGACTAACATGCACAGGTCCCCACAAAGAGCTGCAAGGCGGGCGCCCACCTTTTTGGCCCTGCCATGCACACGGCTCTCCCACTACCACTCCCGTCCTCCTTTCCCTCACCTCCTCCAAATCACCAATGACCTCCTCACACTTGACCACCTGCCTGGCCACCCTCCTCCAACCCCTTCCTAACCACTCCACACGGCCACCACGCGGTGCAATGCCTCATCCCATTCCACCTTCACATGCTTCAGCCACACTCACAACAAGGGCCTAGCTTGCTTTCCTCCCCTCCTCACACCTTCCCACCAGAGCACCCACCCGCCTCCCACACCTGACTAACATGCACAGGTCCCCACAAAGAGCTGCAAGGCGCCCACCTTTTTGGCCCTGCCATGCACACGGCTCTCCCACTACCACTCCCGTCCTCCTTTCCCTCACCTCCTCCAAATCACCAATGACCTCCTCACACTTGACCACCTGCCTGGCCACCCTCCTCCAACCCCTTCCTAACCACTCCACACGGCCACCACGCGGCGCAATGCCTCATCACATTCCACCTTCACATGCTTCGGCCACACTCACAACAAGGGCCTAGCTCGCTTTCCTCCCCTCCTCACACCTTCCCACCAGAGCACCCATCCTCCTCCCACACCTGACTAACATGCACAGGTCCCCACAAAGAGCTGCAAGGCGCCCACCTTTTTGGCCCTGCCATGCACACGGCTCTCCCACTACCACTCCCGGCCTCCTTTCCCTCACCTCCTCCAAATCACCAATGACCTCCTCACACTTGACCACCCGCCTGGCCACCCTCCTCCAACCCCTTCCTAACCACTCCACACGGCCACCACGCGGCGCAATGCCTCATCCCATTCCACCTTCACATGCTTCGGCCACACTCACAACAAGGGCCTAGCTCGCTTTCCTCCCCTCCTCACACCTTCCCACCAGAGCACCCACCCTCCTCCCACACCTGACTAACATGCACAGGTCCCCACAAAGAGCTGCAAGGCGGGCGCCCACCTTTTTGGCCCTGCCATGCACACGGCTCTCCCACTACCACTCCCGTCCTCCTTTCCCTCACCTCCTCCAAATCACCAATGACCTCCTCACACTTGACCACCTGCCTGGCCACCCTCCTCCAACCCCTTCCTAACCACTCCACACGGCCACCAGGCGGCGCAATGCCTCATCCCATTCCACCTTCACATGCTTCAGCCACACTCACAACAAGGGCGTAGCTCGCTTTCCTCCCCTCCTCACACCTTCCCACCAGAGCACCCACCCTCCTCCCACACCTGACTAACATGCACAGGTCCCCACAAAGAGCTGCAAGGCGCCCACCTTTTTGGCCCTGCCATGCACACGGCTCTCCCACTACCACTCCCGTCCTCCTTTCCCTCACCTCCTCCAAATCACCAATGACCTCCTCACACTTGACCACCTGCCTGGCCACCCTCCTCCAACCCCTTCCTAACCACTCCACACGGCCACCAGGCGGTGCAATGCCTCATCCCATTCCACCTTCACATGCTTCGGCCACACTCACAACAAGGGCCTAGCTCGCTTTCCTCCCCTCCTCACACCTTCCCACCAGAGCACCCACCCTCCTCCCACACCTGACTAACATGCACAGGTCCCCACAAAGAGCTGCAAGGCGCCCACCTTTTTGGCCCTGCCATACACACGGCTCTCCCACTACCACTCCCGGCCTCCTTTCCCTCACCTCCTCCAAATCACCACTGACCTCCTCACACTTGACCACCTGCCTGGCCACCCTCCTCCAACCCCTTCCTAACCACTCCACACGGCCACCACGCGGTGCAATGCCTCATCCCATTCCACCTTCACATGCTTTGGCCACACTCACAACAAGGGCCTAGCTCGCTTTCCTCCCCTCCTCACACCTTCCCACCAGAGCACCCACCCTCCTCCCACACCTGACTAACATCTACAGGCCCCCACAAAGAGCTGCAAGGCGGGCGCCCACCTTTTTGGCCCTGCCATGCACACGGCTCTCCCACGACCACTCCCGGCTTCCTTTCCCTCACCTCCTCCAAATCACCACTGACCTCCTCACACTTGACCACCCGCCTGGCCACCCTCCTCCAACCCCTTCCTAACCACTCCACACGGCCAACAGGCTGTGCAATGCCTCATCCCATTCCACCTTCACATGCTTCGGCCACACTCACAACAAGGGCCTAGCTCGCTTTCCTCCCCTCCTCACACCTTCCCACCAGAGCACCCACCCTCCTCCCACACCTGACTAACATGCACAGGTCCCCACAAACAGCAACAAGGCGCCCACCTTTTTGGCCCTGCCATGCACACAGCTCTCCCACTACCACTCCCGTCCTCCTTTCCCTCACCTCCTCCAAATCACCAATGACCTCCTCACACTTGCCCACCTGCCTGGCCACCCTCCTCCAACCCCTTCCTAACCACTCCACACGGCCACCACGCGGCGCAATGCCTCATCCCATTCCACCTTCACATGCTTCGGCCACACTCACAACAAGGGCCTAGCTCGCTTTCCTCCCCTCCTCACACCTTCCCACCAGAGCACCCACCCTCCTCCCACACCTGACTAACATGCACAGGTCCCCACAAAGAGCTGCAAGGCGGGCGCCCACCTTTTTGGCCCTGCCATGCACACGGCTCTCCCACTACCACTCCCGTCCTCCTTTCCCTCACCTCCTCCAAATCACCAATGACCTCCTCACACTTGACCACCTGCCTGGCCACCCTCCTCCAACCCCTTCCTAACCACTCCACACGGCCACCAGGCGGCGCAATGCCTCATCCCATTCCACCTTCACATGCTTCAGCCACACTCACAACAAGGGCGTAGCTCGCTTTCCTCCCCTCCTCACACCTTCCCACCAGAGCACCCACCCTCCTCCCACACCTGACTAACATGCACAGGTCCCCACAAAGAGCTGCAAGGCGCCCACCTTTTTGGCCCTGCCATGCACACGGCTCTCCCACTACCACTCCCGTCCTCCTTTCCCTCACCTCCTCCAAATCACCAATGACCTCCTCACACTTGACCACCTGCCTGGCCACCCTCCTCCAACCCCTTCCTAACCACTCCACACGGCCACCAGGCGGTGCAATGCCTCATCCCATTCCACCTTCACATGCTTCGGCCACACTCACAACAAGGGCCTAGCTCGCTTTCCTCCCCTCCTCACACCTTCCCACCAGAGCACCCACCCTCCTCCCACACCTGACTAACATGCACAGGTCCCCACAAAGAGCTGCAAGGCGCCCACCTTTTTGGCCCTGCCATACACACGGCTCTCCCACTACCACTCCCGGCCTCCTTTCCCTCACCTCCTCCAAATCACCACTGACCTCCTCACACTTGACCACCTGCCTGGCCACCCTCCTCCAACCCCTTCCTAACCACTCCACACGGCCACCACGCGGTGCAATGCCTCATCCCATTCCACCTTCACATGCTTTGGCCACACTCACAACAAGGGCCTAGCTCGCTTTCCTCCCCTCCTCACACCTTCCCACCAGAGCACCCACCCTCCTCCCACACCTGACTAACATCTACAGGCCCCCACAAAGAGCTGCAAGGCGGGCGCCCACCTTTTTGGCCCTGCCATGCACACGGCTCTCCCACGACCACTCCCTGCTTCCTTTCCCTCACCTCCTCCAAATCACCACTGACCTCCTCACACTTGACCACCCGCCTGGCCACCCTCCTCCAACCCCTTCCTAACCACTCCACACGGCCAACAGGCTGTGCAATGCCTCATCCCATTCCACCTTCACATGCTTCGGCCACACTCACAACAAGGGCCTAGCTCGCTTTCCTCCCCTCCTCACACCTTCCCACCAGAGCACCCACCCTCCTCCCACACCTGACTAACATGCACAGGTCCCCACAAACAGCAACAAGGCGCCCACCTTTTTGGCCCTGCCATGCACACAGCTCTCCCACTACCACTCCCGTCCTCCTTTCCCTCACCTCCTCCAAATCACCAATGACCTCCTCACACTTGCCCACCTGCCTGGCCACCCTCCTCCAACCCCTTCCTAACCACTCCACACGGCCACCACGCGGCGCAATGCCTCATCCCATTCCACCTTCACATGCTTCGGCCACACTCACAACAAGGGCCTAGCTCGCTTTCCTCCCCTCCTCACACCTTCCCACCAGAGCACCCACCCTCCTCCCACACCTGACTAACATGCACAGGTCCCCACAAAGAGCTGCAAGGCGGGCGCCCACCTTTTTGGCCCTGCCATGCACACGGCTCTCCCACTACCACTCCCGTCCTCCTTTCCCTCACCTCCTCCAAATCACCAATGACCTCCTCACACTTGACCACCTGCCTGGCCACCCTCCTCCAACCCCTTCCTAACCACTCCACACGGCCACCACGCGGTGCAATGCCTCATCCCATTCCACCTTCACATGCTTCAGCCACACTCACAACAAGGGCCTAGCTTGCTTTCCTCCCCTCCTCACACCTTCCCACCAGAGCACCCACCCGCCTCCCACACCTGACTAACATGCACAGGTCCCCACAAAGAGCTGCAAGGCGCCCACCTTTTTGGCCCTGCCATGCACACGGCTCTCCCACTACCACTCCCGGCCTCCTTTCCCTCACCTCCTCCAAATCACCAATGACCTCCTCACACTTGACCACCTGCCTGGCCACCCTCCTCCAACCCCTTCCTAACCACTCCACACGGCCACCACGCGGCGCAATGCCTCATCACATTCCACCTTCACATGCTTCGGCCACACTCACAACAAGGGCCTAGCTCGCTTTCCTCCCCTCCTCACACCTTCCCACCAGAGCACCCATCCTCCTCCCACACCTGACTAACATGCACAGGTCCCCACAAAGAGCTGCAAGGCGCCCACCTTTTTGGCCCTGCCATGCACACGGCTCTCCCACTACCACTCCCGGCCTCCTTTCCCTCACCTCCTCCAAATCACCAATGACCTCCTCACACTTGACCACCCGCCTGGCCACCCTCCTCCAACCCCTTCCTAACCACTCCACACGGCCACCACGCGGCGCAATGCCTCATCCCATTCCACCTTCACATGCTTCGGCCACACTCACAACAAGGGCCTAGCTCGCTTTCCTCCCCTCCTCACACCTTCCCACCAGAGCACCCACCCTCCTCCCACACCTGACTAACATGCACAGGTCCCCACAAACAGCAACAAGGCGCCCACCTTTTTGGCCCTGCCATGCACACGGCTCTCCCACAACCACTCCCGTCCTCCTTTCCCTCACCTCCTCCAAATCACCAATGACCTCCTCACACTTGACCACCTGCCTGGCCACCCTCCTCCAACCCCTTCCTAACCACTCCACACGGCCACCAGGCGGTGCAATGCCTCATCCCATTCCACCTTCACATGCTTCGGCCACACTCACAACAAGGGCCTAGCTCGCTTTCCTCCCCTCCTCACACCTTCCCACCAGAGCACCCACCCTCCTCCCACACCTGACTAACATCTACAGGCCCCCACAAAGAGCTGCAAGGCGGGCGCCTACCTTTTTGGCCCTGCCATGCACACGGCTCTCCCACTACCACTCCCGGCCTCCTTTCCCTCACCTCCTCCAAATCACCAATGACCTCCTCACACTTGACCACCTGCCTGGCCACCCTCCTCCAACCCCTTCCTAACCACTCCACACGGCCACCACGCAGCGCAATGCCTCATCCCATTCCACCTTCACATGCTTCAGCCACACTCACAACAAGGGCCTAGCTCGCTTTCCTCCCCTCCTCACACCTTCCCACCAGAGCACCCACCCTCCTCCCACACCTGACTAACATGCACAGGTCCCCACAAACAGCAACAAGGCGCCCACCTTTTTGGCCCTGCCATGCACACAGCTCTCCCACTACCACTCCCGTCCTCCTTTCCCTCACCTCCTCCAAATCACCAATGACCTCCTCACACTTGACCACCTGCCTGGCCACCCTCCTCCAACCCCTTCCTAACCACTCCACACGGCCACCACGCGGCGCAATGCCTCATCCCATTCCACCTTCACATGGTCTAGGCCACACTCACAACAAGGGCCTAGCTCGCTTTCCTCCCCTCCTCATACCTTCCCACCAGAGCACCCACCCTCCTCCCACACCTGACTAACATGCACAGGTCCCCACAAAGAGCTGCAAGGCGGGCGCCCACCTTTTTGGCCCTGCCATGCACACGGCTCTCCCACTACCACTCCCGGCCTCCTTTCCCTCACCTCCTCCAAATCACCACTGACCTCCTCACACTTGACCACCCGCCTGGCCACCCTCCTCCAACCCCTTCCTAACCACTCCACACGGCCAAAAGGCTGTGCAATGCCTCATCCCATTCCACCTTCACATGCTTCGGCCACACTCACAACAAGGGCCTAGCTCGCTTTCCTCCCCTCCTCACACCTTCCCACCAGAGCACCCACCCTCCTCCCACACCTGACTAACATGCACAGGTCCCCACAAACAGCAACAAGGCGCCCACCTTTTTGGCCCTGCCATGCACACAGCTCTCCCACTACCACTCCCGGCCTCCTTTCCCTCACCTCCTCCAAATCACCAATGACCTCCTCACACTTGACCACCTGCCTGGCCACCCTCCTCCAACCCCTTCCTAACCACTCCACACGGCCACCACGCGGCGCAATGCCTCATCCCATTCCACCTTCACATGCTTCGGCCACACTCACAACAAGGGCCTAGCTCGCTTTCCTCCCCTCCTCACACCTTCCCACCAGAGCACCCACCCTCCTCCCACACCTGACTAACATGCATAGACCCCCGCAAACAGCAACAAGGCGCCTACCTTTTTGGCCCTGCCATGCACACGGCTCTCCCACTACCACTCCCGTCCTCCTTTCCCTCACCTCCTCCAAATCACCAATGACCTCCTCACACTTGACCACCTGCCTGGCCACCCTCCTCCAACCCCTTCCTAACCACTACACACGGCCACCACGCGGCGCAATGCCTCATCCCATTCCACCTTCACATGCTTCAGCCACACTCACAACAAGGGCCTAGCTCACTTTCCTCCCCTCCTCACACCTTCCCACCAGAGCACCCACCCTCCTCCCACACCTGACTAACATGCACAGGTCCCCGCAAACAGCAACAAGGCCCCCACTCTTTTCGCCCTACCATCCATACACCTCTCCCACAACCACTCCCGGCCTCCTTTCCCTCACCTCCTCCAAATCACCACTGACCTCCTCACACTTGACCACCTGCCTGGCCACCCTCCTCCAACCCCTTCCTAACCACTCCACACGGCCACCACGCGGCGCAATGCCTCATCCCATTCCACCTTCACATGCTTCAGCCACACTCACAACAAGGGCCTAGCTCGCTTTCCTCCCCTCCTCACACCTTCCCACCAGAGCACCCACCCTCCTCCCACACCTGACTAACATGCACAGGTCCCCACAAAGAGCTGCAAGGCGCCCACCTTTTTGGCCCTGCCATGCACACGGCTCTCCCACTACCACTCCCGGCCTCCTTTCCCTCACCTCCTCCAAATCACCACTGACCTCCTCACACTTGACCACCTGCCTGGCCACCCTCCTCCAACCCCTTCCTAACCACTCCACACGGCCACCACGCGGCGCAATGCCTCATCCCATTCCACCTTCACATGCTTCAGCCACACTCACAACAAGGGCCTAGCTCGCTTTCCTCCCCTCCTCACACCTTCCCACCAGAGCACCCACCCTCCTCCCACACCTGACTAACATGCATAGACCCCCGCAAACAGCAACAAGGCCCCCACTCTTTTCGCCCTACCATCCATACACCTCTCCCACAACCACTCCCGGCCTCCTTTCCCTCACCTCCTCCAAATCACCAATGACCTCCTCACACTTGACCACCTGCCTGGCCACCCTCCTCCAACCCCTTCCTAACCACTCCACACGGCCACCACGCGGTGCAATGCCTCATCCCATTCCACCTTCACATGCTTCGGCCACACTCACAACAAGGGCCTAGCTCGCTTTCCTCCCCTCCTCACACCTTCCCACCAGAGCACCCACCCTCCTCCCACACCTGACTAACATGCACAGGTCCCCACAAACAGCAACAAGGCGCCCACCTTTTTGGCCCTGCCATGCACACGGCTCTCCCACTACCACTCCCGGCCTCCTTTCCCTCACCTCCTCCAAATCACCAATGACCTCCTCACACTTGACCACCTGCCTGGCCACCCTCCTCCAACCCCTTCCTAACCACTCCACGCGGCCACCACGCGGTGCAATGCCTCATCCCATTCCACCTTCACATGCTTCGGCCACACTCACAACAAGGGCCTAGCTCGCTTTCCTCCCCTCCTCACACCTTCCCACCAGAGCACCCACCCTCCTCCCACACCTGACTAACATGCACAGGTCCCCACAAAGAGCTGCAAGGCGCCCACCTTTTTGGCCCTGCCATGCACACGGCTCTCCCACTACCACTCCCGGCCTCCTTTCCCTCACCTCCTCCAAATCACCAATGACCTCCTCACACTTGCCCACCTGCCTGGCCACCCTCCTCCAACCCCTTCCTAACCACTCCACACGGCCACCACGCGGCGCAATGCCTCATCCCATTCCACCTTCACATGCTTCGGCCACACTCACAACAAGGGCCTAGCTCGCTTTCCTCCCCTCCTCACACCTTCCCACCAGAGCACCCACCCTCCTCCCACACCTGACTAACATGCACAGGTCCCCACAAAGAGCTGCAAGGCGGGCGCCCACCTTTTTGGCCCTGCCATGCACACGGCTCTCCCACTACCACTCCCGGCCTCCTTTCCCTCACCTCCTCCAAATCACCACTGACCTCCTCACACTTGACCACCCGCCTGGCCACCCTCCTCCAACCCCTTCCTAACCACTCCACACGGCCACCACGCGGTGCAATGCCTCATCCCATTCCACCTTCACATGCTTCGGCCACACTCACAACAAGGGCCTAGCTCGCTTTCCTCCCCTCCTCACACCTTCCCACCAGAGCACCCACCCTCCTCCCACACCTGACTAACATGCACAGGTCCCCACAAAGAGCTGCAAGGCGGGCGCCCACCTTTTTGGCCCTGCCATGCACACGGCTCTCCCACTACCACTCCCGGCCTCCTTTCCCTCACCTCCTCCAAATCACCAATGACCTCCTCACACTTGACCACCTGCCTGGCCACCCTCCTCCAACCCCTTCCTAACCACTCCACACGGCTACCAGGCGGTGCAATGCCTCATCCCATTCCACCTTCACATGGTCTAGGCCACACTCACAACAAGGGCCTAGCTCGCTTTCCTCCCCTCCTCACACCTTCCCACCAGAGCACCCACCCTCCTCCCACACCTGACTAACATGCACAGGTCCCCACAAAGAGCTGCAAGGCGGGCGCCCACCTTTTTGGCCCTGCCATGCACACGGCTCTCCCACTACCACTCCCGGCCTCCTTTCCCTCACCTCCTCCAAATCACCAATGACATCCTCACACTTGCCCACCTGCCTGGCCACCCTCCTCCAACCCCTTCCTAACCACTCCACACGGCCACCACGCGGCGCAATGCCTCATCCCATTCCACCTTCACATGCTTCGGCCACACTCACAACAAGGGCCTAGCTCGCTTTCCTCCCCTCCTCACACCTTCCCACCAGAGCACCCATCCTCCTCCCACACCTGACTAACATGCACAGGTCCCCACAAAGAGCTGCAAGGCGCCCACCTTTTTGGCCCTGCCATGCACACGGCTCTCCCACTACCACTCCCGGCCTCCTTTCCCTCACCTCCTCCAAATCACCAATGACCTCCTCACACTTGACCACCCGCCTGGCCACCCTCCTCCAACCCCTTCCTAACCACTCCACACGGCCACCACGCGGCGCAATGCCTCATCCCATTCCACCTTCACATGCTTCGGCCACACTCACAACAAGGGCCTAGCTCGCTTTCCTCCCCTCCTCACACCTTCCCACCAGAGCACCCACCCTCCTCCCACACCTGACTAACATGCACAGGTCCCCACAAAGAGCTGCAAGGCGGGCGCCCACCTTTTTGGCCCTGCCATGCACACGGCTCTCCCACTACCACTCCCGTCCTCCTTTCCCTCACCTCCTCCAAATCACCACTGACCTCCTCACACTTGACCACCTGCCTGGCCACCCTCCTCCAACCCCTTCCTAACCACTCCACACGGCCACCACGCGGCGCAATGCCTCATCCCATTCCACCTTCACATGCTTCGGCCACACTCACAACAAGGGCCTAGCTCGCTTTCCTCCCCTCCTCACACCTTCCCACCAGAGCACCCACCCTCCTCCCACACCTGACTAACATCTACAGGCCCCCACAAAGAGCTGCAAGGCGGGCGCCTACCTTTTTGGCCCTGCCATGCACACGGCTCTCCCACTACCACTCCCGGCCTCCTTTCCCTCACCTCCTCCAAATCACCAATGACCTCCTCACACTTGACCACCTGCCTGGCCACCCTCCTCCAACCCCTTCCTAACCACTCCACACGGCCACCACGCGGTGCAATGCCTCATCCCATTCCACCTTCACATGCTTCGGCCACACTCACAACAAGGGCCTAGCTCGCTTTCCTCCCCTCCTCACACCTTCCCAACAGAGCACCCACCCTCCTTCCACACCTGACTAACATGCACAGGTCCCCACAAAGAGCTGCAAGGCGCCCACCTTTTTGGCCCTGCCATGCACACGGCTCTCCCACTACCACTCCCGGCCTCCTTTCCCTCACCTCCTCCAAATCACCAATGACCTCCTCACACTTGCCCACCTGCCTGGCCACCCTCCTCCAACCCCTTCCTAACCACTCCACACGGCCACCACGCGGCGCAATGCCTCATCCCATTCCACCTTCACATGCTTCGGCCACACTCACAACAAGGGCCTAGCTCGCTTTCCTCCCCTCCTCACACCTTCCCACCAGAGCACCCACCCTCCTCCCACACCTGACTAACATGCACAGGTCCCCACAAAGAGCTGCAAGGCGGGCGCCCACCTTTTTGGCCCTGCCATGCACACGGCTCTCCCACTACCACTCCCGGCCTCCTTTCCCTCACCTCCTCCAAATCACCACTGACCTCCTCACACTTGACCACCCGCCTGGCCACCCTCCTCCAACCCCTTCCTAACCACTCCACAGGGCCAACAGGCGGTGCAATGCCTCATCCCATTCCACCTTCACATGCTTCGGCCACACTCACAACAAGGGCCTAGCTCGCTTTCCTCCCCTCCTCACACCTTCCCACCAGAGCACCCACCCTCCTCCCACACCTGACTAACATGCACAGGTCCCCACAAACAGCAACAAGGCCCCCACCTTTTTGGCCCTGCCATGCACACAGCTCTCCCACTACCACTCCCGTCCTCCTTTCCCTCACCTCCTCCAAATCACCAATGACCTCCTCACACTTGACCACCTGCCTGGCCACCCTCCTCCAACCCCTTCCTAACCACTCCACACGGCCACCACGCGGCGCAATGCCTCATCCCATTCCACCTTCACATGCTTCGGCCACACTCACAACAAGGGCCTAGCTCGCTTTCCTCCCCTCCTCACACCTTCCCACCAGAGCACCCACCCTCCTCCCACACCTGACTAACATGCACAGGTCCCCACAAAGAGCTGCAAGGCGGGCGCCCACCTTTTTGGCCCTGCCATGCACACGGCTCTCCCACTACCACTCCCGGCCTCCTTTCCCTCACCTCCTCCAAATCACCAATGACCTCCTCACACTTGACCACCTGCCTGGCCACCCTCCTCCAACCCCTTCCTAACCACTCCACACGGCCAACAGGCTGTGCAAGGCCTCATCCCATTCCACCTTCACATGCTTCGGCCACACTCACAACAAGGGCCTAGCTCGCTTTCCTCCCCTCCTCACACCTTCCCACCAGAGCACCCACCCTCCTCCCACACCTGACTAACATGCACAGGTCCCCACAAACAGCAACAAGGCCCCCACCTTTTTGGCCCTGCCATGCACACAGCTCTCCCACTACCACTCCCGTCCTCCTTTCCCTCACCTCCTCCAAATCACCAATGACCTCCTCACACTTGACCACCTGCCTGGCCACCCTCCTCCAACCCCTTCCTAACCACTCCACACGGCCACCAGGCGGCGCAATGCCTCATCCCATTCCACCTTCACATGCTTCGGCCACACTCACAACAAGGGCCTAGCTCGCTTTCCTCCCCTCCTCACACCTTCCCACCAGAGCACCCACCCTCCTCCCACACCTGACTAACATGCACAGGTCCCCACAAAGAGCTGCAAGGCGGGCGCCCACCTTTTTGGCCCTGCCATGCACACGGCTCTCCCACTACCACTCCCGGCCTCCTTTCCCTCACCTCCTCCAAATCACCAATGACCTCCTCACACTTGCCCACCCGCCTGGCCACCCTCCTCCAACCCCTTCCTAACCACTCCACACGGCCACCACGCGGCGCAATGCCTCATCCCATTCCACCTTCACATGGTCTAGGCCACACTCACAAGGGCCTAGCTCGCTTTCCTCCCCTCCTCACACCTTCCCACCAGAGCACCCACCCGCCTCCCACACCTGACTAACATGCACAGGTCCCCACAAAGAGCTGCAAGGCGCCCACCTTTTTGGCCCTGCCATGCACACGGCTCTCCCACAACCACTCCCGGCCTCCTTTCCCTCACCTCCTCCAAATCACCACTGACCTCCTCACACTTGACCACCTGCCTGGCCACCCTCCTCCAACCCCTTCCTAACCACTCCACACGGCCACCACGCGGCGCAATGCCTCATCCCATTCCACCTTCACATGCTTCGGCCACACTCACAACAAGGGCCTAGCTCGCTTTCCTCCCCTCCTCACACCTTCCCACCAGAGCACCCATCCTCCTCCCACACCTGACTAACATGCACAGGTCCCCACAAAGAGCTGCAAGGCGCCCACCTTTTTGGCCCTGCCATGCACACGGCTCTCCCACTACCACTCCCGTCCTCCTTTCCCTCACCTCCTCCAAATCACCAATGACCTCCTCACACTTGACCACCCGCCTGGCCACCCTCCTCCAACCCCTTCCTAACCACTCCACACGGCCACCAGGTGGTGCAATGCCTCATCCCATTCCACCTTCACATGCTTCGGCCACACTCACAACAAGGGCCTAGCTCGCTTTCCTCCCCTCCTCACACCTTCCCACCAGAGCACCCACCCTCCTCCCACACCTGACTAACATGCATAGACCCCCGCAAACAGCAACAAGGCCCCCACTCTTTTCGCCCTACCATCCATACACCTCTCCCACAACCACTCCCGGCCTCCTTTCCCTCACCTCCTCCAAATCACCAATGACCTCCTCACACTTGACCACCTGCCTGGCCACCCTCCTCCAACCCCTTCCTAACCACTCCACACGGCCACCACGCGGCGCAATGCCTCATCCCATTCCACCTTCACATGCTTCGGCCACACTCACAACAAGGGCCTAGCTCGCTTTCCTCCCCTCCTCACACCTTCCCACCAGAGCACCCACCCGCCTCCCACACCTGACTAACATCTACAGGCCCCCACAAAGAGCTGCAAGGCGGGCGCCTACCTTTTTGGCCCTGCCATGCACACGGCTCTCCCACTACCACTCCCGGCCTCCTTTCCCTCACCTCCTCCAAATCACCAATGACCTCCTCACACTTGACCACCTGCCTGGCCACCCTCCTCCAACCCCTTCCTAACCACTCCACACGGCCACCACGCGGTGCAATGCCTCATCCCATTCCACCTTCACATGCTTCGGCCACACTCACAACAAGGGCCTAGCTCGCTTTCCTCCCCTCCTCACACCTTCCCACCAGAGCACCCACCCTCCTCCCACACCTGACTAACATGCACAGGTCCCCACAAAGAGCTGCAAGGCGGGCGCCCACCTTTTTGGCCCTGCCATGCACACGGCTCTCCCACTACCACTCCCGTCCTCCTTTCCCTCACCTCCTCCAAATCACCAATGACCTCCTCACACTTGACCACCTGCCTGGCCACCCTCCTCCAACCCCTTCCTAACCACTCCACACGGCCACCAGGCGGCGCAATGCCTCATCCCATTCCACCTTCACATGCTTCAGCCACACTCACAACAAGGGCCTAGCTCGCTTTCCTCCCCTCCTCACACCTTCCCACCAGAGCACCCACCCTCCTCCCACACCTGACTAACATGCACAGGTCCCCACAAAGAGCTGCAAGGCGCCCACCTTTTTGGCCCTGCCATGCACACGGCTCTCCCACTACCACTCCCGGCCTCCTTTCCCTCACCTCCTCCAAATCACCACTGACCTCCTCACACTTGACCACCTGCCTGGCCACCCTCCTCCAACCCCTTCCTAACCACTCCACACGGCCACCACGCGGCGCAATGCCTCATCCCATTCCACCTTCACATGCTTCGGCCACACTCACAACAAGGGCCTAGCTCGCTTTCCTCCCCTCCTCACACCTTCCCACCAGAGCACCCATCCTCCTCCCACACCTGACTAACATGCACAGGTCCCCACAAAGAGCTGCAAGGCGCCCACCTTTTTGGCCCTGCCATGCACACGGCTCTCCCACTACCACTCCCGTCCTCCTTTCCCTCACCTCCTCCAAATCACCAATGACCTCCTCACACTTGACCACCTGCCTGGCCACCCTCCTCCAACCCCTTCCTAACCACTCCACACGGCCACCAGGCGGTGCAATGCCTCATCCCATTACACCTTCACATGCTTCGGCCACACTCACAACAAGGGCCTAGCTCGCTTTCCTCCCCTCCTCACACCTTCCCACCAGAGCACCCACCCTCCTCCCACACCTGACTAACATGCACAGGTCCCCACAAAGAGCTGCAAGGCGCCCACCTTTTTGGCCCTGCCATACACACGGCTCTCCCACTACCACTCCCGGCCTCCTTTCCCTCACCTCCTCCAAATCACCACTGACCTCCTCACACTTGACCACCTGCCTGGCCACCCTCCTCCAACCCCTTCCTAACCACTCCACACGGCCACCACGCGGTGCAATGCCTCATCCCATTCCACCTTCACATGCTTCGGCCACACTCACAACAAGGGCCTAGCTCGCTTTCCTCCCCTCCTCACACCTTCCCAACAGAGCACCCACCCTCCTTCCACACCTGACTAACATGCACAGGTCCCCACAAAGAGCTGCAAGGCGCCCACCTTTTTGGCCCTGCCATGCACACGGCTCTCCCACTACCACTCCCGGCCTCCTTTCCCTCACCTCCTCCAAATCACCAATGACCTCCTCACACTTGCCCACCTGCCTGGCCACCCTCCTCCAACCCCTTCCTAACCACTCCACACGGCCACCACGCGGCGCAATGCCTCATCCCATTCCACCTTCACATGCTTCGGCCACACTCACAACAAGGGCCTAGCTCGCTTTCCTCCCCTCCTCACACCTTCCCACCAGAGCACCCACCCTCCTCCCACACCTGACTAACATGCACAGGTCCCCACAAAGAGCTGCAAGGCGGGCGCCCACCTTTTTGGCCCTGCCATGCACACGGCTCTCCCACGACCACTCCCGGCCTCCTTTCCCTCACCTCCTCCAAATCACCACTGACCTCCTCACACTTGACCACCCGCCTGGCCACCCTCCTCCAACCCCTTCCTAACCACTCCACAGGGCCAACAGGCGGTGCAATGCCTCATCCCATTCCACCTTCACATGCTTCGGCCACACTCACAACAAGGGCCTAGCTCGCTTTCCTCCCCTCCTCACACCTTCCCACCAGAGCACCCACCCTCCTCCCACACCTGACTAACATGCACAGGTCCCCACAAACAGCAACAAGGCGCCCACCTTTTTGGCCCTGCCATGCACACAGCTCTCCCACTACCACTCCCGTCCTCCTTTCCCTCACCTCCTCCAAATCACCAATGACCTCCTCACACTTGACCACCTGCCTGGCCACCCTCCTCCAACCCCTTCCTAACCACTCCACACGGCCACCACGCGGCGCAATGCCTCATCCCATTCCACCTTCACATGCTTCGGCCACACTCACAACAAGGGCCTAGCTCGCTTTCCTCCCCTCCTCACACCTTCCCACCAGAGCACCCACCCTCCTCCCACACCTGACTAACATGCACAGGTCCCCACAAAGAGCTGCAAGGCGGGCGCCCACCTTTTTGGCCCTGCCATGCACACGGCTCTCCCACTACCACTCCCGGCCTCCTTTCCCTCACCTCCTCCAAATCACCAATGACCTCCTCACACTTGACCACCTGCCTGGCCACCCTCCTCCAACCCCTTCCTAACCACTCCACACGGCCAACAGGCTGTGCAAGGCCTCATCCCATTCCACCTTCACATGCTTCGGCCACACTCACAACAAGGGCCTAGCTCGCTTTCCTCCCCTCCTCACACCTTCCCACCAGAGCACCCACCCTCCTCCCACACCTGACTAACATGCACAGGTCCCCACAAACAGCAACAAGGCCCCCACCTTTTTGGCCCTGCCATGCACACAGCTCTCCCACTACCACTCCCGTCCTCCTTTCCCTCACCTCCTCCAAATCACCAATGACCTCCTCACACTTGACCACCTGCCTGGCCACCCTCCTCCAACCCCTTCCTAACCACTCCACACGGCCACCACGCGGCGCAATGCCTCATCCCATTCCACCTTCACATGCTTCGGCCACACTCACAACAAGGGCCTAGCTCGCTTTCCTCCCCTCCTCACACCTTCCCACCAGAGCACCCACCCTCCTCCCACACCTGACTAACATGCACAGGTCCCCACAAAGAGCTGCAAGGCGGGCGCCCACCTTTTTGGCCCTGCCATGCACACGGCTCTCCCACTACCACTCCCGGCCTCCTTTCCCTCACCTCCTCCAAATCACCAATGACCTCCTCACACTTGCCCACCCGCCTGGCCACCCTCCTCCAACCCCTTCCTAACCACTCCACACGGCCACCACGCGGCGCAATGCCTCATCCCATTCCACCTTCACATGGTCTAGGCCACACTCACAAGGGCCTAGCTCGCTTTCCTCCCCTCCTCACACCTTCCCACCAGAGCACCCACCCGCCTCCCACACCTGACTAACATGCACAGGTCCCCACAAAGAGCTGCAAGGCGCCCACCTTTTTGGCCCTGCCATGCACACGGCTCTCCCACAACCACTCCCGGCCTCCTTTCCCTCACCTCCTCCAAATCACCACTGACCTCCTCACACTTGACCACCTGCCTGGCCACCCTCCTCCAACCCCTTCCTAACCACTCCACACGGCCACCACGCGGCGCAATGCCTCATCCCATTCCACCTTCACATGCTTCGGCCACACTCACAACAAGGGCCTAGCTCGCTTTCCTCCCCTCCTCACACCTTCCCACCAGAGCACCCATCCTCCTCCCACACCTGACTAACATGCACAGGTCCCCACAAAGAGCTGCAAGGCGCCCACCTTTTTGGCCCTGCCATGCACACGGCTCTCCCACTACCACTCCCGTCCTCCTTTCCCTCACCTCCTCCAAATCACCAATGACCTCCTCACACTTGACCACCCGCCTGGCCACCCTCCTCCAACCCCTTCCTAACCACTCCACACGGCCACCAGGTGGTGCAATGCCTCATCCCATTCCACCTTCACATGCTTCGGCCACACTCACAACAAGGGCCTAGCTCGCTTTCCTCCCCTCCTCACACCTTCCCACCAGAGCACCCACCCTCCTCCCACACCTGACTAACATGCATAGACCCCCGCAAACAGCAACAAGGCCCCCACTCTTTTCGCCCTACCATCCATACACCTCTCCCACAACCACTCCCGGCCTCCTTTCCCTCACCTCCTCCAAATCACCAATGACCTCCTCACACTTGACCACCTGCCTGGCCACCCTCCTCCAACCCCTTCCTAACCACTCCACACGGCCACCACGCGGCGCAATGCCTCATCCCATTCCACCTTCACATGCTTCGGCCACACTCACAACAAGGGCCTAGCTCGCTTTCCTCCCCTCCTCACACCTTCCCACCAGAGCACCCACCCGCCTCCCACACCTGACTAACATCTACAGGCCCCCACAAAGAGCTGCAAGGCGGGCGCCTACCTTTTTGGCCCTGCCATGCACACGGCTCTCCCACTACCACTCCCGGCCTCCTTTCCCTCACCTCCTCCAAATCACCAATGACCTCCTCACACTTGACCACCTGCCTGGCCACCCTCCTCCAACCCCTTCCTAACCACTCCACACGGCCACCACGCGGTGCAATGCCTCATCCCATTCCACCTTCACATGCTTCGGCCACACTCACAACAAGGGCCTAGCTCGCTTTCCTCCCCTCCTCACACCTTCCCACCAGAGCACCCACCCTCCTCCCACACCTGACTAACATGCACAGGTCCCCACAAAGAGCTGCAAGGCGGGCGCCCACCTTTTTGGCCCTGCCATGCACACGGCTCTCCCACTACCACTCCCGTCCTCCTTTCCCTCACCTCCTCCAAATCACCAATGACCTCCTCACACTTGACCACCTGCCTGGCCACCCTCCTCCAACCCCTTCCTAACCACTCCACACGGCCACCAGGCGGCGCAATGCCTCATCCCATTCCACCTTCACATGCTTCAGCCACACTCACAACAAGGGCCTAGCTCGCTTTCCTCCCCTCCTCACACCTTCCCACCAGAGCACCCACCCTCCTCCCACACCTGACTAACATGCACAGGTCCCCACAAAGAGCTGCAAGGCGCCCACCTTTTTGGCCCTGCCATGCACACGGCTCTCCCACTACCACTCCCGGCCTCCTTTCCCTCACCTCCTCCAAATCACCACTGACCTCCTCACACTTGACCACCTGCCTGGCCACCCTCCTCCAACCCCTTCCTAACCACTCCACACGGCCACCACGCGGCGCAATGCCTCATCCCATTCCACCTTCACATGCTTCGGCCACACTCACAACAAGGGCCTAGCTCGCTTTCCTCCCCTCCTCACACCTTCCCACCAGAGCACCCATCCTCCTCCCACACCTGACTAACATGCACAGGTCCCCACAAAGAGCTGCAAGGCGCCCACCTTTTTGGCCCTGCCATGCACACGGCTCTCCCACTACCACTCCCGTCCTCCTTTCCCTCACCTCCTCCAAATCACCAATGACCTCCTCACACTTGACCACCTGCCTGGCCACCCTCCTCCAACCCCTTCCTAACCACTCCACACGGCCACCAGGCGGTGCAATGCCTCATCCCATTACACCTTCACATGCTTCGGCCACACTCACAACAAGGGCCTAGCTCGCTTTCCTCCCCTCCTCACACCTTCCCACCAGAGCACCCACCCTCCTCCCACACCTGACTAACATGCACAGGTCCCCACAAAGAGCTGCAAGGCGCCCACCTTTTTGGCCCTGCCATACACACGGCTCTCCCACTACCACTCCCGGCCTCCTTTCCCTCACCTCCTCCAAATCACCAATGACCTCCTCACACTTGACCACCTGCCTGGCCACCCTCCTCCAACCCCTTCCTAACCACTCCACACGGCCACCACGCGGCGCAATGCCTCATCCCATTCCACCTTCACATGCTTCGGCCACACTCACAACAAGGGCCTAGCTCGCTTTCCTCCCCTCCTCACACCTTCCCACCAGAGCACCCACCCTCCTCCCACACCTGACTAACATGCACAGGTCCCCACAAA
Organism: Struthio camelus; assembly: GCF_040807025.1. Lineage (NCBI taxonomy): Eukaryota > Metazoa > Chordata > Aves > Struthioniformes > Struthionidae > Struthio > Struthio camelus. The sequence continues at coordinate 1,454,236 of NW_027182620.1, forward strand.
GAGCTGCAAGGCGCCCACCTTTTTGGCCCTGCCATGCACACGGCTCTCCCACTACCACTCCCGGCCTCCTTTCCCTCACCTCCTCCAAATCACCAATGACCTCCTCACACTTGACCACCTGCCTGGCCACCCTCCTCCAACCCCTTCCTAACCACTCCACACGGCCACCACGCGGCGCAATGCCTCATCCCATTCCACCTTCACATGCTTCGGCCACACTCACAACAAGGGCCTAGCTCGCTTTCCTCCCCTCCTCACACCTTCCCACCAGAGCACCCACCCTCCTCCCACACCTGACTAACATGCACAGGTCCCCACAAAGAGCTGCAAGGCGGGCGCCCACCTTTTTGGCCCTGCCATGCACACGGCTCTCCCACGACCACTCCCGGCCTCCTTTCCCTCACCTCCTCCAAATCACCACTGACCTCCTCACACTTGACCACCCGCCTGGCCACCCTCCTCCAACCCCTTCCTAACCACTCCACACGGCCAACAGGCTGTGCAATGCCTCATCCCATTCCACCTTCACATGCTTCGGCCACACTCACAACAAGGGCCTAGCTCGCTTTCCTCCCCTCCTCACACCTTCCCACCAGAGCACCCACCCTCCTCCCACACCTGACTAACATGCACAGGTCCCCACAAACAGCAACAAGGCGCCCACCTTTTTGGCCCTGCCATGCACACAGCTCTCCCACTACCACTCCCGTCCTCCTTTCCCTCACCTCCTCCAAATCACCAATGACCTCCTCACACTTGCCCACCTGCCTGGCCACCCTCCTCCAACCCCTTCCTAACCACTCCACACGGCCACCACGCGGCGCAATGCCTCATCCCATTCCACCTTCACATGCTTCGGCCACACTCACAACAAGGGCCTAGCTCGCTTTCCTCCCCTCCTCACACCTTCCCACCAGAGCACCCACCCTCCTCCCACACCTGACTAACATGCACAGGTCCCCACAAAGAGCTGCAAGGCGGGCGCCCACCTTTTTGGCCCTGCCATGCACACGGCTCTCCCACTACCACTCCCGGCCTCCTTTCCCTCACCTCCTCCAAATCACCAATGACCTCCTCACACTTGACCACCTGCCTGGCCACCCTCCTCCAACCCCTTCCTAACCACTCCACACGGCCACCACGCGGCGCAATGCCTCATCCCATTCCACCTTCACATGCTTCAGCCACACTCACAACAAGGGCCTAGCTCGCTTTCCTCCCCTCCTCACACCTTCCCACCAGAGCACCCACCCGCCTCCCACACCTGACTAACATGCACAGGTCCCCACAAAGAGCTGCAAGGCGCCCACCTTTTTGGCCCTGCCATGCACACGGCTCTCCCACTACCACTCCCGGCCTCCTTTCCCTCACCTCCTCCAAATCACCAATGACCTCCTCACACTTGACCACCTGCCTGGCCACCCTCCTCCAACCCCTTCCTAACCACTCCACACGGCCACCACGCGGCGCAATGCCTCATCACATTCCACCTTCACATGCTTCGGCCACACTCACAACAAGGGCCTAGCTCGCTTTCCTCCCCTCCTCACACCTTCCCACCAGAGCACCCATCCTCCTCCCACACCTGACTAACATGCACAGGTCCCCACAAAGAGCTGCAAGGCGCCCACCTTTTTGGCCCTGCCATGCACACGGCTCTCCCACTACCACTCCCGGCCTCCTTTCCCTCACCTCCTCCAAATCACCAATGACCTCCTCACACTTGACCACCCGCCTGGCCACCCTCCTCCAACCCCTTCCTAACCACTCCACAGGGCCAACAGGCGGTGCAATGCCTCATCCCATTCCACCTTCACATGCTTCGGCCACACTCACAACAAGGGCCTAGCTCGCTTTCCTCCCCTCCTCACACCTTCCCACCAGAGCACCCACCCTCCTCCCACACCTGACTAACATGCACAGGTCCCCACAAACAGCAACAAGGCGCCCACCTTTTTGGCCCTGCCATGCACACAGCTCTCCCACTACCACTCCCGTCCTCCTTTCCCTCACCTCCTCCAAATCACCAATGACCTCCTCACACTTGACCACCTGCCTGGCCACCCTCCTCCAACCCCTTCCTAACCACTCCACACGGCCACCACGCGGCGCAATGCCTCATCCCATTCCACCTTCACATGCTTCGGCCACACTCACAACAAGGGCCTAGCTCGCTTTCCTCCCCTCCTCACACCTTCCCACCAGAGCAACCACCCTCCTCCCACACCTGACTAACATGCACAGACCCCCACAAAGAGCTGCAAGGCGGGCGCCCACCTTTTTGGCCCTGCCATGCACACGGCTCTCCCACTACCACTCCCGTCCTCCTTTCCCTCACCTCCTCCAAATCACCAATGACCTCCTCACACTTGACCACCCGCCTGGCCACCCTCCTCCAACCCCTTCCTAACCACTCCACACGGCCAACAGGCTGTGCAATGCCTCATCCCATTCCACCTTCACATGCTTCGGCCACACTCACAACAAGGGCCTAGCTCGCTTTCCTCCCCTCCTCACACCTTCCCACCAGAGCACCCACCCTCCTCCCACACCTGACTAACATGCACAGGTCCCCACAAACAGCAACAAGGCGCCCACCTTTTTGGCCCTGCCATGCACACAGCTCTCCCACTACCACTCCCGTCCTCCTTTCCCTCACCTCCTCCAAATCACCAATGACCTCCTCACACTTGACCACCTGCCTGGCCACCCTCCTCCAACCCCTTCCTAACCACTCCACACGGCCACCACGCGGCGCAATGCCTCATCCCATTCCACCTTCACATGCTTCGGCCACACTCACAACAAGGGCCTAGCTCGCTTTCCTCCCCTCCTCACACCTTCCCACCAGAGCACCCACCCTCCTCCCACACCTGACTAACATGCACAGGTCCCCACAAAGAGCTGCAAGGCGGGCGCCCACCTTTTTGGCCCTGCCATGCACACGGCTCTCCCACTACCACTCCCGTCCTCCTTTCCCTCACCTCCTCCAAATCACCACTGACCTCCTCACACTTGACCACCTGCCTGGCCACCCTCCTCCAACCCCTTCCTAACCACTCCACACGGCCAACAGGCTGTGCAAGGCCTCATCCCATTCCACCTTCACATGCTTCGGCCACACTCACAACAAGGGCCTAGCTCGCTTTCCTCCCCTCCTCACACCTTCCCACCAGAGCACCCACCCTCCTCCCACACCTGACTAACATGCACAGGTCCCCACAAACAGCAACAAGGCGCCCACCTTTTTGGCCCTGCCATGCACACAGCTCTCCCACTACCACTCCCGTCCTCCTTTCCCTCACCTCCTCCAAATCACCAATGACCTCCTCACACTTGACCACCTGCCTGGCCACCCTCCTCCAACCCCTTCCTAACCACTCCACACGGCCACCACGCGGCGCAATGCCTCATCCCATTCCACCTTCACATGCTTCGGCCACACTCACAACAAGGGCCTAGCTCGCTTTCCTCCCCTCCTCACACCTTCCCACCAGAGCACCCACCCTCCTCCCACACCTGACTAACATGCACAGGTCCCCACAAAGAGCTGCAAGGCGGGCGCCCACCTTTTTGGCCCTGCCATGCACACGGCTCTCCCACTACCACTCCCGGCCTCCTTTCCCTCACCTCCTCCAAATCACCAATGACCTCCTCACACTTGCCCACCCGCCTGGCCACCCTCCTCCAACCCCTTCCTAACCACTCCACACGGCCACCACGCGGCGCAATGCCTCATCCCATTCCACCTTCACATGGTCTAGGCCACACTCACAAGGGCCTAGCTCGCTTTCCTCCCCTCCTCACACCTTCCCACCAGAGCACCCACCCGCCTCCCACACCTGACTAACATGCACAGGTCCCCACAAAGAGCTGCAAGGCGCCCACCTTTTTGGCCCTGCCATGCACACGGCTCTCCCACTACCACTCCCGGCCTCCTTTCCCTCACCTCCTCCAAATCACCAATGACCTCCTCACACTTGCCCACCTGCCTGGCCACCCTCCTCCAACCCCTTCCTAACCACTCCACACGGCCACCACGCGGCGCAATGCCTCATCCCATTCCACCTTCACATGCTTCGGCCACACTCACAACAAGGGCCTAGCTCGCTTTCCTCCCCTCCTCACACCTTCCCACCAGAGCACCCATCCTCCTCCCACACCTGACTAACATGCACAGGTCCCCACAAAGAGCTGCAAGGCGCCCACCTTTTTGGCCCTGCCATGCACACGGCTCTCCCACTACCACTCCCGGCCTCCTTTCCCTCACCTCCTCCAAATCACCAATGACCTCCTCACACTTGACCACCCGCCTGGCCACCCTCCTCCAACCCCTTCCTAACCACTCCACAGGGCCAACAGGCGGTGCAATGCCTCATCCCATTCCACCTTCACATGCTTCGGCCACACTCACAACAAGGGCCTAGCTCGCTTTCCTCCCCTCCTCACACCTTCCCACCAGAGCACCCACCCTCCTCCCACACCTGACTAACATGCACAGGTCCCCACAAACAGCAACAAGGCGCCCACCTTTTTGGCCCTGCCATGCACACAGCTCTCCCACTACCACTCCCGTCCTCCTTTCCCTCACCTCCTCCAAATCACCAATGACCTCCTCACACTTGACCACCTGCCTGGCCACCCTCCTCCAACCCCTTCCTAACCACTCCACACGGCCACCACGCGGCGCAATGCCTCATCCCATTCCACCTTCACATGCTTCGGCCACACTCACAACAAGGGCCTAGCTCGCTTTCCTCCCCTCCTCACACCTTCCCACCAGAGCACCCACCCTCCTCCCACACCTGACTAACATGCACAGACCCCCACAAAGAGCTGCAAGGCGGGCGCCCACCTTTTTGGCCCTGCCATGCACACGGCTCTCCCACTACCACTCCCGTCCTCCTTTCCCTCACCTCCTCCAAATCACCAATGACCTCCTCACACTTGACCACCCGCCTGGCCACCCTCCTCCAACCCCTTCCTAACCACTCCACACGGCCAACAGGCTGTGCAATGCCTCATCCCATTCCACCTTCACATGCTTCGGCCACACTCACAACAAGGGCCTAGCTCGCTTTCCTCCCCTCCTCACACCTTCCCACCAGAGCACCCACCCTCCTCCCACACCTGACTAACATGCACAGGTCCCCACAAACAGCAACAAGGCGCCCACCTTTTTGGCCCTGCCATGCACACAGCTCTCCCACTACCACTCCCGTCCTCCTTTCCCTCACCTCCTCCAAATCACCAATGACCTCCTCACACTTGACCACCTGCCTGGCCACCCTCCTCCAACCCCTTCCTAACCACTCCACACGGCCACCACGCGGCGCAATGCCTCATCCCATTCCACCTTCACATGCTTCGGCCACACTCACAACAAGGGCCTAGCTCGCTTTCCTCCCCTCCTCACACCTTCCCACCAGAGCACCCACCCTCCTCCCACACCTGACTAACATGCACAGGTCCCCACAAAGAGCTGCAAGGCGGGCGCCCACCTTTTTGGCCCTGCCATGCACACGGCTCTCCCACTACCACTCCCGTCCTCCTTTCCCTCACCTCCTCCAAATCACCACTGACCTCCTCACACTTGACCACCTGCCTGGCCACCCTCCTCCAACCCCTTCCTAACCACTCCACACGGCCAACAGGCTGTGCAAGGCCTCATCCCATTCCACCTTCACATGCTTTGGCCACACTCACAACAAGGGCCTAGCTCGCTTTCCTCCCCTCCTCACACCTTCCCACCAGAGCACCCACCCTCCTCCCACACCTGACTAACATGCACAGGTCCCCACAAACAGCAACAAGGCGCCCACCTTTTTGGCCCTGCCATGCACACAGCTCTCCCACTACCACTCCCGTCCTCCTTTCCCTCACCTCCTCCAAATCACCAATGACCTCCTCACACTTGACCACCTGCCTGGCCACCCTCCTCCAACCCCTTCCTAACCACTCCACACGGCCACCACGCGGCGCAATGCCTCATCCCATTCCACCTTCACATGCTTCGGCCACACTCACAACAAGGGCCTAGCTCACTTTCCTCCCCTCCTCACACCTTCCCACCAGAGCACCCACCCTCCTCCCACACCTGACTAACATGCACAGGTCCCCACAAAGAGCTGCAAGGCGGGCGCCCACCTTTTTGGCCCTGCCATGCACACGGCTCTCCCACTACCACTCCCGGCCTCCTTTCCCTCACCTCCTCCAAATCACCAATGACCTCCTCACACTTGCCCACCCGCCTGGCCACCCTCCTCCAACCCCTTCCTAACCACTCCACACGGCCACCACGCGGCGCAATGCCTCATCCCATTCCACCTTCACATGGTCTAGGCCACACTCACAAGGGCCTAGCTCGCTTTCCTCCCCTCCTCACACCTTCCCACCAGAGCACCCACCCGCCTCCCACACCTGACTAACATGCACAGGTCCCCACAAAGAGCTGCAAGGCGCCCACCTTTTTGGCCCTGCCATGCACACGGCTCTCCCACTACCACTCCCGGCCTCCTTTCCCTCACCTCCTCCAAATCACCAATGACCTCCTCACACTTGCCCACCTGCCTGGCCACCCTCCTCCAACCCCTTCCTAACCACTCCACACGGCCACCACGCGGCGCAATGCCTCATCCCATTCCACCTTCACATGCTTCGGCCACACTCACAACAAGGGCCTAGCTCGCTTTCCTCCCCTCCTCACACCTTCCCACCAGAGCACCCATCCTCCTCCCACACCTGACTAACATGCACAGGTCCCCACAAAGAGCTGCAAGGCGCCCACCTTTTTGGCCCTGCCATGCACACGGCTCTCCCACTACCACTCCCGGCCTCCTTTCCCTCACCTCCTCCAAATCACCAATGACCTCCTCACACTTGACCACCCGCCTGGCCACCCTCCTCCAACCCCTTCCTAACCACTCCACACGGCCACCACGCGGTGCAATGCCTCATCCCATTCCACCTTCACATGCTTCGGCCACACTCACAACAAGGGCCTAGCTCGCTTTCCTCCCCTCCTCACACCTTCCCACCAGAGCACCCACCCTCCTCCCACACCTGACTAACATGCACAGGTCCCCACAAACAGCAACAAGGCGCCCACTCTTTTCGCCCTACCATCCATACACCTCTCCCACAACCACTCCCGGCCTCCTTTCCCTCACCTCCTCCAAATCACCAATGACCTCCTCACACTTGACCACCTGCCTGGCCACCCTCCTCCAACCCCTTCCTAACCACTCCACACGGCCACCACGCGGCGCAATGCCTCATCCCATTCCACCTTCACATGCTTCGGCCACACTCACAACAAGGGCCTAGCTCGCTTTCCTCCCCTCCTCACACCTTCCCACCAGAGCACCCACCCGCCTCCCACACCTGACTAACATCTACAGGCCCCCACAAAGAGCTGCAAGGCGGGCGCCTACCTTTTTGGCCCTGCCATGCACACGGCTCTCCCACTACCACTCCCGGCCTCCTTTCCCTCACCTCCTCCAAATCACCAATGACCTCCTCACACTTGACCACCTGCCTGGCCACCCTCCTCCAACCCCTTCCTAACCACTCCACACGGCCACCACGCGGTGCAATGCCTCATCCCATTCCACCTTCACATGCTTCGGCCACACTCACAACAAGGGCCTAGCTCGCTTTCCTCCCCTCCTCACACCTTCCCACCAGAGCACCCACCCTCCTCCCACACCTGACTAACATGCACAGGTCCCCACAAAGAGCTGCAAGGCGGGCGCCCACCTTTTTGGCCCTGCCATGCACACGGCTCTCCCACTACCACTCCCGTCCTCCTTTCCCTCACCTCCTCCAAATCACCAATGACCTCCTCACACTTGACCACCTGCCTGGCCACCCTCCTCCAACCCCTTCCTAACCACTCCACACGGCCACCAGGCGGCGCAATGCCTCATCCCATTCCACCTTCACATGCTTCAGCCACACTCACAACAAGGGCCTAGCTCGCTTTCCTCCCCTCCTCACACCTTCCCACCAGAGCACCCACCCTCCTCCCACACCTGACTAACATGCACAGGTCCCCACAAAGAGCTGCAAGGCGCCCACCTTTTTGGCCCTGCCATGCACACGGCTCTCCCACTACCACTCCCGGCCTCCTTTCCCTCACCTCCTCCAAATCACCACTGACCTCCTCACACTTGACCACCTGCCTGGCCACCCTCCTCCAACCCCTTCCTAACCACTCCACACGGCCACCACGCGGCGCAATGCCTCATCCCATTCCACCTTCACATGCTTCGGCCACACTCACAACAAGGGCCTAGCTCGCTTTCCTCCCCTCCTCACACCTTCCCACCAGAGCACCCATCCTCCTCCCACACCTGACTAACATGCACAGGTCCCCACAAAGAGCTGCAAGGCGCCCACCTTTTTGGCCCTGCCATGCACACGGCTCTCCCACTACCACTCCCGTCCTCCTTTCCCTCACCTCCTCCAAATCACCAATGACCTCCTCACACTTGACCACCTGCCTGGCCACCCTCCTCCAACCCCTTCCTAACCACTCCACACGGCCACCAGGCGGTGCAATGCCTCATCCCATTACACCTTCACATGCTTCGGCCACACTCACAACAAGGGCCTAGCTCGCTTTCCTCCCCTCCTCACACCTTCCCACCAGAGCACCCACCCTCCTCCCACACCTGACTAACATGCACAGGTCCCCACAAAGAGCTGCAAGGCGCCCACCTTTTTGGCCCTGCCATACACACGGCTCTCCCACTACCACTCCCGGCCTCCTTTCCCTCACCTCCTCCAAATCACCACTGACCTCCTCACACTTGACCACCTGCCTGGCCACCCTCCTCCAACCCCTTCCTAACCACTCCACACGGCCACCACGCGGTGCAATGCCTCATCCCATTCCACCTTCACATGCTTTGGCCACACTCACAACAAGGGCCTAGCTCGCTTTCCTCCCCTCCTCACACCTTCCCACCAGAGCACCCACCCTCCTCCCACACCTGACTAACATGCACAGGTCCCCACAAAGAGCTGCAAGGCGCCCACCTTTTTGGCCCTGCCATGCACACGGCTCTCCCACTACCACTCCCGGCCTCCTTTCCCTCACCTCCTCCAAATCACCAATGACCTCCTCACACTTGACCACCTGCCTGGCCACCCTCCTCCAACCCCTTCCTAACCACTCCACACGGCCACCACGCGGCGCAATGCCTCATCCCATTCCACCTTTACATGCTTCGGCCACACTCACAACAAGGGCCTAGCTCGCTTTCCTCCCCTCCTCACACCTTCCCACCAGAGCACCCACCCTCCTCCCACACCTGACTAACATGCACAGGTCCCCACAAAGAGCTGCAAGGCGGGCGCCCACCTTTTTGGCCCTGCCATGCACACGGCTCTCCCACGACCACTCCCGGCCTCCTTTCCCTCACCTCCTCCAAATCACCACTGACCTCCTCACACTTGACCACCCGCCTGGCCACCCTCCTCCAACCCCTTCCTAACCACTCCACACGGCCAACAGGCTGTGCAATGCCTCATCCCATTCCACCTTCACATGCTTCGGCCACACTCACAACAAGGGCCTAGCTCGCTTTCCTCCCCTCCTCACACCTTCCCACCAGAGCACCCACCCTCCTCCCACACCTGACTAACATGCACAGGTCCCCAAAAACAGCAACAAGGCGCCCACCTTTTTGGCCCTGCCATGCACACAGCTCTCCCACTACCACTCCCGTCCTCCTTTCCCTCACCTCCTCCAAATCACCAATGACCTCCTCACACTTGCCCACCTGCCTGGCCACCCTCCTCCAACCCCTTCCTAACCACTCCACACGGCCACCACGCGGCGCAATGCCTCATCCCATTCCACCTTCACATGCTTCGGCCACACTCACAACAAGGGCCTAGCTCGCTTTCCTCCCCTCCTCACACCTTCCCACCAGAGCACCCACCCTCCTCCCACACCTGACTAACATGCACAGGTCCCCACAAAGAGCTGCAAGGCGGGCGCCCACCTTTTTGGCCCTGCCATGCACACGGCTCTCCCACTACCACTCCCGTCCTCCTTTCCCTCACCTCCTCCAAATCACCAATGACCTCCTCACACTTGACCACCTGCCTGGCCACCCTCCTCCAACCCCTTCCTAACCACTCCACACGGCCACCACGCGGCGCAATGCCTCATCCCATTCCACCTTCACATGCTTCAGCCACACTCACAACAAGGGCCTAGCTTGCTTTCCTCCCCTCCTCACACCTTCCCACCAGAGCACCCACCCGCCTCCCACACCTGACTAACATGCACAGGTCCCCACAAAGAGCTGCAAGGCGCCCACCTTTTTGGCCCTGCCATGCACACGGCTCTCCCACTACCACTCCCGTCCTCCTTTCCCTCACCTCCTCCAAATCACCAATGACCTCCTCACACTTGACCACCTGCCTGGCCACCCTCCTCCAACCCCTTCCTAACCACTCCACACGGCCACCACGCGGCGCAATGCCTCATCACATTCCACCTTCACATGCTTCGGCCACACTCACAACAAGGGCCTAGCTCGCTTTCCTCCCCTCCTCACACCTTCCCACCAGAGCACCCATCCTCCTCCCACACCTGACTAACATGCACAGGTCCCCACAAAGAGCTGCAAGGCGCCCACCTTTTTGGCCCTGCCATGCACACGGCTCTCCCACTACCACTCCCGGCCTCCTTTCCCTCACCTCCTCCAAATCACCAATGACCTCCTCACACTTGACCACCCGCCTGGCCACCCTCCTCCAACCCCTTCCTAACCACTCCACAGGGCCAACAGGCGGTGCAATGCCTCATCCCATTCCACCTTCACATGCTTCGGCCACACTCACAACAAGGGCCTAGCTCGCTTTCCTCCCCTCCTCACACCTTCCCACCAGAGCACCCACCCTCCTCCCACACCTGACTAACATGCACAGGTCCCCACAAACAGCAACAAGGCGCCCACCTTTTTGGCCCTGCCATGCACACGGCTCTCCCACAACCACTCCCGTCCTCCTTTCCCTCACCTCCTCCAAATCACCAATGACCTCCTCACACTTGACCACCTGCCTGGCCACCCTCCTCCAACCCCTTCCTAACCACTCCACACGGCCACCACGCGGCGCAATGCCTCATCCCATTCCACCTTCACATGCTTCAGCCACACTCACAACAAGGGCCTAGCTCGCTTTCCTCCCCTCCTCACACCTTCCCACCAGAGCACCCACCCTCCTCCCACACCTGACTAACATCTACAGGCCCCCACAAAGAGCTGCAAGGCGGGCGCCTACCTTTTTGGCCCTGCCATGCACACGGCTCTCCCACTACCACTCCCGGCCTCCTTTCCCTCACCTCCTCCAAATCACCAATGACCTCCTCACACTTGACCACCTGCCTGGCCACCCTCCTCCAACCCCTTCCTAACCACTCCACACGGCCACCACGCAGCGCAATGCCTCATCCCATTCCACCTTCACATGCTTCAGCCACACTCACAACAAGGGCCTAGCTCGCTTTCCTCCCCTCCTCACACCTTCCCACCAGAGCACCCACCCTCCTCCCACACCTGACTAACATGCACAGGTCCCCACAAACAGCAACAAGGCGCCCACCTTTTTGGCCCTGCCATGCACACAGCTCTCCCACTACCACTCCCGGCCTCCTTTCCCTCACCTCCTCCAAATCACCAATGACCTCCTCACACTTGCCCACCTGCCTGGCCACCCTCCTCCAACCCCTTCCTAACCACTCCACACGGCCACCACGCGGCGCAATGCCTCATCCCATTCCACCTTCACATGGTCTAGGCCACACTCACAACAAGGGCCTAGCTCGCTTTCCTCCCCTCCTCACACCTTCCCACCAGAGCACCCACCCTCCTCCCACACCTGACTAACATGCACAGGTCCCCACAAAGAGCTGCAAGGCGGGCGCCCACCTTTTTGGCCCTGCCATGCACACGGCTCTCCCACTACCACTCCCGGCCTCCTTTCCCTCACCTCCTCCAAATCACCAATGACCTCCTCACACTTGACCACCCGCCTGGCCACCCTCCTCCAACCCCTTCCTAACCACTCCACACGGCCACCACGCGGCGCAATGCCTCATCCCATTCCACCTTCACATGCTTCGGCCACACTCACAACAAGGGCCTAGCTCGCTTTCCTCCCCTCCTCACACCTTCCCACCAGAGCACCCACCCTCCTCCCACACCTGACTAACATGCACAGGTCCCCACAAACAGCAACAAGGCGCCCACCTTTTTGGCCCTGCCATGCACACAGCTCTCCCACTACCACTCCCGGCCTCCTTTCCCTCACCTCCTCCAAATCACCAATGACCTCCTCACACTTGACCACCTGCCTGGCCACCCTCCTCCAACCCCTTCCTAACCACTCCACACGGCCACCACGCGGCGCAATGCCTCATCCCATTCCACCTTCACATGCTTCGGCCACACTCACAACAAGGGCCTAGCTCGCTTTCCTCCCCTCCTCACACCTTCCCACCAGAGCACCCACCCTCCTTCCACACCTGACTAACATGCATACACCCCCGCAAACAGCAACAAGGCGCCTACCTTTTTGGCCCTGCCATGCACACGGCTCTCCCACTACCACTCCCGTCCTCCTTTCCCTCACCTCCTCCAAATCACCAATGACCTCCTCACACTTGACCACCTGCCTGGCCACCCTCCTCCAACCCCTTCCTAACCACTACACACGGCCACCACGCGGCGCAATGCCTCATCCCATTCCACCTTCACATGCTTCAGCCACACTCACAACAAGGGCCTAGCTCACTTTCCTCCCCTCCTCACACCTTCCCACCAGAGCACCCACCCTCCTCCCACACCTGACTAACATGCACAGGTCCCCGCAAACAGCAACAAGGCCCCCACTCTTTTCGCCCTACCATCCATACACCTCTCCCACAACCACTCCCGGCCTCCTTTCCCTCACCTCCTCCAAATCACCACTGACCTCCTCACACTTGACCACCTGCCTGGCCACCCTCCTCCAACCCCTTCCTAACCACTCCACACGGCCACCAGGCGGTGCAATGCCTCATCCCATTCCACCTTCACATGCTTCAGCCACACTCACAACAAGGGCCTAGCTCGCTTTCCTCCCCTCCTCACACCTTCCCACCAGAGCACCCACCCTCCTCCCACACCTGACTAACATGCACAGGTCCCCACAAAGAGCTGCAAGGCGCCCACCTTTTTGGCCCTGCCATGCACACGGCTCTCCCACTACCACTCCCGTCCTCCTTTCCCTCACCTCCTCCAAATCACCACTGACCTCCTCACACTTGACCACCTGCCTGGCCACCCTCCTCCAACCCCTTCCTAACCACTCCACACGGCCACCACGCGGCGCAATGCCTCATCCCATTCCACCTTCACATGCTTCGGCCACACTCACAACAAGGGCCTAGCTCGCTTTCCTCCCCTCCTCACACCTTCCCACCAGAGCACCCATCCTCCTCCCACACCTGACTAACATGCACAGGTCCCCACAAAGAGCTGCAAGGCGCCCACCTTTTTGGCCCTGCCATGCACACGGCTCTCCCACTACCACTCCCGTCCTCCTTTCCCTCACCTCCTCCAAATCACCAATGACCTCCTCACACTTGACCACCCGCCTGGCCACCCTCCTCCAACCCCTTCCTAACCACTCCACACGGCCACCAGGTGGTGCAATGCCTCATCCCATTCCACCTTCACATGCTTCGGCCACACTCACAACAAGGGCCTAGCTCGCTTTCCTCCCCTCCTCACACCTTCCCACCAGAGCACCCACCCTCCTCCCACACCTGACTAACATGCATAGACCCCCGCAAACAGCAACAAGGCCCCCACTCTTTTCGCCCTACCATCCATACACCTCTCCCACAACCACTCCCGGCCTCCTTTCCCTCACCTCCTCCAAATCACCAATGACCTCCTCACACTTGACCACCTGCCTGGCCACCCTCCTCCAACCCCTTCCTAACCACTCCACACGGCCACCACGCGGCGCAATGCCTCATCCCATTCCACCTTCACATGCTTTGGCCACACTCACAACAAGGGCCTAGCTCGCTTTCCTCCCCTCCTCACACCTTCCCACCAGAGCACCCACCCTCCTTCCACACCTGACTAACATGCATAGACCCCCGCAAACAGCAACAAGGCGCCTACCTTTTTGGCCCTGCCATGCACACGGCTCTCCCACTACCACTCCCGGCCTCCTTTCCCTCACCTCCTCCAAATCACCAATGACCTCCTCACACTTGACCACCTGCCTGGCCACCCTCCTCCAACCCCTTCCTAACCACTCCACACGGCCACCACGCGGCGCAATGCCTCATCCCATTCCACCTTCACATGCTTCGGCCACACTCACAACAAGGGCCTAGCTCGCTTTCCTCCCCTCCTCACACCTTCCCACCAGAGCACCCACCCTCCTCCCACACCTGACTAACATGCACAGGTCCCCACAAAGAGCTGCAAGGCGGGCGCCCACCTTTTTGGCCCTGCCATGCACACGGCTCTCCCACTACCACTCCCGTCCTCCTTTCCCTCACCTCCTCCAAATCACCAATGACCTCCTCACACTTGACCACCTGCCTGGCCACCCTCCTCCAACCCCTTCCTAACCACTCCACACGGCCACCACGCGGCGCAATGCCTCATCCCATTCCACCTTCACATGCTTCAGCCACACTCACAACAAGGGCCTAGCTTGCTTTCCTCCCCTCCTCACACCTTCCCACCAGAGCACCCACCCGCCTCCCACACCTGACTAACATGCACAGGTCCCCACAAAGAGCTGCAAGGCGCCCACCTTTTTGGCCCTGCCATGCACACGGCTCTCCCACTACCACTCCCGTCCTCCTTTCCCTCACCTCCTCCAAATCACCAATGACCTCCTCACACTTGACCACCTGCCTGGCCACCCTCCTCCAACCCCTTCCTAACCACTCCACACGGCCACCACGCGGCGCAATGCCTCATCACATTCCACCTTCACATGCTTCAGCCACACTCACAACAAGGGCCTAGCTCACTTTCCTCCCCTCCTCACACCTTCCCACCAGAGCACCCACCCTCCTCCCACACCTGACTAACATGCACAGGTCCCCGCAAACAGCAACAAGGCCCCCACTCTTTTCGCCCTACCATCCATACACCTCTCCCACAACCACTCCCGGCCTCCTTTCCCTCACCTCCTCCAAATCACCACTGACCTCCTCACACTTGACCACCTGCCTGGCCACCCTCCTCCAACCCCTTCCTAACCACTCCACACGGCCACCAGGCGGTGCAATGCCTCATCCCATTCCACCTTCACATGCTTCAGCCACACTCACAACAAGGGCCTAGCTCGCTTTCCTCCCCTCCTCACACCTTCCCACCAGAGCACCCACCCTCCTCCCACACCTGACTAACATGCACAGGTCCCCACAAAGAGCTGCAAGGCGCCCACCTTTTTGGCCCTGCCATGCACACGGCTCTCCCACTACCACTCCCGTCCTCCTTTCCCTCACCTCCTCCAAATCACCACTGACCTCCTCACACTTGACCACCTGCCTGGCCACCCTCCTCCAACCCCTTCCTAACCACTCCACACGGCCACCACGCGGCGCAATGCCTCATCCCATTCCACCTTCACATGCTTCGGCCACACTCACAACAAGGGCCTAGCTCGCTTTCCTCCCCTCCTCACACCTTCCCACCAGAGCACCCATCCTCCTCCCACACCTGACTAACATGCACAGGTCCCCACAAAGAGCTGCAAGGCGCCCACCTTTTTGGCCCTGCCATGCACACGGCTCTCCCACTACCACTCCCGTCCTCCTTTCCCTCACCTCCTCCAAATCACCAATGACCTCCTCACACTTGACCACCCGCCTGGCCACCCTCCTCCAACCCCTTCCTAACCACTCCACACGGCCACCAGGTGGTGCAATGCCTCATCCCATTCCACCTTCACATGCTTCGGCCACACTCACAACAAGGGCCTAGCTCGCTTTCCTCCCCTCCTCACACCTTCCCACCAGAGCACCCACCCTCCTCCCACACCTGACTAACATGCATAGACCCCCGCAAACAGCAACAAGGCCCCCACTCTTTTCGCCCTACCATCCATACACCTCTCCCACAACCACTCCCGGCCTCCTTTCCCTCACCTCCTCCAAATCACCAATGACCTCCTCACACTTGACCACCTGCCTGGCCACCCTCCTCCAACCCCTTCCTAACCACTCCACACGGCCACCACGCGGCGCAATGCCTCATCCCATTCCACCTTCACATGCTTTGGCCACACTCACAACAAGGGCCTAGCTCGCTTTCCTCCCCTCCTCACACCTTCCCACCAGAGCACCCACCCTCCTTCCACACCTGACTAACATGCATAGACCCCCGCAAACAGCAACAAGGCGCCTACCTTTTTGGCCCTGCCATGCACACGGCTCTCCCACTACCACTCCCGGCCTCCTTTCCCTCACCTCCTCCAAATCACCAATGACCTCCTCACACTTGACCACCTGCCTGGCCACCCTCCTCCAACCCCTTCCTAACCACTCCACACGGCCACCACGCGGCGCAATGCCTCATCCCATTCCACCTTCACATGCTTCGGCCACACTCACAACAAGGGCCTAGCTCGCTTTCCTCCCCTCCTCACACCTTCCCACCAGAGCACCCACCCTCCTCCCACACCTGACTAACATGCACAGGTCCCCACAAAGAGCTGCAAGGCGGGCGCCCACCTTTTTGGCCCTGCCATGCACACGGCTCTCCCACTACCACTCCCGTCCTCCTTTCCCTCACCTCCTCCAAATCACCAATGACCTCCTCACACTTGACCACCCGCCTGGCCACCCTCCTCCAACCCCTTCCTAACCACTCCACACGGCCACCACGCGGCGCAATGCCTCATCCCATTCCACCTTCACATGCTTCAGCCACACTCACAACAAGGGCCTAGCTTGCTTTCCTCCCCTCCTCACACCTTCCCACCAGAGCACCCACCCGCCTCCCACACCTGACTAACATGCACAGGTCCCCACAAAGAGCTGCAAGGCGCCCACCTTTTTGGCCCTGCCATGCACACGGCTCTCCCACTACCACTCCCGTCCTCCTTTCCCTCACCTCCTCCAAATCACCAATGACCTCCTCACACTTGACCACCTGCCTGGCCACCCTCCTCCAACCCCTTCCTAACCACTCCACACGGCCACCACGCGGCGCAATGCCTCATCACATTCCACCTTCACATGCTTCGGCCACACTCACAACAAGGGCCTAGCTCGCTTTCCTCCCCTCCTCACACCTTCCCACCAGAGCACCCATCCTCCTCCCACACCTGACTAACATGCACAGGTCCCCACAAAGAGCTGCAAGGCGCCCACCTTTTTGGCCCTGCCATGCACACGGCTCTCCCACTACCACTCCCGGCCTCCTTTCCCTCACCTCCTCCAAATCACCAATGACCTCCTCACACTTGACCACCCGCCTGGCCACCCTCCTCCAACCCCTTCCTAACCACTACACACGGCCACCAGGCGGTGCAATGCCTCATCCCATTCCACCTTCACATGCTTCGGCCACACTCA
Source organism: Struthio camelus (assembly GCF_040807025.1). NCBI lineage: Eukaryota > Metazoa > Chordata > Aves > Struthioniformes > Struthionidae > Struthio > Struthio camelus. The sequence continues at coordinate 1,471,853 of NW_027182620.1, forward strand.
CAACAAGGGCCTAGCTCGCTTTCCTCCCCTCCTCACACCTTCCCACCAGAGCACCCACCCTCCTCCCACACCTGACTAACATGCACAGGTCCCCACAAACAGCAACAAGGCGCCCACCTTTTTGGCCCTGCCATGCACACGGCTCTCCCACAACCACTCCCGTCCTCCTTTCCCTCACCTCCTCCAAATCACCAATGACCTCCTCACACTTGACCACCTGCCTGGCCACCCTCCTCCAACCCCTTCCTAACCACTCCACACGGCCACCACGCAGCGCAATGCCTCATCCCATTCCACCTTCACATGCTTCAGCCACACTCACAACAAGGGCCTAGCTCGCTTTCCTCCCCTCCTCACACCTTCCCACCAGAGCACCCACCCTCCTCCCACACCTGACTAACATCTACAGGCCCCCACAAAGAGCTGCAAGGCGGGCGCCTACCTTTTTGGCCCTGCCATGCACACGGCTCTCCCACTACCACTCCCGGCCTCCTTTCCCTCACCTCCTCCAAATCACCAATGACCTCCTCACACTTGACCACCTGCCTGGCCACCCTCCTCCAACCCCTTCCTAACCACTCCACACGGCCACCAGGGGAGGTCCCTTCCCTCCAAAATTCCTCTGCGGCTCCGTGAATGGGAAGACCCCGGACACAGAGATGGGCTCTGCCTGTGCCACGGCCAAGCGCAGAGCCCTTGGCCAGCCCCACAATCCCTCGTCCTCCGGTGGCCAAAGTGGAGCTCAGCATCGCCTGGGGACTCTCTTCCCCATAGGCAGCAGAGGGAGGGCTTTCACCAGCCCCACGTGGCCTTTTCCTCCCCTGGCCTTTGCAGTTGCATGTGCCTGGCTCTGCCCACTTGCCTTCACCGCACTCACAGCTGCACGGGAAGCCTGTGACAGTCCCAGTGCTCCTACCCTCCAGCTGGTATCCACCCCAAGCCTGAAGCCGGGCCAGCTGCAAAGGCATCGGCTGCCCAGTGCCCTGGCCATGCAGCCGAGGGCTGGGCTCTTCACCCCAATTTCCCTGCTCTTCCCCTGCTCCCTGCATCGCTGCTGCTGTGCCCTTGTCAAAACCGCCTGCCGCCAGACTGCCCCAGGGCTGCGCTGGAGGCTTTCAGGAGCGGGCTGAGGTGGGGCTGGCACCGCCAGCGTGGGGTGGGAGAGGGCAGCTGCCCTCTGCCGCACTGGGGCTGGGGCTGGGGCTGGGGCTGGAGCTGGAGCTGGGCATAGCTTTTCCCTGGGCAGAAAGCAGCACATGGCTGCCATTCTTCCCCAGGCTTCCTGCCCCTGTGGGCCGGCATGCCCATGGGAAACGCGCTTCATCCTCTTCCTCTGCCTCCCCTCCAGGGAGGCACACCGAGATTGCTGGGGGACCAGGAGGTAGACAAGAGCTAGGTCCTCTTGCTAGCCTAATGCCAATTTCCCTGGTAGGCACTCTGTCAGCGGTGGTGGGCATCCTTCGAAGGCAGGTCGCTGACACCAAGCTGCCTGCTGATGACCTCGAGTCACAGCCTGGGTGGTCTCCATGCGAGCGTCCAAAGCCTTGCCTGAAATATCCCCCCAAGACTCCGCTCAGCTGACTTTGAGGAGAACTGGCCGCTAGCTCTGCAGAAGCCGAGCAAGCAGCACCAACTGGAAGAAGTGAAAGAACAAGTTTGGCAAGTAATCCCGCTGTTAGGGAGCGGCTGCTAGAGGCCTGGGACTTCCCTGCAAATGGACAGTGTTGTGTGAAAAACATTGGTGGTGTCAGCTGGCTATTGGTGCTGTGGGCTTGCATTCAGAGGGAAAGAGGCACAGAAAAGCCTTTCTCTAGTCAGAACGCTTTCTAAGGCATTTGAGATTGCTCCATAAACAACTCCTGGAAGATGAGGTGTGAGGCTGCAGCACCTTCACAAACGTTGTTGCTCTGGTGTGGATCAGGCATGGGCTGCAAGTCTGTGCTGGAGCGGGCTGTGAAATCAGGACTTGGGAAACAACACCACATGACCTTCTTGGCAGGCGGCAGATTTGAGAGCTGACTTCGAATATCTCAAAAGCCATGCAACACAACTGCAGTCCTTCCCAGACCTTCAGGAAAGCCTCTGGGGAAGTCTCCTGACAACATAGCCTTTGCTAATGTTGTGGCTCTACATAGAGCTCCGGCGAGGAAGGAGCAGGGCCAAAAGCAGAATCGCAGCCCTGGCCTTCAGGAGAGCAGACTTGGGCCGGTGCTGGCACCTGCTTGGGAGACTGCCATGGGGCACGGCCCTGGAGGGAAGAGGGGTCCAAGAGAGCTGGCTCATATTCAGGCATCCTCTCCTCCAAGTTCCATAATGGCCCAGCCCAAAAGCAGGCCATCAAGCAAAGGAGGCCGGCAGCAGGAACAAGGAGCTCCTGGCAAACCTCAAGCACAAACAGGAAGTCTACCAGAGCTGAAAGCAGGGACAGGGGACCTCGGGGGAGAACGACCAGACACCTGCCCTTCAGAGGGCACATCCTGGCATTTGGGCCCTTAAGGCTTTCTTCAGAAGCACTGGGTTTTAATGTTGCACACATCAGAGCTTCCCCACTTGGGGCAACTACGGTGGCTCTTTGCGTGCCAGCCATGCGGCCCGTTAGCTAAATCCAGTAGGGAGCTAGCAAGGAGGAGTGGGGCACACACAAGGAGGTGTGATGGACTACCGCCTTCCCTAAAGCCTTGAAGCAGGGAAAGAGCAGGAAACTGGTGCAACCTTGTTGCCTATTGCACTTCCTTTAGGACTCAGAGAAGCCTTGGTGGCCCAGGCCAGGGCCCTGCGGGGAGAAGGCAGCAGCCTGACCTGGTAAGGCCAGCAAGCCAGCCTAATGCACACAGCTGACCAGCAAGTATTCCCCGAGAAGGACCCCGAAGGGCTGCTTCACACCTCTTTCCATGGCCCTGCACCGGCCTTTCCAGCTCCTCATCAGCCCTCATCCCTAAGCCCCCAAATTAGCAGTCAGAGCGCCAGCACGGCTAGGGAGGGAGGCTTTGCCTTTGAGCCCTTCCCTGCCGAAGAGGCCCAGCCTGTGCAATGGGCAACCGCTGGCAGCCCCAGACCTCCCCAAGTGCTTCAGGCATGGCTGGGGCAACTGCTGAGAGATCCCGGGCTGACAGGAGGAGCTGGTGCTGGTGCAGCTGCAGCTCCTTGCTCTGCAGCAACCTCAGGAGCTCCCGCAGCCTCGTGCCCCGACGCAGGAGCTGCCCATCGACCCAAACTAGAGCTTTGGCAGTGTTTGCTAATGCAGGCTTTCTGGCTCGCAGCCGTGATTCGTGCAGTGGCTGGAAAGCACCCAGAGGCACCTGGAGGGCCCTGGGGCACTGGGGAAGGGAGATGGAGGGGTCCTGAGGGAAGCGGAGGGCAAACCAGTGGGGCCCCGGGCCACCCAGAGGGGACGCGCCCTGCCCCTCCCCAGGGCAGTGGGGCAGTGATGCCGCCCTTTGTGACCTCCCTTTGTGACACCCCACAGTGCTGCGGCCTCACTCCCGCAGTGTCCGGGAGGACAGAGACGGGAAAGGGCAGGAGCGTGCTGGGCTGGCCGAGGAGCCCCCTGAGCGCTGCCACGTCTTTCCCTGCGCCTCCCCCGGGCAGCCCCGTGGTGCCGAGGCGTTTGCCCGAGGCCGTCGAGGAGAGCTGGGGCCAGCCCGCGCTGCGGGCACCCCTGGCCCTCTCTCACGCCTCTCCTCGGCTCTGCAGCATGGCGGAGCATCGATCCCCCAGCCACAACCCCATCCCCTGGGCGGAGGAGGATGCTGCCTTCAGGGCGCTCATTGCGGCCTGGGAGCAGGCGGGAGCCACCAGCAACCTCCTCCTGCGCCTCGATGACACCGACCCCGGCAAGCCCATGCTGGTGCTTGAGGAGGACGGGCGCCCCAGCACTCCCTTTCTGGCCTGGGAGGACCAGGGCGGCGCCTTCAGCGAGAGCAGCTCCCAGGCCGAGACTCAAGAGCTGTGCGTGCCGCAGACCTTCCGGCCAGGTGAGGCAGCGGCACCGCGGGGCTGGCACCTCCGCTGCCCCCCTGCCAGGGGGCGGTTTTGCTGCGGCGGGGCATCCGTGCCCCGGGCTGGGGCTCGCTGCGCCCGCGCGAGCAGGCCTGGCGCCGAAGAGAGGGCACCGCTCGCTCCTCGGCCTCCTGCCAGCGCCCACTGCTCTCCCCGCTCCCTTCCTCCCGCAGACTCCGATTCTTCTGCCTGTTTCCTGGAGCTGGAGGGAGAGAAGCAGGAAGCTCTGGAGTATCTCCAGGCCTTTCCCACGGGCCCCGAACAGGTGACGAGGCCCCTTGTCCGCCCAGCGCTGCCTGCAGCTCCCAGCCGGCTGCCTCCGTGCTCGCTGCCTGCTCCCAGGCTCAGGGAGGGCTCTGGGCTGGGCTCAGCTGCTGCTCGGGGCCTCCTGCGCTGCTGCTGCTTCCCCCTGGGCGCCAGGGGGCAGCCGGCGGGGCCTCTGCCCTCTCACCTGCCCTCTTGGTCTCTCTTGTCCCCGGCGGTCAGGACGAGGCACAGAAGCTGAGGTTTCTGGCCTCCATCCACACCCTCTGCCAAGCCAAGGCAATGGGCAGGTACCTGGCTGGGTTCTGCGAGCTGGCGGAGAAGATGGAGGTGAGGCAGCAGCCGGAGGGGCTGTGGGAGGGGGCAGAGCCACCCGGGCGAGCCCAGCACTCGGGCACCCGGACGCGGGGAAGGGTGGGCAGGCCCCCGCCAGCACAGCCCTCCTCGCTGGGGGGCTGCCGGGCCTGGGCGCTGCTTGCGGGGTGGGGGCGCCTGCCGGGTGCTGCCCACCGCTGGCGGGGGGCTGGCAACTGCCGTGCCCCACGCCACCTCTGCTCCCCAGCTGCTGCTGCAACAAGAGCCCCCCGACCGCCTGGACTCCAGGGTGCGGCAGGAAGCCCTGCTGGCCGTTGCCGCCATCAGGTACCTGCCCCGGGGGGGCAGGCGGGAGAGCAGAGGGGTGTCCGCGGGCTTCTCCCCTGAAGGCAGAGGCAGGAGATGGAGCGGCCGTCGTGCCCCACCTGCCAGCGCTGTCCTTGGCCCCTGGGTCTGCGTCGTGGGAGAGGCAGGAGGGGCCTCCCCGTGGGGCTTCCCCACCTCTGATGGCTGCCACCCCAGGCACTGCCACCCCCCGGGGCTGCCTCCACCTTCCCGGGGCGTCGGGGCACCGCTCCCTGCCCCAGCGCCCCACAGGCACCTCTCTCTCCTTTCAGCAAAGAGGTGCCCTTCCTGAAGGACACCCAGGACAGCAGGCTGCTCCGCACTTGCATCACCAGCATCTTCTCTCTTCCTGCCCAAGAGCAGATGCCCAGCCTGGATGCTTCACTCTACCCTCCGGTAGGTGCCGGCCTCGGGCAGCAGGAGTTTGAGCCAGCCTCCTGGCCACGTTAGGGGTGCCCACCCTCTGCCCCCTTGCAGGCCCTGGACGCTCTGGATGAGCTGCTGAAGGTGCTGGTGTTCGAGTCGCAGGCCTCCGGTCTCCAGCAGCTGCAGAACATCTTGGAGGTCTGCTGTTTGCAAAGAGCGTGTGTGGAGGTGGGGAGGTGGTGGTGGTGGCAGGGCTTGGTCCTCACCCCAAAGGGAAGGGGCCCTCTCGAGTCGAGGGGCCACCCCTGCCTGAGACCAGGTGCAGAGAGCATGCTGTGGGGAGGGCCCAGCTCTCCGTGGGGAGCCAGGGAGGGGCCCCACCATGCTCTTGGCTGAGCCGGGTGTCTCTCCTGGTGGCAGTCAGAGCCCTTTCCCCCGCCAGCATACCAGCACGGCCCTGCCCCTCTGCCCCTCAGCCCCTCTGCCCCTCGCCCCAAAAAGCCAAAGCGGGGCAAGGAGTTGGGCACAAGCAGGGGACGCAGGGCCACATCTGGAGGAGCGCACGGAAGGCAGCAGAGGCAGAAACCCTGCCGGGTGCTTAGCGGAGCTGTTGCTCCTGGAGTGGCCGTCAGGACCCAGCGCCGACCAGCGGCTTTGGTCTCCTCAGGTGCTGCTGCCCTTGACAGCGTCCCAGAGGGTGGCTGAGCGCCAGAGGGCCGTGGGGAGGATTGTGCGGCTGAGTCAGCTCCTGGGCAGCTCTTCTCTGCTGGAGGTAAGTGGGTGGCTGCAGGCCGTGGGCAACTCTCCTCTCAGGCAGGAGGAGAGGGCACGTGGCTTGATGTGCTCTTGCAGACAAGGCGGCCAGCGGGAGCAGTGGGCAACAGAACTGGCAGAGGGCAGGGGCGGGCAGGCTAGGACACACGGCTCCGCACCCCATTGCTCACTGTTGGGAGCAGGGCTGGGCAGATGCCTCCAGGGCTTTGGCTCGTGTGGCCCTTGGCCTGGGCCCGCTCTTGCGTGGCGCCCAGGGCTTTGGTCCCAGCTGCCGCAGCTTAGCCTTGCTCCCGGTCCTTCCTGCCTCCCCCCAGGACTCGCCCAGCTGTGGAGGAAGCAGTGCCGGCCCTTTCCTCTTCCAAAAGACACCTTTGGACTTCCTGGGACAGCTGATGGGCCACCTCACGCTGTGCTGCGCTGAGAAGGACCAGGAGATCAGCCATGGGGCAGCAGAGGCTCTCCACCATTTCTACAGGGTCATTCTGCTGCGCGAGAGTAAGAGAAGCTGGGCTGGGCTGGCCCTCTCGGCAAGCCACACAGCTCTGCTGAATGCCTTCAGTCCGCCATCTCCAACTCGCCATCGTTCCTCCTGACTGCTCGGGGTTTCTCCTCCTGCACAGGTAGAAAGATGGCAGAGGAGGATCTGACGCCTCCAGACATGAAGTGGCAGAGGGAAGGCCCAAACGCCTTCTGGCCCAGCAACGCCACTGCCGAGAGCACGGTGAGAAGCTCCTCCCTCGCTGCCCTTCTTGGCCACAGGGCTGGCAGCACGCCTGCAGGAACAAACGCATCCCTCATCAGTGGGGGGCAGCCGGCACGGCAGCCTCCCAGGCCTCGGGCGGAGGCATGTCCCGCTCTCCCTGAGCCTGGCGGAGCCAAAGGCTTTGTCCCAGGGGCAGAGCAGCAGCTCCAGCTGTCCTGGCCACCCGCCAGCTCTGCGGCCCCGGAGGGCCAGCCCACCATGACCCTGACCCCAGCCATCCACCTGCACCCCGGCAGCTCCACTGCCCACTGCCCACTGCCCACTGCCCTCAGCCCATCCCAGCACAGCCCCTGCGCCCGGCTTGCCCGGGGGCACTGTGCCAGCCCTGCTCCAACTCTCTCTCCACTCCTGGAGCCACTCTCTCTGCTCCTCGGGGTGCACGCACGGTGCCACCCTGTGTCTTTCCCTCCACAGATATTTGGGAGCTTTCTCTTCCCCTCCGAGAGGACCCACTTCCTCCTGACCACCATCAAGGGCCTGACAGAACCAAGGGTCTCCCATACCGAGGTGGTTGCCCGCATGATGGAGGCGGTCTTGAGAGACCCCGACTCGGAGCTGGACAGGGTAAGCAGCTTGTAGCCGCACTGCCCTGGGCTTGCACCCTCGGGGCTCTGAGCCCCCTGAGCGGAGGCCAGGGCTCTCAGGCACCCGGCAGCCTTTGAGGCCAGCAAAGAGCAACGGGAAGGAAGCAGTTCTCAGTGGCCCCTGAGGCAACTGCTACGCTCCTGTGGCGGTCCCACTCTTACCCGTGTTGTCCCCTCCAGGTGCCGGAGGTGGTGAGCAGCATCTATGAGAACCTCATGGGCATCAGGGAGGCGTCGCTCCAGGCCATCTTGAACAACGCCCTGCTCCAGATGGCCCGCTTGGAGCCTGATCAGGTGGTTGAGAGCCTGCTGAACACCTCCCTGCTGTGTGACAGGTACGGGGTCTGCCAGCCTTGAGGACAGCTCCGGGGCTATCGCAGGCCAAGGAGCTGTGGCCAAGGCAGCCCCCCCGACAGCATGCTCTGCGTCTGCAGCGTCGCCGGGGCCATGTGGAGGACGCTGGTCTCCGAGCACTCCCCTGCAGAGGAGGTGCTGAAGGAGCTGCTCTCTTGGCTCTGGGACCAGCCACTGCTCAGGCGGGACAGCAACATGCCAAAGGACAGCTACATCCTTCCGCTGACTGTGAGTGTCCAGCACAGGCCTCACTCAGTCCTGCCCATGGGGCCCAGCCTGGGGCCAGGAGCCCAGGACCACCTGCGGGGTCCACGAGGCCTGCCAGGGGGACCTGCCCTGTGGCTCAAGAAGACTCGTTTGCCACCGTTGCAAACAGGAGCCTTGGCTTGCCTTGGCTTAGGTGATCTCTTTCCAGCCAGACCCATCTCTGGTGTTTTTGGCAGGCAATCAGGGCCCTCAACGAGATCCTCCTGCTGCCCGCCAGCAAAGAGCCAGTGCAGCTCATTTTCCCCCAGCTCTACCTAGCAGTGCTCTTCCAGACCTTCTTCAGCCTGGAGTACACCCTGCAGGACCTCCAAGACTACAGCCAGATGTGTGGCCAGGAGAACAAGTGTCCTCCAGGCAGCCCCGTCAGGTGCTCCGTCCCTCTTCCCCAGTCTCTCCCATGCGCGCAGAGCCCGGGCTTGGCCTCCGTGTGCGACCCGCCTTTGCTCTACACACAGGAGCGCGGTGCAGGCCATGAAAGCTCTGCTCTGCCATGCTGACTATGCCCATCTGGCTGACTCCATCGAGAGGCAGGGAGGCTGGGACATGCTTATGAGCAAGGAGACCTACCACACAGGAGTCACGTTGCTGACTAGGTGAGAGCCTTCTTCATCCTCGTCTGCCCCAGCATTTCTGCCCTGGAGACAGAGTGCCCGAAGGCCACAGCTTTGGTGTAGGAAGGGCGCTTTTCCGCTCTCTCACCAAAATAAGCCTGAGTGGGTGAGACGCCAGGTTTCTCCTCACAAGGTGTGGTGGCGAAAGGCCACCGCCGCTCCTTGAGCCAGCGCCACCGGCTGCTGGGGCTGAGTACACCCACGACCTTGCCCTGCAGGACCTGGCCTGCAGGATGATGGCTCGGGGTGGCGGCGCACACCCAAAGAGGTTTGCCTGCCCAGCTCCGTGCCCACAGTGCCTTCTCCCCTCCCCGACCAGGGAGCTGTGGATGAACGCGGCCGATGAGTGCGCCTGGATGTTTGACCACGTGGTCAGGGTACTCAGCTGCGGAGACAAACACCGTGAGATCGCCGCCATGGCTGTCTTCATTGAGGTGGGCCTGGTGGCGAGCGGTGCCTCTGGGCAGTGCCTGCAAACACTGGGCTCTCTGGCACGTGGGCAGAGGGGCGGGTGGCTGGTCGGTGGAGCTGGGCTCCTCTCCCGCAGCAGCTGCACTCCCCTCAGTCACCCCAGCCTGGCCTCCTTCCCGCCAAGAGGCCATTTCTGCCGGGCTGATGCTCACAACCACTCGCAGCTCATGCACCCTTGGTGCCAGCTCTCTACCTTCCAGCGCTTCACAAAGGCCCAAGACAGACAGGCTGCAGATGGTTCAGAGGACGCGGGGAGTCCTGCTGCCTCTGCCGGTCGCTCACTCTGCAGCCGGCTGTCTTTCAGCTGCTGAACTGCACCGACTTTGAGCAGGAGATTGATGAGGATGTGCTGGGCTTCCTGCAATTGCATCTGCAGAACCAGAGCTTGGCCATGCGCGACATGGCCATCACAGGCCTCGTCACGCTGTCTGAGAGACGCCACACAGTGAGCAGGGGGCAGCCGGGCAAAGTCAGGCCAGTGGCCTGGGGCTGGAGGTGGCGGGTAAGGCAGCGGAGGGAAAGGCAGCGGAGGAATCGAGAGCTCGGGAAGCTGCTGCCAGCTCCCCCACCGTCCTGTCGCTGCTACAGCCAGAGCGTTTGTGCCAATGCAGTCACTCCTTGCTTCACCCAAAGGGCCTTCTCTGTTTCATGTAGGCAAGAAGTCTGCAAGGCCTGCTGCCCGCACTCCTGGAGCACCTGCCGGGTGCTGACAGCACCTTCCGTGCCAAGGCCCTCACCATCCTCAGCCACGTGCTCCATCTCCTGGACAGCAAGAAGGCCAACCCCATCGCCCTGCAGCTTGCTGAGGAGCTCCGGCCACTCTTTGATGACGTAAGGCTGGTGGGAAAGGCGGGGGCTCTGCTGCCGTGGCTGTGGGGCAGAGGTGCATGGCCCAGGCAGGGGGTTCACACCAGGGCAGCGCATTTTGGGGACCGTCAGCAGGTGGGATGTGCCCAGGAGCTGCTGCCGACGGCCGGCCCCCATCTCCTCCTTGGCACATCTACCCAGGGAGCTCCTCTGCGAGTCAGCCAGGAGGTGACTGGTGGGAGTGTGGCCAGGGCCAGAGCAGCCCTTCCAGGCACAGACACCTCCACGGCTTGGCTCTCCCTGGCTGCCACGTGTTAGAGAAAGCCACTGTGTTGCGCGTCTTGGGGCTGGGGCCATTCTGTGCTGGTGGCAGATCTGGCCCACAGCTCCTCCGTGCAGAGGCTGCGTCAGCAGCAGTCATCTCCACAGCAGCCCCACTGACCCCCTTGCTCACCACAGCCTTGCAGCAGCCCTTGCTGAGGTCCTCCCATCTTCCTTCCCTCCAGGAGTCTACCCGTGTGCGAGAGCTCTCCATCCAGCTCTTTGGGCACGTGCTGGCAACTGTGGTGGGCCCCCAGAAACGGCAGATCCGGAAGCACGTGCACAGCAGCCTGCTCCCACTGCTTCTCCACACGCACGAGGAGATCTCAAGCGTGGCGCAGGTGTGTGGCCACAGTGGTTGCTCGTGTGGGGCCAGGAGTGCTTTTCCTGTTGGCCTGGTTTGCCCAGCAAGGCCCCAGCACTAGCGTCCCTCGGGGCTTCCCAGCTGTCCTTGCAGGCATCCTGGGCCAGGCTCTTGGCGAGCTCTCTTCTGCTGCCCCGAGATGGTGGTTGCCCCCATCTCTGCCCAGGGCATCAAAGCCCAACTCGCTCCCCACATGCAGCTTCCCATCACAGCCTGGGAAAGGCTCTGAGCCTTGCCCAGGTGCGGGGCATGCAGGATCTCCTGCCTGCGCTGCAGTGGCATCTCCCACTCTCTGCTGCTCTGCAGGCCGCTCGGGAAGCTCTCCTCGCTGCTGCTAAGCTCCTGAAGTGGAAGCAGCTCAGGCACCTGCTCGAGACAGCTCAGACGTGGCAGATTGGCGAGTGCCTGGTAAGGACAGCCCCAAGCCCCCAAGGTCTGGCCCGCAGAAGGCCTGCCCCCTTGTCCACACCCACACCCATTGCTGCGGGCTCTGGAGCTGCACATGCGCTCCCCTTCCTCCAGCACCCTGCCCCGGTGGGCTCTTCTCCAGGGCCCTGTCCCCACACTGCCCCCAGCATGCGGAAAGAGCCCTTGGCCCAGCCGGGCCTGGTGAGCACTAGGGCACCTCAGCCGGCCTGGGGAGCGCTCTGCCCTCTGCTTCCTCCAGACCTCGGTGCCGTACGGCTCCTGACTGGGAGCCATGAACGTCCTGGCATGGGAAGGGAGGGGAGGCGGCCCTGGCAGGAGGGCCTGGCCTGGCTGCGTGGGGAAGGTCTGCCCCAAGCCCTCGCCCTCGCCCTCTGCCCAGCTGGAGAGGAACAGGAGCAGAGCGGAGGAGTACCTGCGGCAGAGCCTGCCCTACTTGGAGAGCCCACAGGAGGCCTTGCGGGAGGCGGCTGTCAGGTTCCTCGGTGAGTCCCAGCCCCTGTGGGGCCCCTCTCTGTCCCAGGGCAGCTTGGCCCCAGTCCCGGCTGCTGCGCTGGCAGCAAGAACCTGCCCTGGGGCTGCCGGAGCCCTGCCTGCCTCAGGCAGGGCCTGCGTGCCCAGGGGCTGCGTGCTGACAGCGGGCTTTGCCATGGGCTGTGTACACCTAGGGCTCGTCGGACGGCACATGAGCGACCCGAGCGAGGAGAAGCTGCAGGACATCTGCCAGGGTGAGTGGGGGCAGCGTGGTGCTAGCTGCGGCACGGAGGAGGGCAGAGCCTGGGGAGCGAGCACTGATCCCCTGCTGGGCACCGGGAGGGGGCGAGTATTGCCGGGGCGCTTGGGGCATTTCTCAACTGCATCTTTCGCCAGCTGATCTCTTAGGCCTCCCTGCTGCCTGCGGGCGATGGGAAGGGCTGGTTGGGCTTGGCCCTGTCCGGAGGCCATGCCTGGGGTCTCCGCACACCCGGGGCTTTCATCTCTTCTCTCTTCCTTTGTATTGCAGCCCTTCAAAGCATGCCGAGTGACACCAGCCTCAGCATCCAGTCTCTGGCAAGCCAGACCATCCTGCTCCTGAGAGCTCCAGCGGAAAAGGCACCATCAGGGTTCACCCTTGGAGCACTGTGCTACCGGCTCCGGAGAGCGTGGAGAAGGTGGCGCCCTGCTCCGTGAGACAGCTCTCTTTGAGCAGAGCCAGAGCAGCAGTTCCCCTCCCAGGCTGCTCAGCCCATGGCGACCCCAGAGAGTGCTGCAGAGCCTGCGTCATGCCCAGCAGCTCCCCCTGCGTGAGCGAGCGAGTGTGCGGCAGGTCGTCATTGCCCCTCTGCTGCAGGCACTGCCTCCTGACATGTGCCGAATAAAGGGCTTGTGTGAATTCTCCTTAGTCTGGTTGAGCCTGACGGAGCCACAGCAGCATAAACGCGGTGTCCTCCCTTGCTGCGACAGCTTTTGCCTTTCGCTTAGACTCCAGAGTTGGAGCAGGCCTTCAGCTCTTCTACTTCCCTGACCGAGGACAAAGTGGTTGCCCTCCTCAGCTCTGGCAGCAGGAAGAATGCTGATTTTGGGGACGCCCCCTCTGGCTTGGGGTGCAGCTTCCAGCTCCTGGCCCTGGTTGCCCTCCTCCCAACGTGCGCTTGCCTCTGCCTCAGGCCAGCAAGGAACTGCCGCGCGAACATGCAGCTTTCATGGCGCTGCTCCTGGCCCGAGGAACTCTTCTCCATCCTCTCCTGGCAAAGCTGAGAAGCTGCGTCCATCTTGTGCTGGGGAGCATGAGGCTTTGCTTGCAGTCACTCCCTCAGCCCTGCCCAGAGAGGGCTGCTTGCTTGAAGAACACAACCATGAAGTCACCTGGAAATGCTGCCGAGCCTGGAGCCCTCCTGTAGGCAGCAGAGACTCACATCAGACCCTCTGCCAAGGAAAGGGGACTGGGAGGGACCCTGGGGGCAGGACTGGAGGCAGGACACTCTGAAGGCCCCTCGTTCCTGCTCCTCAGGGCAGGGGGCAATTGGCCTGGCCAATTCGGCAGCAGCTACAGCCAAGGGAGCAGCGCAGCACTCAGCGCGTAGCTTTTTAGGCGGCCAGGTGCCAGCTCACTGCCACCTGCCAAGCGCAAAGGTCCCATTCAACAGCAAAGGACTTGCTTGAACCCTGAACTCAAGCCAGACTCACCCATCCCTGCCGCACCAGCTGGGGACCCGTCAGCTCTCCATACCCTCCCGGTGTGTGCTCGGAGCACGCCTACAGAGGGTGGGACCAGAGACGAGAGACGGGCGCCCACCCTGGCAGGGGAGAGCCCTGCTCCTGCTCCCTCCCTTGTGCCGCTTGCCGCTTCACGTCCCTTTTCCGCAGAAATGTTTCACAACTGCAGCCGGCTACGTACAACAACAGAGGCACCTCAAAGACAGGTTGTCCTTACAGCCAGGCAAAACTGGGCAACTGTTTGGGGAATCGCACAGGTGACTGCTCTGGCAGACAGCTGAAGGGGTTTGAAGGAGAGGACACTGGCTGGGAGGACGCGGAGGCTCTGGCTCTGCCCTCCCTCTGGTGCTGGGCCAACCGCAGGTCCTCTGCTCGCCTTTCCAGGGCGCTGTCGCAAAGATGGAGGCAAGCGAGCCCTATCCGCCGCGCCAAAACCCACTGGAGAAACCCAGCGGGCGTATTTCTTCTTCCCTTCCTGAGGCAACTCTTGGCCAGAGCCAGCTGGAGGGTCTCCGGGTCGTGCTTCCCCGGGCCTCCGACTGCCCGATTGCTGCTCGAGAAGCAGACCCAGCGAAACCTGCTCCCGGTTGTGCCCCCGCTGGGAGCTGGGCGGTTCCCTTGGCCGGGTCTCGGGCAGGTGCCAGGTCACCAGGTCCAACACGCAACAGCAGGGAACGGATCAGGAGAGACACGCCAGAAAAGACGCTAGTGCCATCAGCTCTTCTTCTGGCTGGGGAAGAAGGGCAGGACATGTTGCAGGGTCACAGAAACCGGGCGCTGCAAAAGAGCAGCCTCAGAGGTGCCTGGTGGCGTTAACGTGAGCAGCGTGCGCCATCGTTCCGCTCCAGAGTGACCGCGACCTCTGGAAACGTTGGGGGCTTTTTCAGCAGTGGCGGCGCAGAGGAGGCAGCAGAGGCTGCCGGGCGCAGGGGGCGGCCATGGACCCGGCGGCCCCCAGCCCCATGACGGCCGGGGCAGCGGGGCCGGGGGCCGCGGAGGGCCTGGCTCCCCACCTCTCCCAGCCCCACACGCTGCCCCCCCACACCTGCCCCCCTCACCCCCCCACCTCAGGGCCGGGATCCCTCCCCCAGGGTTGCTGCAGCCCCACCCGGCGTTGCCTGGCAACGGCACCAGCTGCAGGTCACGTGGCCTCCTCCTGCCCCCCGCCCCCGGTGCTGCCTAGCAACAGCGGCCCTTGGGCCCCCAGGGCTGCCCTGGCCTCTGCTGGGCCTCCCCTCCCGCCCTCCCTGAGCTGCTGCCTCCCTCCTCCTGCCTTCCCTTTCCATCCTTCCTTCCCTCCCCTTCTTTCTTCCTTCCCCCTCCTTCCTTCCCTCTGCCTCTCCTTCCTTCCCTCCCCCTTCTGCCTTCCCTCCCGCCTTCCTTCCCTCCCGCCTTCCTTCCCTTTCCGTCCTTCCTTCCCTCCCCTTCTTTCCTTCCTTCCCCCTCCTCCCTTCCCTCCCTCCTTCCTTCCCTCTCTCCTTTTCTCTCTCTCTCTTCCCTCCCTCCCTCTCCCCCTCCTTCTCTCCCTCCTTCCCTCCTTCCTTCCCTCTCAGCTGCAGAGGGGCTGCTGGGAGCCCTGTGCCTGCTGCTCTCCACCCTGCTCCTCCCACCACGGTGCCCCTTGGCCTCCCTGGAGCCACCACACAGCACAGCCCTGTCTCGCTGGGGGCTGCGGACATTTGTCACATTCCAGCAGTCTCGTGGCTCCTGTCTGCGTCCCACCCCTGCTCTGCCTCCGCCCTGCTGCCCGGCATGCGGCCCCATGGCACCGTTGTGCAGGCACCGCACAGCA
Source organism: Struthio camelus (assembly GCF_040807025.1). Classification (NCBI taxonomy): domain Eukaryota; kingdom Metazoa; phylum Chordata; class Aves; order Struthioniformes; family Struthionidae; genus Struthio; species Struthio camelus. Next base: position 1,486,872 of record NW_027182620.1, read on the forward strand.
TAGGCTGCCTTCAGGAGTGAGGAGACGTCCCCCCAGCATGGCCCCCCAACAGCCCTCGGTGCCGTGGCCTCCACGGCCCTCCTGCTTTGCAACCTCCCCCCCATCCCCAGCCCCTGCCCAGCCCACCTTGAGGAAAGCAAACAGCCATGCTCCAGGGTCTGCTGGGGTCTGGGTCTGGAGAGAGGCCAGGCAGGACTGGCCATCCCACCATACAGGGGCTGAGCCCAGCAGGGAGATGGAGCTGGTCACATGCAAAGGTCACTCCTCACCACGACTGTGGGGAAAGGCAGTGCTGAAAGGGGTCTGTGAGGAGTTTCCTGGGGCAGTTTCTCCTCTCTGTTCACACAACAACAAATTGGGCTGGATCTTTGCACTGAGGGACCCTGCTTGAGAGTCTCCATGGGCATGAGGATGGTCTACAGGCCCAGTAGACGCTCCCAGGACCTCCTCTGCATACTCCCTGCTAGCCCTGTAGAGGACCCAGCAGGGGGCTCATTCTCCTAGGGCTCACAGCTGGATGCCCAGTCCTCCAGCTGGGTGCAGAGCCCTGTCTGGAGGTGACTTTTGGGGTAAAGGCTAGCACGCGGCCTGGGGGAGATTGTCTCAAGACTGTGTGCTGGAGATAGGGCCTGAGGGACAGCAGCAAACTGATCTGGCTGCTGGGTCCTGCTTCCTTCAAGACAAGTGCTGGCACAGGGTCCCAGCCTTCCTTTTGGTGCCACCTGTCAAAAGTGATGATGACACTATGACCAGGGAAGGTGGGGAGAGTTATTCCTTCTTCAGCCACTTCCCAGGCCATACGGGAAGCCAGAACACCAAGGACTTCTGGCTCTGCAACGTGAACACACTTTAGTGTAGCCACAGTGTGACCATTGTCTTGGATAAAATGTCAGCATTTTTCTCTCCAAGACCATTTCAAGCCCAGCTCCACTTCCTTCTGATGTCTCCTCATCCCTCCTCTGACCTCAATAACTGTTCCTGCACCCCTTCCCCTGCTCTCCCGCAGGGTCTCGAGCTGGCAGTGCTGCTCTGGAGAGCGAGCAGACGGTGGGGCCACAGGGCCACGGGGGTGACTCTGCACTGGCCATGCTGGTGCAGGTGGGAAGCAGACCCAACCGAATGGGGATCCATGGCCTCTAATCCCTCCAGAGATCCAACACATGGTATTTCATTAACGATGACATGAATCACTCTCCCGTCTCCCTTCCCCGTGCCCCGTGCCCCGTGCCCCGTGCCCCGTGCCAGCTGGGTCCCCACTGCCTCTCCTGGGACTGCAGAGTCCTCCTGTGCCTGTGGATACCTGCGTTTCGTGCTTTCCCTTTAAGGGACTCCACCTTGGGGGACTTCTCATTTTGTGAGGCTCCTCTCGCTGCCCACCCCAGGCACACGCTGTCCCAGGAGAGCCCCTGTGCTCTCCTGGCACCTCCAGCTTCCCCTCCAGAAGGAGGGACATCTGACACTGTGCCTGAACATGTGCGACAGCCCCGGCTATGTACAACAGTGACAATCCCTCATCTCCCCTGTCACTGGACACTGAGGGGGGACTCCTCAATCCTAAATGCCTTGGTGTCTAAGAGATCATAACAGGATGATGAGCTTTTTGTTCCTGACCCCATGGACAAGGCTGCCCAGCAGGCCCTTGTGGGCTGCTCTCCTTGGGCCTATATTTGACACCAGCTCTGGAAGAAGCACCCAGCCTTCAGACATGGCACTGGCTAGAACTGCCTTTATTACCAAGATACTGTGAGGGAGCCAGCTCTGACCTGGCGTTAGACAGTTTTGCGTGGCCACCAGGTGAGACATGGCATTAAAACCGGGGTGAACTGCAAGCATTTATGTAGCAAAATGATAACAAATAAATTTCATCATCATCATCATAACAGTAACAATAGTAATAATAAAAATAAAATAAAAAAACAAAACTGAGTCCTGGTTTGGGACAGTTTGGGATTCAGTTGTTGAGAGCAAAGGCAATTTTAGCACTGCTGAAAAATGCCCATGCAATCACTTTCCTCAGGGCATCTCGGAGCTCCTTGTTCCTCAGGCTGTAGATGAGGGGGTTCAGTGCTGGATGCACCACTGCGTACAAAACAGCCACCACCAGATCCAGGGATGGGGAGGAGAGGGAGGAGGGCTTCAGGTAGGCAAATATTGCACTGCTGATAAACAAGGAGTCCACGGCCAGGTGAGGGAGGCACATGGAGAAGGCTTTGTGCCGGCCCTGCTCGGAGGGGATCCTCAGCACAACTGTGAAGATCTGTACGTAGGACAGCACAATGAACATGAAACAAACCAACACTAAAAAAATAAACCAACACTAACCACAACAACCCCAACTTCCCGGAGGCAGGATTGTGAGCAGGAGAGCTTGAGGATCTGGGGGATCTCACAGAAGAACTGCCCCACAGCATTGCTTTGGCAGAGAGGTATGGAAAATGTGTTGGCAGTGTGCAGGAGAGCATTGAGAAAGCCGCTGCCCCAGGCAGCTGCTGCCATTTGGACACAAGCTCTGCTGCCACCCAGGAGGGTCCCGTAGTGCAGGGGTCTGCAGATGGCAACGTAGCGGTCATAGGCCATGACAGTGAGAAGAGAAATCTCTCCTCCAAACAAGAAGGAAACCAGGAAGACCTGGGCAGCGCATCCCGAGTAGGAGATGGTCGTGGTGTCCGTGAGGGAATTGGCCATGGATGTGGGGACAGTGGTGGAGATGGAGGCCAGGTTGAGGAGGGAGAGATTAAAGAGGAAGAAGTCCATGGGGGTGTGGAGGCGGTGGTGGCAGGCTATGGCGGTGATGATGAGGCCGTTGGCCAGGAGGGCAGCCAGGTAGATGCCCAGGAAGAGCAAGAAGTGCAAGAGCTGCAGCTGCCGGGTTTCTGCGAATGCCAGGAGGAATTCAGTGACGGAGCTGCTGTTGGACATGTTGCTCCCTCCAGGCATGTGGGACTGTCCAAAGAAGAAAAGACATGGAGAAGTTAGGAGATGCTTTTCAAGAAACCCTGAAATGTTCCAGTTCTCATCCAACCCCCCGTACTGCCTCTCTCTTCACGGAGAGCATGTGTGTGCAGCTGCCTTGCTTGAGCTCCCCTGTGCACTGGCGGAGTGTGCTGTGAGGAGCAGAGGCCTCTGCCCATGGGCTCCAGGGCAGTCTGTCCATCCTGCTGTAGGGCAGTGGGGACATGGGAGTGGGGGTGACTAGCTCTGACAGTCACAAGGTCTGTCAGGTGAAAGCCACTGGGCAGGTGGAAGGAATATTTCAGCATCTTCACCACCTGTTCTGAAGAATGAGGGTTGAGGAACAGAGCTTTAGGGATTTCTTCCTAATGTTTATTTTCTGTGAGATGCCCCTGTGCCCCCTGGGCAGTCTTCCTCAAAAGGCAGAAAGTCTCAGCCTTTCTGCTGTGACTCCTGAGAAAGACCAATTCCCTGTCCCCGGGTGCAGAGGGAGGACAGCTTGTCTGTCTATTAGTCTTGTTCTCAGCTGTCCTGTGTTTGCAGCTCTTTGAGCTGCAGGATGGTCACTCTCATCTGTTGCCCAAAAAAGAATCTAGCCCCTGCTGAGAGCAGACGAGCCCAGGTCCCAAGTGTGGGTCTCCAACCTTCTCTCCCTTCCTCAGGGCACCAGAGCGACGTCTCCACACTCCCCTTTCTAGCCAAGCACACACACGGCTCTTTTCAGCTGCCCACATACAGCTTCCCAACACCATCTCCATACGCCCAGCATCTCTGAAGATTCTTCACAGCTCCCTCACACATCACAGAGATGGTGGTATGAGGCAGCGGTGCCCTTCTGGAGGGCAGCCCCAAGCCTGCCAGGACACCACAGGGAAATGGTCCAAGGACTGTTAGGACTGCAGATGGGCTCTCCTTACAGGACAGTCAGCTCCACTCCCCTCCCCACCCACTGCATTTCCTGGACCTGCACGGGTCAGAAGGGGGCTGCAGACACCTCACTCCCAAGCAGAGACCTCTGTGGCACAACTCGCAGGGCAGGGGTCTGAGCTGCAGCTGAAAACCCACCAACCCCAGGGAACCCGAGAGAAGAACAAGGGCAGCACGGAGAGGAGGGGAAACAAGGAGCAACACTACACTCCTGCTGCCACGGGAGGCAAGGAGAGAGGGACAGATGGGCAGTCGGGAAAGCCTTCACCTTCCCCAGCTGGGTGGTGACATTGCAGGGCAGTCACTCAGCCCCTTTGTCGGGCAGCACAAAACGGGGCCCGTGGCAGGAGAGATGCCCCTCTCCTCTGCTGCAGGTCTGGCTGCAGAGCGGGTGGCTCATGCCCTGGACTCCACGGCTGTGAGGGCAGAGGCTCTGCTGGGTGGGAGAGAAGACATGCGGGGCTGGCTCAGAGAAAGCTGTCTGCCTTGCAGGGACTGATCAACACTTGCCCAAACCCATCCTCCTGTGATGTTTCTGTTAGCAGTTCTCTCTCATTCCCAGCCCGTCTCTGCTGCCTGGCGCTCTCTCTGCTGGGAGCTCTTGCTCTCTCCCAATGTCTTTTCCCTGCTGGTTTTCACAGACCCCATCCCACCCTCTGCACACTCAGTTCTGCCCTACAGAAACCTGCCAGGACAGGGCACTGGGCAGGGGTATCTCTGTGCTCACAGGTCCCAAGGAGCAGGTCAGAAAAACCCTTATGAAGCAATAAAGGTGCTGCTGGGGCTGCCTGCAGGCTGAGGTGGGGTTGAAGGGGTTTGCTGAAGTTTCTCACAGACCTAGCGATCTCCAAGAGTGAAGGTTTGGGAATCCAAGTTACCCTGCAGTTACCCTGCAGCCAGAGACTTAGCATGCAAAGGGCTGTGCAGATTTCCCCCGCAAGGAGCTCTCCTCGCTCCTCCCACTCCACACTGCCTCTCACTTCTCTCCCTCTCGCCTCATCTCCTGTCAGCAGCAGCAGCAGGCAGTGCCCGGAGCCCCGCTGCTCTTGGCAGAGGAGCTGCTGCTGCCCAGAGCTGTCTCTCGGCCATGCTGCCTGGTTGCCAGCAGCTCCCTCGGTCCCCGGAGCCTGGCCCCGCTCAGGAGCAGAGGTCCAGCTTAAGGCATGAATTGCTCTGTCGCTTGTGCACCCTCTTCCTGGGAAATGTTCACTGCAGTCTACTGAAATCCTATCACCTATGGTCCCTTTCTGAACACTGAAGTTTGTAAACACTGATTCCTGCATTGCATTTTGTCTCATCAGAGGGTGGTTATTTGCAAGAGGTGGACCTGTCCCACTCTGGAAGACCTGATTCCCATCTCTTAAATAGGCAGAACACCTAGTCAAGGACAAGGAGGGAGGTCATTTTCGCATGGTTCAGGTATTGATTCCGATGAGTCAATCTGGGCATGGCATGACGGTTTTAGAAATCCCTGGGATGGGGTTGGATTCAGCTCTCTCCCATGAACTCCAGAAACACACAGGAGGTGGGATTCCCCTTGCCCAAGCTGAAGTGTGCACAACATGGCTGCCTGCAGGTAAGCCCCTTGTCTACGCTGCCATTGTAACCACTAGAGATGGAGGGTGGGAGTCAGTTGCTCACACACAAACACCTGGTGACATTTGAAGAGACAGAGGTGGTGCAAGGCATGTGCCAGTGTCTGCTGGCTCTGATGGAGCAACTATGAGACCTACATCCTTCTAGAACCCCAGGTGGGGGCCAGCTGAGGAATTTCCCAGGCCATATGAAGGGACACTAGATGCCTACTACGACTAGAGCTCCACTCATTCTTAAGCTGAGACACAAGCAGATCCCTACACTGCAAACAGCTGATGTAGTGCAGTGCAGGTGCTTGATTTAATGACAAAAGTAGGCCTGCAGTCCAGGTCAGGTTCCTGGGGCAACCCAGACAGCCATATGTCTCCTGCAGAAGCAGCATGGGACCTATAGGAAAGCCATGTCCTTTTGGAGGGGTTGCTGGGCAAGTGCCTCAGCGCACCTCAGCTTTCCTACCTGGACAGCACCCACAAAGCACAACAAAGCTCCATACTGACAGTCTGTAAAATTGGCAGGCATCTCTGGACCCTGGCTTGGCTAAACAGGGAGCTCAGGCCTGAGCTCCAGGGCCACAAGGCAACACAAGGATAGGGGAAGAAAGGAGAGGCTGCAAAGGAGGAATTTGGAAATACTGTCCAGTGAAGAAGGGATGGTGTTAGGGAAGCCCAAGCTGCCCTAGCATCGACCCCTGCAGGGGATGTCACGAGCCTGAAGGAGAGCTGCTGCTGCTTCAGTAACAGTGAAAGAGTAAAGAAGGAAAATGTGGGCTCACTGCTGCATGGGGCAGGGAATCTAGGAACAGCAGATGGAGATAGGTGTGAGGAACTGAACGTCGTCTTGGCTTCAGTCTTCACCAGCAGAGTCTCCTGGGCTGTTGTGCGTAGTAGAGTCAGGACTCCAGGCGAGAATACCAACCCACAGTGCCCGAGGGCTGAGTGCAGGAAAAAGGATTATGTTGTGCCTATCTTCAAAAGAGGCCACAAGGACAAGCCGGGGAGCTGCAGGCCGTTCAGCCTCACTTGAGTGAGGAGTGTGTCCTGGAGCTATCCATCTTGGATCACATTTCTGGGTACACGAAGGTGCCTGGAAATAGTCAGCACGGATTTACTGAACATAAATAGTTCCAGACCAACGTGATTGCCTTCTGTGATAAAAGACCTGTACTTGTGGGAGAAGAAAGAGTAGGAGATGTCATTCACCATGATTTTAGCCAGACTTCTGGCACTGTCTCCCCCAACATTCTTGTATCCAAGGGAGGCCTTACAGCAGGCTGGCTAGACATTCAGATGGGTGAAAAACCAAGTGGTTGGATGATGGAGCTCAGAGGGTTTTTGTGAGTGGGTCAGGCTTTACCTGGAAGCCAGTGACAAGTGGAGGGTGCAGGGGTCTACACTGCAACCCAACCTGTCTGACAGGCTCATCAGTGGCCTGGAGGACACACCTCTTATCCCAGTTGCAGATGACAGCTAATGGGGCAGAACAGTCATGTGCCTGAGGGCTGCCTTTCAGAGGGAGCTTGGCAGGTGGGAAGAATGGGCTGTCAGGAACTCTGTGAAATGCAACAAGGACAAATGCCCTATCTTCACCTGCGATAGACCAACATCCTGCAGTGACACAGGCTGGGGAGTTCTGGCTGGGCAGCAGCTCTGCAGAAAAGGACGTGGCGGTCTTTGTGGGCAGCGAGCTTGATGTGAGGCAAGAGTGTTCCCTGGCAGCAACGGAGGCCACAGCATTGTGGGCTGCATGAACAGGAGCACAGCCAGGAGAAAGACGGAAGTGATGATGCCCCTCTACTCAGCACTTATCCGAACCCACCTAGATACATCATCCATTCAGGCCCCCCTGGAGAAGAACGCTGTTGATGACATGGAGTGAGTTCAGTGTCAGAACCTCAAGGTGTTTGGGGGCTGGAGCACTTGCCCTGGGAGGAGAGGCTGAGAGTTCAGGCCTTGTTCAGCCTGGAGAAGGGAAGACTTTTGGAGGAAACTCATCACAGCTTCCCAACTCAAGCTTCCCACCAGTAAAGAACCAGGGCTCTTTACAGAGATTCCTGGCAGGACAATGAGAGGCAACAGTACGAAGCTGACACAAGTGCAGCTAAAATTGGATTTAAGGGAGAAAAATCAATCTTGGGCCTGGAAGGTTTTCAGGTCAAGGTTTAATTATGAGGGACTGCTTGTCCAGAACAGGCCCTCTTCACAGTCTACAACACCTGCACATTACAACACGATGCCCAATGAGTGTGACACATGCAGAGAGACGTGGCATGGGGGTGATTGCACTGGCTGAGGGTGCTGGAGTTGTTGAGCCTGGAGAAGAGGAGGCTTTGGGCAGACCTAAGAACAGCCTGCCCATACCCACCAGGAGGTCGTCAAGAAGATGGAGGCAGGCCCTTCATTGTTGTACACGACAGGAGGAGGAGGCCCAATGGGCATTAGCTGAAACAAGAGGTTCAGGCTGGGGATAAGCAAAAATGTTTTACCCCTGCAGACAGTGGAACACTGGGGCAGGTTGCCCAGAGAGGTTGTGCCATCTCCATCCTCAGAGGTTTTCAAGTCCTAAATGAACGAAGCCCTGAGCAACCTGGTAGGATCTGATAGTTGACCCTGCTGTGGGAAGGAGATTGGGCTAAAGACCTCCAGAGGCCCCTTCCACCATGAATCCTTTTGCATTTTCTTCCACCCTGTGTCTTCTCATGTTGACCACAGGGAGAAAACTGCAGCTTCCCTGTGACCATGGCAGTGTGTCAGACAGAAGTAGGAGCAGATCAACTGCATGTTTCTTGTCCTGCTCTGGTTAGTGTCATTCAGATTCAGGAGTGCTTTGCAGGTAGGTACCCGCAGTGAGCACTGATTTTTTTTTTCTTTTCCTTCACCTTTTATTGCATTATGCCCTCTTTTCCACCTGACAAGGTGTTCTCTTTTACCATCCTGATGCCCGCCCATGCAGTCAGCACACACCTATTTCCTAATCTCCACTGGCCCTGCTTATACTTCCTTTGTACATTCATTGGGCCTCTCTGAGATGGTGTCCGTGGTGATTTCTACCTTTGTCAGCAGCTCCATTAAACTAGCACCTCCTTTTATTATCCACAGTGTCCCGCAATGCCTCATGCTGTTATCCTGTCAGAGGCACAGCAAGACAGGACGAGCCATCTGTACACGCACATTAAGAGCTGACACAAAGGAGCCTGAGTCCAGAGCGGCCTTGAGAAACTTGGGGTTTTGTCCAACATAAACCTCATGAAGTTGTGCAAGGAAACGCGGCTAGTCCTGCATGGGGGAGGAAATGTTGACCTGTTGGAAAGTAGCTCTGCCGAGAAGGACCTGGGAGTGCTGGTGGACAACAAGTTAAACATGAGGCAGCAGTGTGCCCTTGTGGCCAAGAAGGCCCATGGTATGCTGGGGTGCATTAGGCAGAGTGTTGCCAGCAGGTGGAGGGAGGTGATCCTGCCCCTCTCCTCAGCCCTGGGGAGGCCTCACCTGGAGTACTGTGTCCAGTTCTGGGCTCCCCAGTACAAGAGAGACATGGCACTCCTGGAGAGAGTCCAGCGGAGGGCTACCAAGATGATTAGAGGGCTGGAGCACCTCTCCTAGGAAGAAAGATTGCAAGAGCTGGGCCTGTTCAGCCTGGGGAAGAGAAGATTGAGAGGCGATCTCATCAACGTGTACAAGTATCTGAAGGGGGAGTGTCAAGAGGATGAGGCCAGCCTCTTCTCCGTGGTGCCCAGCGACAGGACAAGAGGCAATGGGCACAAACTGAACCACAGGCAGCTCCATCTGAACCTGAGGAAAAACTTCTTCCCTGTGAGAGTGACAGAGCATTGGAACAGGTTGCCCAGAGAGGTAGTGGAGTCTCCTTCGCTGGAGATATTCAAAAGCCGTCTGGATGTGATCCTGGGCAATATGCTCTAGGTGACCCTGCTTGAGCAGGGAGGTTGGACGAGATGATCTCCAGAGGTCCCTTCCAACCTAAACCATTCTTTGATTCTGTGATTCTCAGAACCAGGACCCTCTGGGCCTCGGCCACAGAGCTGCTGCCGGCCAGTCTGTCTCCTTCGTGGGTCACTGCAAGGGGTTCTTCCCTCCTGGGGCAGGAGTGGGCATTTTTTCTCTGTTGAAAGTTCCTGAGCTCCAGGAGCTCCGCCAGCTCCCTCAGCACTCATGGGTGCATCCCATCAGGGCCCATGGATTTATGGATGTCCAGTTTGGACAAAAGATCTCTAACCTGATCCTCCTCCACCAAGGGAGAGTCTTCCTTTCTCCAGACTTCCTCCCTGGTCTCCAGTGTCTGGAATTCCTCAGGACTGGCCTTAGCAGGAAAGACTGAAGCAAAGAAGGCATTCAGCAACTCTGCCTTCTCTGTATCCTTCGTCACCAGGGCACCCACCCCATTCAGCAGTGGGCCCATGTTTTCCCTAGTCTTCCTTTTGTTATTGATGTATTTGAAAAACCCCTTCTTGTTGTCCTTGACGTCCCTTGCCAGATTTAATTCCAGCTGGGCCTTAGCCTTCCTTGTCACATCCCTGCACACTCTGACAACGTCCCTGTATTCCTCCCAAGTGGCCTGTCCCCTTTTCCACATTCTGTACACTTCCTTCTTCTGCTGGAGTTTTGTCAGGAGTTCCTTGCTCATCCATGCAGGTCTCCTGCTGAATCCGCTTTGCTCGACTTCTTCCTCAGAGGGATGCACCGATCTTGAGCCTGGAGGAGGTGACGCTTGAATATTAACCAGCTTTCTTGGACCCCTCTTCCTTCTAGGGCCCTACCCCATGAGATTCCCCTAAGTAGGTCCCTCAAGAGGCCAAAGTTAGCTCTCCTCAAGTCCAGCGTTGCAATCCTACTTATTGCCCTGCTCCCTCCTCGTAGGATCCTCAACTCCACCATCTCATGGTCACTGCAGCCAAGGCTGCCCCCAACCTTCACCTCTCCAACTAGACCTTCTTTGTTCGTTAGGACAAGGTCTAGCATTGCACCTCTCCTCGTTGGCGTCTCCACCACCTGAGTCAAGAAATTATCATCAATCCTCTGCAGGAACCTCCTCGACTGTTTGTGCCTAGCTGTGCTGTCTTGCCAACAGATGTCAGGGTGGTGAAGTCTCCCATGAGAACCAGGGCCTGTGATCGTGAGGCTACTTCCAGCTGTCGGTAGAAGGCCTCATCGATGACTTCCTCCTGGTCAGGTGGCCTGTAGTAGACCCCCACAACAGTGTCACCCATGTTACCCTGCCCTTTAATCCTCACCCATAGGCTCTCAACTTGCTCTTCATCCACCCCGAGGCAGAGCTCCATACATTCTAGCTGCTCCCTCACATAAAGAGCAACTCCACCACCTCGCCTTCCTGGCCTGTCTTTCCTAAAAAGCACATAGCCATCCATGACAGCATTCCAGTCATGTGAACTATCCCACCGTGTCTCTGTAACTGCAATGAGATCATGGCCCTGCAACCGCACACAGACCTCTAACTCTTCCTGTTTATTCCCCATGCTGCGCGCATTGCTATACAGGCATTCCAGAGAGCCAGTCAAGCATGCAAGCTTCCCAGGAGAGGTGCAAGAGGATCCTCCATAGCCATGTCCCATGCTGTCTCCCCTGGCTGTATGCACCTGCTGGAGGCATCCTGACTTGAGCGGTGTTTTACTGACTCTCCTGCCACTATACCACTCCCCTTCCCCCATCTTGCCTAGTTTAAAGCCCTCCTTACCAGGCTGGCCAATCTGTTGGCAAAGACGCGCGTGCCCCGCTTGGTAAGGTGGATCCCATCGCTCCCCATCAGCTGTTGATCTTCAAACAGGGTCCCATGGTCATAGAAAACAAAGGCAACACCAGCGGCGCAGCCAGCTGTTAACTTGGAAAACTCGTCTACTCCTCCTCCCATCCTTTCCCCTCACAGGCAAGATTGAGGAGAAAACGACCTGGGCTCCCAGACACTTCACCACCATTCCCAGAGCTCTGAAGTCCCGTTTGATGGTTTCCAGTTTGCCTTTTGTGTTGTTAGTGCCCACATGGAAGAGCAGCAGAGGGTAGTAGTCTGATGCATGGACAAGCCTTGGCAGTCTTTCCATGACCTCTCTTATTCGAGCCCCTGGCAGGCAGCAAACCTCTCTGGACAAGAGGTCAGGTCGGCAGAGAGGTGCCTCTGTCCCCTGCAGCAGGCAGTCACCCACAACAATCACTCGCCGCTTCTTCCGGGGCTTCCTGCACGGCACAGGGTCTGCCAGGCCAGTTGCCTCCCTTGGAGCCATGCCCAGCTCCTCCTCAGCTTGCAGGGCGCTAAACTTGTTCTTCGAGGGTAAGTCTTGAGGAGGAGCAAGAGCCTTTCTCCTTCTACGAGAGGTCACCAGCTTCCAGCCCTCTTCAACAGTGTTATGATGCACCTTTACACACGGTGCTGAGCCCTCTGACACCTCTGCTGCAGTGGGGGCTGGGGACTCCTGGAGCTGCACAGTCTCCGAGAATAGCCTGGCAATCTCACCTTCCTGCCATGCACAGGCCGCCACAAAGAGAAGGAAGGAGCCCTCCCTTTTGGCCCTGCCATGCAGACAGCTCTCCCACAAGCACTCCCCTCCTCCTTTTCCTCTCCTTCTCCATCTTACAACTGCCCTCCTCACACTTGCCCACCAGCATTGCCATCCTCCTACAACCCCTTTTAAACCACTCAAAACAGCCACAAGGCGGCGCAGTGCCTGAAACCATGGGACCGTCACATGCTTAGGCCACACTCACAACAAGTGACTAGCTCGCTTTCCTCCCCTCCTCCAACTTATGACTGCCCTCCTCACACTTTCCCACTAGAGCAGCCACTCTCCTCCAACCCCTGCCTACCAAGAACAGACCAACAAGGGGAGCACCATTGCGCCCACCCTTTTGGCCCTGCCATCCACACGGCTCTCCCACAAGCACTCCCATCCTCCTTTCCCTACAGTCTTCCAACCTAGCACTGACCTCCTCACACTTTCCCACTAGGGCAGCCACCCTCCTCCAACACCTGCCTACCATGCACTTGCCCACACCGGGAGCACCGTTGCTTCCCCCCTTTTGGCACTGCCATGCATACGGCTCTCCAACAATCACTCCCGTCCTCCTTTCCCTACCCTCCTCCAACCTAGGACTGCCCTCCTCACACTTTCGGACTGGAGCAGCCACTCTCCTCCAACACCAGCCTGCCATGCACAGGCGCACATGGCGAGTACCATTTCCTCCACCCTTTTGGCCCTGCCGTGCATATGGCTCACCCACAAGCACTCCCGTCCTCCTTCCCCTCACCTCCTCCCACTTACCACTGCCCTCCTCACACTCTCCCACTAGAGCAGCCACTCTCCTCCAACACCTGCCTACCACGCACAGGCCCACACCGGCAGTACCATTGCGTCTACCCTTTTGGGCTCTGCCATGCACACAGCTTGCCCACAAGCACTCCCATGCTCCTTTCCCTACCCTCATCCAGCTTACGACTGTGCTCCTCACACTTTCCCACTAGAGCAGTCACTCTCCTCCAACTCCTGCCTACCATGCACAGGCCCACACGTGGAGCACCATTGCATCCACCCTTTTGGTCCTGCCATGCACACGGCTCTCCCAAAAGAATTCCCCTCCTCTTATCCCTGTCCTCCTCCCACTTACAACTGCTCTCCTCACACTTTCCACCTAGAACAGCCACTCTCCTCCAACCCCTGCCTACCCTACACAGCCCCAGACAGCAAGCACCACTGCGTCCTCCTTTTAGGCCCTGCAATGCGTACGGCTCTCTCACAAGCACTCCCCTCCTCCTTTCCCTACCCTCCTCCCACATACCACTGCCCTCCTCACACTTTCCCACTAGAGCAGCCACTCTCCTCCAACACCTGCCTACCACGCACAGGCCCACACGGGGAGCACCACTGCGTCCACCCTTTTGGCCCTGCCATGCACACGGCTCTCCCCACAAGTCCTCCATCCTCCTTTCCCTCCCCTCCTCCAACTTACGACTGCCCTCCTCACACTTTCCCACTAGAGCAGCCACGCTCCCCCAACACCTGCCTACCAGGTATGGGACACACAAAGAGCGGCAAGGTGCCCTCCCTTTTGGCCCTGCCGTGCACACGGCCCTCTCAAAAGCACTCCCCTCCTCCTTTCCCTACCCTCCTCCAACTTACCACTGCCCTCCTCACACTTTCCCACTAGAGCAGTCACTCTCCTCCAACACCTGCCTACCACGCACAGGCCCACACGGGGACAACCATTGCGTCCACCCTTTTGGCCCTGCCATGCACACGGCTCTCCCCACAAGTCCTCCGTCCTCCTTTCCCTCACCTCCTCCAAATTACCACTGCCCTCCTCACACTTGCCCACCAGCCTTGCCATCCTCCTACAACCACTTCCGCACCACTCAAAACGGCCACAAGGCGGTGCAATGCCTCAACCCATGGCACTTTCAGATGCTTAGGCCACACTCAGAACAAGGGCCTAGCTCGTTTTCCTCCCCTCCTCCACCTTACGAATGCCCTCCTCACACTTTCCCACTAGAGTAGTCACTCTCCTCCAACACCTGCCTACCATGCACAGGTCCCAATGCCGAGCAGCAATACACCCACTTTTTTGGCCCTGCCATGCACACGGCTCTCTCACAAGCATTCCTTTCCTCATTCTCTTCTCCTACTCCAACTTACGACTGCCCTCCTCATACTTGCCCATCATTGTTGCCACCCTCCTCCAACACCTTCCTCACCATTCAAAGTGGCTACAAGGCGGCACAATGCCTCAGCCCACAGCACCTTCACATTGCTAGGCCACACTCACAACAAGTGCCTAGCTCGCCTTCCTCCTCTCCTCCAACCTATGCCAGATCTCCTCACACTTGCCCACTCGAGCAGCCACTCTCCTCACACACCTGCCTGTCAAGAACAGCCACCACAACCAGCACCAATGGAACAACCTAGTTGTGCTTAGCATGCATTTCCCTGCCTCAGAAGCACTTCCCTCCTCGCCTTCCTCTCCTCCTCCCACTTACGCTGGTCCTCAGGCACAGTTTCTGCCCTGAGCAGCCACTCTCCTCCATCACCTGCGTACCAAGAACAGTCACCACAACGAGCAACAATGCACCCACCCTTTTGGCCTTAGGATGCATACTGCTGCCCCACAAGCACTTCCCTCCTCGCCTTCCTCCTCTCCTCCAACTTACGCCAGCCCTCCTCACACTTGGCTACTACAACCCCCACCCTCTTCCAACCACTTCCTACCATACAAAAATGGCCACAGGGAGGAGCAATGGCTCAACCCTTTGCACCTTACCATGCTTAGGGCACACGCACAGCAAGTGCCTAGCTCACCTTCCTCCACTCCTCTAACTTATGCCAGCCCTCCTCACTGTTTCTGATTAGAGTAGCCACTCTCCTAACACACCTGCCTGTCAAGAACAGCCACCACAACCAGCACCAATGGAACAACCTAGTTTCGCTTAGCATGTCTCCTGCTGCCCCACAAGCACTTCCCTCCTCGCCTTCCTCTCTTCCTCCAACTTACGGCAGCCCTCCTCACACTTGCCCACTAGAACACCCACCCTCCTCCAACCCCTTCCTACCACACAAAACGGCCACAGGGAGGCGCAGACAGTCCATAGGCTGGTGCTAGTGCACTCCAAAACACATCTCATTGCACTGCCAACACCCTGGGCTCACTCTGAGCACTGTCCAGGAGCACAGAAACATGCCAGCACTGTTGATGACTCTGATCCCTGTCCCGCTGGGTCTGCTTGCTGCCCAAAATGAGCACAACCAGCGCAGAGTCAGGAGTCCCCATGTGGAGCCACAGCCACTCGCTCTGCAGAGCAGCACTGCCCGCCCAGGGCCCTGCAGGGAGCACAGGGGAGGGTGTAGGAACGGCCAACCAAGCTAGCATGGACTCCCTGACCTGGGGAAAGGCTCTCTGGGCAGCAGGGACATCCCAGGAGCAAAGCAGGGCAGCAGTCAGAGATGGAAAAGGAGAACGAGAATCAGGTTCCTCTGAGCACCAGCTTGGGGCAGGTGCTTCTGTCCCTGGGGCAGCAGGAGCTGTGGAAGGGCTGCAGGGCCAGGGCTGTGATGCTGTGCTGGGCAGCAGGGTGGGCATGGAGGGGCTGCAGGCAGACAGGGAGGGGGATCTCCCAGACACAAGAGCAGGGGAGACAGAGAGTGACCGGCATCATCGCGGGACCTCCTCGCCTTGTCGGGGAGCTGCTGCCCTTGTCCTTGGGCCTGAGTTATGCTGTGGACCTGCCTGCGCCTGGCTCTGCACCTCTCAGGTCCTGACCTGACGCTGTCCCCGTCCTCCTGACCTGAATACCCATCTCTACCTCAGAGCTTCCCCCTCACTACAGGTGAGAAAGCCTTGGCAAGGGAAGCTGGGACTCCAACAGCACCCAAACAAGGCTGTAGCCACAAAGGGGAGCTGGGAGCCGAGGGGGTCGGCAAGGCAGGCAGGGCAGTGCCCCACTGACCGAGAGGTGCCATCCTGCAGTGCCCGCGCAAGAGGAGCAGAGCAGGTTTGCGGCCGGTAACTGGGGTCAGGCTCAGCCCAGCGATGGCCAGACAAGACTGCAGGGCTCCAACCAGCCCTGCTTTGTGTGGGAGGCAGGTTGGACTGGAGACCTGCAGAGGTCCCTTCCCTCCAAAATTCCTCTGCGGCTCCGTGAATGGGAAGACCCCGGACACAGAGATGGGCTCTGCCTGTGCCACGGCCAAGCGCAGAGCCCTTGGCCAGCCCCACAATCCCTCGTCCTCCGGTGGCCAAAGTGGAGCTCAGCATCGCCTGGGGACTCTCTTCCCCATAGGCAGCAGAGGGAGGGCTTTCACCAGCCCCACGTGGCCTTTTCCTCCCCTGGCCTTTGCAGTTGCATGTGCCTGGCTCTGCCCACTTGCCTTCACCGCACTCACAGCTGCACGGGAAGCCTGTGACAGTCCCAGTGCTCCTACCCTCCAGCTGGTATCCACCCCAAGCCTGAAGCCGGGCCAGCTGCAAAGGCATCGGCTGCCCAGTGCCCTGGCCATGCAGCCGAGGGCTGGGCTCTTCACCCCAATTTCCCTGCTCTTCCCCTGCTCCCTGCATCGCTGCTGCTGTGCCCTTGTCAAAACCGCCTGCCGCCAGACTGCCCCAGGGCTGCGCTGGAGGCTTTCAGGAGCGGGCTGAGGTGGGGCTGGCACCGCCAGCGTGGGGTGGGAGAGGGCAGCTGCCCTCTGCCGCACTGGGGCTGGGGCTGGGGCTGGGGCTGGGGCTGGAGCTGGAGCTGGGCATAGCTTTTCCCTGGGCAGAAAGCAGCACATGGCTGCCATTCTTCCCCAGGCTTCCTGCCCCTGTGGGCCGGCCTGCCCATGGGAAACGCGCTTCATCCTCTTCCTCTGCCTCCCCTCCAGGGAGGCACACCGAGATTGCTGGGGGACCAGGAGGTAGACAAGAGCTAGGTCCTCTTGCTAGCCTAATGCCAATTTCCCTGGTAGGCACTCTGTCAGCAGTGGTGGGCATCCTTCGAAGGCAGGTCGCTGACACCAAGCTGCCTGCTGATGACCTCGAGTCACAGCCTGGGTGGTCTCCATGCGAGCGTCCAAAGCCTTGCCTGAAATATCCCCCCAAGACTCCGCTCAGCTGACTTTGAGGAGAACTGGCCGCTAGCTCTGCAGAAGCCGAGCAAGCAGCACCAACTGGAAGAAGTGAAAGAACAAGTTTGGCAAGTAATCCCGCTGTTAGGGAGCGGCTGCTAGAGGCCTGGGACTTCCCTGCAAATGGACAGTGTCGTGTGAAAAACATTGGTGGTGTCAGCTGGCTATTGGTGCTGTGGGCTTGCATTCAGAGGGAAAGAGGCACAGAAAAGCCTTTCTCTAGTCAGAACGCTTTCTAAGGCATTTGAGATTGCTCCATAAACAACTCCTGGAAGATGAGGTGTGAGGCTGCAGCACCTTCACAAACGTTGTTGCTCTGGTGTGGATCAGGCATGGGCTGCAAGTCTGTGCTGGAGCGGGCTGTGAAATCAGGACTTGGGAAACAACACCACATGACCTTCTTGGCAGGCGGCAGATTTGAGAGCTGACTTCGAATATCTCAAAAGCCATGCAACACAACTGCAGTCCTTCCCAGACCTTCAGGAAAGCCTCTGGGGAAGTCTCCTGACAACATAGCCTTTGCTAATGTTGTGGCTCTACATAGAGCTCCGGCGAGGAAGGAGCAGGGCCAAAAGCAGAATCGCAGCCCTGGCCTTCAGGAGAGCAGACTTGGGCCGGTGCTGGCACCTGCTTGGGAGACTGCCATGGGGCACGGCCCTGGAGGGAAGAGGGGTCCAAGAGAGCTGGCTCATATTCAGGCATCCTCTCCTCCAAGTTCCATAATGGCCCAGCCCAAAAGCAGGCCATCAAGCAAAGGAGGCCGGCAGCAGGAACAAGGAGCTCCTGGCAAACCTCAAGCACAAACAGGAAGTCTACCAGAGCTGAAAGCAGGGACAGGGGACCTCGGGGGAGAACGACCAGACACCTGCCCTTCAGAGGGCACATCCTGGCATTTGGGCCCTTAAGGCTTTCTTCAGAAGCACTGGGTTTTAATGTTGCACACATCAGAGCTTCCCCACTTGGGGCAACTACGGTGGCTCTTTGCGTGCCAGCCATGCGGCCCGTTAGCTAAATCCAGTAGGGAGCTAGCAAGGAGGAGTGGGGCACACACAAGGAGGTGTGATGGACTACCGCCTTCCCTAAAGCCTTGAAGCAGGGAAAGAGCAGGAAACTGGTGCAACCTTGTTGCCTATTGCACTTCCTTTAGGACTCAGAGAAGCCTTGGTGGCCCAGGCCAGGGCCCTGCGGGGAGAAGGCAGCAGCCTGACCTGGTAAGGCCAGCAAGCCAGCCTAATGCACACAGCTGACCAGCAAGTATTCCCCGAGAAGGACCCCGAAGGGCTGCTTCACACCTCTTTCCATGGCCCTGCACCGGCCTTTCCAGCTCCTCATCAGCCCTCATCCCTAAGCCCCCAAATTAGCAGTCAGAGCGCCAGCACGGCTAGGGAGGGAGGCTTTGCCTTTGAGCCCTTCCCTGCCGAAGAGGCCCAGCCTGTGCGATGGGCAACCGCTGGCAGCCCCAGACCTCCCCAAGTGCTTCAGGCATGGCTGGGGCAACTGCTGAGAGATCCCGGGCTGACAGGAGGAGCTGGTGCTGGTGCAGCTGCAGCTCCTTGCTCTGCAGCAACCTCAGGAGCTCCCGCAGCCTCGTGCCCCGACGCAGGAGCTGCCCATCGACCCAAACTAGAGCTTTGGCAGTGTTTGCTAATGCAGGCTTTCTGGCTCGCAGCCGTGATTCGTGCAGTGGCTGGAAAGCACCCAGAGGCACCTGGAGGGCCCTGGGGCACTGGGGAAGGGAGATGGAGGGGTCCTGAGGGAAGCGGAGGGCAAACCAGTGGGGCCCCGGGCCACCCAGAGGGGACGCGCCCTGCCCCTCCCCAGGGCAGTGGGGCAGTGATGCCGCCCTTTGTGACCTCCCTTTGTGACACCCCACAGTGCTGCGGCCTCACTCCCGCAGTGTCCGGGAGGACAGAGACGGGAAAGGGCAGGAGCGTGCTGGGCTGGCCGAGGAGCCCCCTGAGCGCTGCCACGTCTTTCCCTGCGCCTCCCCCGGGCAGCCCCGTGGTGCCGAGGCGTTTGCCCGAGGCCGTCGAGGAGAGCTGGGGCCAGCCCGCGCTGCGGGCACCCCTGGCCCTCTCTCACGCCTCTCCTCGGCTCTGCAGCATGGCGGAGCATCGATCCCCCAGCCACAACCCCATCCCCTGGGCGGAGGAGGATGCTGCCTTCAGGGCGCTCATTGCGGCCTGGGAGCAGGCGGGAGCCACCAGCAACCTCCTCCTGCGCCTCGATGACACCGACCCCGGCAAGCCCATGCTGGTGCTTGAGGAGGACGGGCGCCCCAGCACTCCCTTTCTGGCCTGGGAGGACCAGGGCGGCGCCTTCAGCGAGAGCAGCTCCCAGGCCGAGACTCAAGAGCTGTGCGTGCCGCAGACCTTCCGGCCAGGTGAGGCAGCGGCACCGCGGGGCTGGCACCTCCGCTGCCCCCCTGCCAGGGGGCGGTTTTGCTGCGGCGGGGCATCCGTGCCCCGGGCTGGGGCTCGCTGCGCCCGCGCGAGCAGGCCTGGCGCCGAAGAGAGGGCACCGCTCGCTCCTCGGCCTCCTGCCAGCGCCCACTGCTCTCCCCGCTCCCTTCCTCCCGCAGACTCCGATTCTTCTGCCTGTTTCCTGGAGCTGGAGGGAGAGAAGCAGGAAGCTCTGGAGTATCTCCAGGCCTTTCCCACGGGCCCCGAACAGGTGACGAGGCCCCTTGTCCGCCCAGTGCTGCCTGCAGCTCCCAGCCGGCTGCCTCCGTGCTCGCTGCCTGCTCCCAGGCTCAGGGAGGGCTCTGGGCTGGGCTCAGCTGCTGCTCGGGGCCTCCTGCGCTGCTGCTGCTTCCCCCTGGGCGCCAGGGGGCAGCCGGCGGGGCCTCTGCCCTCTCACCTGCCCTCTTGGTCTCTCTTGTCCCCGGCGGTCAGGACGAGGCACAGAAGCTGAGGTTTCTGGCCTCCATCCACACCCTCTGCCAAGCCAAGGCAATGGGCAGGTACCTGGCTGGGTTCTGCGAGCTGGCGGAGAAGATGGAGGTGAGGCAGCAGCCGGAGGGGCTGTGGGAGGGGGCAGAGCCACCCGGGCGAGCCCAGCACTCGGGCACCCGGACGCGGGGAAGGGTGGGCAGGCCCCCGCCAGCACAGCCCTCCTCGCTGGGGGGCTGCCGGGCCTGGGCGCTGCTTGCGGGGTGGGGGCGCCTGCCGGGTGCTGCCCACCGCTGGCGGGGGGCTGGCAACTGCCGTGCCCCACGCCACCTCTGCTCCCCAGCTGCTGCTGCAACAAGAGCCCCCCGACCGCCTGGACTCCAGGGTGCGGCAGGAAGCCCTGCTGGCCGTTGCCGCCATCAGGTACCTGCCCCGGGGGGGCAGGCGGGAGAGCAGAGGGGTGTCCGCGGGCTTCTCCCCTGAAGGCAGAGGCAGGAGATGGAGCGGCCGTCGTGCCCCACCTGCCAGCGCTGTCCTTGGCCCCTGGGTCTGCGTCGTGGGAGAGGCAGGAGGGGCCTCCCCGTGGGGCTTCCCCACCTCTGATGGCTGCCACCCCAGGCACTGCCACCCCCCGGGGCTGCCTCCACCTTCCCGGGGCGTCGGGGCACCGCTCCCTGCCCCAGCGCCCCACAGGCACCTCTCTCTCCTTTCAGCAAAGAGGTGCCCTTCCTGAAGGACACCCAGGACAGCAGGCTGCTCCGCACTTGCATCACCAGCATCTTCTCTCTTCCTGCCCAAGAGCAGATGCCCAGCCTGGATGCTTCACTCTACCCTCCGGTAGGTGCCGGCCTCGGGCAGCAGGAGTTTGAGCCAGCCTCCTGGCCACGTTAGGGGTGCCCACCCTCTGCCCCCTTGCAGGCCCTGGACGCTCTGGATGAGCTGCTGAAGGTGCTGGTGTTCGAGTCGCAGGCCTCCGGTCTCCAGCAGCTGCAGAACATCTTGGAGGTCTGCTGTTTGCAAAGAGCGTGTGTGGAGGTGGGGAGGTGGTGGTGGTGGCAGGGCTTGGTCCTCACCCCAAAGGGAAGGGGCCCTCTCGAGTCGAGGGGCCACCCCTGCCTGAGACCAGGTGCAGAGAGCATGCTGTGGGGAGGGCCCAGCTCTCCGTGGGGAGCCAGGGAGGGGCCCCACCATGCTCTTGGCTGAGCCGGGTGTCTCTCCTGGTGGCAGTCAGAGCCCTTTCCCCCGCCAGCATACCAGCACGGCCCTGCCCCTCTGCCCCTCAGCCCCTCTGCCCCTCGCCCCAAAAAGCCAAAGCGGGGCAAGGAGTTGGGCACAAGCAGGGGACGCAGGGCCACATCTGGAGGAGCGCACGGAAGGCAGCAGAGGCAGAAACCCTGCCGGGTGCTTAGCGGAGCTGTTGCTCCTGGAGTGGCCGTCAGGACCCAGCGCCGACCAGCGGCTTTGGTCTCCTCAGGTGCTGCTGCCCTTGACAGCGTCCCAGAGGGTGGCTGAGCGCCAGAGGGCCGTGGGGAGGATTGTGCGGCTGAGTCAGCTCCTGGGCAGCTCTTCTCTGCTGGAGGTAAGTGGGTGGCTGCAGGCCGTGGGCAACTCTCCTCTCAGGCAGGAGGAGAGGGCACGTGGCTTGATGTGCTCTTGCAGACAAGGCGGCCAGCGGGAGCAGTGGGCAACAGAACTGGCAGAGGGCAGGGGTGGGCAGGCTAGGACACACGGCTCCGCACCCCATTGCTCACTGTTGGGAGCAGGGCTGGGCAGATGCCTCCAGGGCTTTGGCTCGTGTGGCCCTTGGCCTGGGCCCGCTCTTGCGTGGCGCCCAGGGCTTTGGTCCCAGCTGCCGCAGCTTAGCCTTGCTCCCGGTCCTTCCTGCCTCCCCCCAGGACTCGCCCAGCTGTGGAGGAAGCAGTGCCGGCCCTTTCCTCTTCCAAAAGACACCTTTGGACTTCCTGGGACAGCTGATGGGCCACCTCACGCTGTGCTGCGCTGAGAAGGACCAGGAGATCAGCCATGGGGCAGCAGAGGCTCTCCACCATTTCTACAGGGTCATTCTGCTGCGCGAGAGTAAGAGAAGCTGGGCTGGGCTGGCCCTCTCGGCAAGCCACACAGCTCTGCTGAATGCCTTCAGTCCGCCATCTCCAACTCGCCATCGTTCCTCCTGACTGCTCGGGGTTTCTCCTCCTGCACAGGTAGAAAGATGGCAGAGGAGGATCTGACGCCTCCAGACATGAAGTGGCAGAGGGAAGGCCCAAACGCCTTCTGGCCCAGCAACGCCACTGCCGAGAGCACGGTGAGAAGCTCCTCCCTCGCTGCCCTTCTTGGCCACAGGGCTGGCAGCACGCCTGCAGGAACAAACGCATCCCTCATCAGTGGGGGGCAGCCGGCACGGCAGCCTCCCAGGCCTCGGGCGGAGGCATGTCCCGCTCTCCCTGAGCCTGGCGGAGCCAAAGGCTTTGTCCCAGGGGCAGAGCAGCAGCTCCAGCTGTCCTGGCCACCCGCCAGCTCTGCGGCCCCGGAGGGCCAGCCCACCATGACCCTGACCCCAGCCATCCACCTGCACCCCGGCAGCTCCACTGCCCACTGCCCACTGCCCACTGCCCTCAGCCCATCCCAGCACAGCCCCTGCGCCCGGCTTGCCCGGGGGCACTGTGCCAGCCCTGCTCCAACTCTCTCTCCACTCCTGGAGCCACTCTCTCTGCTCCTCGGGGTGCACGCACGGTGCCACCCTGTGTCTTTCCCTCCACAGATATTTGGGAGCTTTCTCTTCCCCTCCGAGAGGACCCACTTCCTCCTGACCACCATCAAGGGCCTGACAGAACCAAGGGTCTCCCATACCGAGGTGGTTGCCCGCATGATGGAGGCGGTCTTGAGAGACCCCGACTCGGAGCTGGACAGGGTAAGCAGCTTGTAGCCGCACTGCCCTGGGCTTGCACCCTCGGGGCTCTGAGCCCCCTGAGCGGAGGCCAGGGCTCTCAGGCACCCGGCAGCCTTTGAGGCCAGCAAAGAGCGACGGGAAGGAAGCAGTTCTCAGTGGCCCCTGAGGCAACTGCTACGCTCCTGTGGCGGTCCCACTCTTACCCGTGTTGTCCCCTCCAGGTGCCGGAGGTGGTGAGCAGCATCTATGAGAACCTCATGGGCATCAGGGAGGCGTCGCTCCAGGCCATCTTGAACAACGCCCTGCTCCAGATGGCCCGCTTGGAGCCTGATCAGGTGGTTGAGAGCCTGCTGAACACCTCCCTGCTGTGTGACAGGTACGGGGTCTGCCAGCCTTGAGGACAGCTCCGGGGCTATCGCAGGCCAAGGAGCTGTGGCCAAGGCAGCCCCCCCGACAGCATGCTCTGCGTCTGCAGCGTCGCCGGGGCCATGTGGAGGACGCTGGTCTCCGAGCACTCCCCTGCAGAGGAGGTGCTGAAGGAGCTGCTCTCTTGGCTCTGGGACCAGCCACTGCTCAGGCGGGACAGCAACATGCCAAAGGACAGCTACATCCTTCCGCTGACTGTGAGTGTCCAGCACAGGCCTCACTCAGTCCTGCCCATGGGGCCCAGCCTGGGGCCAGGAGCCCAGGACCACCTGCGGGGTCCACGAGGCCTGCCAGGGGGACCTGCCCTGTGGCTCAAGAAGACTCGTTTGCCACCGTTGCAAACAGGAGCCTTGGCTTGCCTTGGCTTAGGTGATCTCTTTCCAGCCAGACCCATCTCTGGTGTTTTTGGCAGGCAATCAGGGCCCTCAACGAGATCCTCCTGCTGCCCGCCAGCAAAGAGCCAGTGCAGCTCATTTTCCCCCAGCTCTACCTAGCAGTGCTCTTCCAGACCTTCTTCAGCCTGGAGTACACCCTGCAGGACCTCCAAGACTACAGCCAGATGTGTGGCCAGGAGAACAAGTGTCCTCCAGGCAGCCCCGTCAGGTGCTCCGTCCCTCTTCCCCAGTCTCTCCCATGCGCGCAGAGCCCGGGCTTGGCCTCCGTGTGCGACCCGCCTTTGCTCTACACACAGGAGCGCGGTGCAGGCCATGAAAGCTCTGCTCTGCCATGCTGACTATGCCCATCTGGCTGACTCCATCGAGAGGCAGGGAGGCTGGGACATGCTTATGAGCAAGGAGACCTACCACACAGGAGTCACGTTGCTGACTAGGTGAGAGCCTTCTTCATCCTCGTCTGCCCCAGCATTTCTGCCCTGGAGACAGAGTGCCCGAAGGCCACAGCTTTGGTGTAGGAAGGGCGCTTTTCCGCTCTCTCACCAAAATAAGCCTGAGTGGGTGAGACGCCAGGTTTCTCCTCACAAGGTGTGGTGGCGAAAGGCCACCGCCGCTCCTTGAGCCAGCGCCACCGGCTGCTGGGGCTGAGTACACCCACGACCTTGCCCTGCAGGACCTGGCCTGCAGGATGATGGCTCGGGGTGGCGGCGCACACCCAAAGAGGTTTGCCTGCCCAGCTCCGTGCCCACAGTGCCTTCTCCCCTCCCCGACCAGGGAGCTGTGGATGAACGCGGCCGATGAGTGCGCCTGGATGTTTGACCACGTGGTCAGGGTACTCAGCTGCGGAGACAAACACCGTGAGATCGCCGCCATGGCTGTCTTCATTGAGGTGGGCCTGGTGGCGAGCGGTGCCTCTGGGCAGTGCCTGCAAACACTGGGCTCTCTGGCACGTGGGCAGAGGGGCGGGTGGCTGGTCGGTGGAGCTGGGCTCCTCTCCCGCAGCAGCTGCACTCCCCTCAGTCACCCCAGCCTGGCCTCCTTCCCGCCAAGAGGCCATTTCTGCCGGGCTGATGCTCACAACCACTCGCAGCTCATGCACCCTTGGTGCCAGCTCTCTACCTTCCAGCGCTTCACAAAGGCCCAAGACAGACAGGCTGCAGATGGTTCAGAGGACGCGGGGAGTCCTGCTGCCTCTGCCGGTCGCTCACTCTGCAGCCGGCTGTCTTTCAGCTGCTGAACTGCACCGACTTTGAGCAGGAGATTGATGAGGATGTGCTGGGCTTCCTGCAATTGCATCTGCAGAACCAGAGCTTGGCCATGCGCGACATGGCCATCACAGGCCTCGTCACGCTGTCTGAGAGACGCCACACAGTGAGCAGGGGGCAGCCGGGCAAAGTCAGGCCAGTGGCCTGGGGCTGGAGGTGGCGGGTAAGGCAGCGGAGGGAAAGGCAGCGGAGGAATCGAGAGCTCGGGAAGCTGCTGCCAGCTCCCCCACCGTCCTGTCGCTGCTACAGCCAGAGCGTTTGTGCCAATGCAGTCACTCCTTGCTTCACCCAAAGGGCCTTCTCTGTTTCATGTAGGCAAGAAGTCTGCAAGGCCTGCTGCCCGCACTCCTGGAGCACCTGCCGGGTGCTGACAGCACCTTCCGTGCCAAGGCCCTCACCATCCTCAGCCACGTGCTCCATCTCCTGGACAGCAAGAAGGCCAACCCCATCGCCCTGCAGCTTGCTGAGGAGCTCCGGCCACTCTTTGATGACGTAAGGCTGGTGGGAAAGGCGGGGGCTCTGCTGCCGTGGCTGTGGGGCAGAGGTGCATGGCCCAGGCAGGGGGTTCACACCAGGGCAGCGCATTTTGGGGACCGTCAGCAGGTGGGATGTGCCCAGGAGCTGCTGCCGACGGCCGGCCCCCATCTCCTCCTTGGCACATCTACCCAGGGAGCTCCTCTGCGAGTCAGCCAGGAGGTGACTGGTGGGAGTGTGGCCAGGGCCAGAGCAGCCCTTCCAGGCACAGACACCTCCACGGCTTGGCTCTCCCTGGCTGCCACGTGTTAGAGAAAGCCACTGTGTTGCGCGTCTTGGGGCTGGGGCCATTCTGTGCTGGTGGCAGATCTGGCCCACAGCTCCTCCGTGCAGAGGCTGCGTCAGCAGCAGTCATCTCCACAGCAGCCCCACTGACCCCCTTGCTCACCACAGCCTTGCAGCAGCCCTTGCTGAGGTCCTCCCATCTTCCTTCCCTCCAGGAGTCTACCCGTGTGCGAGAGCTCTCCATCCAGCTCTTTGGGCACGTGCTGGCAACTGTGGTGGGCCCCCAGAAACGGCAGATCCGGAAGCACGTGCACAGCAGCCTGCTCCCACTGCTTCTCCACACGCACGAGGAGATCTCAAGCGTGGCGCAGGTGTGTGGCCACAGTGGTTGCTCGTGTGGGGCCAGGAGTGCTTTTCCTGTTGGCCTGGTTTGCCCAGCAAGGCCCCAGCACTAGCGTCCCTCGGGGCTTCCCAGCTGTCCTTGCAGGCATCCTGGGCCAGGCTCTTGGCGAGCTCTCTTCTGCTGCCCCGAGATGGTGGTTGCCCCCATCTCTGCCCAGGGCATCAAAGCCCAACTCGCTCCCCACATGCAGCTTCCCATCACAGCCTGGGAAAGGCTCTGAGCCTTGCCCAGGTGCGGGGCATGCAGGATCTCCTGCCTGCGCTGCAGTGGCATCTCCCACTCTCTGCTGCTCTGCAGGCCGCTCGGGAAGCTCTCCTCGCTGCTGCTAAGCTCCTGAAGTGGAAGCAGCTCAGGCACCTGCTCGAGACAGCTCAGACGTGGCAGATTGGCGAGTGCCTGGTAAGGACAGCCCCAAGCCCCCAAGGTCTGGCCCGCAGAAGGCCTGCCCCCTTGTCCACACCCACACCCATTGCTGCGGGCTCTGGAGCTGCACATGCGCTCCCCTTCCTCCAGCACCCTGCCCCGGTGGGCTCTTCTCCAGGGCCCTGTCCCCACACTGCCCCCAGCATGCGGAAAGAGCCCTTGGCCCAGCCGGGCCTGGTGAGCACTAGGGCACCTCAGCCGGCCTGGGGAGCGCTCTGCCCTCTGCTTCCTCCAGACCTCGGTGCCATACGGCTCCTGACTGGGAGCCATGAACGTCCTGGCATGGGAAGGGAGGGGAGGCGGCCCTGGCAGGAGGGCCTGGCCTGGCTGCGTGGGGAAGGTCTGCCCCAAGCCCTCGCCCTCGCCCTCTGCCCAGCTGGAGAGGAACAGGAGCAGAGCGGAGGAGTACCTGCGGCAGAGCCTGCCCTACTTGGAGAGCCCACAGGAGGCCTTGCGGGAGGCGGCTGTCAGGTTCCTCGGTGAGTCCCAGCCCCTGTGGGGCCCCTCTCTGTCCCAGGGCAGCTTGGCCCCAGTCCCGGCTGCTGCGCTGGCAGCAAGAACCTGCCCTGGGGCTGCCGGAGCCCTGCCTGCCTCAGGCAGGGCCTGCGTGCCCAGGGGCTGCGTGCTGACAGCGGGCTTTGCCATGGGCTGTGTACACCTAGGGCTCGTCGGACGGCACATGAGCGACCCGAGCGAGGAGAAGCTGCAGGACATCTGCCAGGGTGAGTGGGGGCAGCGTGGTGCTAGCTGCGGCACGGAGGAGGGCAGAGCCTGGGGAGCGAGCACTGATCCCCTGCTGGGCACCGGGAGGGGGCGAGTATTGCCGGGGCGCTTGGGGCATTTCTCAACTGCATCTTTCGCCAGCTGATCTCTTAGGCCTCCCTGCTGCCTGCGGGCGATGGGAAGGGCTGGCTGGGCTTGGCCCTGTCCGGGGGCCATGCCTGGGGTCTCCGCACACCCGGGGCTTTCATCTCTTCTCTCTTCCTTTGTATTGCAGCCCTTCAAAGCATGCCGAGTGACACCAGCCTCAGCATCCAGTCTCTGGCAAGCCAGACCATCCTGCTCCTGAGAGCTCCAGCGGAAAAGGCACCATCAGGGTTCACCCTTGGAGCACTGTGCTACCGGCTCCGGAGAGCGTGGAGAAGGTGGCGCCCTGCTCCGTGAGACAGCTCTCTTTGAGCAGAGCCAGAGCAGCAGTTCCCCTCCCAGGCTGCTCAGCCCATGGCGACCCCAGAGAGTGCTGCAGAGCCTGCGTCATGCCCAGCAGCTCCCCCTGCGTGAGCGAGCGAGTGTGCGGCAGGTCGTCATTGCCCCTCTGCTGCAGGCACTGCCTCCTGACATGTGCCGAATAAAGGGCTTGTGTGAATTCTCCTTAGTCTGGTTGAGCCTGACGGAGCCACAGCAGCATAAACGCGGTGTCCTCCCTTGCTGCGACAGCTTTTGCCTTTCGCTTAGACTCCAGAGTTGGAGCAGGCCTTCAGCTCTTCTACTTCCCTGACCGAGGACAAAGTGGTTGCCCTCCTCAGCTCTGGCAGCAGGAAGAATGCTGATTTTTGGGATGCCCCCTCTGGCTTGGGGTGCAGCTTCCAGCTCCTGGCCCTGGTTGCCCTCCTCCCAACGTGCGCTTGCCTCTGCCTCAGGCCAGCAAGGAACTGCCGCGCGAACATGCAGCTTTCATGGCGCTGCTCCTGGCCCGAGGAACTCTTCTCCATCCTCTCCTGGCAAAGCTGAGAAGCTGCGTCCATCTTGTGCTGGGGAGCATGAGGCTTTGCTTGCAGTCACTCCCTCAGCCCTGCCCAGAGAGGGCTGCTTGCTTGAAGAACACAACCATGAAGTCACCTGGAAATGCTGCCGAGCCTGGAGCCCTCCTGTAGGCAGCAGAGACTCACATCAGACCCTCTGCCAAGGAAAGGGGACTGGGAGGGACCCTGGGGGCAGGACTGGAGGCAGGACACTCTGAAGGCCCCTCGTTCCTGCTCCTCAGGGCAGGGGGCAATTGGCCTGGCCAATTCGGCAGCAGCTACAGCCAAGGGAGCAGCGCAGCACTCAGCGCGTAGCTTTTTAGGCGGCCAGGTGCCAGCTCACTGCCACCTGCCAAGCGCAAAGGTCCCATTCAACAGCGAAGGACTTGCTTGAACCCTGAACTCAAGCCAGACTCACCCATCCCTGCCGCACCAGCTGGGGACCCGTCAGCTCTCCATACCCTCCCGGTGTGTGCTCGGAGCACGCCTACAGAGAGTGGGACCAGAGACGAGAGACGGGCGCCCACCCTGGCAGGGGAGAGCCCTGCTCCTGCTCCCTCCCTTGTGCCGCTTGCCGCTTCACGTCCCTTTTCCGCAGAAATGTTTCACAACTGCAGCCGGCTACGTACAACAACAGAGGCACCTCAAAGACAGGTTGTCCTTACAGCCAGGCAAAACTGGGCAACTGTTCGGGGAATCGCACAGGTGACTGCTCTGGCAGACAGCTGAAGGGGTTTGAAGGAGAGGACACTGGCTGGGAGGACGCGGAGGCTCTGGCTCTGCCCTCCCTCTGGTGCTGGGCCAACCGCAGGTCCTCTGCTCGCCTTTCCAGGGCGCTGTCGCAAAGATGGAGGCAAGCGAGCCCTATCCGCCGCGCCAAAACCCACTGGAGAAACCCAGCGGGCGTATTTCTTCTTCCCTTCCTGAGGCAACTCTTGGCCAGAGCCAGCTGGAGGGTCTCCGGGTCGTGCTTCCCCGGGCCTCCGACTGCCCGATTGCTGCTCGAGAAGCAGACCCAGCGAAACCTGCTCCCGGTTGTGCCCCCGCTGGGAGCTGGGCGGTTCCCTTGGCCGGGTCTCGGGCAGGTGCCAGGTCACCAGGTCCAACACGCAACAGCAGGGAACGGATCAGGAGAGACACGCCAGAAAAGACGCTAGTGCCATCAGCTCTTCTTCTGGCTGGGGAAGAAGGGCAGGACATGTTGCAGGGTCACAGAAACCGGGCGCTGCAAAAGAGCAGCCTCAGAGGTGCCTGGTGGCGTTAACGTGAGCAGCGTGCGCCATCGTTCCGCTCCAGAGTGACCGCGACCTCTGGAAACGTTGGGGGCTTTTTCAGCAGTGGCGGCGCAGAGGAGGCAGCAGAGGCTGCCGGGCGCAGGGGGCGGCCATGGACCCGGCGGCCCCCAGCCCCATGACGGCCGGGGCAGCGGGGCCGGGGGCCGCGGAGGGCCTGGCTCCCCACCTCTCCCAGCCCCACACGCTGCCCCCCCACACCTGCCCCCCTCACCCCCCCACCTCAGGGCCGGGATCCCTCCCCCAGGGTTGCTGCAGCCCCACCCGGCGTTGCCTGGCAACGGCACCAGCTGCAGGTCACGTGGCCTCCTCCTGCCCCCCGCCCCCGGTGCTGCCTAGCAACAGCGGCCCTTGGGCCCCCAGGGCTGCCCTGGCCTCTGCTGGGCCTCCCCTCCCGCCCTCCCTGAGCTGCTGCCTCCCTCCTCCTGCCTTCCCTTTCCATCCTTCCTTCCCTCCCCTTCTTTCTTCCTTCCCCCTCCTTCCTTCCCTCTGCCTCTCCTTCCTTCCCTCCCCCTTCTGCCTTCCCTCCCGCCTTCCTTCCCTCCCGCCTTCCTTCCCTTTCCGTCCTTCCTTCCCTCCCCTTCTTTCCTTCCTTCCCCCTCCTCCCTTCCCTCCCTCCTTCCTTCCCTCTCTCCTTTTCTCTCTCTCTCTTCCCTCCCTCCCTCTCCCCCTCCTTCTCTCCCTCCTTCCCTCCTTCCTTCCCTCTCAGCTGCAGAGGGGCTGCTGGGAGCCCTGTGCCTGCTGCTCTCCACCCTGCTCCTCCCACCACGGTGCCCCTTGGCCTCCCTGGAGCCACCACACAGCACAGCCCTGTCTCGCTGGGGGCTGCGGACATTTGTCACATTCCAGCAGTCTCGTGGCTCCTGTCTGCGTCCCACCCCTGCTCTGCCTCCGCCCTGCTGCCCGGCATGCGGCCCCATGGCACCGTTGTGCAGGCACCGCACAGCATAGGCTGCCTTCAGGAGTGAGGAGACGTCCCCCCAGCATGGCCCCCCAACAGCCCTCGGTGCCGTGGCCTCCACGGCCCTCCTGCTTTGCAACCTCCCCCCCATCCCCAGCCCCTGCCCAGCCCACCTTGAGGAAAGCAAACAGCCATGCTCCAGGGTCTGCTGGGGTCTGGGTCTGGAGAGAGGCCAGGCAGGACTGGCCATCCCACCATACAGGGGCTGAGCCCAGCAGGGAGATGGAGCTGGTCACATGCAAAGGTCACTCCTCACCACGACTGTGGGGAAAGGCAGTGCTGAAAGGGGTCTGTGAGGAGTTTCCTGGGGCAGTTTCTCCTCTCTGTTCACACAACAACAAATTGGGCTGGATCTTTGCACTGAGGGACCCTGCTTGAGAGTCTCCATGGGCATGAGGATGGTCTACAGGCCCAGTAGACGCTCCCAGGACCTCCTCTGCATACTCCCTGCTAGCCCTGTAGAGGACCCAGCAGGGGGCTCATTCTCCTAGGGCTCACAGCTGGATGCCCAGTCCTCCAGCTGGGTGCAGAGCCCTGTCTGGAGGTGACTTTTGGGGTAAAGGCTAGCACGCGGCCTGGGGGAGATTGTCTCAAGACTGTGTGCTGGAGATAGGGCCTGAGGGACAGCAGCAAACTGATCTGGCTGCTGGGTCCTGCTTCCTTCAAGACAAGTGCTGGCACAGGGTCCCAGCCTTCCTTTTGGTGCCACCTGTCAAAAGTGATGATGACACTATGACCAGGGAAGGTGGGGAGAGTTATTCCTTCTTCAGCCACTTCCCAGGCCATACGGGAAGCCAGAACACCAAGGACTTCTGGCTCTGCAACGTGAACACACTTTAGTGTAGCCACAGTGTGACCATTGTCTTGGATAAAATGTCAGCATTTTTCTCTCCAAGACCATTTCAAGCCCAGCTCCACTTCCTTCTGATGTCTCCTCATCCCTCCTCTGACCTCAATAACTGTTCCTGCACCCCTTCCCCTGCTCTCCCGCAGGGTCTCGAGCTGGCAGTGCTGCTCTGGAGAGCGAGCAGACGGTGGGGCCACAGGGCCACGGGGGTGACTCTGCACTGGCCATGCTGGTGCAGGTGGGAAGCAGACCCAACCGAATGGGGATCCATGGCCTCTAATCCCTCCAGAGATCCAACACATGGTATTTCATTAACGATGACATGAATCACTCTCCCGTCTCCCTTCCCCGTGCCCCGTGCCCCGTGCCCCGTGCCCCGTGCCAGCTGGGTCCCCACTGCCTCTCCTGGGACTGCAGAGTCCTCCTGTGCCTGTGGATACCTGCGTTTCGTGCTTTCCCTTTAAGGGACTCCACCTTGGGGGACTTCTCATTTTGTGAGGCTCCTCTCGCTGCCCACCCCAGGCACACGCTGTCCCAGGAGAGCCCCTGTGCTCTCCTGGCACCTCCAGCTTCCCCTCCAGAAGGAGGGACATCTGACACTGTGCCTGAACATGTGCGACAGCCCCGGCTATGTACAACAGTGACAATCCCTCATCTCCCCTGTCACTGGACACTGAGGGGGGACTCCTCAATCCTAAATGCCTTGGTGTCTAAGAGATCATAACAGGATGATGAGCTTTTTGTTCCTGACCCCATGGACAAGGCTGCCCAGCAGGCCCTTGTGGGCTGCTCTCCTTGGGCCTATATTTGACACCAGCTCTGGAAGAAGCACCCAGCCTTCAGACATGGCACTGGCTAGAACTGCCTTTATTACCAAGATACTGTGAGGGAGCCAGCTCTGACCTGGCGTTAGACAGTTTTGCGTGGCCACCAGGTGAGACATGGCATTAAAACCGGGGTGAACTGCAAGCATTTATGTAGCAAAATGATAACAAATAAATTTCATCATCATCATCATAACAGTAACAATAGTAATAATAAAAATAAAATAAAAAAACAAAACTGAGTCCTGGTTTGGGACAGTTTGGGATTCAGTTGTTGAGAGCAAAGGCAATTTTAGCACTGCTGAAAAATGCCCATGCAATCACTTTCCTCAGGGCATCTCGGAGCTCCTTGTTCCTCAGGCTGTAGATGAGGGGGTTCAGTGCTGGATGCACCACTGCGTACAAAACAGCCACCACCAGATCCAGGGATGGGGAGGAGAGGGAGGAGGGCTTCAGGTAGGCAAATATTGCACTGCTGATAAACAAGGAGTCCACGGCCAGGTGAGGGAGGCACATGGAGAAGGCTTTGTGCCGGCCCTGCTCGGAGGGGATCCTCAGCACAACTGTGAAGATCTGTACGTAGGACAGCACAATGAACATGAAACAAACCAACACTAAAAAAATAAACCAACACTAACCACAACAACCCCAACTTCCCGGAGGCAGGATTGTGAGCAGGAGAGCTTGAGGATCTGGGGGATCTCACAGAAGAACTGCCCCACAGCATTGCTTTGGCAGAGAGGTATGGAAAATGTGTTGGCAGTGTGCAGGAGAGCATTGAGAAAGCCGCTGCCCCAGGCAGCTGCTGCCATTTGGACACAAGCTCTGCTGCCACCCAGGAGGGTCCCGTAGTGCAGGGGTCTGCAGATGGCAACGTAGCGGTCATAGGCCATGACAGTGAGAAGAGAAATCTCTCCTCCAAACAAGAAGGAAACCAGGAAGACCTGGGCAGCGCATCCCGAGTAGGAGATGGTCGTGGTGTCCGTGAGGGAATTGGCCATGGATGTGGGGACAGTGGTGGAGATGGAGGCCAGGTTGAGGAGGGAGAGATTAAAGAGGAAGAAGTCCATGGGGGTGTGGAGGCGGTGGTGGCAGGCTATGGCGGTGATGATGAGGCCGTTGGCCAGGAGGGCAGCCAGGTAGATGCCCAGGAAGAGCAAGAAGTGCAAGAGCTGCAGCTGCCGGGTTTCTGCGAATGCCAGGAGGAATTCAGTGACGGAGCTGCTGTTGGACATGTTGCTCCCTCCAGGCATGTGGGACTGTCCAAAGAAGAAAAGACATGGAGAAGTTAGGAGATGCTTTTCAAGAAACCCTGAAATGTTCCAGTTCTCATCCAACCCCCCGTACTGCCTCTCTCTTCACGGAGAGCATGTGTGTGCAGCTGCCTTGCTTGAGCTCCCCTGTGCACTGGCGGAGTGTGCTGTGAGGAGCAGAGGCCTCTGCCCATGGGCTCCAGGGCAGTCTGTCCATCCTGCTGTAGGGCAGTGGGGACATGGGAGTGGGGGTGACTAGCTCTGACAGTCACAAGGTCTGTCAGGTGAAAGCCACTGGGCAGGTGGAAGGAATATTTCAGCATCTTCACCACCTGTTCTGAAGAATGAGGGTTGAGGAACAGAGCTTTAGGGATTTCTTCCTAATGTTTATTTTCTGTGAGATGCCCCTGTGCCCCCTGGGCAGTCTTCCTCAAAAGGCAGAAAGTCTCAGCCTTTCTGCTGTGACTCCTGAGAAAGACCAATTCCCTGTCCCCGGGTGCAGAGGGAGGACAGCTTGTCTGTCTATTAGTCTTGTTCTCAGCTGTCCTGTGTTTGCAGCTCTTTGAGCTGCAGGATGGTCACTCTCATCTGTTGCCCAAAAAAGAATCTAGCCCCTGCTGAGAGCAGACGAGCCCAGGTCCCAAGTGTGGGTCTCCAACCTTCTCTCCCTTCCTCAGGGCACCAGAGCGACGTCTCCACACTCCCCTTTCTAGCCAAGCACACACACGGCTCTTTTCAGCTGCCCACATACAGCTTCCCAACACCATCTCCATACGCCCAGCATCTCTGAAGATTCTTCACAGCTCCCTCACACATCACAGAGATGGTGGTATGAGGCAGCGGTGCCCTTCTGGAGGGCAGCCCCAAGCCTGCCAGGACACCACAGGGAAATGGTCCAAGGACTGTTAGGACTGCAGATGGGCTCTCCTTACAGGACAGTCAGCTCCACTCCCCTCCCCACCCACTGCATTTCCTGGACCTGCACGGGTCAGAAGGGGGCTGCAGACACCTCACTCCCAAGCAGAGACCTCTGTGGCACAACTCGCAGGGCAGGGGTCTGAGCTGCAGCTGAAAACCCACCAACCCCAGGGAACCCGAGAGAAGAACAAGGGCAGCACGGAGAGGAGGGGAAACAAGGAGCAACACTACACTCCTGCTGCCACGGGAGGCAAGGAGAGAGGGACAGATGGGCAGTCGGGAAAGCCTTCACCTTCCCCAGCTGGGTGGTGACATTGCAGGGCAGTCACTCAGCCCCTTTGTCGGGCAGCACAAAACGGGGCCCGTGGCAGGAGAGATGCCCCTCTCCTCTGCTGCAGGTCTGGCTGCAGAGCGGGTGGCTCATGCCCTGGACTCCACGGCTGTGAGGGCAGAGGCTCTGCTGGGTGGGAGAGAAGACATGCGGGGCTGGCTCAGAGAAAGCTGTCTGCCTTGCAGGGACTGATCAACACTTGCCCAAACCCATCCTCCTGTGATGTTTCTGTTAGCAGTTCTCTCTCATTCCCAGCCCGTCTCTGCTGCCTGGCGCTCTCTCTGCTGGGAGCTCTTGCTCTCTCCCAATGTCTTTTCCCTGCTGGTTTTCACAGACCCCATCCCACCCTCTGCACACTCAGTTCTGCCCTACAGAAACCTGCCAGGACAGGGCACTGGGCAGGGGTATCTCTGTGCTCACAGGTCCCAAGGAGCAGGTCAGAAAAACCCTTATGAAGCAATAAAGGTGCTGCTGGGGCTGCCTGCAGGCTGAGGTGGGGTTGAAGGGGTTTGCTGAAGTTTCTCACAGACCTAGCGATCTCCAAGAGTGAAGGTTTGGGAATCCAAGTTACCCTGCAGTTACCCTGCAGCCAGAGACTTAGCATGCAAAGGGCTGTGCAGATTTCCCCCGCAAGGAGCTCTCCTCGCTCCTCCCACTCCACACTGCCTCTCACTTCTCTCCCTCTCGCCTCATCTCCTGTCAGCAGCAGCAGCAGGCAGTGCCCGGAGCCCCGCTGCTCTTGGCAGAGGAGCTGCTGCTGCCCAGAGCTGTCTCTCGGCCATGCTGCCTGGTTGCCAGCAGCTCCCTCGGTCCCCGGAGCCTGGCCCCGCTCAGGAGCAGAGGTCCAGCTTAAGGCATGAATTGCTCTGTCGCTTGTGCACCCTCTTCCTGGGAAATGTTCACTGCAGTCTACTGAAATCCTATCACCTATGGTCCCTTTCTGAACACTGAAGTTTGTAAACACTGATTCCTGCATTGCATTTTGTCTCATCAGAGGGTGGTTATTTGCAAGAGGTGGACCTGTCCCACTCTGGAAGACCTGATTCCCATCTCTTAAATAGGCAGAACACCTAGTCAAGGACAAGGAGGGAGGTCATTTTCGCATGGTTCAGGTATTGATTCCGATGAGTCAATCTGGGCATGGCATGACGGTTTTAGAAATCCCTGGGATGGGGTTGGATTCAGCTCTCTCCCATGAACTCCAGAAACACACAGGAGGTGGGATTCCCCTTGCCCAAGCTGAAGTGTGCACAACATGGCTGCCTGCAGGTAAGCCCCTTGTCTACGCTGCCATTGTAACCACTAGAGATGGAGGGTGGGAGTCAGTTGCTCACACACAAACACCTGGTGACATTTGAAGAGACAGAGGTGGTGCAAGGCATGTGCCAGTGTCTGCTGGCTCTGATGGAGCAACTATGAGACCTACATCCTTCTAGAACCCCAGGTGGGGGCCAGCTGAGGAATTTCCCAGGCCATATGAAGGGACACTAGATGCCTACTACGACTAGAGCTCCACTCATTCTTAAGCTGAGACACAAGCAGATCCCTACACTGCAAACAGCTGATGTAGTGCAGTGCAGGTGCTTGATTTAATGACAAAAGTAGGCCTGCAGTCCAGGTCAGGTTCCTGGGGCAACCCAGACAGCCATATGTCTCCTGCAGAAGCAGCATGGGACCTATAGGAAAGCCATGTCCTTTTGGAGGGGTTGCTGGGCAAGTGCCTCAGCGCACCTCAGCTTTCCTACCTGGACAGCACCCACAAAGCACAACAAAGCTCCATACTGACAGTCTGTAAAATTGGCAGGCATCTCTGGACCCTGGCTTGGCTAAACAGGGAGCTCAGGCCTGAGCTCCAGGGCCACAAGGCAACACAAGGATAGGGGAAGAAAGGAGAGGCTGCAAAGGAGGAATTTGGAAATACTGTCCAGTGAAGAAGGGATGGTGTTAGGGAAGCCCAAGCTGCCCTAGCATCGACCCCTGCAGGGGATGTCACGAGCCTGAAGGAGAGCTGCTGCTGCTTCAGTAACAGTGAAAGAGTAAAGAAGGAAAATGTGGGCTCACTGCTGCATGGGGCAGGGAATCTAGGAACAGCAGATGGAGATAGGTGTGAGGAACTGAACGTCGTCTTGGCTTCAGTCTTCACCAGCAGAGTCTCCTGGGCTGTTGTGCGTAGTAGAGTCAGGACTCCAGGCGAGAATACCAACCCACAGTGCCCGAGGGCTGAGTGCAGGAAAAAGGATTATGTTGTGCCTATCTTCAAAAGAGGCCACAAGGACAAGCCGGGGAGCTGCAGGCCGTTCAGCCTCACTTGAGTGAGGAGTGTGTCCTGGAGCTATCCATCTTGGATCACATTTCTGGGTACACGAAGGTGCCTGGAAATAGTCAGCACGGATTTACTGAACATAAATAGTTCCAGACCAACGTGATTGCCTTCTGTGATAAAAGACCTGTACTTGTGGGAGAAGAAAGAGTAGGAGATGTCATTCACCATGATTTTAGCCAGACTTCTGGCACTGTCTCCCCCAACATTCTTGTATCCAAGGGAGGCCTTACAGCAGGCTGGCTAGACATTCAGATGGGTGAAAAACCAAGTGGTTGGATGATGGAGCTCAGAGGGTTTTTGTGAGTGGGTCAGGCTTTACCTGGAAGCCAGTGACAAGTGGAGGGTGCAGGGGTCTACACTGCAACCCAACCTGTCTGACAGGCTCATCAGTGGCCTGGAGGACACACCTCTTATCCCAGTTGCAGATGACAGCTAATGGGGCAGAACAGTCATGTGCCTGAGGGCTGCCTTTCAGAGGGAGCTTGGCAGGTGGGAAGAATGGGCTGTCAGGAACTCTGTGAAATGCAACAAGGACAAATGCCCTATCTTCACCTGCGATAGACCAACATCCTGCAGTGACACAGGCTGGGGAGTTCTGGCTGGGCAGCAGCTCTGCAGAAAAGGACGTGGCGGTCTTTGTGGGCAGCGAGCTTGATGTGAGGCAAGAGTGTTCCCTGGCAGCAACGGAGGCCACAGCATTGTGGGCTGCATGAACAGGAGCACAGCCAGGAGAAAGACGGAAGTGATGATGCCCCTCTACTCAGCACTTATCCGAACCCACCTAGATACATCATCCATTCAGGCCCCCCTGGAGAAGAACGCTGTTGATGACATGGAGTGAGTTCAGTGTCAGAACCTCAAGGTGTTTGGGGGCTGGAGCACTTGCCCTGGGAGGAGAGGCTGAGAGTTCAGGCCTTGTTCAGCCTGGAGAAGGGAAGACTTTTGGAGGAAACTCATCACAGCTTCCCAACTCAAGCTTCCCACCAGTAAAGAACCAGGGCTCTTTACAGAGATTCCTGGCAGGACAATGAGAGGCAACAGTACGAAGCTGACACAAGTGCAGCTAAAATTGGATTTAAGGGAGAAAAATCAATCTTGGGCCTGGAAGGTTTTCAGGTCAAGGTTTAATTATGAGGGACTGCTTGTCCAGAACAGGCCCTCTTCACAGTCTACAACACCTGCACATTACAACACGATGCCCAATGAGTGTGACACATGCAGAGAGACGTGGCATGGGGGTGATTGCACTGGCTGAGGGTGCTGGAGTTGTTGAGCCTGGAGAAGAGGAGGCTTTGGGCAGACCTAAGAACAGCCTGCCCATACCCACCAGGAGGTCGTCAAGAAGATGGAGGCAGGCCCTTCATTGTTGTACACGACAGGAGGAGGAGGCCCAATGGGCATTAGCTGAAACAAGAGGTTCAGGCTGGGGATAAGCAAAAATGTTTTACCCCTGCAGACAGTGGAACACTGGGGCAGGTTGCCCAGAGAGGTTGTGCCATCTCCATCCTCAGAGGTTTTCAAGTCCTAAATGAACGAAGCCCTGAGCAACCTGGTAGGATCTGATAGTTGACCCTGCTGTGGGAAGGAGATTGGGCTAAAGACCTCCAGAGGCCCCTTCCACCATGAATCCTTTTGCATTTTCTTCCACCCTGTGTCTTCTCATGTTGACCACAGGGAGAAAACTGCAGCTTCCCTGTGACCATGGCAGTGTGTCAGACAGAAGTAGGAGCAGATCAACTGCATGTTTCTTGTCCTGCTCTGGTTAGTGTCATTCAGATTCAGGAGTGCTTTGCAGGTAGGTACCCGCAGTGAGCACTGATTTTTTTTTTCTTTTCCTTCACCTTTTATTGCATTATGCCCTCTTTTCCACCTGACAAGGTGTTCTCTTTTACCATCCTGATGCCCGCCCATGCAGTCAGCACACACCTATTTCCTAATCTCCACTGGCCCTGCTTATACTTCCTTTGTACATTCATTGGGCCTCTCTGAGATGGTGTCCGTGGTGATTTCTACCTTTGTCAGCAGCTCCGTTAAACTAGCACCTCCTTTTATTATCCACAGTGTCCCGCAATGCCTCATGCTGTTATCCTGTCAGAGGCACAGCAAGACAGGACGAGCCATCTGTACACGCACATTAAGAGCTGACACAAAGGAGCCTGAGTCCAGAGCGGCCTTGAGAAACTTGGGGTTTTGTCCAACATAAACCTCATGAAGTTGTGCAAGGAAACGCGGCTAGTCCTGCATGGGGGAGGAAATGTTGACCTGTTGGAAAGTAGCTCTGCCGAGAAGGACCTGGGAGTGCTGGTGGACAACAAGTTAAACATGAGGCAGCAGTGTGCCCTTGTGGCCAAGAAGGCCCATGGTATGCTGGGGTGCATTAGGCAGAGTGTTGCCAGCAGGTGGAGGGAGGTGATCCTGCCCCTCTCCTCAGCCCTGGGGAGGCCTCACCTGGAGTACTGTGTCCAGTTCTGGGCTCCCCAGTACAAGAGAGACATGGCACTCCTGGAGAGAGTCCAGCGGAGGGCTACCAAGATGATTAGAGGGCTGGAGCACCTCTCCTAGGAAGAAAGACTGCAAGAGCTGGGCCTGTTCAGCCTGGGGAAGAGAAGATTGAGAGGCGATCTCATCAACGTGTACAAGTATCTGAAGGGGGAGTGTCAAGAGGATGAGGCCAGCCTCTTCTCCGTGGTGCCCAGCGACAGGACAAGAGGCAATGGGCACAAACTGAACCACAGGCAGCTCCATCTGAACCTGAGGAAAAACTTCTTCCCTGTGAGAGTGACAGAGCATTGGAACAGGTTGCCCAGAGAGGTAGTGGAGTCTCCTTCGCTGGAGATATTCAAAAGCCGTCTGGATGTGATCCTGGGCAATATGCTCTAGGTGACCCTGCTTGAGCAGGGAGGTTGGACGAGATGATCTCCAGAGGTCCCTTCCAACCTAAACCATTCTTTGATTCTGTGATTCTCAGAACCAGGACCCTCTGGGCCTCGGCCACAGAGCTGCTGCCGGCCAGTCTGTCTCCTTCGTGGGTCACTGCAAGGGGTTCTTCCCTCCTGGGGCAGGAGTGGGCATTTTTTCTCTGTTGAAAGTTCCTGAGCTCCAGGAGCTCCGCCAGCTCCCTCAGCACTCGTGGGTGCATCCCATCAGGGCCCATGGATTTATGGATGTCCAGTTTGGACAAAAGATCTCTAACCTGATCCTCCTCCACCAAGGGAGAGTCTTCCTTTCTCCAGACTTCCTCCCTGGTCTCCAGTGTCTGGAATTCCTCAGGACTGGCCTTAGCAGGAAAGACTGAAGCAAAGAAGGCATTCAGCAACTCTGCCTTCTCTGTATCCTTCGTCACCAGGGCACCCACCCCATTCAGCAGTGGGCCCATGTTTTCCCTAGTCTTCCTTTTGTTATTGATGTATTTGAAAAACCCCTTCTTGTTGTCCTTGACGTCCCTTGCCAGATTTAATTCCAGCTGGGCCTTAGCCTTCCTTGTCGCATCCCTGCACACTCTGACAACGTCCCTGTATTCCTCCCAAGTGGCCTGTCCCCTTTTCCACATTCTGTACACTTCCTTCTTCTGCTGGAGTTTTGTCAGGAGTTCCTTGCTCATCCATGCAGGTCTCCTGCTGAATCCGCTTTGCTCGACTTCTTCCTCAGAGGGATGCACCGATCTTGAGCCTGGAGGAGGTGACGCTTGAATATTAACCAGCTTTCTTGGACCCCTCTTCCTTCTAGGGCCCTACCCCATGAGATTCCCCTAAGTAGGTCCTTCAAGAGGCCAAAGTTAGCTCTCCTCAAGTCCAGCGTTGCAATCCTACTTATTGCCCTGCTCCCTCCTCGTAGGATCCTCAACTCCACCATCTCATGGTCACTGCAGCCAAGGCTGCCCCCAACCTTCACCTCTCCAACTAGACCTTCTTTGTTCGTTAGGACAAGGTCTAGCATTGCACCTCTCCTCGTTGGCGTCTCCACCACCTGAGTCGAGAAATTATCATCAATCCTCTGCAGGAACCTCCTCGACTGTTTGTGCCTAGCTGTGCTGTCTTGCCAACAGATGTCAGGGTGGTGAAGTCTCCCATGAGAACCAGGGCCTGTGATCGTGAGGCTACTTCCAGCTGTCGGTAGAAGGCCTCATCGATGACTTCCTCCTGGTCAGGTGGCCTGTAGTAGACCCCCACAACAGTGTCACCCATGTTACCCTGCCCTTTAATCCTTACCCATAGGCTCTCAACTTGCTCTTCATCCACCCCGAGGCAGAGCTCCATACATTCTAGCTGCTCCCTCACATAAAGAGCAACTCCACCACCTCGCCTTCCTGGCCTGTCTTTCCTAAAAAGCACATAGCCATCCATGACAGCATTCCAGTCATGTGAACTATCCCACCGTGTCTCTGTAACTGCAATGAGATCATGGCCCTGCAACCGCACACAGACCTCTAACTCTTCCTGTTTATTCCCCATGCTGCGCGCATTGCTATACAGGCATTCCAGAGAGCCAGTCAAGCATGCAAGCTTCCCAGGAGAGGTGCAAGAGGATCCTCCATAGCCATGTCCCATGCTGTCTCCCCTGGCTGTATGCACCCGCTGGAGGCATCCTGACTTGAGCGGTGTTTTACTGACTCTCCTGCCACTATACCACTCCCCTTCCCCCATCTTGCCTAGTTTAAAGCCCTCCTTACCAGGCTGGCCAATCTGTTGGCAAAGACGCGCGTGCCCCGCTTGGTAAGGTGGATCCCATCGCTCCCCATCAGCTGTTGATCTTCAAACAGGGTCCCATGGTCATAGAAAACAAAGCCAACACCAGCGGCGCAGCCAGCTGTTAACTTGGAAAACTCGTCTACTCCTCCTCCCATCCTTTCCCCTCACAGGCAAGATTGAGGAGAAAACGACCTGGGCTCCCAGACACTTCACCACCATTCCCAGAGCTCTGAAGTCCCGTTTGATGGTTTCCAGTTTGCCTTTTGTGTTGTTAGTGCCCACATGGAAGAGCAGCAGAGGGTAGTAGTCTGATGCATGGACAAGCCTTGGCAGTCTTTCCATGACCTCTCTTATTCGAGCCCCTGGCAGGCAGCAAACCTCTCTGGACAAGAGGTCAGGTCGGCAGAGAGGTGCCTCTGTCCCCTGCAGCAGGCAGTCACCCACAACAATCACTCGCCGCTTCTTCCGGGGCTTCCTGCACGGCACAGGGTCTGCCAGGCCAGTTGCCTCCCTTGGAGCCATGCCCAGCTCCTCCTCAGCTTGCAGGGCGCTAAACTTGTTCTTCGAGGGTAAGTCTTGAGGAGGAGCAAGAGCCTTTCTCCTTCTACGAGAGGTCACCAGCTTCCAGCCCTCTTCAACAGTGTTATGATGCACCTTTACACACGGTGCTGAGCCCTCTGACACCTCTGCTGCAGTGGGGGCTGGGGACTCCTGGAGCTGCACAGTCTCCGAGAATAGCCTGGCAATCTCACCTTCCTGCCATGCACAGGCCGCCACAAAGAGAAGGAAGGAGCCCTCCCTTTTGGCCCTGCCATGCAGACAGCTCTCCCACAAGCACTCCCCTCCTCCTTTTCCTCTCCTTCTCCATCTTACAACTGCCCTCCTCACACTTGCCCACCAGCATTGCCATCCTCCTACAACCCCTTTTAAACCACTCAAAACAGCCACAAGGCGGCGCAGTGCCTGAAACCATGGGACCGTCACATGCTTAGGCCACACTCACAACAAGTGACTAGCTCGCTTTCCTCCCCTCCTCCAACTTATGACTGCCCTCCTCACACTTTCCCACTAGAGCAGCCACTCTCCTCCAACCCCTGCCTACCAAGAACAGATCAACAAGGGGAGCACCATTGCGCCCACCCTTTTGGCCCTGCCATCCACACGGCTCTCCCACAAGCTGTCCCGCCCTCCTTTCCCTACCCTCCTCCAACCTACGACTGCCCTCCTCACACTTTCCCACTAGAGCAGCCACCCTCCTCCAACACCTGCCTACCAGGCACAGGCCCACACGGGGAGCACCACTGCGTCCACCCTTTTGGCCCTGCCATCCACACGGCTCTCCCACAAGCACTCCCATCCTCCTTTCCCTACAGTCTTCCAACCTAGCACTGACCTCCTCACACTTTCCCACTAGGGCAGCCACCCTCCTCCAACACCTGCCTACCATGCACTTGCCCACACCGGGAGCACCGTTGCTTCCCCCCCTTTTGGCACTGCCATGCATACGGCTCTCCAACAACCACTCCCGTCCTCCTTTCCCTACCCTCCTCCAACCTAGGACTGCCCTCCTCACACTTTCGGACTGGAGCAGCCACTCTCCTCCAACACCAGCCTGCCATGCACAGGCGCACATGGCGAGTACCATTTCCTCCACCCTTTTGGCCCTGCCATGCATATGGCTCGCCCACAAGCACTCCCGTCCTCCTTCCCCTCACCTCCTCCCACTTACCACTGCCCTCCTCACACTCTCCCACTAGAGCAGCCACTCTCCTCCAACACCTGCCTACCACGCACAGGCCCACACCGGCAGTACCATTGCGTCTACCCTTTTGGGCTCTGCCATGCACACAGCTTGCCCACAAGCACTCCCATGCTCCTTTCCCTACCCTCATCCAGCTTACGACTGTGCTCCTCACACTTTCCCACTAGAGCAGTCACTCTCCTCCAACTCCTGCCTACCATGCACAGGCCCACACATGGAGCACCATTGCGTCCACCCTTTTGGTCCTGCCATGCACACGGCTCTCCCAAAAGAATTCCCCTCCTCTTATCCCTGTCCTCCTCCCACTTACAACTGCTCTCCTCACACTTTCCACCTAGAACAGCCACTCTCCTCCAACCCCTGCCTACCCTACACAGCCCCAGACAGCAAGCACCACTGCGTCCTCCTTTTAGGCCCTGCAATGCGTACGGCTCTCTCACAAGCACTCCCCTCCTCCTTTCCCTACCCTCCTCCCACATACCACTGCCCTCCTCACACTTTCCCACTAGAGCAGCCACTCTCCTCCAACACCTGCCTACCACGCACAGGCCCACACGGGGAGCACCACTGCGTCCACCCTTTTGGCCCTGCCATGCACACGGCTCTCCCCACAAGTCCTCCATCCTCCTTTCCCTCCCCTCCTCCAACTTACGACTGCCCTCCTCACACTTTCCCACTAGAGCAGCCACGCTCCCCCAACACCTGCCTACCAGGTATGGGACACACAAAGAGCGGCAAGGTGCCCTCCCTTTTGGCCCTGCCGTGCACACGGCCCTCTCAAAAGCACTCCCCTCCTCCTTTCCCTACCCTCCTCCAACTTACCACTGCCCTCCTCACACTTTCCCACTAGAGCAGTCACTCTCCTCCAACACCTGCCTACCACGCACAGGCCCACACGGGGACAACCATTGCGTCCACCCTTTTGGCCCTGCCATGCACACGGCTCTCCCCACAAGTCCTCCGTCCTCCTTTCCCTCACCTCCTCCAAATTACCACTGCCCTCCTCACACTTGCCCACCAGCCTTGCCATCCTCCTACAACCACTTCCGCACCACTCAAAACGGCCACAAGG
Organism: Struthio camelus; assembly: GCF_040807025.1. Taxonomy (NCBI): domain Eukaryota; kingdom Metazoa; phylum Chordata; class Aves; order Struthioniformes; family Struthionidae; genus Struthio; species Struthio camelus. The sequence goes on from NW_027182620.1 coordinate 1,531,414, forward strand.
CGGTGCAATGCCTCAACCCATGGCACTTTCAGATGCTTAGGCCACACTCAGAACAAGGGCCTAGCTCGTTTTCCTCCCCTCCTCCACCTTACGAATGCCCTCCTCACACTTTCCCACTAGAGCAGTCACTCTCCTCCAACACCTGCCTACCATGCACAGGTCCCAATGCCGAGCAGCAATACACCCACTTTTTTGGCCCTGCCATGCACACGGCTCTCCCACAAGCATTCCTTTCCTCATTCTCTTCTCCTACTCCAACTTACGACTGCCCTCCTCATACTTGCCCATCATTGTTGCCACCCTCCTCCAACACCTTCCTCACCATTCAAAGTGGCTACAAGGCGGCACAATGCCTCAGCCCACGGCACCTTCACATTGCTAGGCCACACTCACAACAAGTGCCTAGCTCGCCTTCCTCCTCTCCTCCAACCTATGCCAGATCTCCTCACACTTGCCCACTCGAGCAGCCACTCTCCTCACACACCTGCCTGTCAAGAACAGCCACCACAACCAGCACCAATGGAACAACCTAGTTGTGCTTAGCATGCATTTCCCTGCCTCAGAAGCACTTCCCTCCTCGCCTTCCTCCCCTCCTCCCACTTACGCTGGTCCTCAGGCACAGTTTCTGCCCTGAGCAGCCCCTCTCCTCCATCACCTGCGTACCAAGAACAGTCACCACAACGAGCAACAATGCACCCACCCTTTTGGCCTTAGGATGCGTACTGCTGCCCCACAAGCACTTCCCTCCTCGCCTTCCTCCTCTCCTCCAACTTACGCCAGCCCTCCTCACACTTGGCTACTACAACCCCCACCCTCTTCCAGCCACTTCCTACCATACAAAAATGGCCACAGGGAGGAGCAATGGCTCAACCCTTTGCACCTTACCATGCTTAGGGCACACGCACAGCAAGTGCCTAGCTCACCTTCCTCCACTCCTCTAACTTATGCCAGCCCTCCTCACTGTTTCTGATTAGAGTAGCCACTCTCCTAACACACCTGCCTGTCAAGAACAGCCACCACAACCAGCACCAATGGAACAACCTAGTTTCGCTTAGCATGTCTCCTGCTGCCCCACAAGCACTTCCCTCCTCGCCTTCCTCTCTTCCTCCAACTTACGGCAGCCCTCCTCACACTTGCCCACTAGAACACCCACCCTCCTCCAACCCCTTCCTACCACACAAAACGGCCACAGGGAGGCGCAGACAGTCCATAGGCTGGTGCTAGTGCACTCCAAAACACATCTCATTGCACTGCCAACACCCTGGGCTCACTCTGAGCACTGTCCAGGAGCACAGAAACATGCCAGCACTGTTGATGACTCTGATCCCTGTCCCGCTGGGTCTGCTTGCTGCCCAAAATGAGCACAACCAGCGCAGAGTCAGGAGTCCCCATGTGGAGCCACAGCCACTCGCTCTGCAGAGCAGCACTGCCCGCCCAGGGCCCTGCAGGGAGCACAGGGGAGGGTGTAGGAATGGCCAACCAAGCTAGCATGGACTCCCTGACCTGGGAAAAGGCTCTCTGGGCAGCAGGGACATCCCAGGAGCAAAGCAGGGCAGCAGTCAGAGATGGAAAAGGAGAACGAGAATCAGGTTCCTCTGAGCACCAGCTTGGGGCAGGTGCTTCTGTCCCTGGGGCAGCAGGAGCTGTGGAAGGGCTGCAGGGCCAGGGCTGTGATGCTGTGCTGGGCAGCAGGGTGGGCATGGAGGGGCTGCAGGCAGACAGGGAGGGGGATCTCCCAGACACAAGAGCAGGGGAGACAGAGAGTGACCGGCATCATCGCGGGACCTCCTCGCCTTGTCGGGGAGCTGCTGCCCTTGTCCTTGGGCCTGAGTTATGCTGTGGACCTGCCTGCGCCTGGCTCTGCACCTCTCAGGTCCTGACCTGACACTGTCCCCGTCCTCCTGACCTGAATACCCATCTCTACCTCAGAGCTTCCCCCTCACTACAGGCGAGAAAGCCTTGGCAAGGGAAGCTGGGACTCCAACAGCACCCAAACAAGGCTGTAGCCACAAAGGGGAGCTGGGAGCCGAGGGGGTCGGCAAGGCAGGCAGGGCAGTGCCCCACCGACCGAGAGGTGCCATCCTGCAGTGCCCGCGCAAGAGGAGCAGAGCAGGTTTGCGGCCGGTAACTGGGGTCAGGCTTAGCCCAGCGATGGCCAGACAAGACTGCAGGGCTCCAACCAGCCCTGCTTTGTGTGGGAGGCAGGTTGGACTGGAGACCTGCAGAGGTCCCTTCCCTCCAAAATTCCTCTGCGGCTCCGTGAATGGGAAGACCCCGGACACAGAGATGGGCTCTGCCTGTGCCACGGCCAAGCGCAGAGCCCTTGGCCAGCCCCACAATCCCTCGTCCTCCGGTGGCCAAAGTGGAGCTCAGCATCGCCTGGGGACTCTCTTCCCCATAGGCAGCAGAGGGAGGGCTTTCACCAGCCCCACGTGGCCTTTTCCTCCCCTGGCCTTTGCAGTTGCATGTGCCTGGCTCTGCCCACTTGCCTTCACCGCACTCACAGCTGCACGGGAAGCCTGTGACAGTCCCAGTGCTCCTACCCTCCAGCTGGTATCCACCCCAAGCCTGAAGCCGGGCCAGCTGCAAAGGCATCGGCTGCCCAGTGCCCTGGCCATGCAGCCGAGGGCTGGGCTCTTCACCCCAATTTCCCTGCTCTTCCCCTGCTCCCTGCATCGCTGCTGCTGTGCCCTTGTCAAAACCGCCTGCCGCCAGACTGCCCCAGGGCTGCGCTGGAGGCTTTCAGGAGCGGGCTGAGGTGGGGCTGGCACCGCCAGCGTGGGGTGGGAGAGGGCAGCTGCCCTCTGCCGCACTGGGGCTGGGGCTGGGGCTGGGGCTGGAGCTGGAGCTGGGCATAGCTTTTCCCTGGGCAGAAAGCAGCACATGGCTGCCATTCTTCCCCAGGCTTCCTGCCCCTGTGGGCCGGCCTGCCCATGGGAAACGCGCTTCATCCTCTTCCTCTGCCTCCCCTCCAGGGAGGCACACCGAGATTGCTGGGGGACCAGGAGGTAGACAAGAGCTAGGTCCTCTTGCTAGCCTAATGCCAATTTCCCTGGTAGGCACTCTGTCAGCGGTGGTGGGCATCCTTCGAAGGCAGGTCGCTGACACCAAGCTGCCTGCTGATGACCTCGAGTCACAGCCTGGGTGGTCTCCATGCGAGCGTCCAAAGCCTTGCCTGAAATATCCCCCCAAGACTCCGCTCAGCTGACTTTGAGGAGAACTGGCCGCTAGCTCTGCAGAAGCCGAGCAAGCAGCACCAACTGGAAGAAGTGAAAGAACAAGTTTGGCAAGTAATCCCGCTGTTAGGGAGCGGCTGCTAGAGGCCTGGGACTTCCCTGCAAATGGACAGTGTCGTGTGAAAAACATTGGTGGTGTCAGCTGGCTATTGGTGCTGTGGGCTTGCATTCAGAGGGAAAGAGGCACAGAAAAGCCTTTCTCTAGTCAGAACGCTTTCTAAGGCATTTGAGATTGCTCCATAAACAACTCCTGGAAGATGAGGTGTGAGGCTGCAGCACCTTCACAAACGTTGTTGCTCTGGTGTGGATCAGGCATGGGCTGCAAGTCTGTGCTGGAGCGGGCTGTGAAATCAGGACTTGGGAAACAACACCACATGACCTTCTTGGCAGGCGGCAGATTTGAGAGCTGACTTCGAATATCTCAAAAGCCATGCAACACAACTGCAGTCCTTCCCAGACCTTCAGGAAAGCCTCTGGGGAAGTCTCCTGACAACATAGCCTTTGCTAATGTTGTGGCTCTACATAGAGCTCCGGCGAGGAAGGAGCAGGGCCAAAAGCAGAATCGCAGCCCTGGCCTTCAGGAGAGCAGACTTGGGCCGGTGCTGGCACCTGCTTGGGAGACTGCCATGGGGCACGGCCCTGGAGGGAAGAGGGGTCCAAGAGAGCTGGCTCATATTCAGGCATCCTCTCCTCCAAGTTCCATAATGGCCCAGCCCAAAAGCAGGCCATCAAGCAAAGGAGGCCGGCAGCAGGAACAAGGAGCTCCTGGCAAACCTCAAGCACAAACAGGAAGTCTACCAGAGCTGAAAGCAGGGACAGGGGACCTCGGGGGAGAACGACCAGACACCTGCCCTTCAGAGGGCACATCCTGGCATTTGGGCCCTTAAGGCTTTCTTCAGAAGCACTGGGTTTTAATGTTGCACACATCAGAGCTTCCCCACTTGGGGCAACTACGGTGGCTCTTTGCGTGCCAGCCATGCCGCCCGTTAGCTAAATCCAGTAGGGAGCTAGCAAGGAGGAGTGGGGCACACACAAGGAGGTGTGATGGACTACCGCTTTCCCTAAAGCCTTGAAGCAGGGAAAGAGCAGGAAACTGGTGCAACCTTGTTGCCTATTGCACTTCCTTTAGGACTCAGAGAAGCCTTGGTGGCCCAGGCCAGGGCCCTGCGGGGAGAAGGCAGCAGCCTGACCTGGTAAGGCCAGCAAGCCAGCCTAATGCACACAGCTGACCAGCAAGTATTCCCCGAGAAGGACCCCGAAGGGCTGCTTCACACCTCTTTCCATGGCCCTGCACCGGCCTTTCCAGCTCCTCATCAGCCCTCATCCCTAAGCCCCCAAATTAGCAGTCAGAGCGCCAGCACGGCTAGGGAGGGAGGCTTTGCCTTTGAGCCCTTCCCTGCCGAAGAGGCCCAGCCTGTGCGATGGGCAACCGCTGGCAGCCCCAGACCTCCCCAAGTGCTTCAGGCATGGCTGGGGCAACTGCTGAGAGATCCCGGGCTGACAGGAGGAGCTGGTGCTGGTGCAGCTGCAGCTCCTTGCTCTGCAGCAACCTCAGGAGCTCCCGCAGCCTCGTGCCCCGACGCAGGAGCTGCCCATCGACCCAAACTAGAGCTTTGGCAGTGTTTGCTAATGCAGGCTTTCTGGCTCGCAGCCGTGATTCGTGCAGTGGCTGGAAAGCACCCAGAGGCACCTGGAGGGCCCTGGGGCACTGGGGAAGGGAGATGGAGGGGTCCTGAGGGAAGCGGAGGGCAAACCAGTGGGGCCCCGGGCCACCCAGAGGGGACGCGCCCTGCCCCTCCCCAGGGCAGTGGGGCAGTGATGCCGCCCTTTGTGACCTCCCTTTGTGACACCCCACAGTGCTGCGGCCTCACTCCCGCAGTGTCCGGGAGGACAGAGACGGGAAAGGGCAGGAGCGTGCTGGGCTGGCCGAGGAGCCCCCTGAGCGCTGCCACGTCTTTCCCTGCGCCTCCCCCGGGCAGCCCCGTGGTGCCGAGGCGTTTGCCCGAGGCCGTCGAGGAGAGCTGGGGCCAGCCCGCGCTGCGGGCACCCCTGGCCCTCTCTCACGCCTCTCCTCGGCTCTGCAGCATGGCAGAGCATCGATCCCCCAGCCACAACCCCATCCCCTGGGCGGAGGAGGATGCTGCCTTCAGGGCGCTCATTGCGGCCTGGGAGCAGGCGGGAGCCACCAGCAACCTCCTCCTGCGCCTCGATGACACCGACCCCGGCAAGCCCATGCTGGTGCTTGAGGAGGACGGGCGCCCCAGCACTCCCTTCCTGGCCTGGGAGGACCAGGGCGGCGCCTTCAGCGAGAGCAGCTCCCAGGCCGAGACTCAAGAGCTGTGCGTGCCGCAGACCTTCCGGCCAGGTGAGGCAGCGGCACCGCGGGGCTGGCACCTCCGCTGCCCCCCTGCCAGGGGGCGGTTTTGCTGCGGCGGGGCATCCGTGCCCCGGGCTGGGGCTCGCTGCGCCCGCGCGAGCAGGCCTGGCGCCGAAGAGAGGGCACCGCTCGCTCCTCGGCCTCCTGCCAGCGCCCACTGCTCTCCCCGCTCCCTTCCTCCCGCAGACTCCGATTCTTCTGCCTGTTTCCTGGAGCTGGAGGGAGAGAAGCAGGAAGCTCTGGAGTATCTCCAGGCCTTTCCCACGGGCCCCGAACAGGTGACGAGGCCCCTTGTCCGCCCAGCGCTGCCTGCAGCTCCCAGCCGGCTGCCTCCGTGCTCGCTGCCTGCTCCCAGGCTCAGGGAGGGCTCTGGGCTGGGCTCAGCTGCTGCTCGGGGCCTCCTGCGCTGCTGCTGCTTCCCCCTGGGCGCCAGGGGGCAGCCGGCGGGGCCTCTGCCCTCTCACCTGCCCTCTTGGTCTCTCTTGTCCCCGGCGGTCAGGACGAGGCACAGAAGCTGAGGTTTCTGGCCTCCATCCACACCCTCTGCCAAGCCAAGGCAATGGGCAGGTACCTGGCTGGGTTCTGCGAGCTGGCGGAGAAGATGGAGGTGAGGCAGCAGCCGGAGGGGCTGTGGGAGGGGGCAGAGCCACCCGGGCGAGCCCAGCACTCGGGCACCCGGACGCGGGGAAGGGTGGGCAGGCCCCCGCCAGCACAGCCCTCCTCGCTGGGGGGCTGCCGGGCCTGGGTGCTGCTTGCGGGGTGGGGGCGCCTGCCGGGTGCTGCCCACCGCTGGCGGGGGGCTGGCAACTGCCGTGCCCCACGCCACCTCTGCTCCCCAGCTGCTGCTGCAACAAGAGCCCCCCGACCGCCTGGACTCCAGGGTGCGGCAGGAAGCCCTGCTGGCCGTTGCCGCCATCAGGTACCTGCCCCGGGGGGGCAGGCGGGAGAGCAGAGGGGTGTCCGCGGGCTTCTCCCCTGAAGGCAGAGGCAGGAGATGGAGCGGCCGTCGTGCCCCACCTGCCAGCGCTGTCCTTGGCCCCTGGGTCTGCGTCGTGGGAGAGGCAGGAGGGGCCTCCCCGTGGGGCTTCCCCACCTCTGATGGCTGCCACCCCAGGCACTGCCACCCCCCGGGGCTGCCTCCACCTTCCCGGGGCGTCGGGGCACCGCTCCCTGCCCCAGCGCCCCACAGGCACCTCTCTCTCCTTTCAGCAAAGAGGTGCCCTTCCTGAAGGACACCCAGGACAGCAGGCTGCTCCGCACTTGCATCACCAGCATCTTCTCTCTTCCTGCCCAAGAGCAGATGCCCAGCCTGGATGCTTCACTCTACCCTCCGGTAGGTGCCGGCCTCGGGCAGCAGGAGTTTGAGCCAGCCTCCTGGCCACGTTAGGGGTGCCCACCCTCTGCCCCCTTGCAGGCCCTGGACGCTCTGGATGAGCTGCTGAAGGTGCTGGTGTTCGAGTCGCAGGCCTCCGGTCTCCAGCAGCTGCAGAACATCTTGGAGGTCTGCTGTTTGCAAAGAGCGTGTGTGGAGGTGGGGAGGTGGTGGTGGTGGCAGGGCTTGGTCCTCACCCCAAAGGGAAGGGGCCCTCTCGAGTCGAGGGGCCACCCCTGCCTGAGACCAGGTGCAGAGAGCATGCTGTGGGGAGGGCCCAGCTCTCCGTGGGGAGCCAGGGAGGGGCCCCACCATGCTCTTGGCTGAGCCGGGTGTCTCTCCTGGTGGCAGTCAGAGCCCTTTCCCCTGCCAGCATACCAGCACGGCCCTGCCCCTCTGCCCCTCAGCCCCTCTGCCCCTCGCCCCAAAAAGCCATCCCTTGCACCAAAGTGGGGCAAGGAGTTGGGCACAAGCAGGGGACGCAGGGCCACATCTGGAGGAGCGCACGGAAGGCAGCAGAGGCAGAAACCCTGCCGGGTGCTTAGCGGAGCTGTTGCTCCTGGAGTGGCCGTCAGGACCCAGCGCCGACCAGCGGCTTTGGTCTCCTCAGGTGCTGCTGCCCTTGACAGCGTCCCAGAGGGTGGCTGAGCGCCAGAGGGCCGTGGGGAGGATTGTGCGGCTGAGTCAGCTCCTGGGCAGCTCTTCTCTGCTGGAGGTAAGTGGGTGGCTGCAGGCCGTGGGCAACTCTCCTCTCAGGCAGGAGGAGAGGGCACGTGGCTTGATGTGCTCTTGCAGACAAGGCGGCCAGCGGGAGCAGTGGGCAACAGAACTGGCAGAGGGCAGGGGCGGGCAGGCTAGGACACACGGCTCCGCACCCCATTGCTCACTGTTGGGAGCAGGGCTGGGCAGATGCCTCCAGGGCTTTGGCTCGTGTGGCCCTTGGCCTGGGCCCGCTCTTGCGTGGCGCCCAGGGCTTTGGTCCCAGCTGCCGCAGCTTAGCCTTGCTCCCGGTCCTTCCTGCCTCCCCCCAGGACTCGCCCAGCTGTGGAGGAAGCAGTGCCGGCCCTTTCCTCTTCCAAAAGACACCTTTGGACTTCCTGGGACAGCTGATGGGCCACCTCACGCTGTGCTGCGCTGAGAAGGACCAGGAGATCAGCCATGGGGCAGCAGAGGCTCTCCACCATTTCTACAGGGTCATTCTGCTGCGCGAGAGTAAGAGAAGCTGGGCTGGGCTGGCCCTCTCGGCAAGCCACACAGCTCTGCTGAATGCCTTCAGTCCGCCATCTCCAACTCGCCATCGTTCCTCCTGACTGCTCGGGGTTTCTCCTCCTGCACAGGTAGAAAGATGGCAGAGGAGGATCTGACGCCTCCAGACATGAAGTGGCAGAGGGAAGGCCCAAACGCCTTCTGGCCCAGCAACGCCACTGCCGAGAGCACGGTGAGAAGCTCCTCCCTCGCTGCCCTTCTTGGCCACAGGGCTGGCAGCACGCCTGCAGGAACAAACGCATCCCTCATCAGTGGGGGGCAGCCGGCACGGCAGCCTCCCAGGCCTCGGGCGGAGGCATGTCCCGCTCTCCCTGAGCCTGGCGGAGCCAAAGGCTTTGTCCCAGGGGCAGAGCAGCAGCTCCAGCTGTCCTGGCCACCCGCCAGCTCTGCGGCCCCGGAGGGCCAGCCCACCGTGACCCTGACCCCAGCCATCCACCTGCACCCCGGCAGCTCCACTGCCCACTGCCCACTGCCCTCAGCCCATCCCAGCACAGCCCCTGCGCCCGGCTTGCCCGGGGGCACTGTGCCAGCCCTGCTCCAACTCTCTCTCCACTCCTGGAGCCACTCTCTCTGCTCCTCGGGGTGCACGCACGGTGCCACCCTGTGTCTTTCCCTCCACAGATATTTGGGAGCTTTCTCTTCCCCTCCGAGAGGACCCACTTCCTCCTGACCACCATCAAGGGCCTGACAGAACCAAGGGTCTCCCATACCGAGGTGGTTGCCCGCATGATGGAGGCGGTCTTGAGAGACCCCGACTCGGAGCTGGACAGGGTAAGCAGCTTGTAGCCGCACTGCCCTGGGCTTGCACCCTCGGGGCTCTGAGCCCCCTGAGCGGAGGCCAGGGCTCTCAGGCACCCGGCAGCCTTTGAGGCCAGCAAAGAGCGACGGGAAGGAAGCAGTTCTCAGTGGCCCCTGAGGCAACTGCTACGCTCCTGTGGCGGTCCCACTCTTACCCGTGTTGTCCCCTCCAGGTGCCGGAGGTGGTGAGCAGCATCTATGAGAACCTCATGGGCATCAGGGAGGCGTCGCTCCAGGCCATCTTGAACAACGCCCTGCTCCAGATGGCCCGCTTGGAGCCTGATCAGGTGGTTGAGAGCCTGCTGAACACCTCCCTGCTGTGTGACAGGTACGGGGTCTGCCAGCCTTGAGGACAGCTCCGGGGCTATCGCAGGCCAAGGAGCTGTGGCCAAGGCAGCCCCCCCGACAGCATGCTCTGCGTCTGCAGCGTCGCCGGGGCCATGTGGAGGACGCTGGTCTCCGAGCACTCCCCTGCAGAGGAGGTGCTGAAGGAGCTGCTCTCTTGGCTCTGGGACCAGCCACTGCTCAGGCGGGACAGCAACATGCCAAAGGACAGCTACATCCTTCCGCTGACTGTGAGTGTCCAGCACAGGCCTCACTCAGTCCTGCCCATGGGGCCCAGCCTGGGGCCAGGAGCCCAGGACCACCTGCGGGGTCCACGAGGCCTGCCAGGGGGACCTGTCCTGTGGCTCAAGAAGACTCGTTTGCCACCGTTGCAAACAGGAGCCTTGGCTTGCCTTGGCTTAGGTGATCTCTTTCCAGCCAGACCCATCTCTGGTGTTTTTGGCAGGCAATCAGGGCCCTCAACGAGATCCTCCTGCTGCCCGCCAGCAAAGAGCCAGTGCAGCTCATTTTCCCCCAGCTCTACCTAGCAGTGCTCTTCCAGACCTTCTTCAGCCTGGAGTACACCCTGCAGGACCTCCAAGACTACAGCCAGATGTGTGGCCAGGAGAACAAGTGTCCTCCAGGCAGCCCCGTCAGGTGCTCCGTCCCTCTTCCCCAGTCTCTCCCATGCACGCAGAGCCCGGGCTTGGCCTCCGTGTGCGACCCGCCTTTGCTCTACACACAGGAGCGCGGTGCAGGCCATGAAAGCTCTGCTCTGCCATGCTGACTATGCCCATCTGGCTGACTCCATCGAGAGGCAGGGAGGCTGGGACATGCTTATGAGCAAGGAGACCTACCACACAGGAGTCACGTTGCTGACTAGGTGAGAGCCTTCTTCATCCTCGTCTGCCCCAGCATTTCTGCCCTGGAGACAGAGTGCCCGAAGGCCACAGCTTTGGTGTAGGAAGGGCGCTTTTCCGCTCTCTCACCAAAATAAGCCTGAGTGGGTGAGACGCCAGGTTTCTCCTCACAAGGTGTGGTGGCGAAAGGCCACCGCCGCTCCTTGAGCCAGCGCCACCGGCTGCTGGGGCTGAGTACACCCACGACCTTGCCCTGCAGGACCTGGCCTGCAGGATGATGGCTCGGGGTGGCGGCGCACACCCAAAGAGGTTTGCCTGCCCAGCTCCGTGCCCACAGTGCCTTCTCCCCTCCCCGACCAGGGAGCTGTGGATGAACGCGGCCGATGAGTGCGCCTGGATGTTTGACCACGTGGTCAGGGTACTCAGCTGCGGAGACAAACACCGTGAGATCGCCGCCATGGCTGTCTTCATTGAGGTGGGCCTGGTGGCGAGCGGTGCCTCTGGGCAGTGCCTGCAAACACTGGGCTCTCTGGCACGTGGGCAGAGGGGCGGGTGGCTGGTCGGTGGAGCTGGGCTCCTCTCCCGCAGCAGCTGCACTCCCCTCAGTCACCCCAGCCTGGCCTCCTTCCCGCCAAGAGGCCATTTCTGCCGGGCTGATGCTCACAACCACTCGCAGCTCATGCACCCTTGGTGCCAGCTCTCTACCTTCCAGCGCTTCACAAAGGCCCAAGACAGACAGGCTGCAGATGGTTCAGAGGACGCGGGGAGTCCTGCTGCCTCTGCCGGTCGCTCACTCTGCAGCCGGCTGTCTTTCAGCTGCTGAACTGCACCGACTTTGAGCAGGAGATTGATGAGGATGTGCTGGGCTTCCTGCAATTGCATCTGCAGAACCAGAGCTTGGCCATGCGCGACATGGCCATCACAGGCCTCGTCACGCTGTCTGAGAGACGCCACACAGTGAGCAGGGGGCAGCCGGGCAAAGTCAGGCCAGTGGCCTGGGGCTGGAGGTGGCGGGTAAGGCAGCGGAGGGAAAGGCAGCGGAGGAATCGAGAGCTCGGGAAGCTGCTGCCAGCTCCCCCACCGTCCTGTCGCTGCTACAGCCAGAGCGTTTGTGCCAATGCAGTCACTCCTTGCTTCACCCAAAGGGCCTTCTCTGTTTCATGTAGGCAAGAAGTCTGCAAGGCCTGCTGCCCGCACTCCTGGAGCACCTGCCGGGTGCTGACAGCACCTTCCATGCCAAGGCCCTCACCATCCTCAGCCACGTGCTCCATCTCCTGGACAGCAAGAAGGCCAACCCCATCGCCCTGCAGCTTGCTGAGGAGCTCCGGCCACTCTTTGATGACGTAAGGCTGGTGGGAAAGGCGGGGGCTCTGCTGCCGTGGCTGTGGGGCAGAGGTGCATGGCCCAGGCAGGGGGTTCACACCAGGGCAGCGCATTTTGGGGACCGTCAGCAGGTGGGATGTGCCCAGGAGCTGCTGCCGACGGCCGGCCCCCATCTCCTCCTTGGCACATCTACCCAGGCAGCTCCCCTGCGAGTCAGCCAGGAGGTGACTGGTGGGAGTGTGGCCAGGGCCAGAGCAGCCCTTCCAGGCACAGACACCTCCACGGCTTGGCTCTCCCTGGCTGCCACGTGTTAGAGAAAGCCACTGTGTTGCGCGTCTTGGGGCTGGGGCCATTCTGTGCTGGTGGCAGATCTGGCCCACAGCTCCTCCGTGCAGAGGCTGCGTCAGCAGCAGTCATCTCCACAGCAGCCCCACTGACCCCCTTGCTCACCACAGCCTTGCAGCAGCCCTTGCTGAGGTCCTCCCATCTTCCTTCCCTCCAGGAGTCTACCCGTGTGCGAGAGCTCTCCATCCAGCTCTTTGGGCACGTGCTGGCAACTGTGGTGGGCCCCCAGAAACGGCAGATCCGGAAGCACGTGCACAGCAGCCTGCTCCCACTGCTTCTCCACACGCACGAGGAGATCTCAAGCGTGGCGCAGGTGTGTGGCCACAGTGGTTGCTCGTGTGGGGCCAGGAGTGCTTTTCCTGTTGGCCTGGTTTGCCCAGCAAGGCCCCAGCACTAGCGTCCCTCGGGGCTTCCCAGCTGTCCTTGCAGGCATCCTGGGCCAGGCTCTTGGCGAGCTCTCTTCTGCTGCCCCGAGATGGTGGTTGCCCCCATCTCTGCCCAGGGCATCAAAGCCCAACTCGCTCCCCACATGCAGCTTCCCATCACAGCCTGGGAAAGGCTCTGAGCCTTGCCCAGGTGCGGGGCATGCAGGATCTCCTGCCTGCGCTGCAGTGGCATCTCCCACTCTCTGCTGCTCTGCAGGCCGCTCGGGAAGCTCTCCTCGCTGCTGCTAAGCTCCTGAAGTGGAAGCAGCTCAGGCACCTGCTCGAGACAGCTCAGACGTGGCAGATTGGCGAGTGCCTGGTAAGGACAGCCCCAAGCCCCCAAGGTCTGGCCCGCAGAAGGCCTGCCCCCTTGTCCACACCCACACCCATTGCTGCGGGCTCTGGAGCTGCACATGCGCTCCCCTTCCTCCAGCACCCTGCCCCGGTGGGCTCTTCTCCAGGGCCCTGTCCCCACACTGCCCCCAGCATGCGGAAAGAGCCCTTGGCCCAGCCGGGCCTGGTGAGCACTAGGGCACCTCAGCCGGCCTGGGGAGCGCTCTGCCCTCTGCTTCCTCCAGACCTCGGTGCCATACGGCTCCTGACTGGGAGCCATGAACGTCCTGGCATGGGAAGGGAGGGGAGGCGGCCCTGGCAGGAGGGCCTGGCCTGGCTGCGTGGGGAAGGTCTGCCCCAAGCCCTCGCCCTCGCCCTCTGCCCAGCTGGAGAGGAACAGGAGCAGAGCGGAGGAGTACCTGCGGCAGAGCCTGCCCTACTTGGAGAGCCCACAGGAGGCCTTGCGGGAGGCGGCCGTCAGGTTCCTCGGTGAGTCCCAGCCCCTGTGGGGCCCCTCTCTGTCCCAGGGCAGCTTGGCCCCAGTCCCGGCTGCTGCGCTGGCAGCAAGAACCTGCCCTGGGGCTGCCGGAGCCCTGCCTGCCTCAGGCAGGGCCTGCGTGCCCAGGGGCTGCGTGCTGACAGCGGGCTTTGCCATGGGCTGTGTACACCTAGGGCTCGTCGGACGGCACATGAGCGACCCGAGCGAGGAGAAGCTGCAGGACATCTGCCAGGGTGAGTGGGGGCAGCGTGGTGCTAGCTGCGGCACGGAGGAGGGCAGAGCCTGGGGAGCGAGCACTGATCCCCTGCTGGGCACCGGGAGGGGGCGAGTATTGCCGGGGCGCTTGGGGCATTTCTCAACTGCATCTTTCGCCAGCTGATCTCTTAGGCCTCCCTGCTGCCTGCGGGCGATGGGAAGGGCTGGCTGGGCTTGGCCCTGTCCGGAGGCCATGCCTGGGGTCTCCGCACACCCGGGGCTTTCATCTCTTCTCTCTTCCTTTGTATTGCAGCCCTTCAAAGCATGCCGAGTGACACCAGCCTCAGCATCCAGTCTCTGGCAAGCCAGACCATCCTGCTCCTGAGAGCTCCAGCGGAAAAGGCACCATCAGGGTTCACCCTTGGAGCACTGTGCTACCGGCTCCGGAGAGCGTGGAGAAGGTGGCGCCCTGCTCCGTGAGACAGCTCTCTTTGAGCAGAGCCAGAGCAGCAGTTCCCCTCCCAGGCTGCTCAGCCCATGGCGACCCCAGAGAGTGCTGCAGAGCCTGCGTCATGCCCAGCAGCTCCCCCTGCGTGAGCGAGCGAGTGTGCGGCAGGTCGTCATTGCCCCTCTGCTGCAGGCACTGCCTCCTGACATGTGCCGAATAAAGGGCTTGTGTGAATTCTCCTTAGTCTGGTTGAGCCTGACGGAGCCACAGCAGCATAAACGCGGTGTCCTCCCTTGCTGCGACAGCTTTTGCCTTTCGCTTAGACTCCAGAGTTGGAGCAGGCCTTCAGCTCTTCTACTTCCCTGACCGAGGACAAAGTGGTTGCCCTCCTCAGCTCTGGCAGCAGGAAGAATGCTGATTTTTGGGACGCGCCCTCTGGCTTGGGGTGCAGCTTCCAGCTCCTGGCCCTGGTTGCCCTCCTCCCAACGTGCGCTTGCCTCTGCCTCAGGCCAGCAAGGAACTGCCGCGCGAACATGCAGCTTTCATGGCGCTGCTCCTGGCCCGAGGAACTCTTCTCCATCCTCTCCTGGCAAAGCTGAGAAGCTGCGTCCATCTTGTGCTGGGGAGCATGAGGCTTTGCTTGCAGTCACTCCCTCAGCCCTGCCCAGAGAGGGCTGCTTGCTTGAAGAACACAACCATGAAGTCACCTGGAAATGCTGCCGAGCCTGGAGCCCTCCTGTAGGCAGCAGAGACTCACATCAGACCCTCTGCCAAGGAAAGGGGACTGGGAGGGACCCTGGGGGCAGGACTGGAGGCAGGACACTCTGAAGGCCCCTCGTTCCTGCTCCTCAGGGCAGGGGGCAATTGGCCTGGCCAATTCGGCAGCAGCTACAGCCAAGGGAGCAGCGCAGCACTCAGCGCGTAGCTTTTTAGGCGGCCAGGTGCCAGCTCACTGCCACCTGCCAAGCGCAAAGGTCCCATTCAACAGCAAAGGACTTGCTTGAACCCTGAACTCAAGCCAGACTCACCCATCCCTGCCGCACCAGCTGGGGACCCGTCAGCTCTCCATACCCTCCCGGTGTGTGCTCGGAGCACGCCTACAGAGGGTGGGACCAGAGACGAGAGACGGGCGCCCACCCTGGCAGGGGAGAGCCCTGCTCCTGCTCCCTCCCTTGTGCCGCTTGCCGCTTCACGTCCCTTTTCCGCAGAAATGTTTCACAACTGCAGCCGGCTACGTACAACAACAGAGGCACCTCAAAGACAGGTTGTCCTTACAGCCAGGCAAAACTGGGCAACTGTTTGGGGAATCGCACAGGTGACTGCTCTGGCAGACAGCTGAAGGGGTTTGAAGGAGAGGACACTGGCTGGGAGGACGCGGAGGCTCTGGCTCTGCCCTCCCTCTGGTGCTGGGCCAACCGCAGGTCCTCTGCTCGCCTTTCCAGGGCGCTGTCGCAAAGATGGAGGCAAGCGAGCCCTATCCGCCGCGCCAAAACCCACTGGAGAAACCCAGCGGGCGTATTTCTTCTTCCCTTCCTGAGGCAACTCTTGGCCAGAGCCAGCTGGAGGGTCTCCGGGTCGTGCTTCCCCGGGCCTCCGACTGCCCGATTGCTGCTCGAGAAGCAGACCCAGCAAAACCTGCTCCCGGTTGTGCCCCCGCTGGGAGCTGGGCGGTTCCCTTGGCCGGGTCTCGGGCAGGTGCCAGGTCACCAGGTCCAACACGCAACAGCAGGGAACGGATCAGGAGAGACACGCCAGAAAAGACGCTAGTGCCATCAGCTCTTCTTCTGGCTGGGGAAGAAGGGCAGGACATGTTGCAGGGTCACAGAAACCGGGCGCTGCAAAAGAGCAGCCTCAGAGGTGCCTGGTGGCGTTAACGTGAGCAGCGTGCGCCATCGTTCCGCTCCAGAGTGACCGCGACCTCTGGAAACGTTGGGGGCTTTTTCAGCAGTGGCGGCGCAGAGGAGGCAGCAGAGGCTGCCGGGCGCAGGGGGCGGCCATGGACCCGGCGGCCCCCAGCCCCATGACGGCCGGGGCAGCGGGGCCGGGGGCCGTGGAGGGCCTGGCTCCCCACCTCTCCCAGCCCCACACGCTGCCCCCCCACACCTGCCCCCCTCACCCCCCCACCTCAGGGCCGGGATCCCTCCCCCAGGGTTGCTGCAGCCCCACCCGGCGTTGCCTGGCAACGGCACCAGCTGCAGGTCACGTGGCCTCCTCCTGCCTCCCGCCCCCGGTGCTGCCTAGCAACAGCGGCCCTTGGGCCCCCAGGGCTGCCCTGGCCTCTGCTGGGCCTCCCCTCCCGCCCTCCCTGAGCTGCTGCCTCCCTCCTCCTGCCTTCCCTTTCCATCCTTCCTTCCCTCCCCTTCTTTCTTCCTTCCCCCTCCTTCCTTCCCTCTGCCTCTCCTTCCTTCCCTCCCCCTTCTGCCTTCCCTCCCGCCTTCCTTCCCTCCCGCCTTCCTTCCCTTTCCGTCCTTCCTTCCCTCCCCTTCTTTCCTTCCTTCCCCCTCCTCCCTTCCCTCCCTCCTTCCTTCCCTCTCTCCTTTTCTCTCTCTCTCTTCCCTCCCTCCCTCTCCCCCTCCTTCTCTCCCTCCTTCCCTCCTTCCTTCCCTCTCAGCTGCAGAGGGGCTGCTGGGAGCCCTGTGCCTGCTGCTCTCCACCCTGCTCCTCCCACCACGGTGCCCCTTGGCCTCCCTGGAGCCACCACACAGCACAGCCCTGTCTCGCTGGGGGCTGCGGACATTTGTCACATTCCAGCAGTCTCGTGGCTCCTGTCTGCGTCCCACCCCTGCTCTGCCTCCGCCCTGCTGCCCGGCATGCGGCCCCATGGCACCGTTGTGCAGGCACCGCACAGCATAGGCTGCCTTCAGGAGTGAGGAGACGTCCCCCCAGCATGGCCCCCCAACAGCCCTCGGTGCCGTGGCCTCCACGGCCCTCCTGCTTTGCAACCTCCCCCCCATCCCCAGCCCCTGCCCAGCCCACCTTGAGGAAAGCAAACAGCCATGCTCCAGGGTCTGCTGGGGTCTGGGTCTGGAGAGAGGCCAGGCAGGACTGGCCATCCCACCATACAGGGGCTGAGCCCAGCAGGGAGATGGAGCTGGTCACATGCAAAGGTCACTCCTCACCACGACTGTGGGGAAAGGCAGTGCTGAAAGGGGTCTGTGAGGAGTTTCCTGGGGCAGTTTCTCCTCTCTGTTCACACAACAACAAATTGGGCTGGATCTTTGCACTGAGGGACCCTGCTTGAGAGTCTCCATGGGCATGAGGATGGTCTACAGGCCCAGTAGACGCTCCCAGGACCTCCTCTGCATACTCCCTGCTAGCCCTGTAGAGGACCCAGCAGGGGGCTCATTCTCCTAGGGCTCACAGCTGGATGCCCAGTCCTCCAGCTGGGTGCAGAGCCCTGTCTGGAGGTGACTTTTGGGGTAAAGGCTAGCACGCGGCCTGGGGGAGATTGTCTCAAGACTGTGTGCTGGAGATAGGGCCTGAGGGACAGCAGCAAACTGATCTGGCTGCTGGGTCCTGCTTCCTTCAAGACAAGTGCTGGCACAGGGTCCCAGCCTTCCTTTTGGTGCCACCTGTCAAAAGTGATGATGACACTATGACCAGGGAAGGTGGGGAGAGTTATTCCTTCTTCAGCCACTTCCCAGGCCATACGGGAAGCCAGAACACCAAGGACTTCTGGCTCTGCAACGTGAACACACTTTAGTGTAGCCACAGTGTGACCATTGTCTTGGATAAAATGTCAGCATTTTTCTCTCCAAGACCATTTCAAGCCCAGCTCCACTTCCTTCTGATGTCTCCTCATCCCTCCTCTGACCTCAATAACTGTTCCTGCACCCCTTCCCCTGCTCTCCCGCAGGGTCTCGAGCTGGCAGTGCTGCTCTGGAGAGCGAGCAGACGGTGGGGCCACAGGGCCACGGGGGTGACTCTGCACTGGCCATGCTGGTGCAGGTGGGAAGCAGACCCAACCGAATGGGGATCCATGGCCTCTAATCCCTCCAGAGATCCAACACATGGTATTTCATTAACGATGACATGAATCACTCTCCCGTCTCCCTTCCCCGTGCCCCGTGCCCCGTGCCCCGTGCCCCGTGCCCCGTGCCAGCTGGGTCCCCACTGCCTCTCCTGGGACTGCAGAGTCCTCCTGTGCCTGTGGATACCTGCGTTTCGTGCTTTCCCTTTAAGGGACTCCACCTTGGGGGACTTCTCATTTTGTGAGGCTCCTCTCGCTGCCCACCCCAGGCACACGCTGTCCCAGGAGAGCCCCTGTGCTCTCCTGGCACCTCCAGCTTCCCCTCCAGAAGGAGGGACATCTGACACTGTGCCTGAACATGTGCGACAGCCCCGGCTATGTACAACAGTGACAATCCCTCATCTCCCCTGTCACTGGACACTGAGGGGGGACTCCTCAATCCTAAATGCCTTGGTGTCTAAGAGATCATAACAGGATGATGAGCTTTTTGTTCCTGACCCCATGGACAAGGCTGCCCAGCAGGCCCTTGTGGGCTGCTCTCCTTGGGCCTATATTTGACACCAGCTCTGGAAGAAGCACCCAGCCTTCAGACATGGCACTGGCTAGAACTGCCTTTATTACCAAGATACTGTGAGGGAGCCAGCTCTGACCTGGCGTTAGACAGTTTTGCGTGGCCACCAGGTGAGACATGGCATTAAAACCGGGGTGAACTGCAAGCATTTATGTAGCAAAATGATAACAAATAAATTTCATCATCATCATCATAACAGTAACAATAGTAATAATAAAAATAAAATAAAAAAACAAAACTGAGTCCTGGTTTGGGACAGTTTGGGATTCAGTTGTTGAGAGCAAAGGCAATTTTAGCACTGCTGAAAAATGCCCATGCAATCACTTTCCTCAGGGCATCTCGGAGCTCCTTGTTCCTCAGGCTGTAGATGAGGGGGTTCAGTGCTGGATGCACCACTGCGTACAAAACAGCCACCACCAGATCCAGGGATGGGGAGGAGAGGGAGGAGGGCTTCAGGTAGGCAAATATTGCACTGCTGATAAACAAGGAGTCCACGGCCAGGTGAGGGAGGCACATGGAGAAGGCTTTGTGCCGGCCCTGCTCGGAGGGGATCCTCAGCACAACTGTGAAGATCTGTACGTAGGACAGCACAATGAACATGAAACATGCAAAAAATAAACCAACACTAACCACAACAGCCCCAACTTCCCGGAGGCAGGATTGTGAGCAGGAGAGCTTGAGGATCTGGGGGATCTCACAGAAGAACTGCCCCACAGCATTGCTTTGGCAGAGAGGTATGGAAAATGTGTTGGCAGTGTGCAGGAGAGCATTGAGAAAGCCGCTGCCCCAGGCAGCTGCTGCCATTTGGACACAAGCTCTGCTGCCACCCAGGAGGGTCCCGTAGTGCAGGGGTCTGCAGATGGCAACGTAGCGGTCATAGGCCATGACAGTGAGAAGAGAAATCTCTCCTCCAAACAAGAAGGAAACCAGGAAGACCTGGGCAGCGCATCCCGAGTAGGAGATGGTCGTGGTGTCCATGAGGGAATTGGCCATGGATGTGGGGACAGTGGTGGAGATGGAGGCCAGGTTGAGGAGGGAGAGATTAAAGAGGAAGAAGTCCATGGGGGTGTGGAGGCGGTGGTGGCAGGCTATGGCGGTGATGATGAGGCCGTTGGCCAGGAGGGCAGCCAGGTAGATGCCCAGGAAGAGCAAGAAGTGCAAGAGCTGCAGCTGCCGGGTTTCTGCGAATGCCAGGAGGAATTCAGTGACGGAGCTGCTGTTGGACATGTTGCTCCCTCCAGGCATGTGGGACTGTCCAAAGAAGAAAAGACATGGAGAAGTTAGGAGATGCTTTTCAAGAAACCCTGAAATGTTCCAGTTCTCATCCAACCCCCCGTACTGCCTCTCTCTTCACGGAGAGCATGTGTGTGCAGCTGCCTTGCTTGAGCTCCCCTGTGCACTGGCGGAGTGTGCTGTGAGGAGCAGAGGCCTCTGCCCATGGGCTCCAGGGCAGTCTGTCCATCCTGCTGTAGGGCAGTGGGGACATGGGAGTGGGGGTGACTAGCTCTGACAGTCACAAGGTCTGTCAGGTGAAAGCCACTGGGCAGGTGGAAGGAATATTTCAGCATCTTCACCACCTGTTCTGAAGAATGAGGGTTGAGGAACAGAGCTTTAGGGATTTCTTCCTAATGTTTATTTTCTGTGAGATGCCCCTGTGCCCCCTGGGCAGTCTTCCTCAAAAGGCAGAAAGTCTCAGCCTTTCTGCTGTGACTCCTGAGAAAGACCAATTCCCTGTCCCCGGGTGCAGAGGGAGGACAGCTTGTCTGTCTATTAGTCTTGTTCTCAGCTGTCCTGTGTTTGCAGCTCTTTGAGCTGCAGGATGGTCACTCTCATCTGTTGCCCAAAAAAGAATCTAGCCCCTGCTGAGAGCAGACGAGCCCAGGTCCCAAGTGTGGGTCTCCAACCTTCTCTCCCTTCCTCAGGGCACCAGAGCGACGTCTCCACACTCCCCTTTCTAGCCAAGCACACACACGGCTCTTTTCAGCTGCCCACATACAGCTTCCCAACACCATCTCCATACGCCCAGCATCTCTGAAGATTCTTCACAGCTCCCTCACACATCACAGAGATGGTGGTATGAGGCAGCGGTGCCCTTCTGGAGGGCAGCCCCAAGCCTGCCAGGACACCACAGGGAAATGGTCCAAGGACTGTTAGGACTGCAGATGGGCTCTCCTTACAGGACAGTCAGCTCCACTCCCCTCCCCACCCACTGCATTTCCTGGACCTGCACGGGTCAGAAGGGGGCTGCAGACACCTCACTCCCAAGCAGAGACCTCTGTGGCACAACTCGCAGGGCAGGGGTCTGAGCTGCAGCTGAAAACCCACCAACCCCAGGGAACCCGAGAGAAGAACAAGGGCAGCACGGAGAGGAGGGGAAACAAGGAGCAACACTACACTCCTGCTGCCACGGGAGGCAAGGAGAGAGGGACAGATGGGCAGTCGGGAAAGCCTTCACCTTCCCCAGCTGGGTGGTGACATTGCAGGGCAGTCACTCAGCCCCTTTGTCGGGCAGCACAAAACGGGGCCCGTGGCAGGAGAGATGCCCCTCTCCTCTGCTGCAGGTCTGGCTGCAGAGCGGGTGGCTCATGCCCTGGACTCCACGGCTGTGAGGGCAGAGGCTCTGCTGGGTGGGAGAGAAGACATGCGGGGCTGGCTCAGAGAAAGCTGTCTGCCTTGCAGGGACTGATCAACACTTGCCCAAACCCATCCTCCTGTGATGTTTCTGTTAGCAGTTCTCTCTCATTCCCAGCCCGTCTCTGCTGCCTGGCGCTCTCTCTGCTGGGAGCTCTTGCTCTCTCCCAATGTCTTTTCCCTGCTGGTTTTCACAGACCCCATCCCACCCTCTGCACACTCAGTTCTGCCCTACAGAAACCTGCCAGGACAGGGCACTGGGCAGGGGTATCTCTGTGCTCACAGGTCCCAAGGAGCAGGTCAGAAAAACCCTTATGAAGCAATAAAGGTGCTGCTGGGGCTGCCTGCAGGCTGAGGTGGGGTTGAAGGGGTTTGCTGAAGTTTCTCACAGGCCTAGCGATCTCCAAGAGTGAAGGTTTGGGAATCCAAGTTACCCTGCAGTTACCCTGCAGCCAGAGACTTAGCATGCAAAGGGCTGTGCAGATTTCCCCCGCAAGGAGCTCTCCTCGCTCCTCCCACTCCACACTGCCTCTCACTTCTCTCCCTCTCGCCTCATCTCCTGTCAGCAGCAGCAGCAGGCAGTGCCCGGAGCCCCGCTGCTCTTGGCAGAGGAGCTGCTGCTGCCCAGAGCTGTCTCTCGGCCATGCTGCCTGGTTGCCAGCAGCTCCCTCGGTCCCCGGAGCCTGGCCCCGCTCAGGAGCAGAGGTCCAGCTTAAGGCATGAATTGCTCTGTCGCTTGTGCACCCTCTTCCTGGGAAATGTTCACTGCAGTCTACTGAAATCCTATCACCTATGGTCCCTTTCTGAACACTGAAGTTTGTAAACACTGATTCCTGCATTGCATTTTGTCTCATCAGAGGGTGGTTATTTGCAAGAGGTGGACCTGTCCCACTCTGGAAGACCTGATTCCCATCTCTTAAATAGGCAGAACACCTAGTCAAGGACAAGGAGGGAGGTCATTTTCGCATGGTTCAGGTATTGATTCCGATGAGTCAATCTGGGCATGGCATGACGGTTTTAGAAATCCCTGGGATGGGGTTGGATTCAGCTCTCTCCCATGAACTCCAGAAACACACAGGAGGTGGGATTCCCCTTGCCCAAGCTGAAGTGTGCACAACATGGCTGCCTGCAGGTAAGCCCCTTGTCTACGCTGCCATTGTAACCACTAGAGATGGAGGGTGGGAGTCAGTTGCTCACACACAAACACCTGGTGACATTTGAAGAGACAGAGGTGGTGCAAGGCATGTGCCAGTGTCTGCTGGCTCTGATGGAGCAACTATGAGACCTACATCCTTCTAGAACCCCAGGTGGGGGCCAGCTGAGGAATTTCCCAGGCCATATGAAGGGACACTAGATGCCTACTACGACTAGAGCTCCACTCATTCTTAAGCTGAGACACAAGCAGATCCCTACACTGCAAACAGCTGATGTAGTGCAGTGCAGGTGCTTGATTTAATGACAAAAGTAGGCCTGCAGTCCAGGTCAGGTTCCTGGGGCAACCCAGACAGCCATATGTCTCCTGCAGAAGCAGCATGGGACCTATAGGAAAGCCATGTCCTTTTGGAGGGGTTGCTGGGCAAGTGCCTCAGCGCACCTCAGCTTTCCTACCTGGACAGCACCCACAAAGCACAACAAAGCTCCATACTGACAGTCTGTAAAATTGGCAGGCATCTCTGGACCCTGGCTTGGCTAAACAGGGAGCTCAGGCCTGAGCTCCAGGGCCACAAGGCAACACAAGGATAGGGGAAGAAAGGAGAGGCTGCAAAGGAGGAATTTGGAAATACTGTCCAGTGAAGAAGGGATGGTGTTAGGGAAGCCCAAGCTGCCCTAGCATCGACCCCTGCAGGGGATGTCACGAGCCTGAAGGAGAGCTGCTGCTGCTTCAGTAACAGTGAAAGAGTAAAGAAGGAAAATGTGGGCTCACTGCTGCATGGGGCAGGGAATCTAGGAACAGCAGATGGAGATAGGTGTGAGGAACTGAACGTCGTCTTGGCTTCAGTCTTCACCAGCAGAGTCTCCTGGGCTGTTGTGCGTAGTAGAGTCAGGACTCCAGGCGAGAATACCAACCCACAGTGCCCGAGGGCTGAGTGCAGGAAAAAGGATTATGTTGTGCCTATCTTCAAAAGAGGCCACAAGGACAAGCCGGGGAGCTGCAGGCCGTTCAGCCTCACTTGAGTGAGGAGTGTGTCCTGGAGCTATCCATCTTGGATCACATTTCTGGGTACACGAAGGTGCCTGGAAATAGTCAGC
Organism: Struthio camelus; assembly: GCF_040807025.1. Taxonomy (NCBI): domain Eukaryota; kingdom Metazoa; phylum Chordata; class Aves; order Struthioniformes; family Struthionidae; genus Struthio; species Struthio camelus. Next base: position 1,554,637 of record NW_027182620.1, read on the forward strand.
ACGGATTTACTGAACATAAATAGTTCCAGACCAACGTGATTGCCTTCTGTGATAAAAGACCTGTACTTGTGGGAGAAGAAAGAGTAGGAGATGTCATTCACCATGATTTTAGCCAGACTTCTGGCACTGTCTCCCCCAACATTCTTGTATCCAAGGGAGGCCTTACAGCAGGCTGGCTAGACATTCAGATGGGTGAAAAACCAAGTGGTTGGATGATGGAGCTCAGAGGGTTTTTGTGAGTGGGTCAGGCTTTACCTGGAAGCCAGTGACAAGTGGAGGGTGCAGGGGTCTACACTGCAACCCAACCTGTCTGACAGGCTCATCAGTGGCCTGGAGGACACACCTCTTATCCCAGTTGCAGATGACAGCTAATGGGGCAGAACAGTCATGTGCCTGAGGGCTGCCTTTCAGAGGGAGCTTGGCAGGTGGGAAGAATGGGCTGTCAGGAACTCTGTGAAATGCAACAAGGACAAATGCCCTATCTTCACCTGCGATAGACCAACATCCTGCAGTGACACAGGCTGGGGAGTTCTGGCTGGGCAGCAGCTCTGCAGAAAAGGACGTGGCGGTCTTTGTGGGCAGCGAGCTTGATGTGAGGCAAGAGTGTTCCCTGGCAGCAACGGAGGCCACAGCATTGTGGGCTGCATGAACAGGAGCACAGCCAGGAGAAAGACGGAAGTGATGATGCCCCTCTACTCAGCACTTATCCGAACCCACCTAGATACATCATCCATTCAGGCCCCCCTGGAGAAGAACGCTGTTGATGACATGGAGTGAGTTCAGTGTCAGAACCTCAAGGTGTTTGGGGGCTGGAGCACTTGCCCTGGGAGGAGAGGCTGAGAGTTCAGGCCTTGTTCAGCCTGGAGAAGGGAAGACTTTTGGAGGAAACTCATCACAGCTTCCCAACTCAAGCTTCCCACCAGTAAAGAACCAGGGCTCTTTACAGAGATTCCTGGCAGGACAATGAGAGGCAACAGTACGAAGCTGACACAAGTGCAGCTAAAATTGGATTTAAGGGAGAAAAATCAATCTTGGGCCTGGAAGGTTTTCAGGTCAAGGTTTAATTATGAGGGACTGCTTGTCCAGAACAGGCCCTCTTCACAGTCTACAACACCTGCACATTACAACACGATGCCCAATGAGTGTGACACATGCAGAGAGACGTGGCATGGGGGTGATTGCACTGGCTGAGGGTGCTGGAGTTGTTGAGCCTGGAGAAGAGGAGGCTTTGGGCAGACCTAAGAACAGCCTGCCCATACCCACCAGGAGGTCGTCAAGAAGATGGAGGCAGGCCCTTCATTGTTGTACACGACAGGAGGAGGAGGCCCAATGGGCATTAGCTGAAACAAGAGGTTCAGGCTGGGGATAAGCAAAAATGTTTTACCCCTGCAGACAGTGGAACACTGGGGCAGGTTGCCCAGAGAGGTTGTGCCATCTCCATCCTCAGAGGTTTTCAAGTCCTAAATGAACGAAGCCCTGAGCAACCTGGTAGGATCTGATAGTTGACCCTGCTGTGGGAAGGAGATTGGGCTAAAGACCTCCAGAGGCCCCTTCCACCATGAATCCTTTTGCATTTTCTTCCACCCTGTGTCTTCTCATGTTGACCACAGGGAGAAAACTGCAGCTTCCCTGTGACCATGGCAGTGTGTCAGACAGAAGTAGGAGCAGATCAACTGCATGTTTCTTGTCCTGCTCTGGTTAGTGTCATTCAGATTCAGGAGTGCTTTGCAGGTAGGTACCCGCAGTGAGCACTGATTTTTTTTTTCTTTTCCTTCACCTTTTATTGCATTATGCCCTCTTTTCCACCTGACAAGGTGTTCTCTTTTACCATCCTGATGCCCGCCCATGCAGTCAGCACACACCTATTTCCTAATCTCCACTGGCCCTGCTTATACTTCCTTTGTACATTCATTGGGCCTCTCTGAGATGGTGTCCGTGGTGATTTCTACCTTTGTCAGCAGCTCCGTTAAACTAGCACCTCCTTTTATTATCCACAGTGTCCCGCAATGCCTCATGCTGTTATCCTGTCAGAGGCACAGCAAGACAGGACGAGCCATCTGTACACGCACATTAAGAGCTGACACAAAGGAGCCTGAGTCCAGAGCGGCCTTGAGAAACTTGGGGTTTTGTCCAACATAAACCTCATGAAGTTGTGCAAGGAAACGCGGCTAGTCCTGCATGGGGGAGGAAATGTTGACCTGTTGGAAAGTAGCTCTGCCGAGAAGGACCTGGGAGTGCTGGTGGACAACAAGTTAAACATGAGGCAGCAGTGTGCCCTTGTGGCCAAGAAGGCCCATGGTATGCTGGGGTGCATTAGGCAGAGTGTTGCCAGCAGGTGGAGGGAGGTGATCCTGCCCCTCTCCTCAGCCCTGGGGAGGCCTCACCTGGAGTACTGTGTCCAGTTCTGGGCTCCCCAGTACAAGAGAGACATGGCACTCCTGGAGAGAGTCCAGCGGAGGGCTACCAAGATGATTAGAGGGCTGGAGCACCTCTCCTAGGAAGAAAGACTGCAAGAGCTGGGCCTGTTCAGCCTGGGGAAGAGAAGATTGAGAGGCGATCTCATCAACGTGTACAAGTATCTGAAGGGGGAGTGTCAAGAGGATGAGGCCAGCCTCTTCTCCGTGGTGCCCAGCGACAGGACAAGAGGCAATGGGCACAAACTGAACCACAGGCAGCTCCATCTGAACCTGAGGAAAAACTTCTTCCCTGTGAGAGTGACAGAGCATTGGAACAGGTTGCCCAGAGAGGTAGTGGAGTCTCCTTCGCTGGAGATATTCAAAAGCCGTCTGGATGTGATCCTGGGCAATATGCTCTAGGTGACCCGGCTTGAGCAGGGAGGTTGGACGAGATGATCTCCAGAGGTCCCTTCCAACCTAAACGATTCTGTGATTCTGTGATTCTGTAAAACGCTGTGCATCAGGGCAGGCTGAGAGCTGACCGTCAGAGGAGTGACCCTGAGGAGAAGGGCCTGGACATGACAAGGGATGCCATAGGAGCCAGCAGTGCATGCTTGCACTAATGAGGCCAGCTGCATATGGGGCTGCTTCAGGAAGACCATGGCCACCCAGGCAAGGGCAGTCCCCATCCCCCTTGACTCAGCACTGGTGTGGCCACATCTGGAAGAGTGTGTCCCCGTGTGGGCTGCCCAGTGCTGGAGGAATGGGGAGGACCTGGAGAAGGTCCAGGGGAGGTCTCCCAAGATGGGGGTAGGGTCCTGAAGCACAAAGCCTGTATGGAGGGGCTGAGGGATGTGGCCTTCTTTAGCCTGGTGAAGGGGAGGCTAAGGGCATTCCAGTAGGAGCCTGTGAGTGCTTGAAGGGTGGTTTCAGAGGTGATGGAGAGTTTCTTGGTAATAGGAAATAGCAAGAGAAGGAGAAAGAGACAAAACAATTATGAGATACATTATGAGAAGTTCAGGCTGAACTTTTGGAAACTGGGATGTCACTTGTGCTGTGGTTCAACAGGACACCCAGAGGGAGTTGGTGGGGAGCCCCTGGCTTTGTGTCTGGATGAAAAGCAAGAGAGGGCAGAGAGCCATCAGTAAAGGTGGTCAGATGGCTGGGGGAGAGCAAAGTGGGGAAGCAGGCTGGGTGTCTACAGGCTGCAGGGACACAGACACAGGAGGGGGACAGCACAGGGCAGCCTGGGGTGGAGACGACTGAGGGCACTGCCAAGGCTGAAAGCCTCCGACAGGACGGAGGTCTTTGTGCTCTTGGCTTTCTCTGGTGTCTGCCACTGAGGCCAAGGAGACACTGTGTTTCTGACGGCCCCAGGTCCTCATTACGTCCCCACCCTCAGAGAGCCCAGGAGGTGCTGTCTCATCCTGCACGAAGCCTTGCACACCCCCACCCTCTCCCTGCCCCCACAAAGAGCCCTGAGCCAAGTCGGAGCGAAAGCACCACCCTGTGCAGGGGCTGGGTGTCAGTGCTGGCCCATGCTGTCTGATAACACACAGCAAGGTGGACTTGGTGTCACAGCCACCTGCACATTTCCTTTGCCAACCTGTAACAAGTGCCTCCAACTTTCTGCTCTCCTCAGCCCCTGGGAGGCTTTGTTGGTAATGGTCCTCAGGGGGACCCATTAACACTCCCCGAAACTTGGGATTTAATTCTGACTTTAACTTCTTCAGTGTTTTTCTCAGTTCCCTCTCAGTATCTGAGGTTCATGGGCTCAGCACCACATACACTCGAGGGGGGATTAAAAGGTCAGAAGCCCTAACAAGCCATGCCACTCCCCAGCATTTTCTTGAGGTCTCAGTTCTTGTGAGGCTAAGTGGAGAGCTCTCAGGAGGGCACTTACAAGAGGAAGATTTCAATGAGCGACCAAAAAAAAATCGGATGCTGGCTTTCACAGTTTTCTTCTTTTTTCAGCCCCGAGAATCCCTGTTATCCACATTGCTGGATTCCTATTGATTCAGAGGGTCTCCTAATGAAACCTGGATGTGTAGGAAAGGCAGGATTTCTGGTACGGGACATGTGTGGACAACCTTCCTCCTCCCCTCCCCAGCCCGGCCAGTTCTCCCATCAGCCCCTGGGGACCTACTTCGCTCTTGTTAACATCGAACCCTTTTCCACTCGCCTCTGTAGCTGAGTGTTATAGCTCCTGTGCCCCAAGTCCCACCTGCTTCCCTTAGAGAAGTGGATGTTATCGCTAGGCCACTCTTCTTCATTTTTGAAGGGTCCTGGAGAACAGGAGAGGTGCCTGACGAATGGAAGAAAGCCCATGTCACTCCAGTCTTCAAAAAGGGTAAGAAGGAGGAGCCAGGAATCTACAGGCCTGTCAGCCTCCCCTCCATCCCTGGAAAGGTGATCCTGGAGGTCCTCACTAAGCATGTGGAGGACAAGAAGGTGATCAGGAGGAGTCAGCATGGATTCACCAAAGGGAAATCATGCTTGACCAAGCCTTCCAGGACAGTGAGGTGGATGGAGAACTGGCTGGATGGCCGAGCTCAGAGGGTTGTGGTCAGTGGCACAGTCTAGCTGGAGGCCTGTGGCTAGTGGTGTCCCCCAGGGCTCAGTCCTGGGTCCAGTCTTGTTCAATGTATTCCTCAATGACCTGGAGGAAGGGACAGAGTGCACCCTCAGCAAGTTTGCTGATGATACTAAACTGGGGGGAGAGGCTAACACACCAGAAGACTGTGCTGCCATTCAGAGGGACCTGGACAGGCTGGAGAGGGGCGGAGAGGAACCTCCTGAAGTTCAACAAAGGCAAGTGCAAGGTCCTGCACCTAGGCAGGAATAATCCCATGCACCAGGACAGGCTGGGGGTTGACCTGCTGCAAAGTGGCTCTGCAGAGAAGGACCTGGGAGTGCTGGTGGACAACAAGTTAAACATGAGGCAGCAGTGTGCCCTTGTGGCCAAGAAGGCCCATGGTATGCTGGGGTGCATTAGGCAGAGTGTTGCCAGCAGGTGGAGGGAGGTGATCCTGCCCCTCTCCTCAGCCCTGGGGAGGCCTCACCTGGAGTACTGTGTCCAGTTCTGGGCTCCCCAGTACAAGAGAGACATGGCACTCCTGGAGAGAGTCCAGCGGAGGGCTACCAAGATGATTAGAGGGCTGGAGCACCTCTCCTGTGAAGAAAGATTGCAAGAGCTGGGCCTGTTCAGCCTGGGGAAGAGAAGATTGAGAGGCGATCTCATCAACGTGTACAAGTATCTGAAGGGGGAGTGTCAAGAGGATGAGGCCAGCCTCTTCTCCGTGGTGCCCAGCGACAGGACAAGAGGCAATGGGCACAAACTGAACCACAGGCAGCTCCATCTGAACCTGAGGAAAAACTTCTTCCCTGTGAGAGTGACAGAGCATTGGAACAGGTTGCCCAGAGAGGTAGTGGAGTCTCCTTCGCTGGAGATATTCAAAAGCCGTCTGGATGTGATCCTGGGCAATATGCTCTAGGTGACCCTGCTTGAGCAGGGAGGTTGGACGAGATGATCTCCAGAGGTCCCTTCCAACCTAAACCATTCTTTGATTCTGTGATTCTCAGAACCAGGACCCTCTGGGCCTCGGCCACAGAGCTGCTGCCGGCCAGTCTGTCTCCTTCGTGGGTCACTGCAAGGGGTTCTTCCCTCCTGGGGCAGGAGTGGGCATTTTTTCTCTGTTGAAAGTTCCTGAGCTCCAGGAGCTCCGCCAGCTCCCTCAGCACCCGTGGGTGCATCCCATCAGGGCCCATGGATTTATGGATGTCCAGTTTGGACAAAAGATCTCTAACCTGATCCTCCTCCACCAAGGGAGAGTCTTCCTTTCTCCAGACTTCCTCCCTGGTCTCCAGTGTCTGGAATTCCTCAGGACTGGCCTTAGCAGGAAAGACTGAAGCAAAGAAGGCATTCAGCAACTCTGCCTTCTCTGTATCCTTCGTCACCAGGGCACCCACCCCATTCAGCAGTGGGCCCATGTTTTCCCTAGTCTTCCTTTTGTTATTGATGTATTTGAAAAACCCCTTCTTGTTGTCCTTGACGTCCCTTGCCAGATTTAATTCCAGCTGGGCCTTAGCCTTCCTTGTCGCATCCCTGCACACTCTGACAACGTCCCTGTATTCCTCCCAAGTGGCCTGTCCCCTTTTCCACATTCTGTACACTTCCTTCTTCTGCTGGAGTTTTGTCAGGAGTTCCTTGCTCATCCATGCAGGTCTCCTGCTGAATCCGCTTTGCTCGACTTCTTCCTCAGAGGGATGCACCGATCTTGAGCCTGGAGGAGGTGACGCTTGAATATTAACCAGCTCTCTTGGACCCCTCTTCCTTCTAGGGCCCTACCCCATGAGATTCCCCTAAGTAGGTCCCTCAAGAGGCCAAAGTTAGCTCTCCTCAAGTCCAGCGTTGCAATCCTACTTATTGCCCTGCTCCCTCCTCGTAGGATCCTCAACTCCACCATCTCATGGTCACTGCAGCCAAGGCTGCCCCCAACCTTCACCTCTCCAACTAGACCTTCTTTGTTCGTTAGGACAAGGTCTAGCATTGCACCTCTCCTCGTTGGCGTCTCCACCACCTGAGTCAAGAAATTATCATCAATCCTCTGCAGGAACCTCCTCGACTGTTTGTGCCTAGCTGTGCTGTCTTGCCAACAGATGTCAGGGTGGTGAAGTCTCCCATGAGAACCAGGGCCTGTGATCGTGAGGCTACTTCCAGCTGTCGGTAGAAGGCCTCATCGATGACTTCCTCCTGGTCAGGTGGCCTGTAGTAGACCCCCACAACAGTGTCACCCATGTTACCCTGCCCTTTAATCCTCACCCATAGGCTCTCAACTTGCTCTTCATCCACCCCGAGGCAGAGCTCCATACATTCTAGCTGCTCCCTCACATAAAGAGCAACTCCACCACCTCGCCTTCCTGGCCTGTCTTTCCTAAAAAGCACATAGCCATCCATGACAGCATTCCAGTCATGTGAACTATCCCACCGTGTCTCTGTAACTGCAATGAGATCATGGCCCTGCAACCGCACACAGACCTCTAACTCTTCCTGTTTATTCCCCATGCTGCGCGCATTGCTATACAGGCATTCCAGAGAGCCAGTCAAGCATGCAAGCTTCCCAGGAGAGGTGCAAGAGGATCCTCCATAGCCATGTCCCATGCTGTCTCCCCTGGCTGTATGCACCCGCTGGAGGCATCCTGACTTGAGCGGTGTTTTACTGACTCTCCTGCCACTATACCACTCCCCTTCCCCCATCTTGCCTAGTTTAAAGCCCTCCTTACCAGGCTGGCCAATCTGTTGGCAAAGACGCGCGTGCCCCGCTTGGTAAGGTGGATCCCATCGCTCCCCATCAGCTGTTGATCTTCAAACAGGGTCCCATGGTCATAGAAAACAAAGCCCTGCTGCCAACACCAGCGGCACAGCCAGCTGTTAACTTGGAAAACTCGTCTACTCCTCCTCCCATCCTTTCCCCTCACAGGCAAGATTGAGGAGAAAACGACCTGGGCTCCCAGACACTTCACCACCATTCCCAGAGCTCTGAAGTCCCGTTTGATGGTTTCCAGTTTGCCTTTTGTGTTGTTAGTGCCCACATGGAAGAGCAGCAGAGGGTAGTAGTCTGATGCATGGACAAGCCTTGGCAGTCTTTCCATGACCTCTCTTATTCGAGCCCCTGGCAGGCAGCAAACCTCTCTGGACAAGAGGTCAGGTCGGCAGAGAGGTGCCTCTGTCCCCTGCAGCAGGCAGTCACCCACAACAATCACTCGCCGCTTCTTCCGGGGCTTCCTGCACGGCACAGGGTCTGCCAGGCCAGTTGCCTCCCTTGGAGCCATGCCCAGCTCCTCCTCAGCTTGCAGGGCGCTAAACTTGTTCTTCGAGGGTAAGTCTTGAGGAGGAGCAAGAGCCTTTCTCCTTCTACGAGAGGTCACCAGCTTCCAGCCCTCTTCAACAGTGTTATGATGCACCTTTACACACGGTGCTGAGCCCTCTGACACCTCTGCTGCAGTGGGGGCTGGGGACTCCTGGAGCTGCACAGTCTCCGAGAATAGCCTGGCAATCTCACCTTCCTGCCATGCACAGGCCGCCACAAAGAGAAGGAAGGAGCCCTCCCTTTTGGCCCTGCCATGCAGACAGCTCTCCCACAAGCACTCCCCTCCTCCTTTTCCTCTCCTTCTCCATCTTACAACTGCCCTCCTCACACTTGCCCACCAGCATTGCCATCCTCCTACAACCCCTTTTAAACCACTCAAAACAGCCACAAGGCGGCGCAGTGCCTGAAACCATGGGATCGTCACATGCTTAGGCCACACTCACAACAAGTGACTAGCTCGCTTTCCTCCCCTCCTCCAACTTATGACTGCCCTCCTCACACTTTCCCACTAGAGCAGCCACTCTCCTCCAACCCCTGCCTACCAAGAACAGATCAACAAGGGGAGCACCATTGCGCCCACCCTTTTGGCCCTGCCATCCACACGGCTCTCCCACAAGCTGTCCCGCCCTCCTTTCCCTACCCTCCTCCAACCTACGACTGCCCTCCTCACACTTTCCCACTAGAGCAGCCACCCTCCTCCAACACCTGCCTACCAGGCACAGGCCCACACGGGGAGCACCACTGCGTCCACCCTTTTGGCCCTGCCATCCACACGGCTCTCCCACAAGCACTCCCATCCTCCTTTCCCTACAGTCTTCCAATCTAGCACTGACCTCCTCACACTTTCCCACTAGGGCAGCCACCCTCCTCCAACACCTGCCTACCATGCACTTGCCCACACCGGGAGCACCGTTGCTTCCCCCCTTTTGGCACTGCCATGCATACGGCTCTCCAACAACCACTCCCGTCCTCCTTTCCCTACCCTCCTCCAACCTAGGACTGCCCTCCTCACACTTTCGGACTGGAGCAGCCACTCTCCTCCAACACCAGCCTGCCATGCACAGGCGCACATGGCGAGTACCATTTCCTCCACCCTTTTGGCCCTGCCATGCATATGGCTCGCCCACAAGCACTCCCGTCCTCCTTCCCCTCACCTCCTCCCACTTACCACTGCCCTCCTCACACTCTCCCACTAGAGCAGCCACTCTCCTCCAACACCTGCCTACCACGCACAGGCCCACACCGGCAGTACCATTGCGTCTACCCTTTTGGGCTCTGCCATGCACACAGCTTGCCCACAAGCACTCCCATGCTCTTTTCCCTACCCTCATCCAGCTTACGACTGTGCTCCTCACACTTTCCCACTAGAGCAGTCACTCTCCTCCAACTCCTGCCTACCATGCACAGGCCCACACGTGGAGCACCATTGCGTCCACCCTTTTGGTCCTGCCATGCACACGGCTCTCCCAAAAGAATTCCCCTCCTCTTATCCCTGTCCTCCTCCCACTTACAACTGCTCTCCTCACACTTTCCACCTAGAACAGCCACTCTCCTCCAACACCTGCCTACCCTACACAGCCCCAGACAGCAAGCACCACTGCGTCCTCCTTTTAGGCCCTGCAATGCGTACGGCTCTCTCACAAGCACTCCCCTCCTCCTTTCCCTACCCTCCTCCCACATACCACTGCCCTCCTCACACTTTCCCACTAGAGCAGCCACTCTCCTCCAACACCTGCCTACCACGCACAGGCCCACACGGGGAGCACCACTGCGTCCACCCTTTTGGCCCTGCCATGCACACGGCTCTCCCCACAAGTCCTCCATCCTCCTTTCCCTCCCCTCCTCCAACTTACGACTGCCCTCCTCACACTTTCCCACTAGAGCAGCCACGCTCCCCCAACACCTGCCTACCAGGTATGGGACACACAAAGAGCGGCAAGGTGCCCTCCCTTTTGGCCCTGCCGTGCACACGGCCCTCTCAAAAGCACTCCCCTCCTCCTTTCCCTACCCTCCTCCAACTTACCACTGCCCTCCTCACACTTTCCCACTAGAGCAGTCACTCTCCTCCAACACCTGCCTACCACGCACAGGCCCACACGGGGACAACCATTGCGTCCACCCTTTTGGCCCTGCCATGCACACGGCTCTCCCCACAAGTCCTCCGTCCTCCTTTCCCTCACCTCCTCCAAATTACCACTGCCCTCCTCACACTTGCCCACCAGCCTTGCCATCCTCCTACAACCACTTCCGCACCACTCAAAACGGCCACAAGGCGGTGCAATGCCTCAACCCATGGCACTTTCAGATGCTTAGGCCACACTCAGAACAAGGGCCTAGCTCGTTTTCCTCCCCTCCTCCACCTTACGAATGCCCTCCTCACACTTTCCCACTAGAGCAGTCACTCTCCTCCAACACCTGCCTACCATGCACAGGTCCCAATGCCGAGCAGCAATACACCCACTTTTTTGGCCCTGCCATGCACACGGCTCTCCCACAAGCATTCCTTTCCTCATTCTCTTCTCCTACTCCAGCTTACGACTGCCCTCCTCATACTTGCCCATCATTGTTGCCACCCTCCTCCAACACCTTCCTCACCATTCAAAGTGGCTACAAGGCGGCACAATGCCTCAGCCCACGGCACCTTCACATTGCTAGGCCACACTCACAACAAGTGCCTAGCTCGCCTTCCTCCTCTCCTCCAACCTATGCCAGATCTCCTCACACTTGCCCACTCGAGCAGCCACTCTCCTCACACACCTGCCTGTCAAGAACAGCCACCACAACCAGCACCAATGGAACAACCTAGTTGTGCTTAGCATGCATTTCCCTGCCTCAGAAGCACTTCCCTCCTCGCCTTCCTCCCCTCCTCCCACTTACGCTGGTCCTCAGGCACAGTTTCTGCCCTGAGCAGCCCCTCTCCTCCATCACCTGCGTACCAAGAACAGTCACCACAACGAGCAACAATGCACCCACCCTTTTGGCCTTAGGATGCGTACTGCTGCCCCACAAGCACTTCCCTCCTCGCCTTCCTCCTCTCCTCCAACTTACGCCAGCCCTCCTCACACTTGGCTACTACAACCCCCACCCTCTTCCAGCCACTTCCTACCATACAAAAATGGCCACAGGGAGGAGCAATGGCTCAACCCTTTGCACCTTACCATGCTTAGGGCACACGCACAGCAAGTGCCTAGCTCACCTTCCTCCACTCCTCTAACTTATGCCAGCCCTCCTCACTGTTTCTGATTAGAGTAGCCACTCTCCTAACACACCTGCCTGTCAAGAACAGCCACCACAACCAGCACCAATGGAACAACCTAGTTTCGCTTAGCATGTCTCCTGCTGCCCCACAAGCACTTCCCTCCTCGCCTTCCTCTCTTCCTCCAACTTACGGCAGCCCTCCTCACACTTGCCCACTAGAACACCCACCCTCCTCCAACCCCTTCCTACCACACAAAACGGCCACAGGGAGGCGCAGACAGTCCATAGGCTGGTGCTAGTGCACTCCAAAACACATCTCATTGCACTGCCAACACCCTGGGCTCACTCTGAGCACTGTCCAGGAGCACAGAAACATGCCAGCACTGTTGATGACTCTGATCCCTGTCCCGCTGGGTCTGCTTGCTGCCCAAAATGAGCACAACCAGCGCAGAGTCAGGAGTCCCCATGTGGAGCCACAGCCACTCGCTCTGCAGAGCAGCACTGCCCGCCCAGGGCCCTGCAGGGAGCACAGGGGAGGGTGTAGGAATGGCCAACCAAGCTAGCATGGACTCCCTGACCTGGGGAAAGGCTCTCTGGGCAGCAGGGACATCCCAGGAGCAAAGCAGGGCAGCAGTCAGAGATGGAAAAGGAGAACGAGAATCAGGTTCCTCTGAGCACCAGCTTGGGGCAGGTGCTTCTGTCCCTGGGGCAGCAGGAGCTGTGGAAGGGCTGCAGGGCCAGGGCTGTGATGCTGTGCTGGGCAGCAGGGTGGGCATGGAGGGGCTGCAGGCAGACAGGGAGGGGGATCTCCCAGACACAAGAGCAGGGGAGACAGAGAGCGACCGGCATCATCGCGGGACCTCCTCGCCTTGTCGGGGAGCTGCTGCCCTTGTCCTTGGGCCTGAGTTATGCTGTGGACCTGCCTGCGCCTGGCTCTGCACCTCTCAGGTCCTGACCTGACGCTGTCCCCGTCCTCCTGACCTGAATACCCATCTCTACCTCAGAGCTTCCCCCTCACTACAGGCGAGAAAGCCTTGGCAAGGGAAGCTGGGACTCCAACAGCACCCAAACAAGGCTGTAGCCACAAAGGGGAGCTGGGAGCCGAGGGGGTCGGCAAGGCAGGCAGGGCAGTGCCCCACCGACCGAGAGGTGCCATCCTGCAGTGCCCGCGCAAGAGGAGCAGAGCAGGTTTGCGGCCGGTAACTGGGGTCAGGCTCAGCCCAGCGATGGCCAGACAAGACTGCAGGGCTCCAACCAGCCCTGCTTTGTGTGGGAGGCAGGTTGGACTGGAGACCTGCAGAGGTCCCTTCCCTCCAAAATTCCTCTGCGGCTCCGTGAATGGGAAGACCCCGGACACAGAGATGGGCTCTGCCTGTGCCACGGCCAAGCGCAGAGCCCTTGGCCAGCCCCACAATCCCTCGTCCTCCGGTGGCCAAAGTGGAGCTCAGCATCGCCTGGGGACTCTCTTCCCCATAGGCAGCAGAGGGAGGGCTTTCACCAGCCCCACGTGGCCTTTTCCTCCCCTGGCCTTTGCAGTTGCATGTGCCTGGCTCTGCCCACTTGCCTTCACCGCACTCACAGCTGCACGGGAAGCCTGTGACAGTCCCAGTGCTCCTACCCTCCAGCTGGTATCCACCCCAAGCCTGAAGCCGGGCCAGCTGCAAAGGCATCGGCTGCCCAGTGCCCTGGCCATGCAGCCGAGGGCTGGGCTCTTCACCCCAATTTCCCTGCTCTTCCCCTGCTCCCTGCATCGCTGCTGCTGTGCCCTTGTCAAAACCGCCTGCCGCCAGACTGCCCCAGGGCTGCGCTGGAGGCTTTCAGGAGCGGGCTGAGGTGGGGCTGGCACCGCCAGCGTGGGGTGGGAGAGGGCAGCTGCCCTCTGCCGCACTGGGGCTGGGGCTGGGGCTGGGGCTGGAGCTGGAGCTGGGCATAGCTTTTCCCTGGGCAGAAAGCAGCACATGGCTGCCATTCTTCCCCAGGCTTCCTGCCCCTGTGGGCCGGCATGCCCATGGGAAACGCGCTTCATCCTCTTCCTCTGCCTCCCCTCCAGGGAGGCACACCGAGATTGCTGGGGGACCAGGAGGTAGACAAGAGCTAGGTCCTCTTGCTAGCCTAATGCCAATTTCCCTGGTAGGCACTCTGTCAGCGGTGGTGGGCATCCTTCGAAGGCAGGTCGCTGACACCAAGCTGCCTGCTGATGACCTCGAGTCACAGCCTGGGTGGTCTCCATGCGAGCGTCCAAAGCCTTGCCTGAAATATCCCCCCAAGACTCCGCTCAGCTGACTTTGAGGAGAACTGGCCGCTAGCTCTGCAGAAGCCGAGCAAGCAGCACCAACTGGAAGAAGTGAAAGAACAAGTTTGGCAAGTAATCCCGCTGTTAGGGAGCGGCTGCTAGAGGCCTGGGACTTCCCTGCAAATGGACAGTGTTGTGTGAAAAACATTGGTGGTGTCAGCTGGCTATTGGTGCTGTGGGCTTGCATTCAGAGGGAAAGAGGCACAGAAAAGCCTTTCTCTAGTCAGAACGCTTTCTAAGGCATTTGAGATTGCTCCATAAACAACTCCTGGAAGATGAGGTGTGAGGCTGCAGCACCTTCACAAACGTTGTTGCTCTGGTGTGGATCAGGCATGGGCTGCAAGTCTGTGCTGGAGCGGGCTGTGAAATCAGGACTTGGGAAACAACACCACATGACCTTCTTGGCAGGCGGCAGATTTGAGAGCTGACTTCGAATATCTCAAAAGCCATGCAACACAACTGCAGTCCTTCCCAGACCTTCAGGAAAGCCTCTGGGGAAGTCTCCTGACAACATAGCCTTTGCTAATGTTGTGGCTCTACATAGAGCTCCGGCGAGGAAGGAGCAGGGCCAAAAGCAGAATCGCAGCCCTGGCCTTCAGGAGAGCAGACTTGGGCCGGTGCTGGCACCTGCTTGGGAGACTGCCATGGGGCACGGCCCTGGAGGGAAGAGGGGTCCAAGAGAGCTGGCTCATATTCAGACATCCTCTCCTCCAAGTTCCATAATGGCCCAGCCCAAAAGCAGGCCATCAAGCAAAGGAGGCCGGCAGCAGGAACAAGGAGCTCCTGGCAAACCTCAAGCACAAACAGGAAGTCTACCAGAGCTGAAAGCAGGGACAGGGGACCTCGGGGGAGAACGACCAGACACCTGCCCTTCAGAGGGCACATCCTGGCATTTGGGCCCTTAAGGCTTTCTTCAGAAGCACTGGGTTTTAATGTTGCACACATCAGAGCTTCCCCACTTGGGGCAACTACGGTGGCTCTTTGCGTGCCAGCCATGTGGCCCGTTAGCTAAATCCAGTAGGGAGCTAGCAAGGAGGAGTGGGGCACACACAAGGAGGTGTGATGGACTACCGCCTTCCCTAAAGCCTTGAAGCAGGGAAAGAGCAGGAAACTGGTGCAACCTTGTTGCCTATTGCACTTCCTTTAGGGACTCAGAGAAGCCTTGGTGGCCCAGGCCAGGGCCCTGCGGGGAGTAGGCAGCAGCCTGACCTGGTAAGGCCAGCAAGCCAGCCTAATGCACACAGCTGACCAGCAAGTATTCCCCGAGAAGGACCCCGAAGGGCTGCTTCACACCTCTTTCCATGGCCCTGCACCGGCCTTTCCAGCTCCTCATCAGCCCTCATCCCTAAGCCCCCAAATTAGCAGTCAGAGCGCCAGCACGGCTAGGGAGGGAGGCTTTGCCTTTGAGCCCTTCCCTGCCGAAGAGGCCCAGCCTGTGCGATGGGCAACCGCTGGCAGCCCCAGACCTCCCCAAGTGCTTCAGGCATGGCTGGGGCAACTGCTGAGAGATCCCGGGCTGACAGGAGGAGCTGGTGCTGGTGCAGCTGCAGCTCCTTGCTCTGCAGCAACCTCAGGAGCTCCTGCAGCCTCGTGCCCCGACGCAGGAGCTGCCCATCGACCCAAACTAGAGCTTTGGCAGTGTTTGCTAATGCAGGCTTTCTGGCTCGCAGCCGTGATTCGTGCAGTGGCTGGAAAGCACCCAGAGGCACCTGGAGGGCCCTGGGGCACTGGGGAAGGGAGATGGAGGGGTCCTGAGGGAAGCGGAGGGCAAACCAGTGGGGCCCCGGGCCACCCAGAGGGGACGCGCCCTGCCCCTCCCCAGGGCAGTGGGGCAGTGATGCCGCCCTTTGTGACCTCCCTTTGTGACACCCCACAGTGCTGCGGCCTCACTCCCACAGTGTCCGGGAGGACAGAGACGGGAAAGGGCAGGAGCGTGCTGGGCTGGCCGAGGAGCCCCCTGAGCGCTGCCACGTCTTTCCCTGCGCCTCCCCCGGGCAGCCCCGTGGTGCCGAGGCGTTTGCCCGAGGCCGTCGAGGAGAGCTGGGGCCAGCCCGCGCTGCGGGCACCCCTGGCCCTCTCTCACGCCTCTCCTCGGCTCTGCAGCATGGCGGAGCATCGATCCCCCAGCCACAACCCCATCCCCTGGGCGGAGGAGGATGCTGCCTTCAGGGCGCTCATTGCGGCCTGGGAGCAGGCGGGAGCCACCAGCAACCTCCTCCTGCGCCTCGATGACACCGACCCCGGCAAGCCCATGCTGGTGCTTGAGGAGGACGGGCGCCCCAGCACTCCCTTCCTGGCCTGGGAGGACCAGGGCGGCGCCTTCAGCGAGAGCAGCTCCCAGGCCGAGACTCAAGAGCTGTGCGTGCCGCAGACCTTCCGGCCAGGTGAGGCAGCGGCACCGCGGGGCTGGCACCTCCGCTGCCCCCCTGCCAGGGGGCGGTTTTGCTGCGGCGGGGCATCCGTGCCCCGGGCTGGGGCTCGCTGCGCCCGCGCGAGCAGGCCTGGCGCCGAAGAGAGGGCACCGCTCGCTCCTCGGCCTCCTGCCAGCGCCCACTGCTCTCCCCGCTCCCTTCCTCCCGCAGACTCCGATTCTTCTGCCTGTTTCCTGGAGCTGGAGGGAGAGAAGCAGGAAGCTCTGGAGTATCTCCAGGCCTTTCCCACGGGCCCCGAACAGGTGACGAGGCCCCTTGTCCGCCCGGCGCTGCCTGCAGCTCCCAGCCGGCTGCCTCCGTGCTCGCTGCCTGCTCCCAGGCTCAGGGAGGGCTCTGGGCTGGGCTCAGCTGCTGCTCGGGGCCTCCTGCGCTGCTGCTGCTTCCCCCTGGGCGCCAGGGGGCAGCCGGCGGGGCCTCTGCCCTCTCACCTGCCCTCTTGGTCTCTCTTGTCCCCGGCGGTCAGGACGAGGCACAGAAGCTGAGGTTTCTGGCCTCCATCCACACCCTCTGCCAAGCCAAGGCAATGGGCAGGTACCTGGCTGGGTTCTGCGAGCTGGCGGAGAAGATGGAGGTGAGGCGGCAGCCGGAGGGGCTGTGGGAGGGGGCAGAGCCGCCCGGGCGAGCCCAGCACTCGGGCACCCGGACGCAGGGAAGGGTGGGCAGGCCCCCGCCAGCACAGCCCTCCTCGCTGGGGGGCTGCCGGGCCTGGGCGCTGCTTGCAGGGTGGGGGCGCCTGCCGGGTGCTGCCCACCGCTGGCGGGGGGCTGGCAACTGCCGTGCCCCACGCCACCTCTGCTCCCCAGCTGCTGCTGCAACAAGAGCCCCCCGACCGCCTGGACTCCAGGGTGCGGCAGGAAGCCCTGCTGGCCGTTGCCGCCATCAGGTACCTGCCCCGGGGGGGCAGGCGGGAGAGCAGAGGGGTGTCCGCGGGCTTCTCCCCTGAAGGCAGAGGCAGGAGATGGAGCGGCCGTCGTGCCCCACCTGCCAGCGCTGTCCTTGGCCCCTGGGTCTGCGTCGTGGGAGAGGCAGGAGGGGCCTCCCCGTGGGGCTTCCCCACCTCTGATGGCTGCCACCCCAGGCACTGCCACCCCCCGGGGCTGCCTCCACCTTCCCGGGGCGTCGGGGCACCGCTCCCTGCCCCAGCGCCCCACAGGCACCTCTCTCTCCTTTCAGCAAAGAGGTGCCCTTCCTGAAGGACACCCAGGACAGCAGGCTGCTCCGCACTTGCATCACCAGCATCTTCTCTCTTCCTGCCCAAGAGCAGATGCCCAGCCTGGATGCTTCACTCTACCCTCCGGTAGGTGCCGGCCTCGGGCAGCAGGAGTTTGAGCCAGCCTCCTGGCCACGTTAGGGGTGCCCACCCTCTGCCCCCTTGCAGGCCCTGGACGCTCTGGATGAGCTGCTGAAGGTGCTGGTGTTCGAGTCGCAGGCCTCCGGTCTCCAGCAGCTGCAGAACATCTTGGAGGTCTGCTGTTTGCAAAGAGCGTGTGTGGAGGTGGGGAGGTGGTGGTGGTGGCAGGGCTTGGTCCTCACCCCAAAGGGAAGGGGCCCTCTCGAGTCGAGGGGCCACCCCTGCCTGAGACCAGGTGCAGAGAGCATGCTGTGGGGAGGGCCCAGCTCTCCGTGGGGAGCCAGGGAGGGGCCCCACCATGCTCTTGGCTGAGCCGGGTGTCTCTCCTGGTGGCAGTCAGAGCCCTTTCCCCCGCCAGCATACCAGCACGGCCCTGCCCCTCTGCCCCTCAGCCCCTCTGCCCCTCGCCCCAAAAAGCCATCCCTTGCACCAAAGCGGGGCAAGGAGTTGGGCACAAGCAGGGGACGCAGGGCCACATCTGGAGGAGCGCACGGAAGGCAGCAGAGGCAGAAACCCTGCCGGGTGCTTAGCGGAGCTGTTGCTCCTGGAGTGGCCGTCAGGACCCAGCGCCGACCAGCGGCTTTGGTCTCCTCAGGTGCTGCTGCCCTTGACAGCGTCCCAGAGGGTGGCTGAGCGCCAGAGGGCCGTGGGGAGGATTGTGCGGCTGAGTCAGCTCCTGGGCAGCTCTTCTCTGCTGGAGGTAAGTGGGTGGCTGCAGGCCGTGGGCAACTCTCCTCTCAGGCAGGAGGAGAGGGCACGTGGCTTGATGTGCTCTTGCAGACAAGGCGGCCAGCGGGAGCAGTGGGCAACAGAACTGGCAGAGGGCAGGGGCGGGCAGGCTAGGACACACGGCTCCGCACCCCATTGCTCACTGTTGGGAGCAGGGCTGGGCAGATGCCTCCAGGGCTTTGGCTCGTGTGGCCCTTGGCCTGGGCCCGCTCTTGCGTGGCGCCCAGGGCTTTGGTCCCAGCTGCCGCAGCTTAGCCTTGCTCCCGGTCCTTCCTGCCTCCCCCCAGGACTCGCCCAGCTGTGGAGGAAGCAGTGCCGGCCCTTTCCTCTTCCAAAAGACACCTTTGGACTTCCTGGGACAGCTGATGGGCCACCTCACGCTGTGCTGCGCTGAGAAGGACCAGGAGATCAGCCATGGGGCAGCAGAGGCTCTCCACCATTTCTACAGGGTCATTCTGCTGCGCGAGAGTAAGAGAAGCTGGGCTGGGCTGGCCCTCTCGGCAAGCCACACAGCTCTGCTGAATGCCTTCAGTCCGCCATCTCCAACTCGCCATCGTTCCTCCTGACTGCTCGGGGTTTCTCCTCCTGCACAGGTAGAAAGATGGCAGAGGAGGATCTGACGCCTCCAGACATGAAGTGGCAGAGGGAAGGCCCAAACGCCTTCTGGCCCAGCAACGCCACTGCCGAGAGCACGGTGAGAAGCTCCTCCCTCGCTGCCCTTCTTGGCCACAGGGCTGGCAGCACGCCTGCAGGAACAAACGCATCCCTCATCAGTGGGGGGCAGCCGGCACGGCAGCCTCCCAGGCCTCGGGCGGAGGCATGTCCCGCTCTCCCTGAGCCTGGCGGAGCCAAAGGCTTTGTCCCAGGGGCAGAGCAGCAGCTCCAGCTGTCCTGGCCACCCGCCAGCTCTGCGGCCCCGGAGGGCCAGCCCACCGTGACCCTGACCCCAGCCATCCACCTGCACCCCGGCAGCTCCACTGCCCACTGCCCACTGCCCTCAGCCCATCCCAGCACAGCCCCTGCGCCCGGCTTGCCCGGGGGCACTGTGCCAGCCCTGCTCCAACTCTCTCTCCACTCCTGGAGCCACTCTCTCTGCTCCTCGGGGTGCACGCACGGTGCCACCCTGTGTCTTTCCCTCCACAGATATTTGGGAGCTTTCTCTTCCCCTCCGAGAGGACCCACTTCCTCCTGACCACCATCAAGGGCCTGACAGAACCAAGGGTCTCCCATACCGAGGTGGTTGCCCGCATGATGGAGGCGGTCTTGAGAGACCCCAACTCGGAGCTGGACAGGGTAAGCAGCTTGTAGCCGCACTGCCCTGGGCTTGCACCCTCGGGGCTCTGAGCCCCCTGAGCGGAGGCCAGGGCTCTCAGGCACCCGGCAGCCTTTGAGGCCAGCAAAGAGCGACGGGAAGGAAGCAGTTCTCAGTGGCCCCTGAGGCAACTGCTACGCTCCTGTGGCGGTCCCACTCTTACCCGTGTTGTCCCCTCCAGGTGCCGGAGGTGGTGAGCAGCATCTATGAGAACCTCATGGGCATCAGGGAGGCGTCGCTCCAGGCCATCTTGAACAACGCCCTGCTCCAGATGGCCCGCTTGGAGCCTGATCAGGTGGTTGAGAGCCTGCTGAACACCTCCCTGCTGTGTGACAGGTACGGGGTCTGCCAGCCTTGAGGACAGCTCCGGGGCTATCGCAGGCCAAGGAGCTGTGGCCAAGGCAGCCCCCCCGACAGCATGCTCTGCGTCTGCAGCGTCGCCAGGGCCATGTGGAGGACGCTGGTCTCCGAGCACTCCCCTGCAGAGGAGGTGCTGAAGGAGCTGCTCTCTTGGCTCTGGGACCAGCCACTGCTCAGGCGGGACAGCAACATGCCAAAGGACAGCTACATCCTTCCGCTGACTGTGAGTGTCCAGCACAGGCCTCACTCAGTCCTGCCCATGGGGCCCAGCCTGGGGCCAGGAGCCCAGGACCACCTGCGGGGTCCACGAGGCCTGCCAGGGGGACCTGCCCTGTGGCTCAAGAAGACTCGTTTGCCACCGTTGCAAACAGGAGCCTTGGCTTGCCTTGGCTTAGGTGATCTCTTTCCAGCCAGACCCATCTCTGGTGTTTTTGGCAGGCAATCAGGGCCCTCAACGAGATCCTCCTGCTGCCCGCCAGCAAAGAGCCAGTGCAGCTCATTTTCCCCCAGCTCTACCTAGCAGTGCTCTTCCAGACCTTCTTCAGCCTGGAGTACACCCTGCAGGACCTCCAAGACTACAGCCAGATGTGTGGCCAGGAGAACAAGTGTCCTCCAGGCAGCCCCGTCAGGTGCTCCGTCCCTCTTCCCCAGTCTCTCCCATGCGCGCAGAGCCCGGGCTTGGCCTCCGTGTGCGACCCGCCTTTGCTCTACACACAGGAGCGCGGTGCAGGCCATGAAAGCTCTGCTCTGCCATGCTGACTATGCCCATCTGGCTGACTCCATCGAGAGGCAGGGAGGCTGGGACATGCTTATGAGCAAGGAGACCTACCACACAGGAGTCACGTTGCTGACTAGGTGAGAGCCTTCTTCATCCTCGTCTGCCCCAGCATTTCTGCCCTGGAGACAGAGTGCCCGAAGGCCACAGCTTTGGTGTAGGAAGGGCGCTTTTCCGCTCTCTCACCAAAATAAGCCTGAGTGGGTGAGACGCCAGGTTTCTCCTCACAAGGTGTGGTGGCGAAAGGCCACCGCCGCTCCTTGAGCCAGCGCCACCGGCTGCTGGGGCTGAGTACACCCACGACCTTGCCCTGCAGGACCTGGCCTGCAGGATGATGGCTCGGGGTGGCGGCGCACACCCAAAGAGGTTTGCCTGCCCAGCTCCGTGCCCACAGTGCCTTCTCCCCTCCCCGACCAGGGAGCTGTGGATGAACGCGGCCGATGAGTGCGCCTGGATGTTTGACCACGTGGTCAGGGTACTCAGCTGCGGAGACAAACACCGTGAGATCGCCGCCATGGCTGTCTTCATTGAGGTGGGCCTGGTGGCGAGCGGTGCCTCTGGGCAGTGCCTGCAAACACTGGGCTCTCTGGCACGTGGGCAGAGGGGCGGGTGGCTGGTCGGTGGAGCTGGGCTCCTCTCCCGCAGCAGCTGCACTCCCCTCAGTCACCCCAGCCTGGCCTCCTTCCCGCCAAGAGGCCATTTCTGCCGGGCTGATGCTCACAACCACTCGCAGCTCATGCACCCTTGGTGCCAGCTCTCTACCTTCCAGCGCTTCACAAAGGCCCAAGACAGACAGGCTGCAGATGGTTCAGAGGACGCGGGGAGTCCTGCTGCCTCTGCCGGTCGCTCACTCTGCAGCCGGCTGTCTTTCAGCTGCTGAACTGCACCGACTTTGAGCAGGAGATTGATGAGGATGTGCTGGGCTTCCTGCAATTGCATCTGCAGAACCAGAGCTTGGCCATGCGCGACATGGCCATCACAGGCCTCGTCACGCTGTCTGAGAGACGCCACACAGTGAGCAGGGGGCAGCCGGGCAAAGTCAGGCCAGTGGCCTGGGGCTGGAGGTGGCGGGTAAGGCAGCGGAGGGAAAGGCAGCGGAGGAATCGAGAGCTCGGGAAGCTGCTGCCAGCTCCCCCACCGTCCTGTCGCTGCTACAGCCAGAGCGTTTGTGCCAATGCAGTCACTCCTTGCTTCACCCAAAGGGCCTTCTCTGTTTCATGTAGGCAAGAAGTCTGCAAGGCCTGCTGCCCGCACTCCTGGAGCACCTGCCGGGTGCTGACAGCACCTTCCATGCCAAGGCCCTCACCATCCTCAGCCACGTGCTCCATCTCCTGGACAGCAAGAAGGCCAACCCCATCGCCCTGCAGCTTGCTGAGGAGCTCCGGCCACTCTTTGATGACGTAAGGCTGGTGGGAAAGGCGGGGGCTCTGCTGCCGTGGCTGTGGGGCAGAGGTGCATGGCCCAGGCAGGGGGTTCACACCAGGGCAGCGCATTTTGGGGACCGTCAGCAGGTGGGATGTGCCCAGGAGCTGCTGCCGACGGCCGGCCCCCATCTCCTCCTTGGCACATCTACCCAGGCAGCTCCCCTGCGAGTCAGCCAGGAGGTGACTGGTGGGAGTGTGGCCAGGGCCAGAGCAGCCCTTCCAGGCACAGACACCTCCACGGCTTGGCTCTCCCTGGCTGCCACGTGTTAGAGAAAGCCACTGTGTTGCGCGTCTTGGGGCTGGGGCCATTCTGTGCTGGTGGCAGATCTGGCCCACAGCTCCTCCGTGCAGAGGCTGCGTCAGCAGCAGTCATCTCCACAGCAGCCCCACTGACCCCCTTGCTCACCACAGCCTTGCAGCAGCCCTTGCTGAGGTCCTCCCATCTTCCTTCCCTCCAGGAGTCTACCCGTGTGCGAGAGCTCTCCATCCAGCTCTTTGGGCACGTGCTGGCAACTGTGGTGGGCCCCCAGAAACGGCAGATCCGGAAGCACGTGCACAGCAGCCTGCTCCCACTGCTTCTCCACACGCACGAGGAGATCTCAAGCGTGGCGCAGGTGTGTGGCCACAGTGGTTGCTCGTGTGGGGCCAGGAGTGCTTTTCCTGTTGGCCTGGTTTGCCCAGCAAGGCCCCAGCACTAGCGTCCCTCGGGGCTTCCCAGCTGTCCTTGCAGGCATCCTGGGCCAGGCTCTTGGCGAGCTCTCTTCTGCTGCCCCGAGATGGTGGTTGCCCCCATCTCTGCCCAGGGCATCAAAGCCCAACTCGCTCCCCACATGCAGCTTCCCATCACAGCCTGGGAAAGGCTCTGAGCCTTGCCCAGGTGCGGGGCATGCAGGATCTCCTGCCTGCGCTGCAGTGGCATCTCCCACTCTCTGCTGCTCTGCAGGCCGCTCGGGAAGCTCTCCTCGCTGCTGCTAAGCTCCTGAAGTGGAAGCAGCTCAGGCACCTGCTCGAGACAGCTCAGACGTGGCAGATTGGCGAGTGCCTGGTAAGGACAGCCCCAAGCCCCCAAGGTCTGGCCCGCAGAAGGCCTGCCCCCTTGTCCACACCCACACCCATTGCTGCGGGCTCTGGAGCTGCACATGCGCTCCCCTTCCTCCAGCACCCTGCCCCGGTGGGCTCTTCTCCAGGGCCCTGTCCCCACACTGCCCCCAGCATGCGGAAAGAGCCCTTGGCCCAGCCGGGCCTGGTGAGCACTAGGGCACCTCAGCCGGCCTGGGGAGCGCTCTGCCCTCTGCTTCCTCCAGACCTCGGTGCCATACGGCTCCTGACTGGGAGCCATGAACGTCCTGGCATGGGAAGGGAGGGGAGGCGGCCCTGGCAGGAGGGCCTGGCCTGGCTGCGTGGGGAAGGTCTGCCCCAAGCCCTCGCCCTCGCCCTCTGCCCAGCTGGAGAGGAACAGGAGCAGAGCGGAGGAGTACCTGCGGCAGAGCCTGCCCTACTTGGAGAGCCCACAGGAGGCCTTGCGGGAGGCGGCCGTCAGGTTCCTCGGTGAGTCCCAGCCCCTGTGGGGCCCCTCTCTGTCCCAGGGCAGCTTGGCCCCAGTCCCGGCTGCTGCGCTGGCAGCAAGAACCTGCCCTGGGGCTGCCGGAGCCCTGCCTGCCTCAGGCAGGGCCTGCGTGCCCAGGGGCTGCGTGCTGACAGCGGGCTTTGCCATGGGCTGTGTACACCTAGGGCTCGTCGGACGGCACATGAGCGACCCGAGCGAGGAGAAGCTGCAGGACATCTGCCAGGGTGAGTGGGGGCAGCGTGGTGCTAGCTGCGGCACGGAGGAGGGCAGAGCCTGGGGAGCGAGCACTGATCCCCTGCTGGGCACCGGGAGGGGGCGAGTATTGCCGGGGCGCTTGGGGCATTTCTCAACTGCATCTTTCGCCAGCTGATCTCTTAGGCCTCCCTGCTGCCTGCGGGCGATGGGAAGGGCTGGCTGGGCTTGGCCCTGTCCGGAGGCCATGCCTGGGGTCTCCGCACACCCGGGGCTTTCATCTCTTCTCTCTTCCTTTGTATTGCAGCCCTTCAAAGCATGCCGAGTGACACCAGCCTCAGCATCCAGTCTCTGGCAAGCCAGACCATCCTGCTCCTGAGAGCTCCAGCGGAAAAGGCACCATCAGGGTTCACCCTTGGAGCACTGTGCTACCGGCTCCGGAGAGCGTGGAGAAGGTGGCGCCCTGCTCCGTGAGACAGCTCTCTTTGAGCAGAGCCAGAGCAGCAGTTCCCCTCCCAGGCTGCTCAGCCCATGGCGACCCCAGAGAGTGCTGCAGAGCCTGCGTCATGCCCAGCAGCTCCCCCTGCGTGAGCGAGCGAGTGTGCGGCAGGTCGTCATTGCCCCTCTGCTGCAGGCACTGCCTCCTGACATGTGCCGAATAAAGGGCTTGTGTGAATTCTCCTTAGTCTGGTTGAGCCTGACGGAGCCACAGCAGCATAAACGCGGTGTCCTCCCTTGCTGCGACAGCTTTTGCCTTTCGCTTAGACTCCAGAGTTGGAGCAGGCCTTCAGCTCTTCTACTTCCCTGACCGAGGACAAAGTGGTTGCCCTCCTCAGCTCTGGCAGCAGGAAGAATGCTGATTTTTGGGACGCGCCCTCTGGCTTGGGGTGCAGCTTCCAGCTCCTGGCCCTGGTTGCCCTCCTCCCAACGTGCGCTTGCCTCTGCCTCAGGCCAGCAAGGAACTGCCGCGCGAACATGCAGCTTTCATGGCGCTGCTCCTGGCCCGAGGAACTCTTCTCCATCCTCTCCTGGCAAAGCTGAGAAGCTGCGTCCATCTTGTGCTGGGGAGCATGAGGCTTTGCTTGCAGTCACTCCCTCAGCCCTGCCCAGAGAGGGCTGCTTGCTTGAAGAACACAACCATGAAGTCACCTGGAAATGCTGCCGAGCCTGGAGCCCTCCTGTAGGCAGCAGAGACTCACATCAGACCCTCTGCCAAGGAAAGGGGACTGGGAGGGACCCTGGGGGCAGGACTGGAGGCAGGACACTCTGAAGGCCCCTCGTTCCTGCTCCTCAGGGCAGGGGGCAATTGGCCTGGCCAATTCGGCAGCAGCTACAGCCAAGGGAGCAGCGCAGCACTCAGCGCGTAGCTTTTTAGGCGGCCAGGTGCCAGCTCACTGCCACCTGCCAAGCGCAAAGGTCCCATTCAACAGCAAAGGACTTGCTTGAACCCTGAACTCAAGCCAGACTCACCCATCCCTGCCGCACCAGCTGGGGACCCGTCAGCTCTCCATACCCTCCCGGTGTGTGCTCGGAGCACGCCTACAGAGGGTGGGACCAGAGACGAGAGACGGGCGCCCACCCTGGCAGGGGAGAGCCCTGCTCCTGCTCCCTCCCTTGTGCCGCTTGCCGCTTCACGTCCCTTTTCCGCAGAAATGTTTCACAACTGCAGCCGGCTACGTACAACAACAGAGGCACCTCAAAGACAGGTTGTCCTTACAGCCAGGCAAAACTGGGCAACTGTTTGGGGAATCGCACAGGTGACTGCTCTGGCAGACAGCTGAAGGGGTTTGAAGGAGAGGACACTGGCTGGGAGGACGCGGAGGCTCTGGCTCTGCCCTCCCTCTGGTGCTGGGCCAACCGCAGGTCCTCTGCTCGCCTTTCCAGGGCGCTGTCGCAAAGATGGAGGCAAGCGAGCCCTATCCGCCGCGCCAAAACCCACTGGAGAAACCCAGCGGGCGTATTTCTTCTTCCCTTCCTGAGGCAACTCTTGGCCAGAGCCAGCTGGAGGGTCTCCGGGTCGTGCTTCCCCGGGCCTCCGACTGCCCGATTGCTGCTCGAGAAGCAGACCCAGCAAAACCTGCTCCCGGTTGTGCCCCCGCTGGGAGCTGGGCGGTTCCCTTGGCCGGGTCTCGGGCAGGTGCCAGGTCACCAGGTCCAACACGCAACAGCAGGGAACGGATCAGGAGAGACACGCCAGAAAAGACGCTAGTGCCATCAGCTCTTCTTCTGGCTGGGGAAGAAGGGCAGGACATGTTGCAGGGTCACAGAAACCGGGCGCTGCAAAAGAGCAGCCTCAGAGGTGCCTGGTGGCGTTAACGTGAGCAGCGTGCGCCATCGTTCCGCTCCAGAGTGACCGCGACCTCTGGAAACGTTGGGGGCTTTTTCAGCAGTGGCGGCGCAGAGGAGGCAGCAGAGGCTGCCGGGCGCAGGGGGCGGCCATGGACCCGGCGGCCCCCAGCCCCATGACGGCCGGGGCAGCGGGGCCGGGGGCCGTGGAGGGCCTGGCTCCCCACCTCTCCCAGCCCCACACGCTGCCCCCCCACACCTGCCCCCCTCACCCCCCCACCTCAGGGCCGGGATCCCTCCCCCAGGGTTGCTGCAGCCCCACCCGGCGTTGCCTGGCAACGGCACCAGCTGCAGGTCACGTGGCCTCCTCCTGCCTCCCGCCCCCGGTGCTGCCTAGCAACAGCGGCCCTTGGGCCCCCAGGGCTGCCCTGGCCTCTGCTGGGCCTCCCCTCCCGCCCTCCCTGAGCTGCTGCCTCCCTCCTCCTGCCTTCCCTTTCCATCCTTCCTTCCCTCCCCTTCTTTCTTCCTTCCCCCTCCTTCCTTCCCTCTGCCTCTCCTTCCTTCCCTCCCCCTTCTGCCTTCCCTCCCGCCTTCCTTCCCTCCCGCCTTCCTTCCCTTTCCGTCCTTCCTTCCCTCCCCTTCTTTCCTTCCTTCCCCCTCCTCCCTTCCCTCCCTCCTTCCTTCCCTCTCTCCTTTTCTCTCTCTCTCTTCCCTCCCTCCCTCTCCCCCTCCTTCTCTCCCTCCTTCCCTCCTTCCTTCCCTCTCAGCTGCAGAGGGGCTGCTGGGAGCCCTGTGCCTGCTGCTCTCCACCCTGCTCCTCCCACCACGGTGCCCCTTGGCCTCCCTGGAGCCACCACACAGCACAGCCCTGTCTCGCTGGGGGCTGCGGACATTTGTCACATTCCAGCAGTCTCGTGGCTCCTGTCTGCGTCCCACCCCTGCTCTGCCTCCGCCCTGCTGCCCGGCATGCGGCCCCATGGCACCGTTGTGCAGGCACCGCACAGCATAGGCTGCCTTCAGGAGTGAGGAGACGTCCCCCCAGCATGGCCCCCCAACAGCCCTCGGTGCCGTGGCCTCCACGGCCCTCCTGCTTTGCAACCTCCCCCCCATCCCCAGCCCCTGCCCAGCCCACCTTGAGGAAAGCAAACAGCCATGCTCCAGGGTCTGCTGGGGTCTGGGTCTGGAGAGAGGCCAGGCAGGACTGGCCATCCCACCATACAGGGGCTGAGCCCAGCAGGGAGATGGAGCTGGTCACATGCAAAGGTCACTCCTCACCACGACTGTGGGGAAAGGCAGTGCTGAAAGGGGTCTGTGAGGAGTTTCCTGGGGCAGTTTCTCCTCTCTGTTCACACAACAACAAATTGGGCTGGATCTTTGCACTGAGGGACCCTGCTTGAGAGTCTCCATGGGCATGAGGATGGTCTACAGGCCCAGTAGACGCTCCCAGGACCTCCTCTGCATACTCCCTGCTAGCCCTGTAGAGGACCCAGCAGGGGGCTCATTCTCCTAGGGCTCACAGCTGGATGCCCAGTCCTCCAGCTGGGTGCAGAGCCCTGTCTGGAGGTGACTTTTGGGGTAAAGGCTAGCACGCGGCCTGGGGGAGATTGTCTCAAGACTGTGTGCTGGAGATAGGGCCTGAGGGACAGCAGCAAACTGATCTGGCTGCTGGGTCCTGCTTCCTTCAAGACAAGTGCTGGCACAGGGTCCCAGCCTTCCTTTTGGTGCCACCTGTCAAAAGTGATGATGACACTATGACCAGGGAAGGTGGGGAGAGTTATTCCTTCTTCAGCCACTTCCCAGGCCATACGGGAAGCCAGAACACCAAGGACTTCTGGCTCTGCAACGTGAACACACTTTAGTGTAGCCACAGTGTGACCATTGTCTTGGATAAAATGTCAGCATTTTTCTCTCCAAGACCATTTCAAGCCCAGCTCCACTTCCTTCTGATGTCTCCTCATCCCTCCTCTGACCTCAATAACTGTTCCTGCACCCCTTCCCCTGCTCTCCCGCAGGGTCTCGAGCTGGCAGTGCTGCTCTGGAGAGCGAGCAGACGGTGGGGCCACAGGGCCACGGGGGTGACTCTGCACTGGCCATGCTGGTGCAGGTGGGAAGCAGACCCAACCGAATGGGGATCCATGGCCTCTAATCCCTCCAGAGATCCAACACATGGTATTTCATTAACGATGACATGAATCACTCTCCCGTCTCCCTTCCCCGTGCCCCGTGCCCCGTGCCCCGTGCCCCGTGCCAGCTGGGTCCCCACTGCCTCTCCTGGGACTGCAGAGTCCTCCTGTGCCTGTGGATACCTGCGTTTCGTGCTTTCCCTTTAAGGGACTCCACCTTGGGGGACTTCTCATTTTGTGAGGCTCCTCTCGCTGCCCACCCCAGGCACACGCTGTCCCAGGAGAGCCCCTGTGCTCTCCTGGCACCTCCAGCTTCCCCTCCAGAAGGAGGGACATCTGACACTGTGCCTGAACATGTGCGACAGCCCCGGCTATGTACAACAGTGACAATCCCTCATCTCCCCTGTCACTGGACACTGAGGGGGGACTCCTCAATCCTAAATGCCTTGGTGTCTAAGAGATCATAACAGGATGATGAGCTTTTTGTTCCTGACCCCATGGACAAGGCTGCCCAGCAGGCCCTTGTGGGCTGCTCTCCTTGGGCCTATATTTGACACCAGCTCTGGAAGAAGCACCCAGCCTTCAGACATGGCACTGGCTAGAACTGCCTTTATTACCAAGATACTGTGAGGGAGCCAGCTCTGACCTGGCGTTAGACAGTTTTGCGTGGCCACCAGGTGAGACATGGCATTAAAACCGGGGTGAACTGCAAGCATTTATGTAGCAAAATGATAACAAATAAATTTCATCATCATCATCATAACAGTAACAATAGTAATAATAAAAATAAAATAAAAAAACAAAACTGAGTCCTGGTTTGGGACAGTTTGGGATTCAGTTGTTGAGAGCAAAGGCAATTTTAGCACTGCTGAAAAATGCCCATGCAATCACTTTCCTCAGGGCATCTCGGAGCTCCTTGTTCCTCAGGCTGTAGATGAGGGGGTTCAGTGCTGGATGCACCACTGCGTACAAAACAGCCACCACCAGATCCAGGGATGGGGAGGAGAGGGAGGAGGGCTTCAGGTAGGCAAATATTGCACTGCTGATAAACAAGGAGTCCACGGCCAGGTGAGGGAGGCACATGGAGAAGGCTTTGTGCCGGCCCTGCTCGGAGGGGATCCTCAGCACAACTGTGAAGATCTGTACGTAGGACAGCACAATGAACATGAAACATGCAAAAAATAAACCAACACTAACCACAACAGCCCCAACTTCCCGGAGGCAGGATTGTGAGCAGGAGAGCTTGAGGATCTGGGGGATCTCACAGAAGAACT
Organism: Struthio camelus; assembly: GCF_040807025.1. NCBI lineage: Eukaryota > Metazoa > Chordata > Aves > Struthioniformes > Struthionidae > Struthio > Struthio camelus. The sequence continues at coordinate 1,584,219 of NW_027182620.1, forward strand.
GCCCCACAGCATTGCTTTGGCAGAGAGGTATGGAAAATGTGTTGGCAGTGTGCAGGAGAGCATTGAGAAAGCCGCTGCCCCAGGCAGCTGCTGCCATTTGGACACAAGCTCTGCTGCCACCCAGGAGGGTCCCGTAGTGCAGGGGTCTGCAGATGGCAACGTAGCGGTCATAGGCCATGACAGTGAGAAGAGAAATCTCTCCTCCAAACAAGAAGGAAACCAGGAAGACCTGGGCAGCGCATCCCGAGTAGGAGATGGTCGTGGTGTCCATGAGGGAATTGGCCATGGATGTGGGGACAGTGGTGGAGATGGAGGCCAGGTTGAGGAGGGAGAGATTAAAGAGGAAGAAGTCCATGGGGGTGTGGAGGCGGTGGTGGCAGGCTATGGCGGTGATGATGAGGCCGTTGGCCAGGAGGGCAGCCAGGTAGATGCCCAGGAAGAGCAAGAAGTGCAAGAGCTGCAGCTGCCGGGTTTCTGCGAATGCCAGGAGGAATTCAGTGACGGAGCTGCTGTTGGACATGTTGCTCCCTCCAGGCATGTGGGACTGTCCAAAGAAGAAAAGACATGGAGAAGTTAGGAGATGCTTTTCAAGAAACCCTGAAATGTTCCAGTTCTCATCCAACCCCCCGTACTGCCTCTCTCTTCACGGAGAGCATGTGTGTGCAGCTGCCTTGCTTGAGCTCCCCTGTGCACTGGCGGAGTGTGCTGTGAGGAGCAGAGGCCTCTGCCCATGGGCTCCAGGGCAGTCTGTCCATCCTGCTGTAGGGCAGTGGGGACATGGGAGTGGGGGTGACTAGCTCTGACAGTCACAAGGTCTGTCAGGTGAAAGCCACTGGGCAGGTGGAAGGAATATTTCAGCATCTTCACCACCTGTTCTGAAGAATGAGGGTTGAGGAACAGAGCTTTAGGGATTTCTTCCTAATGTTTATTTTCTGTGAGATGCCCCTGTGCCCCCTGGGCAGTCTTCCTCAAAAGGCAGAAAGTCTCAGCCTTTCTGCTGTGACTCCTGAGAAAGACCAATTCCCTGTCCCCGGGTGCAGAGGGAGGACAGCTTGTCTGTCTATTAGTCTTGTTCTCAGCTGTCCTGTGTTTGCAGCTCTTTGAGCTGCAGGATGGTCACTCTCATCTGTTGCCCAAAAAAGAATCTAGCCCCTGCTGAGAGCAGACGAGCCCAGGTCCCAAGTGTGGGTCTCCAACCTTCTCTCCCTTCCTCAGGGCACCAGAGCGACGTCTCCACACTCCCCTTTCTAGCCAAGCACACACACGGCTCTTTTCAGCTGCCCACATACAGCTTCCCAACACCATCTCCATACGCCCAGCATCTCTGAAGATTCTTCACAGCTCCCTCACACATCACAGAGATGGTGGTATGAGGCAGCGGTGCCCTTCTGGAGGGCAGCCCCAAGCCTGCCAGGACACCACAGGGAAATGGTCCAAGGACTGTTAGGACTGCAGATGGGCTCTCCTTACAGGACAGTCAGCTCCACTCCCCTCCCCACCCACTGCATTTCCTGGACCTGCACGGGTCAGAAGGGGGCTGCAGACACCTCACTCCCAAGCAGAGACCTCTGTGGCACAACTCGCAGGGCAGGGGTCTGAGCTGCAGCTGAAAACCCACCAACCCCAGGGAACCCGAGAGAAGAACAAGGGCAGCACGGAGAGGAGGGGAAACAAGGAGCAACACTACACTCCTGCTGCCACGGGAGGCAAGGAGAGAGGGACAGATGGGCAGTCGGGAAAGCCTTCACCTTCCCCAGCTGGGTGGTGACATTGCAGGGCAGTCACTCAGCCCCTTTGTCGGGCAGCACAAAACGGGGCCCGTGGCAGGAGAGATGCCCCTCTCCTCTGCTGCAGGTCTGGCTGCAGAGCGGGTGGCTCATGCCCTGGACTCCACGGCTGTGAGGGCAGAGGCTCTGCTGGGTGGGAGAGAAGACATGCGGGGCTGGCTCAGAGAAAGCTGTCTGCCTTGCAGGGACTGATCAACACTTGCCCAAACCCATCCTCCTGTGATGTTTCTGTTAGCAGTTCTCTCTCATTCCCAGCCCGTCTCTGCTGCCTGGCGCTCTCTCTGCTGGGAGCTCTTGCTCTCTCCCAATGTCTTTTCCCTGCTGGTTTTCACAGACCCCATCCCACCCTCTGCACACTCAGTTCTGCCCTACAGAAACCTGCCAGGACAGGGCACTGGGCAGGGGTATCTCTGTGCTCACAGGTCCCAAGGAGCAGGTCAGAAAAACCCTTATGAAGCAATAAAGGTGCTGCTGGGGCTGCCTGCAGGCTGAGGTGGGGTTGAAGGGGTTTGCTGAAGTTTCTCACAGACCTAGCGATCTCCAAGAGTGAAGGTTTGGGAATCCAAGTTACCCTGCAGTTACCCTGCAGCCAGAGACTTAGCATGCAAAGGGCTGTGCAGATTTCCCCCGCAAGGAGCTCTCCTCGCTCCTCCCACTCCACACTGCCTCTCACTTCTCTCCCTCTCGCCTCATCTCCTGTCAGCAGCAGCAGCAGGCAGTGCCCGGAGCCCCGCTGCTCTTGGCAGAGGAGCTGCTGCTGCCCAGAGCTGTCTCTCGGCCATGCTGCCTGGTTGCCAGCAGCTCCCTCGGTCCCCGGAGCCTGGCCCCGCTCAGGAGCAGAGGTCCAGCTTAAGGCATGAATTGCTCTGTCGCTTGTGCACCCTCTTCCTGGGAAATGTTCACTGCAGTCTACTGAAATCCTATCACCTATGGTCCCTTTCTGAACACTGAAGTTTGTAAACACTGATTCCTGCATTGCATTTTGTCTCATCAGAGGGTGGTTATTTGCAAGAGGTGGACCTGTCCCACTCTGGAAGACCTGATTCCCATCTCTTAAATAGGCAGAACACCTAGTCAAGGACAAGGAGGGAGGTCATTTTCGCATGGTTCAGGTATTGATTCCGATGAGTCAATCTGGGCATGGCATGACGGTTTTAGAAATCCCTGGGATGGGGTTGGATTCAGCTCTCTCCCATGAACTCCAGAAACACACAGGAGGTGGGATTCCCCTTGCCCAAGCTGAAGTGTGCACAACATGGCTGCCTGCAGGTAAGCCCCTTGTCTACGCTGCCATTGTAACCACTAGAGATGGAGGGTGGGAGTCAGTTGCTCACACACAAACACCTGGTGACATTTGAAGAGACAGAGGTGGTGCAAGGCATGTGCCAGTGTCTGCTGGCTCTGATGGAGCAACTATGAGACCTACATCCTTCTAGAACCCCAGGTGGGGGCCAGCTGAGGAATTTCCCAGGCCATATGAAGGGACACTAGATGCCTACTACGACTAGAGCTCCACTCATTCTTAAGCTGAGACACAAGCAGATCCCTACACTGCAAACAGCTGATGTAGTGCAGTGCAGGTGCTTGATTTAATGACAAAAGTAGGCCTGCAGTCCAGGTCAGGTTCCTGGGGCAACCCAGACAGCCATATGTCTCCTGCAGAAGCAGCATGGGACCTATAGGAAAGCCATGTCCTTTTGGAGGGGTTGCTGGGCAAGTGCCTCAGCGCACCTCAGCTTTCCTACCTGGACAGCACCCACAAAGCACAACAAAGCTCCATACTGACAGTCTGTAAAATTGGCAGGCATCTCTGGACCCTGGCTTGGCTAAACAGGGAGCTCAGGCCTGAGCTCCAGGGCCACAAGGCAACACAAGGATAGGGGAAGAAAGGAGAGGCTGCAAAGGAGGAATTTGGAAATACTGTCCAGTGAAGAAGGGATGGTGTTAGGGAAGCCCAAGCTGCCCTAGCATCGACCCCTGCAGGGGATGTCACGAGCCTGAAGGAGAGCTGCTGCTGCTTCAGTAACAGTGAAAGAGTAAAGAAGGAAAATGTGGGCTCACTGCTGCATGGGGCAGGGAATCTAGGAACAGCAGATGGAGATAGGTGTGAGGAACTGAACGTCGTCTTGGCTTCAGTCTTCACCAGCAGAGTCTCCTGGGCTGTTGTGCGTAGTAGAGTCAGGACTCCAGGCGAGAATACCAACCCACAGTGCCCGAGGGCTGAGTGCAGGAAAAAGGATTATGTTGTGCCTATCTTCAAAAGAGGCCACAAGGACAAGCCGGGGAGCTGCAGGCCGTTCAGCCTCACTTGAGTGAGGAGTGTGTCCTGGAGCTATCCATCTTGGATCACATTTCTGGGTACACGAAGGTGCCTGGAAATAGTCAGCACGGATTTACTGAACATAAATAGTTCCAGACCAACGTGATTGCCTTCTGTGATAAAAGACCTGTACTTGTGGGAGAAGAAAGAGTAGGAGATGTCATTCACCATGATTTTAGCCAGACTTCTGGCACTGTCTCCCCCAACATTCTTGTATCCAAGGGAGGCCTTACAGCAGGCTGGCTAGACATTCAGATGGGTGAAAAACCAAGTGGTTGGATGATGGAGCTCAGAGGGTTTTTGTGAGTGGGTCAGGCTTTACCTGGAAGCCAGTGACAAGTGGAGGGTGCAGGGGTCTACACTGCAACCCAACCTGTCTGACAGGCTCATCAGTGGCCTGGAGGACACACCTCTTATCCCAGTTGCAGATGACAGCTAATGGGGCAGAACAGTCATGTGCCTGAGGGCTGCCTTTCAGAGGGAGCTTGGCAGGTGGGAAGAATGGGCTGTCAGGAACTCTGTGAAATGCAACAAGGACAAATGCCCTATCTTCACCTGCGATAGACCAACATCCTGCAGTGACACAGGCTGGGGAGTTCTGGCTGGGCAGCAGCTCTGCAGAAAAGGACGTGGCGGTCTTTGTGGGCAGCGAGCTTGATGTGAGGCAAGAGTGTTCCCTGGCAGCAACGGAGGCCACAGCATTGTGGGCTGCATGAACAGGAGCACAGCCAGGAGAAAGACGGAAGTGATGATGCCCCTCTACTCAGCACTTATCCGAACCCACCTAGATACATCATCCATTCAGGCCCCCCTGGAGAAGAACGCTGTTGATGACATGGAGTGAGTTCAGTGTCAGAACCTCAAGGTGTTTGGGGGCTGGAGCACTTGCCCTGGGAGGAGAGGCTGAGAGTTCAGGCCTTGTTCAGCCTGGAGAAGGGAAGACTTTTGGAGGAAACTCATCACAGCTTCCCAACTCAAGCTTCCCACCAGTAAAGAACCAGGGCTCTTTACAGAGATTCCTGGCAGGACAATGAGAGGCAACAGTACGAAGCTGACACAAGTGCAGCTAAAATTGGATTTAAGGGAGAAAAATCAATCTTGGGCCTGGAAGGTTTTCAGGTCAAGGTTTAATTATGAGGGACTGCTTGTCCAGAACAGGCCCTCTTCACAGTCTACAACACCTGCACATTACAACACGATGCCCAATGAGTGTGACACATGCAGAGAGACGTGGCATGGGGGTGATTGCACTGGCTGAGGGTGCTGGAGTTGTTGAGCCTGGAGAAGAGGAGGCTTTGGGCAGACCTAAGAACAGCCTGCCCATACCCACCAGGAGGTCGTCAAGAAGATGGAGGCAGGCCCTTCATTGTTGTACACGACAGGAGGAGGAGGCCCAATGGGCATTAGCTGAAACAAGAGGTTCAGGCTGGGGATAAGCAAAAATGTTTTACCCCTGCAGACAGTGGAACACTGGGGCAGGTTGCCCAGAGAGGTTGTGCCATCTCCATCCTCAGAGGTTTTCAAGTCCTAAATGAACGAAGCCCTGAGCAACCTGGTAGGATCTGATAGTTGACCCTGCTGTGGGAAGGAGATTGGGCTAAAGACCTCCAGAGGCCCCTTCCACCATGAATCCTTTTGCATTTTCTTCCACCCTGTGTCTTCTCATGTTGACCACAGGGAGAAAACTGCAGCTTCCCTGTGACCATGGCAGTGTGTCAGACAGAAGTAGGAGCAGATCAACTGCATGTTTCTTGTCCTGCTCTGGTTAGTGTCATTCAGATTCAGGAGTGCTTTGCAGGTACCCGCAGTGAGCACTGATTTTTTTTTTCTTTTCCTTCACCTTTTATTGCATTATGCCCTCTTTTCCACCTGACAAGGTGTTCTCTTTTACCATCCTGATGCCCGCCCATGCAGTCAGCACACACCTATTTCCTAATCTCCACTGGCCCTGCTTATACTTCCTTTGTACATTCATTGGGCCTCTCTGAGATGGTGTCCGTGGTGATTTCTACCTTTGTCAGCAGCTCCGTTAAACTAGCACCTCCTTTTATTATCCACAGTGTCCCGCCATGCCTCATGCTGTTATCCTGTCAGAGGCACAGCAAGACAGGACGAGCCATCTGTACACGCACATTAAGAGCTGACACAAAGGAGCCTGAGTCCAGAGCGGCCTTGAGAAACTTGGGGTTTTGTCCAACATAAACCTCATGAAGTTGTGCAAGGAAACGCGGCTAGTCCTGCATGGGGGAGGAAATGTTGACCTGTTGGAAAGTAGCTCTGCCGAGAAGGACCTGGGAGTGCTGGTGGACAACAAGTTAAACATGAGGCAGCAGTGTGCCCTTGTGGCCAAGAAGGCCCATGGTATGCTGGGGTGCATTAGGCAGAGTGTTGCCAGCAGGTGGAGGGAGGTGATCCTGCCCCTCTCCTCAGCCCTGGGGAGGCCTCACCTGGAGTACTGTGTCCAGTTCTGGGCTCCCCAGTACAAGAGAGACATGGCACTCCTGGAGAGAGTCCAGCGGAGGGCTACCAAGATGATTAGAGGGCTGGAGCACCTCTCCTAGGAAGAAAGACTGCAAGAGCTGGGCCTGTTCAGCCTGGGGAAGAGAAGATTGAGAGGCGATCTCATCAACGTGTACAAGTATCTGAAGGGGGAGTGTCAAGAGGATGAGGCCAGCCTCTTCTCCGTGGTGCCCAGCGACAGGACAAGAGGCAATGGGCACAAACTGAACCACAGGCAGCTCCATCTGAACCTGAGGAAAAACTTCTTCCCTGTGAGAGTGACAGAGCATTGGAACAGGTTGCCCAGAGAGGTAGTGGAGTCTCCTTCGCTGGAGATATTCAAAAGCCGTCTGGATGTGATCCTGGGCAATATGCTCTAGGTGACCCTGCTTGAGCAGGGAGGTTGGACGAGATGATCTCCAGAGGTCCCTTCCAACCTAAACCATTCTTTGATTCTGTGATTCTCAGAACCAGGACCCTCTGGGCCTCGGCCACAGAGCTGCTGCCGGCCAGTCTGTCTCCTTCGTGGGTCACTGCAAGGGGTTCTTCCCTCCTGGGGCAGGAGTGGGCATTTTTTCTCTGTTGAAAGTTCCTGAGCTCCAGGAGCTCCGCCAGCTCCCTCAGCACTCGTGGGTGCATCCCATCAGGGCCCATGGATTTATGGATGTCCAGTTTGGACAAAAGATCTCTAACCTGATCCTCCTCCACCAAGGGAGAGTCTTCCTTTCTCCAGACTTCCTCCCTGGTCTCCAGTGTCTGGAATTCCTCAGGACTGGCCTTAGCAGGAAAGACTGAAGCAAAGAAGGCATTCAGCAACTCTGCCTTCTCTGTATCCTTCGTCACCAGGGCACCCACCCCATTCAGCAGTGGGCCCATGTTTTCCCTAGTCTTCCTTTTGTTATTGATGTATTTGAAAAACCCCTTCTTGTTGTCCTTGACGTCCCTTGCCAGATTTAATTCCAGCTGGGCCTTAGCCTTCCTTGTCGCATCCCTGCACACTCTGACAACGTCCCTGTATTCCTCCCAAGTGGCCTGTCCCCTTTTCCACATTCTGTACACTTCCTTCTTCTGCTGGAGTTTTGTCAGGAGTTCCTTGCTCATCCATGCAGGTCTCCTGCTGAATCCGCTTTGCTCGACTTCTTCCTCAGAGGGATGCACCGATCTTGAGCCTGGAGGAGGTGACGCTTGAATATTAACCAGCTTTCTTGGACCCCTCTTCCTTCTAGGGCCCTACCCCATGAGATTCCCCTAAGTAGGTCCCTCAAGAGGCCAAAGTTAGCTCTCCTCAAGTCCAGCGTTGCAATCCTACTTATTGCCCTGCTCCCTCCTCGTAGGATCCTCAACTCCACCATCTCATGGTCACTGCAGCCAAGGCTGCCCCCAACCTTCACCTCTCCAACTAGACCTTCTTTGTTCGTTAGGACAAGGTCTAGCATTGCACCTCTCCTCGTTGGCGTCTCCACCACCTGAGTCGAGAAATTATCATCAATCCTCTGCAGGAACCTCCTCGACTGTTTGTGCCTAGCTGTGCTGTCTTGCCAACAGATGTCAGGGTGGTGAAGTCTCCCATGAGAACCAGGGCCTGTGATCGTGAGGCTACTTCCAGCTGTCGGTAGAAGGCCTCATCGATGACTTCCTCCTGGTCAGGTGGCCTGTAGTAGACCCCCACAACAGTGTCACCCATGTTACCCTGCCCTTTAATCCTTACCCATAGGCTCTCAACTTGCTCTTCATCCACCCCGAGGCAGAGCTCCATACATTCTAGCTGCTCCCTCACATAAAGAGCAACTCCACCACCTCGCCTTCCTGGCCTGTCTTTCCTAAAAAGCACATAGCCATCCATGACAGCATTCCAGTCATGTGAACTATCCCACCGTGTCTCTGTAACTGCAATGAGATCATGGCCCTGCAACCGCACACAGACCTCTAACTCTTCCTGTTTATTCCCCATGCTGCGCGCATTGCTATACAGGCATTCCAGAGAGCCAGTCAAGCATGCAAGCTTCCCAGGAGAGGTGCAAGAGGATCCTCCATAGCCATGTCCCATGCTGTCTCCCCTGGCTGTATGCACCCGCTGGAGGCATCCTGACTTGAGCGGTGTTTTACTGACTCTCCTGCCACTATACCACTCCCCTTCCCCCATCTTGCCTAGTTTAAAGCCCTCCTTACCAGGCTGGCCAATCTGTTGGCAAAGACGCGCGTGCCCCGCTTGGTAAGGTGGATCCCATCGCTCCCCATCAGCTGTTGATCTTCAAACAGGGTCCCATGGTCATAGAAAACAAAGCCAACACCAGCGGCGCAGCCAGCTGTTAACTTGGAAAACTCGTCTACTCCTCCTCCCATCCTTTCCCCTCACAGGCAAGATTGAGGAGAAAACGACCTGGGCTCCCAGACACTTCACCACCATTCCCAGAGCTCTGAAGTCCCGTTTGATGGTTTCCAGTTTGCCTTTTGTGTTGTTAGTGCCCACATGGAAGAGCAGCAGAGGGTAGTAGTCTGATGCATGGACAAGCCTTGGCAGTCTTTCCATGACCTCTCTTATTCGAGCCCCTGGCAGGCAGCAAACCTCTCTGGACAAGAGGTCAGGTCGGCAGAGAGGTGCCTCTGTCCCCTGCAGCAGGCAGTCACCCACAACAATCACTCGCCGCTTCTTCCGGGGCTTCCTGCACGGCACAGGGTCTGCCAGGCCAGTTGCCTCCCTTGGAGCCATGCCCAGCTCCTCCTCAGCTTGCAGGGTGCTAAACTTGTTCTTCGAGGGTAAGTCTTGAGGAGGAGCAAGAGCCTTTCTCCTTCTACGAGAGGTCACCAGCTTCCAGCCCTCTTCAACAGTGTTATGATGCACCTTTACACACGGTGCTGAGCCCTCTGACACCTCTGCTGCAGTGGGGGCTGGGGACTCCTGGAGCTGCACAGTCTCCGAGAATAGCCTGGCAATCTCACCTTCCTGCCATGCACAGGCCGCCACAAAGAGAAGGAAGGAGCCCTCCCTTTTGGCCCTGCCATGCAGACAGCTCTCCCACAAGCACTCCCCTCCTCCTTTTCCTCTCCTTCTCCATCTTACAACTGCCCTCCTCACACTTGCCCACCAGCATTGCCATCCTCCTACAACCCCTTTTAAACCACTCAAAACAGCCACAAGGCGGCGCAGTGCCTGAAACCATGGGACCGTCACATGCTTAGGCCACACTCACAACAAGTGACTAGCTCACTTTCCTCCCCTCCTCCAACTTATGACTGCCCTCCTCACACTTTCCCACTAGAGCAGCCACTCTCCTCCAACCCCTGCCTACCAAGAACAGATCAACAAGGGGAGCACCATTGCGCCCACCCTTTTGGCCCTGCCATCCACACGGCTCTCCCACAAGCTGTCCCGCCCTCCTTTCCCTACCCTCCTCCAACCTACGACTGCCCTCCTCACACTTTCCCACTAGAGCAGCCACCCTCCTCCAACACCTGCCTACCAGGCACAGGCCCACACGGGGAGCACCACTGCGTCCACCCTTTTGGCCCTGCCATCCACACGGCTCTCCCACAAGCACTCCCATCCTCCTTTCCCTACAGTCTTCCAACCTAGCACTGACCTCCTCACACTTTCCCACTAGGGCAGCCACCCTCCTCCAACACCTGCCTACCATGCACTTGCCCACACCGGGAGCACCGTTGCTTCCCCCCCTTTTGGCACTGCCATGCATACGGCTCTCCAACAACCACTCCCGTCCTCCTTTCCCTACCCTCCTCCAACCTAGGACTGCCCTCCTCACACTTTCGGACTGGAGCAGCCACTCTCCTCCAACACCAGCCTGCCATGCACAGGCGCACATGGCGAGTACCATTTCCTCCACCCTTTTGGCCCTGCCATGCATATGGCTCGCCCACAAGCACTCCCGTCCTCCTTCCCCTCACCTCCTCCCACTTACCACTGCCCTCCTCACACTCTCCCACTAGAGCAGCCACTCTCCTCCAACACCTGCCTACCACGCACAGGCCCACACCGGCAGTACCATTGCGTCTACCCTTTTGGGCTCTGCCATGCACACAGCTTGCCCACAAGCACTCCCATGCTCCTTTCCCTACCCTCATCCAGCTTACGACTGTGCTCCTCACACTTTCCCACTAGAGCAGTCACTCTCCTCCAACTCCTGCCTACCATGCACAGGCCCACACGTGGAGCACCATTGCGTCCACCCTTTTGGTCCTGCCATGCACACGGCTCTCCCAAAAGAATTCCCCTCCTCTTATCCCTGTCCTCCTCCCACTTACAACTGCTCTCCTCACACTTTCCACCTAGAACAGCCACTCTCCTCCAACCCCTGCCTACCCTACACAGCCCCAGACAGCAAGCACCACTGCGTCCTCCTTTTAGGCCCTGCAATGCGTACGGCTCTCTCACAAGCACTCCCCTCCTCCTTTCCCTACCCTCCTCCCACATACCACTGCCCTCCTCACACTTTCCCACTAGAGCAGCCACTCTCCTCCAACACCTGCCTACCACGCACAGGCCCACACGGGGAGCACCACTGCGTCCACCCTTTTGGCCCTGCCATGCACACGGCTCTCCCCACAAGTCCTCCATCCTCCTTTCCCTCCCCTCCTCCAACTTACGACTGCCCTCCTCACACTTTCCCACTAGAGCAGCCACGCTCCCCCAACACCTGCCTACCAGGTATGGGACACACAAAGAGCGGCAAGGTGCCCTCCCTTTTGGCCCTGCCGTGCACACGGCCCTCTCAAAAGCACTCCCCTCCTCCTTTCCCTACCCTCCTCCAACTTACCACTGCCCTCCTCACACTTTCCCACTAGAGCAGTCACTCTCCTCCAACACCTGCCTACCACGCACAGGCCCACACGGGGACAACCATTGCGTCCACCCTTTTGGCCCTGCCATGCACACGGCTCTCCCCACAAGTCCTCCGTCCTCCTTTCCCTCACCTCCTCCAAATTACCACTGCCCTCCTCACACTTGCCCACCAGCCTTGCCATCCTCCTACAACCACTTCCGCACCACTCAAAACGGCCACAAGGCGGTGCAATGCCTCAACCCATGGCACTTTCAGATGCTTAGGCCACACTCAGAACAAGGGCCTAGCTCGTTTTCCTCCCCTCCTCCACCTTACGAATGCCCTCCTCACACTTTCCCACTAGAGCAGTCACTCTCCTCCAACACCTGCCTACCATGCACAGGTCCCAATGCCGAGCAGCAATACACCCACTTTTTTGGCCCTGCCATGCACACGGCTCTCCCACAAGCATTCCTTTCCTCATTCTCTTCTCCTACTCCAACTTACGACTGCCCTCCTCATACTTGCCCATCATTGTTGCCACCCTCCTCCAACACCTTCCTCACCATTCAAAGTGGCTACAAGGCGGCACAATGCCTCAGCCCACGGCACCTTCACATTGCTAGGCCACACTCACAACAAGTGCCTAGCTCGCCTTCCTCCTCTCCTCCAACCTATGCCAGATCTCCTCACACTTGCCCACTCGAGCAGCCACTCTCCTCACACACCTGCCTGTCAAGAACAGCCACCACAACCAGCACCAATGGAACAACCTAGTTGTGCTTAGCATGCATTTCCCTGCCTCAGAAGCACTTCCCTCCTCGCCTTCCTCCCCTCCTCCCACTTACGCTGGTCCTCAGGCACAGTTTCTGCCCTGAGCAGCCACTCTCCTCCATCACCTGCGTACCAAGAACAGTCACCACAACGAGCAACAATGCACCCACCCTTTTGGCCTTAGGATGCGTACTGCTGCCCCACAAGCACTTCCCTCCTCGCCTTCCTCCTCTCCTCCAACTTACGCCAGCCCTCCTCACACTTGGCTACTACAACCCCCACCCTCTTCCAGCCACTTCCTACCATACAAAAATGGCCACAGGGAGGAGCAATGGCTCAACCCTTTGCACCTTACCATGCTTAGGGCACACGCACAGCAAGTGCCTAGCTCACCTTCCTCCACTCCTCTAACTTATGCCAGCCCTCCTCACTGTTTCTGATTAGAGTAGCCACTCTCCTAACACACCTGCCTGTCAAGAACAGCCACCACAACCAGCACCAATGGAACAACCTAGTTTCGCTTAGCATGTCTCCTGCTGCCCCACAAGCACTTCCCTCCTCGCCTTCCTCTCTTCCTCCAACTTATGGCAGCCCTCCTCACACTTGCCCACTAGAACACCCACCCTCCTCCAACCCCTTCCTACCACACAAAACGGCCACAGGGAGGCGCAGACAGTCCATAGGCTGGTGCTAGTGCACTCCAAAACACATCTCATTGCACTGCCAACACCCTGGGCTCACTCTGAGCACTGTCCAGGAGCACAGAAACATGCCAGCACTGTTGATGACTCTGATCCCTGTCCCGCTGGGTCTGCTTGCTGCCCAAAATGAGCACAACCAGCGCAGAGTCAGGAGTCCCCATGTGGAGCCACAGCCACTCGCTCTGCAGAGCAGCACTGCCCGCCCAGGGCCCTGCAGGGAGCACAGGGGAGGGTGTAGGAATGGCCAACCAAGCTAGCATGGACTCCCTGACCTGGGGAAAGGCTCTCTGGGCAGCAGGGACATCCCAGGAGCAAAGCAGGGCAGCAGTCAGAGATGGAAAAGGAGAACGAGAATCAGGTTCCTCTGAGCACCAGCTTGGGGCAGGTGCTTCTGTCCCTGGGGCAGCAGGAGCTGTGGAAGGGCTGCAGGGCCAGGGCTGTGATGCTGTGCTGGGCAGCAGGGTGGGCATGGAGGGGCTGCAGGCAGACAGGGAGGGGGATCTCCCAGACACAAGAGCAGGGGAGACAGAGAGTGACCGGCATCATCGCGGGACCTCCTCGCCTTGTCGGGGAGCTGCTGCCCTTGTCCTTGGGCCTGAGTTATGCTGTGGACCTGCCTGCGCCTGGCTCTGCACCTCTCAGGTCCTGACCTGACGCTGTCCCCGTCCTCCTGACCTGAATACCCATCTCTACCTCAGAGCTTCCCCCTCACTACAGGCGAGAAAGCCTTGGCAAGGGAAGCTGGGACTCCAACAGCACCCAAACAAGGCTGTAGCCACAAAGGGGAGCTGGGAGCCGAGGGGGTCGGCAAGGCAGGCAGGGCAGTGCCCCACCGACCGAGAGGTGCCATCCTGCAGTGCCCGCGCAAGAGGAGCAGAGCAGGTTTGCGGCCGGTAACTGGGGTCAGGCTCAGCCCAGCGATGGCCAGACAAGACTGCAGGGCTCCAACCAGCCCTGCTTTGTGTGGGAGGCAGGTTGGACTGGAGACCTGCAGAGGTCCCTTCCCTCCAAAATTCCTCTGCGGCTCCGTGAATGGGAAGACCCCGGACACAGAGATGGGCTCTGCCTGTGCCACGGCCAAGCGCAGAGCCCTTGGCCAGCCCCACAATCCCTCGTCCTCCGGTGGCCAAAGTGGAGCTCAGCATCGCCTGGGGACTCTCTTCCCCATAGGCAGCAGAGGGAGGGCTTTCACCAGCCCCACGTGGCCTTTTCCTCCCCTGGCCTTTGCAGTTGCATGTGCCTGGCTCTGCCCACTTGCCTTCACCGCACTCACAGCTGCACGGGAAGCCTGTGACAGTCCCAGTGCTCCTACCCTCCAGCTGGTATCCACCCCAAGCCTGAAGCCGGGCCAGCTGCAAAGGCATCGGCTGCCCAGTGCCCTGGCCATGCAGCCGAGGGCTGGGCTCTTCACCCCAATTTCCCTGCTCTTCCCCTGCTCCCTGCATCGCTGCTGCTGTGCCCTTGTCAAAACCGCCTGCCGCCAGACTGCCCCAGGGCTGCGCTGGAGGCTTTCAGGAGCGGGCTGAGGTGGGGCTGGCACCGCCAGCGTGGGGTGGGAGAGGGCAGCTGCCCTCTGCCGCACTGGGGCTGGGGCTGGGGCTGGGGCTGGAGCTGGAGCTGGGCATAGCTTTTCCCTGGGCAGAAAGCAGCACATGGCTGCCATTCTTCCCCAGGCTTCCTGCCCCTGTGGGCCGGCCTGCCCATGGGAAACGCGCTTCATCCTCTTCCTCTGCCTCCCCTCCAGGGAGGCACACCGAGATTGCTGGGGGACCAGGAGGTAGACAAGAGCTAGGTCCTCTTGCTAGCCTAATGCCAATTTCCCTGGTAGGCACTCTGTCAGCGGTGGTGGGCATCCTTCGAAGGCAGGTCGCTGACACCAAGCTGCCTGCTGATGACCTCGAGTCACAGCCTGGGTGGTCTCCATGCGAGCGTCCAAAGCCTTGCCTGAAATATCCCCCCAAGACTCCGCTCAGCTGACTTTGAGGAGAACTGGCCGCTAGCTCTGCAGAAGCCGAGCAAGCAGCACCAACTGGAAGAAGTGAAAGAACAAGTTTGGCAAGTAATCCCGCTGTTAGGGAGCGGCTGCTAGAGGCCTGGGACTTCCCTGCAAATGGACAGTGTCGTGTGAAAAACATTGGTGGTGTCAGCTGGCTATTGGTGCTGTGGGCTTGCATTCAGAGGGAAAGAGGCACAGAAAAGCCTTTCTCTAGTCAGAACGCTTTCTAAGGCATTTGAGATTGCTCCATAAACAACTCCTGGAAGATGAGGTGTGAGGCTGCAGCACCTTCACAAACGTTGTTGCTCTGGTGTGGATCAGGCATGGGCTGCAAGTCTGTGCTGGAGCGGGCTGTGAAATCAGGACTTGGGAAACAACACCACATGACCTTCTTGGCAGGCGGCAGATTTGAGAGCTGACTTCGAATATCTCAAAAGCCATGCAACACAACTGCAGTCCTTCCCAGACCTTCAGGAAAGCCTCTGGGGAAGTCTCCTGACAACATAGCCTTTGCTAATGTTGTGGCTCTACATAGAGCTCCGGCGAGGAAGGAGCAGGGCCAAAAGCAGAATCGCAGCCCTGGCCTTCAGGAGAGCAGACTTGGGCCGGTGCTGGCACCTGCTTGGGAGACTGCCATGGGGCACGGCCCTGGAGGGAAGAGGGGTCCAAGAGAGCTGGCTCATATTCAGGCATCCTCTCCTCCAAGTTCCATAATGGCCCAGCCCAAAAGCAGGCCATCAAGCAAAGGAGGCCGGCAGCAGGAACAAGGAGCTCCTGGCAAACCTCAAGCACAAACAGGAAGTCTACCAGAGCTGAAAGCAGGGACAGGGGACCTCGGGGGAGAACGACCAGACACCTGCCCTTCAGAGGGCACATCCTGGCATTTGGGCCCTTAAGGCTTTCTTCAGAAGCACTGGGTTTTAATGTTGCACACATCAGAGCTTCCCCACTTGGGGCAACTACGGTGGCTCTTTGCGTGCCAGCCATGCCGCCCGTTAGCTAAATCCAGTAGGGAGCTAGCAAGGAGGAGTGGGGCACACACAAGGAGGTGTGATGGACTACCGCCTTCCCTAAAGCCTTGAAGCAGGGAAAGAGCAGGAAACTGGTGCAACCTTGTTGCCTATTGCACTTCCTTTAGGGACTCAGAGAAGCCTTGGTGGCCCAGGCCAGGGCCCTGCGGGGAGAAGGCAGCAGCCTGACCTGGTAAGGCCAGCAAGCCAGCCTAATGCACACAGCTGACCAGCAAGTATTCCCCGAGAAGGACCCCGAAGGGCTGCTTCACACCTCTTTCCATGGCCCTGCACCGGCCTTTCCAGCTCCTCATCAGCCCTCATCCCTAAGCCCCCAAATTAGCAGTCAGAGCGCCAGCACGGCTAGGGAGGGAGGCTTTGCCTTTGAGCCCTTCCCTGCCGAAGAGGCCCAGCCTGTGCGATGGGCAACCGCTGGCAGCCCCAGACCTCCCCAAGTGCTTCAGGCATGGCTGGGGCAACTGCTGAGAGATCCCGGGCTGACAGGAGGAGCTGGTGCTGGTGCAGCTGCAGCTCCTTGCTCTGCAGCAACCTCAGGAGCTCCCGCAGCCTCGTGCCCCGACGCAGGAGCTGCCCATCGACCCAAACTAGAGCTTTGGCAGTGTTTGCTAATGCAGGCTTTCTGGCTCGCAGCCGTGATTCGTGCAGTGGCTGGAAAGCACCCAGAGGCACCTGGAGGGCCCTGGGGCACTGGGGAAGGGAGATGGAGGGGTCCTGAGGGAAGCGGAGGGCAAACCAGTGGGGCCCCGGGCCACCCAGAGGGGACGCGCCCTGCCCCTCCCCAGGGCAGTGGGGCAGTGATGCCGCCCTTTGTGACCTCCCTTTGTGACACCCCACAGTGCTGCGGCCTCACTCCCGCAGTGTCCGGGAGGACAGAGACGGGAAAGGGCAGGAGCGTGCTGGGCTGGCCGAGGAGCCCCCTGAGCGCTGCCACGTCTTTCCCTGCGCCTCCCCCGGGCAGCCCCGTGGTGCCGAGGCGTTTGCCCGAGGCCGTCGAGGAGAGCTGGGGCCAGCCCGCGCTGCGGGCACCCCTGGCCCTCTCTCACGCCTCTCCTCGGCTCTGCAGCATGGCGGAGCATCGATCCCCCAGCCACAACCCCATCCCCTGGGCGGAGGAGGATGCTGCCTTCAGGGCGCTCATTGCGGCCTGGGAGCAGGCGGGAGCCACCAGCAACCTCCTCCTGCGCCTCGATGACACCGACCCCGGCAAGCCCATGCTGGTGCTTGAGGAGGACGGGCGCCCCAGCACTCCCTTCCTGGCCTGGGAGGACCAGGGCGGCGCCTTCAGCGAGAGCAGCTCCCAGGCCGAGACTCAAGAGCTGTGCGTGCCGCAGACCTTCCGGCCAGGTGAGGCAGCGGCACCGCGGGGCTGGCACCTCCGCTGCCCCCCTGCCAGGGGGCGGTTTTGCTGCGGCGGGGCATCCGTGCCCCGGGCTGGGGCTCGCTGCGCCCGCGCGAGCAGGCCTGGCGCCGAAGAGAGGGCACCGCTCGCTCCTCGGCCTCCTGCCAGCGCCCACTGCTCTCCCCGCTCCCTTCCTCCCGCAGACTCCGATTCTTCTGCCTGTTTCCTGGAGCTGGAGGGAGAGAAGCAGGAAGCTCTGGAGTATCTCCAGGCCTTTCCCACGGGCCCCGAACAGGTGACGAGGCCCCTTGTCCGCCCAGCGCTGCCTGCAGCTCCCAGCCGGCTGCCTCCGTGCTCGCTGCCTGCTCCCAGGCTCAGGGAGGGCTCTGGGCTGGGCTCAGCTGCTGCTCGGGGCCTCCTGCGCTGCTGCTGCTTCCCCCTGGGCGCCAGGGGGCAGCCGGCGGGGCCTCTGCCCTCTCACCTGCCCTCTTGGTCTCTCTTGTCCCCGGCGGTCAGGACGAGGCACAGAAGCTGAGGTTTCTGGCCTCCATCCACACCCTCTGCCAAGCCAAGGCAATGGGCAGGTACCTGGCTGGGTTCTGCGAGCTGGCGGAGAAGATGGAGGTGAGGCAGCAGCCGGAGGGGCTGTGGGAGGGGGCAGAGCCACCCGGGCGAGCCCAGCACTCGGGCACCCGGACGCGGGGAAGGGTGGGCAGGCCCCCGCCAGCACAGCCCTCCTCGCTGGGGGGCTGCCGGGCCTGGGCGCTGCTTGCGGGGTGGGGGCGCCTGCCGGGTGCTGCCCACCGCTGGCGGGGGGCTGGCAACTGCCGTGCCCCACGCCACCTCTGCTCCCCAGCTGCTGCTGCAACAAGAGCCCCCCGACCGCCTGGACTCCAGGGTGCGGCAGGAAGCCCTGCTGGCCGTTGCCGCCATCAGGTACCTGCCCCGGGGGGGCAGGCGGGAGAGCAGAGGGGTGTCCGCGGGCTTCTCCCCTGAAGGCAGAGGCAGGAGATGGAGCGGCCGTCGTGCCCCACCTGCCAGCGCTGTCCTTGGCCCCTGGGTCTGCGTCGTGGGAGAGGCAGGAGGGGCCTCCCCGTGGGGCTTCCCCACCTCTGATGGCTGCCACCCCAGGCACTGCCACCCCCCGGGGCTGCCTCCACCTTCCCGGGGCGTCGGGGCACCGCTCCCTGCCCCAGCGCCCCACAGGCACCTCTCTCTCCTTTCAGCAAAGAGGTGCCCTTCCTGAAGGACACCCAGGACAGCAGGCTGCTCCGCACTTGCATCACCAGCATCTTCTCTCTTCCTGCCCAAGAGCAGATGCCCAGCCTGGATGCTTCACTCTACCCTCCGGTAGGTGCCGGCCTCGGGCAGCAGGAGTTTGAGCCAGCCTCCTGGCCACGTTAGGGGTGCCCACCCTCTGCCCCCTTGCAGGCCCTGGACGCTCTGGATGAGCTGCTGAAGGTGCTGGTGTTCGAGTCGCAGGCCTCCGGTCTCCAGCAGCTGCAGAACATCTTGGAGGTCTGCTGTTTGCAAAGAGCGTGTGTGGAGGTGGGGAGGTGGTGGTGGTGGCAGGGCTTGGTCCTCACCCCAAAGGGAAGGGGCCCTCTCGAGTCGAGGGGCCACCCCTGCCTGAGACCAGGTGCAGAGAGCATGCTGTGGGGAGGGCCCAGCTCTCCGTGGGGAGCCAGGGAGGGGCCCCACCATGCTCTTGGCTGAGCCGGGTGTCTCTCCTGGTGGCAGTCAGAGCCCTTTCCCCTGCCAGCATACCAGCACGGCCCTGCCCCTCTGCCCCTCAGCCCCTCTGCCCCTCGCCCCAAAAAGCCATCCCTTGCACCAAAGTGGGGCAAGGAGTTGGGCACAAGCAGGGGACGCAGGGCCACATCTGGAGGAGCGCACGGAAGGCAGCAGAGGCAGAAACCCTGCCGGGTGCTTAGCGGAGCTGTTGCTCCTGGAGTGGCCGTCAGGACCCAGCGCCGACCAGCGGCTTTGGTCTCCTCAGGTGCTGCTGCCCTTGACAGCGTCCCAGAGGGTGGCTGAGCGCCAGAGGGCCGTGGGGAGGATTGTGCGGCTGAGTCAGCTCCTGGGCAGCTCTTCTCTGCTGGAGGTAAGTGGGTGGCTGCAGGCCGTGGGCAACTCTCCTCTCAGGCAGGAGGAGAGGGCACGTGGCTTGATGTGCTCTTGCAGACAAGGCGGCCAGCGGGAGCAGTGGGCAACAGAACTGGCAGAGGGCAGGGGCGGGCAGGCTAGGACACACGGCTCCGCACCCCATTGCTCACTGTTGGGAGCAGGGCTGGGCAGATGCCTCCAGGGCTTTGGCTCGTGTGGCCCTTGGCCTGGGCCCGCTCTTGCGTGGCGCCCAGGGCTTTGGTCCCAGCTGCCGCAGCTTAGCCTTGCTCCCGGTCCTTCCTGCCTCCCCCCAGGACTCGCCCAGCTGTGGAGGAAGCAGTGCCGGCCCTTTCCTCTTCCAAAAGACACCTTTGGACTTCCTGGGACAGCTGATGGGCCACCTCACGCTGTGCTGCGCTGAGAAGGACCAGGAGATCAGCCATGGGGCAGCAGAGGCTCTCCACCATTTCTACAGGGTCATTCTGCTGCGCGAGAGTAAGAGAAGCTGGGCTGGGCTGGCCCTCTCGGCAAGCCACACAGCTCTGCTGAATGCCTTCAGTCCGCCATCTCCAACTCGCCATCGTTCCTCCTGACTGCTCGGGGTTTCTCCTCCTGCACAGGTAGAAAGATGGCAGAGGAGGATCTGACGCCTCCAGACATGAAGTGGCAGAGGGAAGGCCCAAACGCCTTCTGGCCCAGCAACGCCACTGCCGAGAGCACGGTGAGAAGCTCCTCCCTCGCTGCCCTTCTTGGCCACAGGGCTGGCAGCACGCCTGCAGGAACAAACGCATCCCTCATCAGTGGGGGGCAGCCGGCACGGCAGCCTCCCAGGCCTCGGGCGGAGGCATGTCCCGCTCTCCCTGAGCCTGGCGGAGCCAAAGGCTTTGTCCCAGGGGCAGAGCAGCAGCTCCAGCTGTCCTGGCCACCCGCCAGCTCTGCGGCCCCGGAGGGCCAGCCCACCGTGACCCTGACCCCAGCCATCCACCTGCACCCCGGCAGCTCCACTGCCCACTGCCCACTGCCCTCAGCCCATCCCAGCACAGCCCCTGCGCCCGGCTTGCCCGGGGGCACTGTGCCAGCCCTGCTCCAACTCTCTCTCCACTCCTGGAGCCACTCTCTCTGCTCCTCGGGGTGCACGCACGGTGCCACCCTGTGTCTTTCCCTCCACAGATATTTGGGAGCTTTCTCTTCCCCTCCGAGAGGACCCACTTCCTCCTGACCACCATCAAGGGCCTGACAGAACCAAGGGTCTCCCATACCGAGGTGGTTGCCCGCATGATGGAGGCGGTCTTGAGAGACCCCGACTCGGAGCTGGACAGGGTAAGCAGCTTGTAGCCGCACTGCCCTGGGCTTGCACCCTCGGGGCTCTGAGCCCCCTGAGCGGAGGCCAGGGCTCTCAGGCACCCGGCAGCCTTTGAGGCCAGCAAAGAGCGACGGGAAGGAAGCAGTTCTCAGTGGCCCCTGAGGCAACTGCTACGCTCCTGTGGCGGTCCCACTCTTACCCGTGTTGTCCCCTCCAGGTGCCGGAGGTGGTGAGCAGCCTCTATGAGAACCTCATGGGCATCAGGGAGGCGTCGCTCCAGGCCATCTTGAACAACGCCCTGCTCCAGATGGCCCGCTTGGAGCCTGATCAGGTGGTTGAGAGCCTGCTGAACACCTCCCTGCTGTGTGACAGGTACGGGGTCTGCCAGCCTTGAGGACAGCTCCGGGGCTATCGCAGGCCAAGGAGCTGTGGCCAAGGCAGCCCCCCCGACAGCATGCTCTGCGTCTGCAGCGTCGCCGGGGCCATGTGGAGGACGCTGGTCTCCGAGCACTCCCCTGCAGAGGAGGTGCTGAAGGAGCTGCTCTCTTGGCTCTGGGACCAGCCACTGCTCAGGCGGGACAGCAACATGCCAAAGGACAGCTACATCCTTCCGCTGACTGTGAGTGTCCAGCACAGGCCTCACTCAGTCCTGCCCATGGGGCCCAGCCTGGGGCCAGGAGCCCAGGACCACCTGCGGGGTCCACGAGGCCTGCCAGGGGGACCTGCCCTGTGGCTCAAGAAGACTCGTTTGCCACCGTTGCAAACAGGAGCCTTGGCTTGCCTTGGCTTAGGTGATCTCTTTCCAGCCAGACCCATCTCTGGTGTTTTTGGCAGGCAATCAGGGCCCTCAACGAGATCCTCCTGCTGCCCGCCAGCAAAGAGCCAGTGCAGCTCATTTTCCCCCAGCTCTACCTAGCAGTGCTCTTCCAGACCTTCTTCAGCCTGGAGTACACCCTGCAGGACCTCCAAGACTACAGCCAGATGTGTGGCCAGGAGAACAAGTGTCCTCCAGGCAGCCCCGTCAGGTGCTCCGTCCCTCTTCCCCAGTCTCTCCCATGCGCGCAGAGCCCGGGCTTGGCCTCCGTGTGCGACCCGCCTTTGCTCTACACACAGGAGCGCGGTGCAGGCCATGAAAGCTCTGCTCTGCCATGCTGACTATGCCCATCTGGCTGACTCCATCGAGAGGCAGGGAGGCTGGGACATGCTTATGAGCAAGGAGACCTACCACACAGGAGTCACGTTGCTGACTAGGTGAGAGCCTTCTTCATCCTCGTCTGCCCCAGCATTTCTGCCCTGGAGACAGAGTGCCCGAAGGCCACAGCTTTGGTGTAGGAAGGGCGCTTTTCCGCTCTCTCACCAAAATAAGCCTGAGTGGGTGAGACGCCAGGTTTCTCCTCACAAGGTGTGGTGGCGAAAGGCCACCGCCGCTCCTTGAGCCAGCGCCACCGGCTGCTGGGGCTGAGTACACCCACGACCTTGCCCTGCAGGACCTGGCCTGCAGGATGATGGCTCGGGGTGGCGGCGCACACCCAAAGAGGTTTGCCTGCCCAGCTCCGTGCCCACAGTGCCTTCTCCCCTCCCCGACCAGGGAGCTGTGGATGAACGCGGCCGATGAGTGCGCCTGGATGTTTGACCACGTGGTCAGGGTACTCAGCTGCGGAGACAAACACCGTGAGATCGCCGCCATGGCTGTCTTCATTGAGGTGGGCCTGGTGGCGAGCGGTGCCTCTGGGCAGTGCCTGCAAACACTGGGCTCTCTGGCACGTGGGCAGAGGGGCGGGTGGCTGGTCGGTGGAGCTGGGCTCCTCTCCCGCAGCAGCTGCACTCCCCTCAGTCACCCCAGCCTGGCCTCCTTCCCGCCAAGAGGCCATTTCTGCCGGGCTGATGCTCACAACCACTCGCAGCTCATGCACCCTTGGTGCCAGCTCTCTACCTTCCAGCGCTTCACAAAGGCCCAAGACAGACAGGCTGCAGATGGTTCAGAGGACGCGGGGAGTCCTGCTGCCTCTGCCGGTCGCTCACTCTGCAGCCGGCTGTCTTTCAGCTGCTGAACTGCACCGACTTTGAGCAGGAGATTGATGAGGATGTGCTGGGCTTCCTGCAATTGCATCTGCAGAACCAGAGCTTGGCCATGCGCGACATGGCCATCACAGGCCTCGTCACGCTGTCTGAGAGACGCCACACAGTGAGCAGGGGGCAGCCGGGCAAAGTCAGGCCAGTGGCCTGGGGCTGGAGGTGGCGGGTAAGGCAGCGGAGGGAAAGGCAGCGGAGGAATCGAGAGCTCGGGAAGCTGCTGCCAGCTCCCCCACCGTCCTGTCGCTGCTACAGCCAGAGCGTTTGTGCCAATGCAGTCACTCCTTGCTTCACCCAAAGGGCCTTCTCTGTTTCATGTAGGCAAGAAGTCTGCAAGGCCTGCTGCCCGCACTCCTGGAGCACCTGCCGGGTGCTGACAGCACCTTCCGTGCCAAGGCCCTCACCATCCTCAGCCACGTGCTCCATCTCCTGGACAGCAAGAAGGCCAACCCCATCGCCCTGCAGCTTGCTGAGGAGCTCCGGCCACTCTTTGATGACGTAAGGCTGGTGGGAAAGGCGGGGGCTCTGCTGCCGTGGCTGTGGGGCAGAGGTGCATGGCCCAGGCAGGGGGTTCACACCAGGGCAGCGCATTTTGGGGACCGTCAGCAGGTGGGATGTGCCCAGGAGCTGCTGCCGACGGCCGGCCCCCATCTCCTCCTTGGCACATCTACCCAGGCAGCTCCCCTGCGAGTCAGCCAGGAGGTGACTGGTGGGAGTGTGGCCAGGGCCAGAGCAGCCCTTCCAGGCACAGACACCTCCACGGCTTGGCTCTCCCTGGCTGCCACGTGTTAGAGAAAGCCACTGTGTTGCGCGTCTTGGGGCTGGGGCCATTCTGTGCTGGTGGCAGATCTGGCCCACAGCTCCTCCGTGCAGAGGCTGCGTCAGCAGCAGTCATCTCCACAGCAGCCCCACTGACCCCCTTGCTCACCACAGCCTTGCAGCAGCCCTTGCTGAGGTCCTCCCATCTTCCTTCCCTCCAGGAGTCTACCCGTGTGCGAGAGCTCTCCATCCAGCTCTTTGGGCACGTGCTGGCAACTGTGGTGGGCCCCCAGAAACGGCAGATCCGGAAGCACGTGCACAGCAGCCTGCTCCCACTGCTTCTCCACACGCACGAGGAGATCTCAAGCGTGGCGCAGGTGTGTGGCCACAGTGGTTGCTCGTGTGGGGCCAGGAGTGCTTTTCCTGTTGGCCTGGTTTGCCCAGCAAGGCCCCAGCACTAGCGTCCCTCGGGGCTTCCCAGCTGTCCTTGCAGGCATCCTGGGCCAGGCTCTTGGCGAGCTCTCTTCTGCTGCCCCGAGATGGTGGTTGCCCCCATCTCTGCCCAGGGCATCAAAGCCCAACTCGCTCCCCACATGCAGCTTCCCATCACAGCCTGGGAAAGGCTCTGAGCCTTGCCCAGGTGCGGGGCATGCAGGATCTCCTGCCTGCGCTGCAGTGGCATCTCCCACTCTCTGCTGCTCTGCAGGCCGCTCGGGAAGCTCTCCTCGCTGCTGCTAAGCTCCTGAAGTGGAAGCAGCTCAGGCACCTGCTCGAGACAGCTCAGACGTGGCAGATTGGCGAGTGCCTGGTAAGGACAGCCCCAAGCCCCCAAGGTCTGGCCCGCAGAAGGCCTGCCCCCTTGTCCACACCCACACCCATTGCTGCGGGCTCTGGAGCTGCACATGCGCTCCCCTTCCTCCAGCACCCTGCCCCGGTGGGCTCTTCTCCAGGGCCCTGTCCCCACACTGCCCCCAGCATGCGGAAAGAGCCCTTGGCCCAGCCGGGCCTGGTGAGCACTAGGGCACCTCAGCCGGCCTGGGGAGCGCTCTGCCCTCTGCTTCCTCCAGACCTCGGTGCCATACGGCTCCTGACTGGGAGCCATGAACGTCCTGGCATGGGAAGGGAGGGGAGGCGGCCCTGGCAGGAGGGCCTGGCCTGGCTGCGTGGGGAAGGTCTGCCCCAAGCCCTCGCCCTCGCCCTCTGCCCAGCTGGAGAGGAACAGGAGCAGAGCGGAGGAGTACCTGCGGCAGAGCCTGCCCTACTTGGAGAGCCCACAGGAGGCCTTGCGGGAGGCGGCCGTCAGGTTCCTCGGTGAGTCCCAGCCCCTGTGGGGCCCCTCTCTGTCCCAGGGCAGCTTGGCCCCAGTCCCGGCTGCTGCGCTGGCAGCAAGAACCTGCCCTGGGGCTGCCGGAGCCCTGCCTGCCTCAGGCAGGGCCTGCGTGCCCAGGGGCTGCGTGCTGACAGCGGGCTTTGCCATGGGCTGTGTACACCTAGGGCTCGTCGGACGGCACATGAGCGACCCGAGCGAGGAGAAGCTGCAGGACATCTGCCAGGGTGAGTGGGGGCAGCGTGGTGCTAGCTGCGGCACGGAGGAGGGCAGAGCCTGGGGAGCGAGCACTGATCCCCTGCTGGGCACCGGGAGGGGGCGAGTATTGCCGGGGCGCTTGGGGCATTTCTCAACTGCATCTTTCGCCAGCTGATCTCTTAGGCCTCCCTGCTGCCTGCGGGCGATGGGAAGGGCTGGCTGGGCTTGGCCCTGTCCGGAGGCCATGCCTGGGGTCTCCGCACACCCGGGACTTTCATCTCTTCTCTCTTCCTTTGTATTGCAGCCCTTCAAAGCATGCCGAGTGACACCAGCCTCAGCATCCAGTCTCTGGCAAGCCAGACCATCCTGCTCCTGAGAGCTCCAGCGGAAAAGGCACCATCAGGGTTCACCCTTGGAGCACTGTGCTACCGGCTCCGGAGAGCGTGGAGAAGGTGGCGCCCTGCTCCGTGAGACAGCTCTCTTTGAGCAGAGCCAGAGCAGCAGTTCCCCTCCCAGGCTGCTCAGCCCATGGCGACCCCAGAGAGTGCTGCAGAGCCTGCGTCATGCCCAGCAGCTCCCCCTGCGTGAGCGAGCGAGTGTGCGGCAGGTCGTCATTGCCCCTCTGCTGCAGGCACTGCCTCCTGACATGTGCCGAATAAAGGGCTTGTGTGAATTCTCCTTAGTCTGGTTGAGCCTGACGGAGCCACAGCAGCATAAACGCGGTGTCCTCCCTTGCTGCGACAGCTTTTGCCTTTCGCTTAGACTCCAGAGTTGGAGCAGGCCTTCAGCTCTTCTACTTCCCTGACCGAGGACAAAGTGGTTGCCCTCCTCAGCTCTGGCAGCAGGAAGAATGCTGATTTTTGGGACGCGCCCTCTGGCTTGGGGTGCAGCTTCCAGCTCCTGGCCCTGGTTGCCCTCCTCCCAACGTGCGCTTGCCTCTGCCTCAGGCCAGCAAGGAACTGCCGCGCGAACATGCAGCTTTCATGGCGCTGCTCCTGGCCCGAGGAACTCTTCTCCATCCTCTCCTGGCAAAGCTGAGAAGCTGCGTCCATCTTGTGCTGGGGAGCATGAGGCTTTGCTTGCAGTCACTCCCTCAGCCCTGCCCAGAGAGGGCTGCTTGCTTGAAGAACACAACCATGAAGTCACCTGGAAATGCTGCCGAGCCTGGAGCCCTCCTGTAGGCAGCAGAGACTCACATCAGACCCTCTGCCAAGGAAAGGGGACTGGGAGGGACCCTGGGGGCAGGACTGGAGGCAGGACACTCTGAAGGCCCCTCGTTCCTGCTCCTCAGGGCAGGGG
The DNA here is from genome assembly GCF_040807025.1 of Struthio camelus. Classification (NCBI taxonomy): domain Eukaryota; kingdom Metazoa; phylum Chordata; class Aves; order Struthioniformes; family Struthionidae; genus Struthio; species Struthio camelus. Next base: position 1,610,509 of record NW_027182620.1, read on the forward strand.
GCAATTGGCCTGGCCAATTCGGCAGCAGCTACAGCCAAGGGAGCAGCGCAGCACTCAGCGCGTAGCTTTTTAGGCGGCCAGGTGCCAGCTCACTGCCACCTGCCAAGCGCAAAGGTCCCATTCAACAGCGAAGGACTTGCTTGAACCCTGAACTCAAGCCAGACTCACCCATCCCTGCCGCACCAGCTGGGGACCCGTCAGCTCTCCATACCCTCCCGGTGTGTGCTCGGAGCACGCCTACAGAGGGTGGGACCAGAGACGAGAGACGGGCGCCCACCCTGGCAGGGGAGAGCCCTGCTCCTGCTCCCTCCCTTGTGCCGCTTGCCGCTTCACGTCCCTTTTCCGCAGAAATGTTTCACAACTGCAGCCGGCTACGTACAACAACAGAGGCACCTCAAAGACAGGTTGTCCTTACAGCCAGGCAAAACTGGGCAACTGTTTGGGGAATCGCACAGGTGACTGCTCTGGCAGACAGCTGAAGGGGTTTGAAGGAGAGGACACTGGCTGGGAGGACGCGGAGGCTCTGGCTCTGCCCTCCCTCTGGTGCTGGGCCAACCGCAGGTCCTCTGCTCGCCTTTCCAGGGCGCTGTCGCAAAGATGGAGGCAAGCGAGCCCTATCCGCCGCGCCAAAACCCACTGGAGAAACCCAGCGGGCGTATTTCTTCTTCCCTTCCTGAGGCAACTCTTGGCCAGAGCCAGCTGGAGGGTCTCCGGGTCGTGCTTCCCCGGGCCTCCGACTGCCCGATTGCTGCTCGAGAAGCAGACCCAGCGAAACCTGCTCCCGGTTGTGCCCCCGCTGGGAGCTGGGCGGTTCCCTTGGCCGGGTCTCGGGCAGGTGCCAGGTCACCAGGTCCAACACGCAACAGCAGGGAACGGATCAGGAGAGACACGCCAGAAAAGACGCTAGTGCCATCAGCTCTTCTTCTGGCTGGGGAAGAAGGGCAGGACATGTTGCAGGGTCACAGAAACCGGGCGCTGCAAAAGAGCAGCCTCAGAGGTGCCTGGTGGCGTTAACGTGAGCAGCGTGCGCCATCGTTCCGCTCCAGAGTGACCGCGACCTCTGGAAACGTTGGGGGCTTTTTCAGCAGTGGCGGCGCAGAGGAGGCAGCAGAGGCTGCCGGGCGCAGGGGGCGGCCATGGACCCGGCGGCCCCCAGCCCCATGACGGCCGGGGCAGCGGGGCCGGGGGCCGCGGAGGGCCTGGCTCCCCACCTCTCCCAGCCCCACACGCTGCCCCCCCACACCTGCCCCCCTCACCCCCCCACCTCAGGGCCGGGATCCCTCCCCCAGGGTTGCTGCAGCCCCACCCGGCGTTGCCTGGCAACGGCACCAGCTGCAGGTCACGTGGCCTCCTCCTGCCTCCCGCCCCCGGTGCTGCCTAGCAACAGCGGCCCTTGGGCCCCCAGGGCTGCCCTGGCCTCTGCTGGGCCTCCCCTCCCGCCCTCCCTGAGCTGCTGCCTCCCTCCTCCTGCCTTCCCTTTCCATCCTTCCTTCCCTCCCCTTCTTTCTTCCTTCCCCCTCCTTCCTTCCCTCTGCCTCTCCTTCCTTCCCTCCCCCTTCTGCCTTCCCTCCCGCCTTCCTTCCCTCCCGCCTTCCTTCCCTTTCCGTCCTTCCTTCCCTCCCCTTCTTTCCTTCCTTCCCCCTCCTCCCTTCCCTCCCTCCTTCCTTCCCTCTCTCCTTTTCTCTCTCTCTCTTCCCTCCCTCCCTCTCCCCCTCCTTCTCTCCCTCCTTCCCTCCTTCCTTCCCTCTCAGCTGCAGAGGGGCTGCTGGGAGCCCTGTGCCTGCTGCTCTCCACCCTGCTCCTCCCACCACGGTGCCCCTTGGCCTCCCTGGAGCCACCACACAGCACAGCCCTGTCTCGCTGGGGGCTGCGGACATTTGTCACATTCCAGCAGTCTCGTGGCTCCTGTCTGCGTCCCACCCCTGCTCTGCCTCCGCCCTGCTGCCCGGCATGCGGCCCCATGGCACCGTTGTGCAGGCACCGCACAGCATAGGCTGCCTTCAGGAGTGAGGAGACGTCCCCCCAGCATGGCCCCCCAACAGCCCTCGGTGCCGTGGCCTCCACGGCCCTCCTGCTTTGCAACCTCCCCCCCATCCCCAGCCCCTGCCCAGCCCACCTTGAGGAAAGCAAACAGCCATGCTCCAGGGTCTGCTGGGGTCTGGGTCTGGAGAGAGGCCAGGCAGGACTGGCCATCCCACCATACAGGGGCTGAGCCCAGCAGGGAGATGGAGCTGGTCACATGCAAAGGTCACTCCTCACCACGACTGTGGGGAAAGGCAGTGCTGAAAGGGGTCTGTGAGGAGTTTCCTGGGGCAGTTTCTCCTCTCTGTTCACACAACAACAAATTGGGCTGGATCTTTGCACTGAGGGACCCTGCTTGAGAGTCTCCATGGGCATGAGGATGGTCTACAGGCCCAGTAGACGCTCCCAGGACCTCCTCTGCATACTCCCTGCTAGCCCTGTAGAGGACCCAGCAGGGGGCTCATTCTCCTAGGGCTCACAGCTGGATGCCCAGTCCTCCAGCTGGGTGCAGAGCCCTGTCTGGAGGTGACTTTTGGGGTAAAGGCTAGCACGCGGCCTGGGGGAGATTGTCTCAAGACTGTGTGCTGGAGATAGGGCCTGAGGGACAGCAGCAAACTGATCTGGCTGCTGGGTCCTGCTTCCTTCAAGACAAGTGCTGGCACAGGGTCCCAGCCTTCCTTTTGGTGCCACCTGTCAAAAGTGATGATGACACTATGACCAGGGAAGGTGGGGAGAGTTATTCCTTCTTCAGCCACTTCCCAGGCCATACGGGAAGCCAGAACACCAAGGACTTCTGGCTCTGCAACGTGAACACACTTTAGTGTAGCCACAGTGTGACCATTGTCTTGGATAAAATGTCAGCATTTTTCTCTCCAAGACCATTTCAAGCCCAGCTCCACTTCCTTCTGATGTCTCCTCATCCCTCCTCTGACCTCAATAACTGTTCCTGCACCCCTTCCCCTGCTCTCCCGCAGGGTCTCGAGCTGGCAGTGCTGCTCTGGAGAGCGAGCAGACGGTGGGGCCACAGGGCCACGGGGGTGACTCTGCACTGGCCATGCTGGTGCAGGTGGGAAGCAGACCCAACCGAATGGGGATCCATGGCCTCTAATCCCTCCAGAGATCCAACACATGGTATTTCATTAACGATGACATGAATCACTCTCCCGTCTCCCTTCCCCGTGCCCCGTGCCCCGTGCCCCGTGCCCCGTGCCCCGTGCCAGCTGGGTCCCCACTGCCTCTCCTGGGACTGCAGAGTCCTCCTGTGCCTGTGGATACCTGCGTTTCGTGCTTTCCCTTTAAGGGACTCCACCTTGGGGGACTTCTCATTTTGTGAGGCTCCTCTCGCTGCCCACCCCAGGCACACGCTGTCCCAGGAGAGCCCCTGTGCTCTCCTGGCACCTCCAGCTTCCCCTCCAGAAGGAGGGACATCTGACACTGTGCCTGAACATGTGCGACAGCCCCGGCTATGTACAACAGTGACAATCCCTCATCTCCCCTGTCACTGGACACTGAGGGGGGACTCCTCAATCCTAAATGCCTTGGTGTCTAAGAGATCATAACAGGATGATGAGCTTTTTGTTCCTGACCCCATGGACAAGGCTGCCCAGCAGGCCCTTGTGGGCTGCTCTCCTTGGGCCTATATTTGACACCAGCTCTGGAAGAAGCACCCAGCCTTCAGACATGGCACTGGCTAGAACTGCCTTTATTACCAAGATACTGTGAGGGAGCCAGCTCTGACCTGGCGTTAGACAGTTTTGCGTGGCCACCAGGTGAGACATGGCATTAAAACCGGGGTGAACTGCAAGCATTTATGTAGCAAAATGATAACAAATAAATTTCATCATCATCATCATAACAGTAACAATAGTAATAATAAAAATAAAATAAAAAAACAAAACTGAGTCCTGGTTTGGGACAGTTTGGGATTCAGTTGTTGAGAGCAAAGGCAATTTTAGCACTGCTGAAAAATGCCCATGCAATCACTTTCCTCAGGGCATCTCGGAGCTCCTTGTTCCTCAGGCTGTAGATGAGGGGGTTCAGTGCTGGATGCACCACTGCGTACAAAACAGCCACCACCAGATCCAGGGATGGGGAGGAGAGGGAGGAGGGCTTCAGGTAGGCAAATATTGCACTGCTGATAAACAAGGAGTCCACGGCCAGGTGAGGGAGGCACATGGAGAAGGCTTTGTGCCGGCCCTGCTCGGAGGGGATCCTCAGCACAACTGTGAAGATCTGTACGTAGGACAGCACAATGAACATGAAACATGCAAAAAATAAACCAACACTAACCACAACAGCCCCAACTTCCCAGAGGCAGGATTGTGAGCAGGAGAGCTTGAGGATCTGGGGGATCTCACAGAAGAACTGCCCCACAGCATTGCTTTGGCAGAGAGGTATGGAAAATGTGTTGGCAGTGTGCAGGAGAGCATTGAGAAAGCCGCTGCCCCAGGCAGCTGCTGCCATTTGGACACAAGCTCTGCTGCCACCCAGGAGGGTCCCGTAGTGCAGGGGTCTGCAGATGGCAACGTAGCGGTCATAGGCCATGACAGTGAGAAGAGAAATCTCTCCTCCAAACAAGAAGGAAACCAGGAAGACCTGGGCAGCGCATCCCGAGTAGGAGATGGTCGTGGTGTCCATGAGGGAATTGGCCATGGATGTGGGGACAGTGGTGGAGATGGAGGCCAGGTTGAGGAGGGAGAGATTAAAGAGGAAGAAGTCCATGGGGGTGTGGAGGCGGTGGTGGCAGGCTATGGCGGTGATGATGAGGCCGTTGGCCAGGAGGGCAGCCAGGTAGATGCCCAGGAAGAGCAAGAAGTGCAAGAGCTGCAGCTGCCGGGTTTCTGCGAATGCCAGGAGGAATTCAGTGACGGAGCTGCTGTTGGACATGTTGCTCCCTCCAGGCATGTGGGACTGTCCAAAGAAGAAAAGACATGGAGAAGTTAGGAGATGCTTTTCAAGAAACCCTGAAATGTTCCAGTTCTCATCCAACCCCCCGTACTGCCTCTCTCTTCACGGAGAGCATGTGTGTGCAGCTGCCTTGCTTGAGCTCCCCTGTGCACTGGCGGAGTGTGCTGTGAGGAGCAGAGGCCTCTGCCCATGGGCTCCAGGGCAGTCTGTCCATCCTGCTGTAGGGCAGTGGGGACATGGGAGTGGGGGTGACTAGCTCTGACAGTCACAAGGTCTGTCAGGTGAAAGCCACTGGGCAGGTGGAAGGAATATTTCAGCATCTTCACCACCTGTTCTGAAGAATGAGGGTTGAGGAACAGAGCTTTAGGGATTTCTTCCTAATGTTTATTTTCTGTGAGATGCCCCTGTGCCCCCTGGGCAGTCTTCCTCAAAAGGCAGAAAGTCTCAGCGTTTCTGCTGTGACTCCTGAGAAAGACCAATTCCCTGTCCCCGGGTGCAGAGGGAGGACAGCTTGTCTGTCTATTAGTCTTGTTCTCAGCTGTCCTGTGTTTGCAGCTCTTTGAGCTGCAGGATGGTCACTCTCATCTGTTGCCCAAAAAAGAATCTAGCCCCTGCTGAGAGCAGACGAGCCCAGGTCCCAAGTGTGGGTCTCCAACCTTCTCTCCCTTCCTCAGGGCACCAGAGCGACGTCTCCACACTCCCCTTTCTAGCCAAGCACACACACGGCTCTTTTCAGCTGCCCACATACAGCTTCCCAACACCATCTCCATACGCCCAGCATCTCTGAAGATTCTTCACAGCTCCCTCACACATCACAGAGATGGTGGTATGAGGCAGCGGTGCCCTTCTGGAGGGCAGCCCCAAGCCTGCCAGGACACCACAGGGAAATGGTCCAAGGACTGTTAGGACTGCAGATGGGCTCTCCTTACAGGACAGTCAGCTCCACTCCCCTCCCCACCCACTGCATTTCCTGGACCTGCACGGGTCAGAAGGGGGCTGCAGACACCTCACTCCCAAGCAGAGACCTCTGTGGCACAACTCGCAGGGCAGGGGTCTGAGCTGCAGCTGAAAACCCACCAACCCCAGGGAACCCGAGAGAAGAACAAGGGCAGCACGGAGAGGAGGGGAAACAAGGAGCAACACTACACTCCTGCTGCCACGGGAGGCAAGGAGAGAGGGACAGATGGGCAGTCGGGAAAGCCTTCACCTTCCCCAGCTGGGTGGTGACATTGCAGGGCAGTCACTCAGCCCCTTTGTCGGGCAGCACAAAACGGGGCCCATGGCAGGAGAGATGCCCCTCTCCTCTGCTGCAGGTCTGGCTGCAGAGCGGGTGGCTCATGCCCTGGACTCCACGGCTGTGAGGGCAGAGGCTCTGCTGGGTGGGAGAGAAGACATGCGGGGCTGGCTCAGAGAAAGCTGTCTGCCTTGCAGGGACTGATCAACACTTGCCCAAACCCATCCTCCTGTGATGTTTCTGTTAGCAGTTCTCTCTCATTCCCAGCCCGTCTCTGCTGCCTGGCGCTCTCTCTGCTGGGAGCTCTTGCTCTCTCCCAATGTCTTTTCCCTGCTGGTTTTCACAGACCCCATCCCACCCTCTGCACACTCAGTTCTGCCCTACAGAAACCTGCCAGGACAGGGCACTGGGCAGGGGTATCTCTGTGCTCACAGGTCCCAAGGAGCAGGTCAGAAAAACCCTTATGAAGCAATAAAGGTGCTGCTGGGGCTGCCTGCAGGCTGAGGTGGGGTTGAAGGGGTTTGCTGAAGTTTCTCACAGACCTAGCGATCTCCAAGAGTGAAGGTTTGGGAATCCAAGTTACCCTGCAGTTACCCTGCAGCCAGAGACTTAGCATGCAAAGGGCTGTGCAGATTTCCCCCGCAAGGAGCTCTCCTCGCTCCTCCCACTCCACACTGCCTCTCACTTCTCTCCCTCTCGCCTCATCTCCTGTCAGCAGCAGCAGCAGGCAGTGCCCGGAGCCCCGCTGCTCTTGGCAGAGGAGCTGCTGCTGCCCAGAGCTGTCTCTCGGCCATGCTGCCTGGTTGCCAGCAGCTCCCTCGGTCCCCGGAGCCTGGCCCCGCTCAGGAGCAGAGGTCCAGCTTAAGGCATGAATTGCTCTGTCGCTTGTGCACCCTCTTCCTGGGAAATGTTCACTGCAGTCTACTGAAATCCTATCACCTATGGTCCCTTTCTGAACACTGAAGTTTGTAAACACTGATTCCTGCATTGCATTTTGTCTCATCAGAGGGTGGTTATTTGCAAGAGGTGGACCTGTCCCACTCTGGAAGACCTGATTCCCATCTCTTAAATAGGCAGAACACCTAGTCAAGGACAAGGAGGGAGGTCATTTTCGCATGGTTCAGGTATTGATTCCGATGAGTCAATCTGGGCATGGCATGACGGTTTTAGAAATCCCTGGGATGGGGTTGGATTCAGCTCTCTCCCATGAACTCCAGAAACACACAGGAGGTGGGATTCCCCTTGCCCAAGCTGAAGTGTGCACAACATGGCTGCCTGCAGGTAAGCCCCTTGTCTACGCTGCCATTGTAACCACTAGAGATGGAGGGTGGGAGTCAGTTGCTCACACACAAACACCTGGTGACATTTGAAGAGACAGAGGTGGTGCAAGGCATGTGCCAGTGTCTGCTGGCTCTGATGGAGCAACTATGAGACCTACATCCTTCTAGAACCCCAGGTGGGGGCCAGCTGAGGAATTTCCCAGGCCATATGAAAGGACACTAGATGCCTACTACGACTAGAGCTCCACTCATTCTTAAGCTGAGACACAAGCAGATCCCTACACTGCAAACAGCTGATGTAGTGCAGTGCAGGTGCTTGATTTAATGACAAAAGTAGGCCTGCAGTCCAGGTCAGGTTCCTGGGGCAACCCAGACAGCCATATGTCTCCTGCAGAAGCAGCATGGGACCTATAGGAAAGCCATGTCCTTTTGGAGGGGTTGCTGGGCAAGTGCCTCAGCGCACCTCAGCTTTCCTACCTGGACAGCACCCACAAAGCACAACAAAGCTCCATACTGACAGTCTGTAAAATTGGCAGGCATCTCTGGACCCTGGCTTGGCTAAACAGGGAGCTCAGGCCTGAGCTCCAGGGCCACAAGGCAACACAAGGATAGGGGAAGAAAGGAGAGGCTGCAAAGGAGGAATTTGGAAATACTGTCCAGTGAAGAAGGGATGGTGTTAGGGAAGCCCAAGCTGCCCTAGCATCGACCCCTGCAGGGGATGTCACGAGCCTGAAGGAGAGCTGCTGCTGCTTCAGTAACAGTGAAAGAGTAAAGAAGGAAAATGTGGGCTCACTGCTGCATGGGGCAGGGAATCTAGGAACAGCAGATGGAGATAGGTGTGAGGAACTGAACGTCGTCTTGGCTTCAGTCTTCACCAGCAGAGTCTCCTGGGCTGTTGTGCGTAGTAGAGTCAGGACTCCAGGCGAGAATACCAACCCACAGTGCCCGAGGGCTGAGTGCAGGAAAAAGGATTATGTTGTGCCTATCTTCAAAAGAGGCCACAAGGACAAGCCGGGGAGCTGCAGGCCGTTCAGCCTCACTTGAGTGAGGAGTGTGTCCTGGAGCTATCCATCTTGGATCACATTTCTGGGTACACGAAGGTGCCTGGAAATAGTCAGCACGGATTTACTGAACATAAATAGTTCCAGACCAACGTGATTGCCTTCTGTGATAAAAGACCTGTACTTGTGGGAGAAGAAAGAGTAGGAGATGTCATTCACCATGATTTTAGCCAGACTTCTGGCACTGTCTCCCCCAACATTCTTGTATCCAAGGGAGGCCTTACAGCAGGCTGGCTAGACATTCAGATGGGTGAAAAACCAAGTGGTTGGATGATGGAGCTCAGAGGGTTTTTGTGAGTGGGTCAGGCTTTACCTGGAAGCCAGTGACAAGTGGAGGGTGCAGGGGTCTACACTGCAACCCAACCTGTCTGACAGGCTCATCAGTGGCCTGGAGGACACACCTCTTATCCCAGTTGCAGATGACAGCTAATGGGGCAGAACAGTCATGTGCCTGAGGGCTGCCTTTCAGAGGGAGCTTGGCAGGTGGGAAGAATGGGCTGTCAGGAACTCTGTGAAATGCAACAAGGACAAATGCCCTATCTTCACCTGCGATAGACCAACATCCTGCAGTGACACAGGCTGGGGAGTTCTGGCTGGGCAGCAGCTCTGCAGAAAAGGACGTGGCGGTCTTTGTGGGCAGCGAGCTTGATGTGAGGCAAGAGTGTTCCCTGGCAGCAACGGAGGCCACAGCATTGTGGGCTGCATGAACAGGAGCACAGCCAGGAGAAAGACGGAAGTGATGATGCCCCTCTACTCAGCACTTATCCGAACCCACCTAGATACATCATCCATTCAGGCCCCCCTGGAGAAGAACGCTGTTGATGACATGGAGTGAGTTCAGTGTCAGAACCTCAAGGTGTTTGGGGGCTGGAGCACTTGCCCTGGGAGGAGAGGCTGAGAGTTCAGGCCTTGTTCAGCCTGGAGAAGGGAAGACTTTTGGAGGAAACTCATCACAGCTTCCCAACTCAAGCTTCCCACCAGTAAAGAACCAGGGCTCTTTACAGAGATTCCTGGCAGGACAATGAGAGGCAACAGTACGAAGCTGACACAAGTGCAGCTAAAATTGGATTTAAGGGAGAAAAATCAATCTTGGGCCTGGAAGGTTTTCAGGTCAAGGTTTAATTATGAGGGACTGCTTGTCCAGAACAGGCCCTCTTCACAGTCTACAACACCTGCACATTACAACACGATGCCCAATGAGTGTGACACATGCAGAGAGACGTGGCATGGGGGTGATTGCACTGGCTGAGGGTGCTGGAGTTGTTGAGCCTGGAGAAGAGGAGGCTTTGGGCAGACCTAAGAACAGCCTGCCCATACCCACCAGGAGGTCGTCAAGAAGATGGAGGCAGGCCCTTCATTGTTGTACACGACAGGAGGAGGAGGCCCAATGGGCATTAGCTGAAACAAGAGGTTCAGGCTGGGGATAAGCAAAAATGTTTTACCCCTGCAGACAGTGGAACACTGGGGCAGGTTGCCCAGAGAGGTTGTGCCATCTCCATCCTCAGAGGTTTTCAAGTCCTAAATGAACGAAGCCCTGAGCAACCTGGTAGGATCTGATAGTTGACCCTGCTGTGGGAAGGAGATTGGGCTAAAGACCTCCAGAGGCCCCTTCCACCATGAATCCTTTTGCATTTTCTTCCACCCTGTGTCTTCTCATGTTGACCACAGGGAGAAAACTGCAGCTTCCCTGTGACCATGGCAGTGTGTCAGACAGAAGTAGGAGCAGATCAACTGCATGTTTCTTGTCCTGCTCTGGTTAGTGTCATTCAGATTCAGGAGTGCTTTGCAGGTAGGTACCCGCAGTGAGCACTGATTTTTTTTTTCTTTTCCTTCACCTTTTATTGCATTATGCCCTCTTTTCCACCTGACAAGGTGTTCTCTTTTACCATCCTGATGCCCGCCCATGCAGTCAGCACACACCTATTTCCTAATCTCCACTGGCCCTGCTTATACTTCCTTTGTACATTCATTGGGCCTCTCTGAGATGGTGTCCGTGGTGATTTCTACCTTTGTCAGCAGCTCCGTTAAACTAGCACCTCCTTTTATTATCCACAGTGTCCCGCAATGCCTCATGCTGTTATCCTGTCAGAGGCACAGCAAGACAGGACGAGCCATCTGTACACGCACATTAAGAGCTGACACAAAGGAGCCTGAGTCCAGAGCGGCCTTGAGAAACTTGGGGTTTTGTCCAACATAAACCTCATGAAGTTGTGCAAGGAAACGCGGCTAGTCCTGCATGGGGGAGGAAATGTTGACCTGTTGGAAAGTAGCTCTGCCGAGAAGGACCTGGGAGTGCTGGTGGACAACAAGTTAAACATGAGGCAGCAGTGTGCCCTTGTGGCCAAGAAGGCCCATGGTATGCTGGGGTGCATTAGGCAGAGTGTTGCCAGCAGGTGGAGGGAGGTGATCCTGCCCCTCTCCTCAGCCCTGGGGAGGCCTCACCTGGAGTACTGTGTCCAGTTCTGGGCTCCCCAGTACAAGAGAGACATGGCACTCCTGGAGAGAGTCCAGCGGAGGGCTACCAAGATGATTAGAGGGCTGGAGCACCTCTCCTAGGAAGAAAGACTGCAAGAGCTGGGCCTGTTCAGCCTGGGGAAGAGAAGATTGAGAGGCGATCTCATCAACGTGTACAAGTATCTGAAGGGGGAGTGTCAAGAGGATGAGGCCAGCCTCTTCTCCGTGGTGCCCAGCGACAGGACAAGAGGCAATGGGCACAAACTGAACCACAGGCAGCTCCATCTGAACCTGAGGAAAAACTTCTTCCCTGTGAGAGTGACAGAGCATTGGAACAGGTTGCCCAGAGAGGTAGTGGAGTCTCCTTCGCTGGAGATATTCAAAAGCCGTCTGGATGTGATCCTGGGCAATATGCTCTAGGTGACCCGGCTTGAGCAGGGAGGTTGGACGAGATGATCTCCAGAGGTCCCTTCCAACCTAAACGATTCTGTGATTCTGTGATTCTGTAAAACGCTGTGCATCAGGGCAGGCTGAGAGCTGACCGTCAGAGGAGTGACCCTGAGGAGAAGGGCCTGGACATGACAAGGGATGCCATAGGAGCCAGCAGTGCATGCTTGCACTAATGAGGCCAGCTGCATATGGGGCTGCTTCAGGAAGACCATGGCCACCCAGGCAAGGGCAGTCCCCATCCCCCTTGACTCAGCACTGGTGTGGCCACATCTGGAAGAGTGTGTCCCCGTGTGGGCTGCCCAGTGCTGGAGGAATGGGGAGGACCTGGAGAAGGTCCAGGGGAGGTCTCCCAAGATGGGGGTAGGGTCCTGAAGCACAAAGCCTGTATGGAGGGGCTGAGGGATGTGGCCTTCTTTAGCCTGGTGAAGGGGAGGCTAAGGGCATTCCAGTAGGAGCCTGTGAGTGCTTGAAGGGTGGTTTCAGAGGTGATGGAGAGTTTCTTGGTAATAGGAAATAGCAAGAGAAGGAGAAAGAGACAAAACAATTATGAGATACATTATGAGAAGTTCAGGCTGAACTTTTGGAAACTGGGATGTCACTTGTGCTGTGGTTCAACAGGACACCCAGAGGGAGTTGGTGGGGAGCCCCTGGCTTTGTGTCTGGATGAAAAGCAAGAGAGGGCAGAGAGCCATCAGTAAAGGTGGTCAGATGGCTGGGGGAGAGCAAAGTGGGGAAGCAGGCTGGGTGTCTACAGGCTGCAGGGACACAGACACAGGAGGGGGACAGCACAGGGCAGCCTGGGGTGGAGACGACTGAGGGCACTGCCAAGGCTGAAAGCCTCCGACAGGACGGAGGTCTTTGTGCTCTTGGCTTTCTCTGGTGTCTGCCACTGAGGCCAAGGAGACACTGTGTTTCTGACGGCCCCAGGTCCTCATTACGTCCCCACCCTCAGAGAGCCCAGGAGGTGCTGTCTCATCCTGCACGAAGCCTTGCACACCCCCACCCTCTCCCTGCCCCCACAAAGAGCCCTGAGCCAAGTCGGAGCGAAAGCACCACCCTGTGCAGGGGCTGGGTGTCAGTGCTGGCCCATGCTGTCTGATAACACACAGCAAGGTGGACTTGGTGTCACAGCCACCTGCACATTTCCTTTGCCAACCTGTAACAAGTGCCTCCAACTTTCTGCTCTCCTCAGCCCCTGGGAGGCTTTGTTGGTAATGGTCCTCAGGGGGACCCATTAACACTCCCCGAAACTTGGGATTTAATTCTGACTTTAACTTCTTCAGTGTTTTTCTCAGTTCCCTCTCAGTATCTGAGGTTCATGGGCTCAGCACCACATACACTCGAGGGGGGATTAAAAGGTCAGAAGCCCTAACAAGCCATGCCACTCCCCAGCATTTTCTTGAGGTCTCAGTTCTTGTGAGGCTAAGTGGAGAGCTCTCAGGAGGGCACTTACAAGAGGAAGATTTCAATGAGCGACCAAAAAAAAATCGGATGCTGGCTTTCACAGTTTTCTTCTTTTTTCAGCCCCGAGAATCCCTGTTATCCACATTGCTGGATTCCTATTGATTCAGAGGGTCTCCTAATGAAACCTGGATGTGTAGGAAAGGCAGGATTTCTGGTACGGGACATGTGTGGACAACCTTCCTCCTCCCCTCCCCAGCCCGGCCAGTTCTCCCATCAGCCCCTGGGGACCTACTTCGCTCTTGTTAACATCGAACCCTTTTCCACTCGCCTCTGTAGCTGAGTGTTATAGCTCCTGTGCCCCAAGTCCCACCTGCTTCCCTTAGAGAAGTGGATGTTATCGCTAGGCCACTCTTCTTCATTTTTGAAGGGTCCTGGAGAACAGGAGAGGTGCCTGACGAATGGAAGAAAGCCCATGTCACTCCAGTCTTCAAAAAGGGTAAGAAGGAGGAGCCAGGAATCTACAGGCCTGTCAGCCTCCCCTCCATCCCTGGAAAGGTGATCCTGGAGGTCCTCACTAAGCATGTGGAGGACAAGAAGGTGATCAGGAGGAGTCAGCATGGATTCACCAAAGGGAAATCATGCTTGACCAAGCCTTCCAGGACAGTGAGGTGGATGGAGAACTGGCTGGATGGCCGAGCTCAGAGGGTTGTGGTCAGTGGCACAGTCTAGCTGGAGGCCTGTGGCTAGTGGTGTCCCCCAGGGCTCAGTCCTGGGTCCAGTCTTGTTCAATGTATTCCTCAATGACCTGGAGGAAGGGACAGAGTGCACCCTCAGCAAGTTTGCTGATGATACTAAACTGGGGGGAGAGGCTAACACACCAGAAGACTGTGCTGCCATTCAGAGGGACCTGGACAGGCTGGAGAGGGGCGGAGAGGAACCTCCTGAAGTTCAACAAAGGCAAGTGCAAGGTCCTGCACCTAGGCAGGAATAATCCCATGCACCAGGACAGGCTGGGGGTTGACCTGCTGCAAAGTGGCTCTGCAGAGAAGGACCTGGGAGTGCTGGTGGACAACAAGTTAAACATGAGGCAGCAGTGTGCCCTTGTGGCCAAGAAGGCCCATGGTATGCTGGGGTGCATTAGGCAGAGTGTTGCCAGCAGGTGGAGGGAGGTGATCCTGCCCCTCTCCTCAGCCCTGGGGAGGCCTCACCTGGAGTACTGTGTCCAGTTCTGGGCTCCCCAGTACAAGAGAGACATGGCACTCCTGGAGAGAGTCCAGCGGAGGGCTACCAAGATGATTAGAGGGCTGGAGCACCTCTCCTGTGAAGAAAGATTGCAAGAGCTGGGCCTGTTCAGCCTGGGGAAGAGAAGATTGAGAGGCGATCTCATCAACGTGTACAAGTATCTGAAGGGGGAGTGTCAAGAGGATGAGGCCAGCCTCTTCTCCGTGGTGCCCAGCGACAGGACAAGAGGCAATGGGCACAAACTGAACCACAGGCAGCTCCATCTGAACCTGAGGAAAAACTTCTTCCCTGTGAGAGTGACAGAGCATTGGAACAGGTTGCCCAGAGAGGTAGTGGAGTCTCCTTCGCTGGAGATATTCAAAAGCCGTCTGGATGTGATCCTGGGCAATATGCTCTAGGTGACCCTGCTTGAGCAGGGAGGTTGGACGAGATGATCTCCAGAGGTCCCTTCCAACCTAAACCATTCTTTGATTCTGTGATTCTCAGAACCAGGACCCTCTGGGCCTCGGCCACAGAGCTGCTGCCGGCCAGTCTGTCTCCTTCGTGGGTCACTGCAAGGGGTTCTTCCCTCCTGGGGCAGGAGTGGGCATTTTTTCTCTGTTGAAAGTTCCTGAGCTCCAGGAGCTCCGCCAGCTCCCTCAGCACCCGTGGGTGCATCCCATCAGGGCCCATGGATTTATGGATGTCCAGTTTGGACAAAAGATCTCTAACCTGATCCTCCTCCACCAAGGGAGAGTCTTCCTTTCTCCAGACTTCCTCCCTGGTCTCCAGTGTCTGGAATTCCTCAGGACTGGCCTTAGCAGGAAAGACTGAAGCAAAGAAGGCATTCAGCAACTCTGCCTTCTCTGTATCCTTCGTCACCAGGGCACCCACCCCATTCAGCAGTGGGCCCATGTTTTCCCTAGTCTTCCTTTTGTTATTGATGTATTTGAAAAACCCCTTCTTGTTGTCCTTGACGTCCCTTGCCAGATTTAATTCCAGCTGGGCCTTAGCCTTCCTTGTCGCATCCCTGCACACTCTGACAACGTCCCTGTATTCCTCCCAAGTGGCCTGTCCCCTTTTCCACATTCTGTACACTTCCTTCTTCTGCTGGAGTTTTGTCAGGAGTTCCTTGCTCATCCATGCAGGTCTCCTGCTGAATCCGCTTTGCTCGACTTCTTCCTCAGAGGGATGCACCGATCTTGAGCCTGGAGGAGGTGACGCTTGAATATTAACCAGCTTTCTTGGACCCCTCTTCCTTCTAGGGCCCTACCCCATGAGATTCCCCTAAGTAGGTCCCTCAAGAGGCCAAAGTTAGCTCTCCTCAAGTCCAGCGTTGCAATCCTACTTATTGCCCTGCTCCCTCCTCGTAGGATCCTCAACTCCACCATCTCATGGTCACTGCAGCCAAGGCTGCCCCCAACCTTCACCTCTCCAACTAGACCTTCTTTGTTCGTTAGGACAAGGTCTAGCATTGCACCTCTCCTCGTTGGCGTCTCCACCACCTGAGTCAAGAAATTATCATCAATCCTCTGCAGGAACCTCCTCGACTGTTTGTGCCTAGCTGTGCTGTCTTGCCAACAGATGTCAGGGTGGTGAAGTCTCCCATGAGAACCAGGGCCTGTGATCGTGAGGCTACTTCCAGCTGTCGGTAGAAGGCCTCATCGATGACTTCCTCCTGGTCAGGTGGCCTGTAGTAGACCCCCACAACAGTGTCACCCATGTTACCCTGCCCTTTAATCCTCACCCATAGGCTCTCAACTTGCTCTTCATCCACCCCGAGGCAGAGCTCCATACATTCTAGCTGCTCCCTCACATAAAGAGCAACTCCACCACCTCGCCTTCCTGGCCTGTCTTTCCTAAAAAGCACATAGCCATCCATGACAGCATTCCAGTCATGTGAACTATCCCACCGTGTCTCTGTAACTGCAATGAGATCATGGCCCTGCAACCGCACACAGACCTCTAACTCTTCCTGTTTATTCCCCATGCTGCGCGCATTGCTATACAGGCATTCCAGAGAGCCAGTCAAGCATGCAAGCTTCCCAGGAGAGGTGCAAGAGGATCCTCCATAGCCATGTCCCATGCTGTCTCCCCTGGCTGTATGCACCCGCTGGAGGCATCCTGACTTGAGCGGTGTTTTACTGACTCTCCTGCCACTATACCACTCCCCTTCCCCCATCTTGCCTAGTTTAAAGCCCTCCTTACCAGGCTGGCCAATCTGTTGGCAAAGACGCGCGTGCCCCGCTTGGTAAGGTGGATCCCATCGCTCCCCATCAGCTGTTGATCTTCAAACAGGGTCCCATGGTCATAGAAAACAAAGCCCTGCTGCCAACACCAGCGGCACAGCCAGCTGTTAACTTGGAAAACTCGTCTACTCCTCCTCCCATCCTTTCCCCTCACAGGCAAGATTGAGGAGAAAACGACCTGGGCTCCCAGACACTTCACCACCATTCCCAGAGCTCTGAAGTCCCGTTTGATGGTTTCCAGTTTGCCTTTTGTGTTGTTAGTGCCCACATGGAAGAGCAGCAGAGGGTAGTAGTCTGATGCATGGACAAGCCTTGGCAGTCTTTCCATGACCTCTCTTATTCGAGCCCCTGGCAGGCAGCAAACCTCTCTGGACAAGAGGTCAGGTCGGCAGAGAGGTGCCTCTGTCCCCTGCAGCAGGCAGTCACCCACAACAATCACTCGCCGCTTCTTCCGGGGCTTCCTGCACGGCACAGGGTCTGCCAGGCCAGTTGCCTCCCTTGGAGCCATGCCCAGCTCCTCCTCAGCTTGCAGGGCGCTAAACTTGTTCTTCGAGGGTAAGTCTTGAGGAGGAGCAAGAGCCTTTCTCCTTCTACGAGAGGTCACCAGCTTCCAGCCCTCTTCAACAGTGTTATGATGCACCTTTACACACGGTGCTGAGCCCTCTGACACCTCTGCTGCAGTGGGGGCTGGGGACTCCTGGAGCTGCACAGTCTCCGAGAATAGCCTGGCAATCTCACCTTCCTGCCATGCACAGGCCGCCACAAAGAGAAGGAAGGAGCCCTCCCTTTTGGCCCTGCCATGCAGACAGCTCTCCCACAAGCACTCCCCTCCTCCTTTTCCTCTCCTTCTCCATCTTACAACTGCCCTCCTCACACTTGCCCACCAGCATTGCCATCCTCCTACAACCCCTTTTAAACCACTCAAAACAGCCACAAGGCGGCGCAGTGCCTGAAACCATGGGATCGTCACATGCTTAGGCCACACTCACAACAAGTGACTAGCTCGCTTTCCTCCCCTCCTCCAACTTATGACTGCCCTCCTCACACTTTCCCACTAGAGCAGCCACTCTCCTCCAACCCCTGCCTACCAAGAACAGATCAACAAGGGGAGCACCATTGCGCCCACCCTTTTGGCCCTGCCATCCACACGGCTCTCCCACAAGCTGTCCCGCCCTCCTTTCCCTACCCTCCTCCAACCTACGACTGCCCTCCTCACACTTTCCCACTAGAGCAGCCACCCTCCTCCAACACCTGCCTACCAGGCACAGGCCCACACGGGGAGCACCACTGCGTCCACCCTTTTGGCCCTGCCATCCACACGGCTCTCCCACAAGCACTCCCATCCTCCTTTCCCTACAGTCTTCCAATCTAGCACTGACCTCCTCACACTTTCCCACTAGGGCAGCCACCCTCCTCCAACACCTGCCTACCATGCACTTGCCCACACCGGGAGCACCGTTGCTTCCCCCCTTTTGGCACTGCCATGCATACGGCTCTCCAACAACCACTCCCGTCCTCCTTTCCCTACCCTCCTCCAACCTAGGACTGCCCTCCTCACACTTTCGGACTGGAGCAGCCACTCTCCTCCAACACCAGCCTGCCATGCACAGGCGCACATGGCGAGTACCATTTCCTCCACCCTTTTGGCCCTGCCATGCATATGGCTCGCCCACAAGCACTCCCGTCCTCCTTCCCCTCACCTCCTCCCACTTACCACTGCCCTCCTCACACTCTCCCACTAGAGCAGCCACTCTCCTCCAACACCTGCCTACCACGCACAGGCCCACACCGGCAGTACCATTGCGTCTACCCTTTTGGGCTCTGCCATGCACACAGCTTGCCCACAAGCACTCCCATGCTCTTTTCCCTACCCTCATCCAGCTTACGACTGTGCTCCTCACACTTTCCCACTAGAGCAGTCACTCTCCTCCAACTCCTGCCTACCATGCACAGGCCCACACGTGGAGCACCATTGCGTCCACCCTTTTGGTCCTGCCATGCACACGGCTCTCCCAAAAGAATTCCCCTCCTCTTATCCCTGTCCTCCTCCCACTTACAACTGCTCTCCTCACACTTTCCACCTAGAACAGCCACTCTCCTCCAACACCTGCCTACCCTACACAGCCCCAGACAGCAAGCACCACTGCGTCCTCCTTTTAGGCCCTGCAATGCGTACGGCTCTCTCACAAGCACTCCCCTCCTCCTTTCCCTACCCTCCTCCCACATACCACTGCCCTCCTCACACTTTCCCACTAGAGCAGCCACTCTCCTCCAACACCTGCCTACCACGCACAGGCCCACACGGGGAGCACCACTGCGTCCACCCTTTTGGCCCTGCCATGCACACGGCTCTCCCCACAAGTCCTCCATCCTCCTTTCCCTCCCCTCCTCCAACTTACGACTGCCCTCCTCACACTTTCCCACTAGAGCAGCCACGCTCCCCCAACACCTGCCTACCAGGTATGGGACACACAAAGAGCGGCAAGGTGCCCTCCCTTTTGGCCCTGCCGTGCACACGGCCCTCTCAAAAGCACTCCCCTCCTCCTTTCCCTACCCTCCTCCAACTTACCACTGCCCTCCTCACACTTTCCCACTAGAGCAGTCACTCTCCTCCAACACCTGCCTACCACGCACAGGCCCACACGGGGACAACCATTGCGTCCACCCTTTTGGCCCTGCCATGCACACGGCTCTCCCCACAAGTCCTCCGTCCTCCTTTCCCTCACCTCCTCCAAATTACCACTGCCCTCCTCACACTTGCCCACCAGCCTTGCCATCCTCCTACAACCACTTCCGCACCACTCAAAACGGCCACAAGGCGGTGCAATGCCTCAACCCATGGCACTTTCAGATGCTTAGGCCACACTCAGAACAAGGGCCTAGCTCGTTTTCCTCCCCTCCTCCACCTTACGAATGCCCTCCTCACACTTTCCCACTAGAGCAGTCACTCTCCTCCAACACCTGCCTACCATGCACAGGTCCCAATGCCGAGCAGCAATACACCCACTTTTTTGGCCCTGCCATGCACACGGCTCTCCCACAAGCATTCCTTTCCTCATTCTCTTCTCCTACTCCAGCTTACGACTGCCCTCCTCATACTTGCCCATCATTGTTGCCACCCTCCTCCAACACCTTCCTCACCATTCAAAGTGGCTACAAGGCGGCACAATGCCTCAGCCCACGGCACCTTCACATTGCTAGGCCACACTCACAACAAGTGCCTAGCTCGCCTTCCTCCTCTCCTCCAACCTATGCCAGATCTCCTCACACTTGCCCACTCGAGCAGCCACTCTCCTCACACACCTGCCTGTCAAGAACAGCCACCACAACCAGCACCAATGGAACAACCTAGTTGTGCTTAGCATGCATTTCCCTGCCTCAGAAGCACTTCCCTCCTCGCCTTCCTCCCCTCCTCCCACTTACGCTGGTCCTCAGGCACAGTTTCTGCCCTGAGCAGCCCCTCTCCTCCATCACCTGCGTACCAAGAACAGTCACCACAACGAGCAACAATGCACCCACCCTTTTGGCCTTAGGATGCGTACTGCTGCCCCACAAGCACTTCCCTCCTCGCCTTCCTCCTCTCCTCCAACTTACGCCAGCCCTCCTCACACTTGGCTACTACAACCCCCACCCTCTTCCAGCCACTTCCTACCATACAAAAATGGCCACAGGGAGGAGCAATGGCTCAACCCTTTGCACCTTACCATGCTTAGGGCACACGCACAGCAAGTGCCTAGCTCACCTTCCTCCACTCCTCTAACTTATGCCAGCCCTCCTCACTGTTTCTGATTAGAGTAGCCACTCTCCTAACACACCTGCCTGTCAAGAACAGCCACCACAACCAGCACCAATGGAACAACCTAGTTTCGCTTAGCATGTCTCCTGCTGCCCCACAAGCACTTCCCTCCTCGCCTTCCTCTCTTCCTCCAACTTACGGCAGCCCTCCTCACACTTGCCCACTAGAACACCCACCCTCCTCCAACCCCTTCCTACCACACAAAACGGCCACAGGGAGGCGCAGACAGTCCATAGGCTGGTGCTAGTGCACTCCAAAACACATCTCATTGCACTGCCAACACCCTGGGCTCACTCTGAGCACTGTCCAGGAGCACAGAAACATGCCAGCACTGTTGATGACTCTGATCCCTGTCCCGCTGGGTCTGCTTGCTGCCCAAAATGAGCACAACCAGCGCAGAGTCAGGAGTCCCCATGTGGAGCCACAGCCACTCGCTCTGCAGAGCAGCACTGCCCGCCCAGGGCCCTGCAGGGAGCACAGGGGAGGGTGTAGGAATGGCCAACCAAGCTAGCATGGACTCCCTGACCTGGGGAAAGGCTCTCTGGGCAGCAGGGACATCCCAGGAGCAAAGCAGGGCAGCAGTCAGAGATGGAAAAGGAGAACGAGAATCAGGTTCCTCTGAGCACCAGCTTGGGGCAGGTGCTTCTGTCCCTGGGGCAGCAGGAGCTGTGGAAGGGCTGCAGGGCCAGGGCTGTGATGCTGTGCTGGGCAGCAGGGTGGGCATGGAGGGGCTGCAGGCAGACAGGGAGGGGGATCTCCCAGACACAAGAGCAGGGGAGACAGAGAGCGACCGGCATCATCGCGGGACCTCCTCGCCTTGTCGGGGAGCTGCTGCCCTTGTCCTTGGGCCTGAGTTATGCTGTGGACCTGCCTGCGCCTGGCTCTGCACCTCTCAGGTCCTGACCTGACGCTGTCCCCGTCCTCCTGACCTGAATACCCATCTCTACCTCAGAGCTTCCCCCTCACTACAGGCGAGAAAGCCTTGGCAAGGGAAGCTGGGACTCCAACAGCACCCAAACAAGGCTGTAGCCACAAAGGGGAGCTGGGAGCCGAGGGGGTCGGCAAGGCAGGCAGGGCAGTGCCCCACCGACCGAGAGGTGCCATCCTGCAGTGCCCGCGCAAGAGGAGCAGAGCAGGTTTGCGGCCGGTAACTGGGGTCAGGCTCAGCCCAGCGATGGCCAGACAAGACTGCAGGGCTCCAACCAGCCCTGCTTTGTGTGGGAGGCAGGTTGGACTGGAGACCTGCAGAGGTCCCTTCCCTCCAAAATTCCTCTGCGGCTCCGTGAATGGGAAGACCCCGGACACAGAGATGGGCTCTGCCTGTGCCACGGCCAAGCGCAGAGCCCTTGGCCAGCCCCACAATCCCTCGTCCTCCGGTGGCCAAAGTGGAGCTCAGCATCGCCTGGGGACTCTCTTCCCCATAGGCAGCAGAGGGAGGGCTTTCACCAGCCCCACGTGGCCTTTTCCTCCCCTGGCCTTTGCAGTTGCATGTGCCTGGCTCTGCCCACTTGCCTTCACCGCACTCACAGCTGCACGGGAAGCCTGTGACAGTCCCAGTGCTCCTACCCTCCAGCTGGTATCCACCCCAAGCCTGAAGCCGGGCCAGCTGCAAAGGCATCGGCTGCCCAGTGCCCTGGCCATGCAGCCGAGGGCTGGGCTCTTCACCCCAATTTCCCTGCTCTTCCCCTGCTCCCTGCATCGCTGCTGCTGTGCCCTTGTCAAAACCGCCTGCCGCCAGACTGCCCCAGGGCTGCGCTGGAGGCTTTCAGGAGCGGGCTGAGGTGGGGCTGGCACCGCCAGCGTGGGGTGGGAGAGGGCAGCTGCCCTCTGCCGCACTGGGGCTGGGGCTGGGGCTGGGGCTGGAGCTGGAGCTGGGCATAGCTTTTCCCTGGGCAGAAAGCAGCACATGGCTGCCATTCTTCCCCAGGCTTCCTGCCCCTGTGGGCCGGCATGCCCATGGGAAACGCGCTTCATCCTCTTCCTCTGCCTCCCCTCCAGGGAGGCACACCGAGATTGCTGGGGGACCAGGAGGTAGACAAGAGCTAGGTCCTCTTGCTAGCCTAATGCCAATTTCCCTGGTAGGCACTCTGTCAGCGGTGGTGGGCATCCTTCGAAGGCAGGTCGCTGACACCAAGCTGCCTGCTGATGACCTCGAGTCACAGCCTGGGTGGTCTCCATGCGAGCGTCCAAAGCCTTGCCTGAAATATCCCCCCAAGACTCCGCTCAGCTGACTTTGAGGAGAACTGGCCGCTAGCTCTGCAGAAGCCGAGCAAGCAGCACCAACTGGAAGAAGTGAAAGAACAAGTTTGGCAAGTAATCCCGCTGTTAGGGAGCGGCTGCTAGAGGCCTGGGACTTCCCTGCAAATGGACAGTGTTGTGTGAAAAACATTGGTGGTGTCAGCTGGCTATTGGTGCTGTGGGCTTGCATTCAGAGGGAAAGAGGCACAGAAAAGCCTTTCTCTAGTCAGAACGCTTTCTAAGGCATTTGAGATTGCTCCATAAACAACTCCTGGAAGATGAGGTGTGAGGCTGCAGCACCTTCACAAACGTTGTTGCTCTGGTGTGGATCAGGCATGGGCTGCAAGTCTGTGCTGGAGCGGGCTGTGAAATCAGGACTTGGGAAACAACACCACATGACCTTCTTGGCAGGCGGCAGATTTGAGAGCTGACTTCGAATATCTCAAAAGCCATGCAACACAACTGCAGTCCTTCCCAGACCTTCAGGAAAGCCTCTGGGGAAGTCTCCTGACAACATAGCCTTTGCTAATGTTGTGGCTCTACATAGAGCTCCGGCGAGGAAGGAGCAGGGCCAAAAGCAGAATCGCAGCCCTGGCCTTCAGGAGAGCAGACTTGGGCCGGTGCTGGCACCTGCTTGGGAGACTGCCATGGGGCACGGCCCTGGAGGGAAGAGGGGTCCAAGAGAGCTGGCTCATATTCAGGCATCCTCTCCTCCAAGTTCCATAATGGCCCAGCCCAAAAGCAGGCCATCAAGCAAAGGAGGCCGGCAGCAGGAACAAGGAGCTCCTGGCAAACCTCAAGCACAAACAGGAAGTCTACCAGAGCTGAAAGCAGGGACAGGGGACCTCGGGGGAGAACGACCAGACACCTGCCCTTCAGAGGGCACATCCTGGCATTTGGGCCCTTAAGGCTTTCTTCAGAAGCACTGGGTTTTAATGTTGCACACATCAGAGCTTCCCCACTTGGGGCAACTACGGTGGCTCTTTGCGTGCCAGCCATGCGGCCCGTTAGCTAAATCCAGTAGGGAGCTAGCAAGGAGGAGTGGGGCACACACAAGGAGGTGTGATGGACTACCGCCTTCCCTAAAGCCTTGAAGCAGGGAAAGAGCAGGAAACTGGTGCAACCTTGTTGCCTATTGCACTTCCTTTAGGGACTCAGAGAAGCCTTGGTGGCCCAGGCCAGGGCCCTGCGGGGAGTAGGCAGCAGCCTGACCTGGTAAGGCCAGCAAGCCAGCCTAATGCACACAGCTGACCAGCAAGTATTCCCCGAGAAGGACCCCGAAGGGCTGCTTCACACCTCTTTCCATGGCCCTGCACCGGCCTTTCCAGCTCCTCATCAGCCCTCATCCCTAAGCCCCCAAATTAGCAGTCAGAGCGCCAGCACGGCTAGGGAGGGAGGCTTTGCCTTTGAGCCCTTCCCTGCCGAAGAGGCCCAGCCTGTGCGATGGGCAACCGCTGGCAGCCCCAGACCTCCCCAAGTGCTTCAGGCATGGCTGGGGCAACTGCTGAGAGATCCCGGGCTGACAGGAGGAGCTGGTGCTGGTGCAGCTGCAGCTCCTTGCTCTGCAGCAACCTCAGGAGCTCCTGCAGCCTCGTGCCCCGACGCAGGAGCTGCCCATCGACCCAAACTAGAGCTTTGGCAGTGTTTGCTAATGCAGGCTTTCTGGCTCGCAGCCGTGATTCGTGCAGTGGCTGGAAAGCACCCAGAGGCACCTGGAGGGCCCTGGGGCACTGGGGAAGGGAGATGGAGGGGTCCTGAGGGAAGCGGAGGGCAAACCAGTGGGGCCCCGGGCCACCCAGAGGGGACGCGCCCTGCCCCTCCCCAGGGCAGTGGGGCAGTGATGCCGCCCTTTGTGACCTCCCTTTGTGACACCCCACAGTGCTGCGGCCTCACTCCCACAGTGTCCGGGAGGACAGAGACGGGAAAGGGCAGGAGCGTGCTGGGCTGGCCGAGGAGCCCCCTGAGCGCTGCCACGTCTTTCCCTGCGCCTCCCCCGGGCAGCCCCGTGGTGCCGAGGCGTTTGCCCGAGGCCGTCGAGGAGAGCTGGGGCCAGCCCGCGCTGCGGGCACCCCTGGCCCTCTCTCACGCCTCTCCTCGGCTCTGCAGCATGGCGGAGCATCGATCCCCCAGCCACAACCCCATCCCCTGGGCGGAGGAGGATGCTGCCTTCAGGGCGCTCATTGCGGCCTGGGAGCAGGCGGGAGCCACCAGCAACCTCCTCCTGCGCCTCGATGACACCGACCCCGGCAAGCCCATGCTGGTGCTTGAGGAGGACGGGCGCCCCAGCACTCCCTTCCTGGCCTGGGAGGACCAGGGCGGCGCCTTCAGCGAGAGCAGCTCCCAGGCCGAGACTCAAGAGCTGTGCGTGCCGCAGACCTTCCGGCCAGGTGAGGCAGCGGCACCGCGGGGCTGGCACCTCCGCTGCCCCCCTGCCAGGGGGCGGTTTTGCTGCGGCGGGGCATCCGTGCCCCGGGCTGGGGCTCGCTGCGCCCGCGCGAGCAGGCCTGGCGCCGAAGAGAGGGCACCGCTCGCTCCTCGGCCTCCTGCCAGCGCCCACTGCTCTCCCCGCTCCCTTCCTCCCGCAGACTCCGATTCTTCTGCCTGTTTCCTGGAGCTGGAGGGAGAGAAGCAGGAAGCTCTGGAGTATCTCCAGGCCTTTCCCACGGGCCCCGAACAGGTGACGAGGCCCCTTGTCCGCCCGGCGCTGCCTGCAGCTCCCAGCCGGCTGCCTCCGTGCTCGCTGCCTGCTCCCAGGCTCAGGGAGGGCTCTGGGCTGGGCTCAGCTGCTGCTCGGGGCCTCCTGCGCTGCTGCTGCTTCCCCCTGGGCGCCAGGGGGCAGCCGGCGGGGCCTCTGCCCTCTCACCTGCCCTCTTGGTCTCTCTTGTCCCCGGCGGTCAGGACGAGGCACAGAAGCTGAGGTTTCTGGCCTCCATCCACACCCTCTGCCAAGCCAAGGCAATGGGCAGGTACCTGGCTGGGTTCTGCGAGCTGGCGGAGAAGATGGAGGTGAGGCGGCAGCCGGAGGGGCTGTGGGAGGGGGCAGAGCCGCCCGGGCGAGCCCAGCACTCGGGCACCCGGACGCAGGGAAGGGTGGGCAGGCCCCCGCCAGCACAGCCCTCCTCGCTGGGGGGCTGCCGGGCCTGGGCGCTGCTTGCAGGGTGGGGGCGCCTGCCGGGTGCTGCCCACCGCTGGCGGGGGGCTGGCAACTGCCGTGCCCCACGCCACCTCTGCTCCCCAGCTGCTGCTGCAACAAGAGCCCCCCGACCGCCTGGACTCCAGGGTGCGGCAGGAAGCCCTGCTGGCCGTTGCCGCCATCAGGTACCTGCCCCGGGGGGGCAGGCGGGAGAGCAGAGGGGTGTCCGCGGGCTTCTCCCCTGAAGGCAGAGGCAGGAGATGGAGCGGCCGTCGTGCCCCACCTGCCAGCGCTGTCCTTGGCCCCTGGGTCTGCGTCGTGGGAGAGGCAGGAGGGGCCTCCCCGTGGGGCTTCCCCACCTCTGATGGCTGCCACCCCAGGCACTGCCACCCCCCGGGGCTGCCTCCACCTTCCCGGGGCGTCGGGGCACCGCTCCCTGCCCCAGCGCCCCACAGGCACCTCTCTCTCCTTTCAGCAAAGAGGTGCCCTTCCTGAAGGACACCCAGGACAGCAGGCTGCTCCGCACTTGCATCACCAGCATCTTCTCTCTTCCTGCCCAAGAGCAGATGCCCAGCCTGGATGCTTCACTCTACCCTCCGGTAGGTGCCGGCCTCGGGCAGCAGGAGTTTGAGCCAGCCTCCTGGCCACGTTAGGGGTGCCCACCCTCTGCCCCCTTGCAGGCCCTGGACGCTCTGGATGAGCTGCTGAAGGTGCTGGTGTTCGAGTCGCAGGCCTCCGGTCTCCAGCAGCTGCAGAACATCTTGGAGGTCTGCTGTTTGCAAAGAGCGTGTGTGGAGGTGGGGAGGTGGTGGTGGTGGCAGGGCTTGGTCCTCACCCCAAAGGGAAGGGGCCCTCTCGAGTCGAGGGGCCACCCCTGCCTGAGACCAGGTGCAGAGAGCATGCTGTGGGGAGGGCCCAGCTCTCCGTGGGGAGCCAGGGAGGGGCCCCACCATGCTCTTGGCTGAGCCGGGTGTCTCTCCTGGTGGCAGTCAGAGCCCTTTCCCCCGCCAGCATACCAGCACGGCCCTGCCCCTCTGCCCCTCAGCCCCTCTGCCCCTCGCCCCAAAAAGCCATCCCTTGCACCAAAGCGGGGCAAGGAGTTGGGCACAAGCAGGGGACGCAGGGCCACATCTGGAGGAGCGCACGGAAGGCAGCAGAGGCAGAAACCCTGCCGGGTGCTTAGCGGAGCTGTTGCTCCTGGAGTGGCCGTCAGGACCCAGCGCCGACCAGCGGCTTTGGTCTCCTCAGGTGCTGCTGCCCTTGACAGCGTCCCAGAGGGTGGCTGAGCGCCAGAGGGCCGTGGGGAGGATTGTGCGGCTGAGTCAGCTCCTGGGCAGCTCTTCTCTGCTGGAGGTAAGTGGGTGGCTGCAGGCCGTGGGCAACTCTCCTCTCAGGCAGGAGGAGAGGGCACGTGGCTTGATGTGCTCTTGCAGACAAGGCGGCCAGCGGGAGCAGTGGGCAACAGAACTGGCAGAGGGCAGGGGCGGGCAGGCTAGGACACACGGCTCCGCACCCCATTGCTCACTGTTGGGAGCAGGGCTGGGCAGATGCCTCCAGGGCTTTGGCTCGTGTGGCCCTTGGCCTGGGCCCGCTCTTGCGTGGCGCCCAGGGCTTTGGTCCCAGCTGCCGCAGCTTAGCCTTGCTCCCGGTCCTTCCTGCCTCCCCCCAGGACTCGCCCAGCTGTGGAGGAAGCAGTGCCGGCCCTTTCCTCTTCCAAAAGACACCTTTGGACTTCCTGGGACAGCTGATGGGCCACCTCACGCTGTGCTGCGCTGAGAAGGACCAGGAGATCAGCCATGGGGCAGCAGAGGCTCTCCACCATTTCTACAGGGTCATTCTGCTGCGCGAGAGTAAGAGAAGCTGGGCTGGGCTGGCCCTCTCGGCAAGCCACACAGCTCTGCTGAATGCCTTCAGTCCGCCATCTCCAACTCGCCATCGTTCCTCCTGACTGCTCGGGGTTTCTCCTCCTGCACAGGTAGAAAGATGGCAGAGGAGGATCTGACGCCTCCAGACATGAAGTGGCAGAGGGAAGGCCCAAACGCCTTCTGGCCCAGCAACGCCACTGCCGAGAGCACGGTGAGAAGCTCCTCCCTCGCTGCCCTTCTTGGCCACAGGGCTGGCAGCACGCCTGCAGGAACAAACGCATCCCTCATCAGTGGGGGGCAGCCGGCACGGCAGCCTCCCAGGCCTCGGGCGGAGGCATGTCCCGCTCTCCCTGAGCCTGGCGGAGCCAAAGGCTTTGTCCCAGGGGTAGAGCAGCAGCTCCAGCTGTCCTGGCCACCCGCCAGCTCTGCGGCCCCGGAGGGCCAGCCCACCGTGACCCTGACCCCAGCCATCCACCTGCACCCCGGCAGCTCCACTGCCCACTGCCCACTGCCCACTGCCCTCAGCCCATCCCAGCACAGCCCCTGCGCCCGGCTTGCCCGGGGGCACTGTGCCAGCCCTGCTCCAACTCTCTCTCCACTCCTGGAGCCACTCTCTCTGCTCCTCGGGGTGCACGCACGGTGCCACCCTGTGTCTTTCCCTCCACAGATATTTGGGAGCTTTCTCTTCCCCTCCGAGAGGACCCACTTCCTCCTGACCACCATCAAGGGCCTGACAGAACCAAGGGTCTCCCATACCGAGGTGGTTGCCCGCATGATGGAGGCGGTCTTGAGAGACCCCGACTCGGAGCTGGACAGGGTAAGCAGCTTGTAGCCGCACTGCCCTGGGCTTGCACCCTCGGGGCTCTGAGCCCCCTGAGCGGAGGCCAGGCACCCGGCAGCCTTTGAGGCCAGCAAAGAGCGACGGGAAGGAAGCAGTTCTCAGTGGCCCCTGAGGCAACTGCTACGCTCCTGTGGCGGTCCCACTCTTACCCGTGTTGTCCCCTCCAGGTGCCGGAGGTGGTGAGCAGCATCTATGAGAACCTCATGGGCATCAGGGAGGCGTCGCTCCAGGCCATCTTGAACAACGCCCTGCTCCAGATGGCCCGCTTGGAGCCTGATCAGGTGGTTGAGAGCCTGCTGAACACCTCCCTGCTGTGTGACAGGTACGGGGTCTGCCAGCCTTGAGGACAGCTCCGGGGCTATCGCAGGCCAAGGAGCTGTGGCCAAGGCAGCCCCCCCGACAGCATGCTCTGCGTCTGCAGCGTCGCCGGGGCCATGTGGAGGACGCTGGTCTCCGAGCACTCCCCTGCAGAGGAGGTGCTGAAGGAGCTGCTCTCTTGGCTCTGGGACCAGCCACTGCTCAGGCGGGACAGCAACATGCCAAAGGACAGCTACATCCTTCCGCTGACTGTGAGTGTCCAGCACAGGCCTCACTCAGTCCTGCCCATGGGGCCCAGCCTGGGGCCAGGAGCCCAGGACCACCTGCGGGGTCCACGAGGCCTGCCAGGGGGACCTGCCCTGTGGCTCAAGAAGACTCGTTTGCCACCGTTGCAAACAGGAGCCTTGGCTTGCCTTGGCTTAGGTGATCTCTTTCCAGCCAGACCCATCTCTGGTGTTTTTGGCAGGCAATCAGGGCCCTCAACGAGATCCTCCTGCTGCCCGCCAGCAAAGAGCCAGTGCAGCTCATTTTCCCCCAGCTCTACCTAGCAGTGCTCTTCCAGACCTTCTTCAGCCTGGAGTACACCCTGCAGGACCTCCAAGACTACAGCCAGATGTGTGGCCAGGAGAACAAGTGTCCTCCAGGCAGCCCCGTCAGGTGCTCCGTCCCTCTTCCCCAGTCTCTCCCATGCGCGCAGAGCCCGGGCTTGGCCTCCGTGTGCGACCCGCCTTTGCTCTACACACAGGAGCGCGGTGCAGGCCATGAAAGCTCTGCTCTGCCATGCTGACTATGCCCATCTGGCTGACTCCATCGAGAGGCAGGGAGGCTGGGACATGCTTATGAGCAAGGAGACCTACCACACAGGAGTCACGTTGCTGACTAGGTGAGAGCCTTCTTCATCCTCGTCTGCCCCAGCATTTCTGCCCTGGAGACAGAGTGCCCGAAGGCCACAGCTTTGGTGTAGGAAGGGCGCTTTTCCGCTCTCTCACCAAAATAAGCCTGAGTGGGTGAGACGCCAGGTTTCTCCTCACAAGGTGTGGTGGCGAAAGGCCACCGCCGCTCCTTGAGCCAGCGCCACCGGCTGCTGGGGCTGAGTACACCCACGACCTTGCCCTGCAGGACCTGGCCTGCAGGATGATGGCTCGGGGTGGCGGCGCACACCCAAAGAGGTTTGCCTGCCCAGCTCCGTGCCCACAGTGCCTTCTCCCCTCCCCGA
Organism: Struthio camelus; assembly: GCF_040807025.1. Lineage (NCBI taxonomy): Eukaryota > Metazoa > Chordata > Aves > Struthioniformes > Struthionidae > Struthio > Struthio camelus. The sequence goes on from NW_027182620.1 coordinate 1,640,198, forward strand.
CCAGGGAGCTGTGGATGAACGTGGCCGATGAGTGCGCCTGGATGTTTGACCACGTGGTCAGGGTACTCAGCTGCGGAGACAAACACCGTGAGATCGCCGCCATGGCTGTCTTCATTGAGGTGGGCCTGGTGGCGAGCGGTGCCTCTGGGCAGTGCCTGCAAACACTGGGCTCTCTGGCACGTGGGCAGAGGGGCGGGTGGCTGGTCGGTGGAGCTGGGCTCCTCTCCCGCAGCAGCTGCACTCCCCTCAGTCACCCCAGCCTGGCCTCCTTCCCGCCAAGAGGCCATTTCTGCCGGGCTGATGCTCACAACCACTCGCAGCTCATGCACCCTTGGTGCCAGCTCTCTACCTTCCAGCGCTTCACAAAGGCCCAAGACAGACAGGCTGCAGATGGTTCAGAGGACGCGGGGAGTCCTGCTGCCTCTGCCGGTCGCTCACTCTGCAGCCGGCTGTCTTTCAGCTGCTGAACTGCACCGACTTTGAGCAGGAGATTGATGAGGATGTGCTGGGCTTCCTGCAATTGCATCTGCAGAACCAGAGCTTGGCCATGCGTGACATGGCCATCACAGGCCTCGTCACGCTGTCTGAGAGACGCCACACAGTGAGCAGGGGGCAGCCGGGCAAAGTCAGGCCAGTGGCCAGGGGCTGGAGGTGGCGGGTAAGGCAGCGGAGGGAAAGGCAGCGGAGGAATCGAGAGCTCGGGAAGCTGCTGCCAGCTCCCCCACCGTCCTGTCGCTGCTACAGCCAGAGCGTTTGTGCCAATGCAGTCACTCCTTGCTTCACCCAAAGGGCCTTCTCTGTTTCATGTAGGCAAGAAGTCTGCAAGGCCTGCTGCCCGCACTCCTGGAGCACCTGCCGGGTGCTGACAGCACCTTCCGTGCCAAGGCCCTCACCATCCTCAGCCACGTGCTCCATCTCCTGGACAGCAAGAAGGCCAACCCCATCGCCCTGCAGCTTGCTGAGGAGCTCCGGCCACTCTTTGATGACGTAAGGCTGGTGGGAAAGGCGGGGGCTCTGCTGCCGTGGCTGTGGGGCAGAGGTGCATGGCCCAGGCAGGGGGTTCACACCAGGGCAGCGCATTTTGGGGACCGTCAGCAGGTGGGATGTGCCCAGGAGCTGCTGCCGACGGCCGGCCCCCATCTCCTCCTTGGCACATCTACCCAGGCAGCTCCCCTGCGAGTCAGCCAGGAGGTGACTGGTGGGAGTGTGGCCAGGGCCAGAGCAACCCTTCCAGGCACAGACACCTCCACGGCTTGGCTCTCCCTGGCTGCCACGTGTTAGAGAAAGCCACTGTGTTGCGCGTCTTGGGGCTGGGGCCATTCTGTGCTGGTGGCAGATCTGGCCCACAGCTCCTCCGTGCAGAGGCTGCGTCAGCAGCAGTCATCTCCACAGCAGCCCCACTGACCCCCTTGCTCACCACAGCCTTGCAGCAGCCCTTGCTGAGGTCCTCCCATCTTCCTTCCCTCCAGGAGTCTACCCGTGTGCGAGAGCTCTCCATCCAGCTCTTTGGGCACGTGCTGGCAACTGTGGTGGGCCCCCAGAAACGGCAGATCCGGAAGCACGTGCACAGCAGCCTGCTCCCACTGCTTCTCCACACGCACGAGGAGATCTCAAGCGTGGCGCAGGTGTGTGGCCACAGTGGTTGCTCGTGTGGGGCCAGGAGTGCTTTTCCTGTTGGCCTGGTTTGCCCAGCAAGGCCCCAGCACTAGCGTCCCTCGGGGCTTCCCAGCTGTCCTTGCAGGCATCCTGGGCCAGGCTCTTGGCGAGCTCTCTTCTGCTGCCCCGAGATGGTGGTTGCCCCCATCTCTGCCCAGGGCATCAAAGCCCAACTCGCTCCCCACATGCAGCTTCCCATCACAGCCTGGGAAAGGCTCTGAGCCTTGCCCAGGTGCGGGGCATGCAGGATCTCCTGCCTGCGCTGCAGTGGCATCTCCCACTCTCTGCTGCTCTGCAGGCCGCTCGGGAAGCTCTCCTCGCTGCTGCTAAGCTCCTGAAGTGGAAGCAGCTCAGGCACCTGCTCGAGACAGCTCAGACGTGGCAGATTGGCGAGTGCCTGGTAAGGACAGCCCCAAGCCCCCAAGGTCTGGCCCGCAGAAGGCCTGCCCCCTTGTCCACACCCACACCCATTGCTGCGGGCTCTGGAGCTGCACATGCGCTCCCCTTCCTCCAGCACCCTGCCCCGGTGGGCTCTTCTCCAGGGCCCTGTCCCCACACTGCCCCCAGCATGCGGAAAGAGCCCTTGGCCCAGCCGGGCCTGGTGAGCACTAGGGCACCTCAGCCGGCCTGGGGAGCGCTCTGCCCTCTGCTTCCTCCAGACCTCGGTGCCATACGGCTCCTGACTGGGAGCCATGAACGTCCTGGCATGGGAAGGGAGGGGAGGCGGCCCTGGCAGGAGGGCCTGGCCTGGCTGCGTGGGGAAGGTCTGCCCCAAGCCCTCGCCCTCGCCCTCTGCCCAGCTGGAGAGGAACAGGAGCAGAGCGGAGGAGTACCTGCGGCAGAGCCTGCCCTACTTGGAGAGCCCACAGGAGGCCTTGCGGGAGGCGGCCGTCAGGTTCCTCGGTGAGTCCCAGCCCCTGTGGGGCCCCTCTCTGTCCCAGGGCAGCTTGGCCCCAGTCCCGGCTGCTGCGCTGGCAGCAAGAACCTGCCCTGGGGCTGCCGGAGCCCTGCCTGCCTCAGGCAGGGCCTGCGTGCCCAGGGGCTGCGTGCTGACAGCGGGCTTTGCCATGGGCTGTGTACACCTAGGGCTCGTCGGACGGCACATGAGCGACCCGAGCGAGGAGAAGCTGCAGGACATCTGCCAGGGTGAGTGGGGGCAGCGTGGTGCTAGCTGCGGCACGGAGGAGGGCAGAGCCTGGGGAGCGAGCACTGATCCCCTGCTGGGCACCGGGAGGGGGCGAGTATTGCCGGGGCGCTTGGGGCATTTCTCAACTGCATCTTTCGCCAGCTGATCTCTTAGGCCTCCCTGCTGCCTGCGGGCGATGGGAAGGGCTGGCTGGGCTTGGCCCTGTCCGGAGGCCATGCCTGGGGTCTCCGCACACCCGGGGCTTTCATCTCTTCTCTCTTCCTTTGTATTGCAGCCCTTCAAAGCATGCCGAGTGACACCAGCCTCAGCATCCAGTCTCTGGCAAGCCAGACCATCCTGCTCCTGAGAGCTCCAGCGGAAAAGGCACCATCAGGGTTCACCCTTGGAGCACTGTGCTACCGGCTCCGGAGAGCGTGGAGAAGGTGGCGCCCTGCTCCGTGAGACAGCTCTCTTTGAGCAGAGCCAGAGCAGCAGTTCCCCTCCCAGGCTGCTCAGCCCATGGCGACCCCAGAGAGTGCTGCAGAGCCTGCGTCATGCCCAGCAGCTCCCCCTGCGTGAGCGAGCGAGTGTGCGGCAGGTCGTCATTGCCCCTCTGCTGCAGGCACTGCCTCCTGACATGTGCTGAATAAAGGGCTTGTGTGAATTCTCCTTAGTCTGGTTGAGCCTGACGGAGCCACAGCAGCATAAACGCGGTGTCCTCCCTTGCTGCGACAGCTTTTGCCTTTCGCTTAGACTCCAGAGTTGGAGCAGGCCTTCAGCTCTTCTACTTCCCTGACCGAGGACAAAGTGGTTGCCCTCCTCAGCTCTGGCAGCAGGAAGAATGCTGATTTTGGGGACGCCCCCTCTGGCTTGGGGTGCAGCTTCCAGCTCCTGGCCCTGGTTGCCCTCCTCCCAACGTGCGCTTGCCTCTGCCTCAGGCCAGCAAGGAACTGCCGCGCGAACATGCAGCTTTCATGGCGCTGCTCCTGGCCCGAGGAACTCTTCTCCATCCTCTCCTGGCAAAGCTGAGAAGCTGCGTCCATCTTGTGCTGGGGAGCATGAGGCTTTGCTTGCAGTCACTCCCTCAGCCCTGCCCAGAGAGGGCTGCTTGCTTGAAGAACACAACCATGAAGTCACCTGGAAATGCTGCCGAGCCTGGAGCCCTCCTGTAGGCAGCAGAGACTCACATCAGACCCTCTGCCAAGGAAAGGGGACTGGGAGGGACCCTGGGGGCAGGACTGGAGGCAGGACACTCTGAAGGCCCCTCGTTCCTGCTCCTCAGGGCAGGGGGCAATTGGCCTGGCCAATTCGGCAGCAGCTACAGCCAAGGGAGCAGCGCAGCACTCAGCGCGTAGCTTTTTAGGCGGCCAGGTGCCAGCTCACTGCCACCTGCCAAGCGCAAAGGTCCCATTCAACAGCAAAGGACTTGCTTGAACCCTGAACTCAAGCCAGACTCACCCATCCCTGCCGCACCAGCTGGGGACCCGTCAGCTCTCCATACCCTCCCGGTGTGTGCTCGGAGCACGCCTACAGAGGGTGGGACCAGAGACGAGAGACGGGCGCCCACCCTGGCAGGGGAGAGCCCTGCTCCTGCTCCCTCCCTTGTGCCGCTTGCCGCTTCACGTCCCTTTTCCGCAGAAATGTTTCACAACTGCAGCCGGCTACGTACAACAACAGAGGCACCTCAAAGACAGGTTGTCCTTACAGCCAGGCAAAACTGGGCAACTGTTTGGGGAATCGCACAGGTGACTGCTCTGGCAGACAGCTGAAGGGGTTTGAAGGAGAGGACACTGGCTGGGAGGACGCGGAGGCTCTGGCTCTGCCCTCCCTCTGGTGCTGGGCCAACCGCAGGTCCTCTGCTCGCCTTTCCAGGGCGCTGTCGCAAAGATGGAGGCAAGCGAGCCCTATCCGCCGCGCCAAAACCCACTGGAGAAACCCAGCGGGCGTATTTCTTCTTCCCTTCCTGAGGCAACTCTTGGCCAGAGCCAGCTGGAGGGTCTCCGGGTCGTGCTTCCCCGGGCCTCCGACTGCCCGATTGCTGCTCGAGAAGCAGACCCAGCGAAACCTGCTCCCGGTTGTGCCCCCGCTGGGAGCTGGGCGGTTCCCTTGGCCGGGTCTCGGGCAGGTGCCAGGTCACCAGGTCCAACACGCAACAGCAGGGAACGGATCAGGAGAGACACGCCAGAAAAGACGCTAGTGCCATCAGCTCTTCTTCTGGCTGGGGAAGAAGGGCAGGACATGTTGCAGGGTCACAGAAACCGGGCGCTGCAAAAGAGCAGCCTCAGAGGTGCCTGGTGGCGTTAACGTGAGCAGCGTGCGCCATCGTTCCGCTCCAGAGTGACCGCGACCTCTGGAAACGTTGGGGGCTTTTTCAGCAGTGGCGGCGCAGAGGAGGCAGCAGAGGCTGCCGGGCGCAGGGGGCGGCCATGGACCCGGCGGCCCCCAGCCCCATGACGGCCGGGGCAGCGGGGCCGGGGGCCGCGGAGGGCCTGGCTCCCCACCTCTCCCAGCCCCACACGCTGCCCCCCCACACCTGCCCCCCTCACCCCCCCACCTCAGGGCCGGGATCCCTCCCCCAGGGTTGCTGCAGCCCCACCCGGCGTTGCCTGGCAACGGCACCAGCTGCAGGTCACGTGGCCTCCTCCTGCCCCCCGCCCCCGGTGCTGCCTAGCAACAGCGGCCCTTGGGCCCCCAGGGCTGCCCTGGCCTCTGCTGGGCCTCCCCTCCCGCCCTCCCTGAGCTGCTGCCTCCCTCCTCCTGCCTTCCCTTTCCATCCTTCCTTCCCTCCCCTTCTTTCTTCCTTCCCCCTCCTTCCTTCCCTCTGCCTCTCCTTCCTTCCCTCCCCCTTCTGCCTTCCCTCCCGCCTTCCTTCCCTCCCGCCTTCCTTCCCTTTCCGTCCTTCCTTCCCTCCCCTTCTTTCCTTCCTTCCCCCTCCTCCCTTCCCTCCCTCCTTCCTTCCCTCTCTCCTTTTCTCTCTCTCTCTTCCCTCCCTCCCTCTCCCCCTCCTTCTCTCCCTCCTTCCCTCCTTCCTTCCCTCTCAGCTGCAGAGGGGCTGCTGGGAGCCCTGTGCCTGCTGCTCTCCACCCTGCTCCTCCCACCACGGTGCCCCTTGGCCTCCCTGGAGCCACCACACAGCACAGCCCTGTCTCGCTGGGGGCTGCGGACATTTGTCACATTCCAGCAGTCTCGTGGCTCCTGTCTGCGTCCCACCCCTGCTCTGCCTCCGCCCTGCTGCCCGGCATGCGGCCCCATGGCACCGTTGTGCAGGCACCGCACAGCATAGGCTGCCTTCAGGAGTGAGGAGACGTCCCCCCAGCATGGCCCCCCAACAGCCCTCGGTGCCGTGGCCTCCACGGCCCTCCTGCTTTGCAACCTCCCCCCCATCCCCAGCCCCTGCCCAGCCCACCTTGAGGAAAGCAAACAGCCATGCTCCAGGGTCTGCTGGGGTCTGGGTCTGGAGAGAGGCCAGGCAGGACTGGCCATCCCACCATACAGGGGCTGAGCCCAGCAGGGAGATGGAGCTGGTCACATGCAAAGGTCACTCCTCACCACGACTGTGGGGAAAGGCAGTGCTGAAAGGGGTCTGTGAGGAGTTTCCTGGGGCAGTTTCTCCTCTCTGTTCACACAACAACAAATTGGGCTGGATCTTTGCACTGAGGGACCCTGCTTGAGAGTCTCCATGGGCATGAGGATGGTCTACAGGCCCAGTAGACGCTCCCAGGACCTCCTCTGCATACTCCCTGCTAGCCCTGTAGAGGACCCAGCAGGGGGCTCATTCTCCTAGGGCTCACAGCTGGATGCCCAGTCCTCCAGCTGGGTGCAGAGCCCTGTCTGGAGGTGACTTTTGGGGTAAAGGCTAGCACGCGGCCTGGGGGAGATTGTCTCAAGACTGTGTGCTGGAGATAGGGCCTGAGGGACAGCAGCAAACTGATCTGGCTGCTGGGTCCTGCTTCCTTCAAGACAAGTGCTGGCACAGGGTCCCAGCCTTCCTTTTGGTGCCACCTGTCAAAAGTGATGATGACACTATGACCAGGGAAGGTGGGGAGAGTTATTCCTTCTTCAGCCACTTCCCAGGCCATACGGGAAGCCAGAACACCAAGGACTTCTGGCTCTGCAACGTGAACACACTTTAGTGTAGCCACAGTGTGACCATTGTCTTGGATAAAATGTCAGCATTTTTCTCTCCAAGACCATTTCAAGCCCAGCTCCACTTCCTTCTGATGTCTCCTCATCCCTCCTCTGACCTCAATAACTGTTCCTGCACCCCTTCCCCTGCTCTCCCGCAGGGTCTCGAGCTGGCAGTGCTGCTCTGGAGAGCGAGCAGACGGTGGGGCCACAGGGCCACGGGGGTGACTCTGCACTGGCCATGCTAGTGCAGGTGGGAAGCAGACCCAACCGAATGGGGATCCATGGCCTCTAATCCCTCCAGAGATCCAACACATGGTATTTCATTAACGATGACATGAATCACTCTCCCGTCTCCCTTCCCCGTGCCCCGTGCCCCGTGCCCCGTGCCCCGTGCCAGCTGGGTCCCCACTGCCTCTCCTGGGACTGCAGAGTCCTCCTGTGCCTGTGGATACCTGCGTTTCGTGCTTTCCCTTTAAGGGACTCCACCTTGGGGGACTTCTCATTTTGTGAGGCTCCTCTCGCTGCCCACCCCAGGCACACGCTGTCCCAGGAGAGCCCCTGTGCTCTCCTGGCACCTCCAGCTTCCCCTCCAGAAGGAGGGACATCTGACACTGTGCCTGAACATGTGCGACAGCCCCGGCTATGTACAACAGTGACAATCCCTCATCTCCCCTGTCACTGGACACTGAGGGGGGACTCCTCAATCCTAAATGCCTTGGTGTCTAAGAGATCATAACAGGATGATGAGCTTTTTGTTCCTGACCCCATGGACAAGGCTGCCCAGCAGGCCCTTGTGGGCTGCTCTCCTTGGGCCTATATTTGACACCAGCTCTGGAAGAAGCACCCAGCCTTCAGACATGGCACTGGCTAGAACTGCCTTTATTACCAAGATACTGTGAGGGAGCCAGCTCTGACCTGGCGTTAGACAGTTTTGCGTGGCCACCAGGTGAGACATGGCATTAAAACCGGGGTGAACTGCAAGCATTTATGTAGCAAAATGATAACAAATAAATTTCATCATCATCATCATAACAGTAACAATAGTAATAATAAAAATAAAATAAAAAAACAAAACTGAGTCCTGGTTTGGGACAGTTTGGGATTCAGTTGTTGAGAGCAAAGGCAATTTTAGCACTGCTGAAAAATGCCCATGCAATCACTTTCCTCAGGGCATCTCGGAGCTCCTTGTTCCTCAGGCTGTAGATGAGGGGGTTCAGTGCTGGATGCACCACTGCGTACAAAACAGCCACCACCAGATCCAGGGATGGGGAGGAGAGGGAGGAGGGCTTCAGGTAGGCAAATATTGCACTGCTGATAAACAAGGAGTCCACGGCCAGGTGAGGGAGGCACATGGAGAAGGCTTTGTGCCGGCCCTGCTCGGAGGGGATCCTCAGCACAACTGTGAAGATCTGTACGTAGGACAGCACAATGAACATGAAACATGCAAAAAATAAACCAACACTAACCACAACAGCCCCAACTTCCCGGAGGCAGGATTGTGAGCAGGAGAGCTTGAGGATCTGGGGGATCTCACAGAAGAACTGCCCCACAGCATTGCTTTGGCAGAGAGGTATGGAAAATGTGTTGGCAGTGTGCAGGAGAGCATTGAGAAAGCCGCTGCCCCAGGCAGCTGCTGCCATTTGGACACAAGCTCTGCTGCCACCCAGGAGGGTCCCGTAGTGCAGGGGTCTGCAGATGGCAACGTAGCGGTCATAGGCCATGACAGTGAGAAGAGAAATCTCTCCTCCAAACAAGAAGGAAACCAGGAAGACCTGGGCAGCGCATCCCGAGTAGGAGATGGTCGTGGTGTCCATGAGGGAATTGGCCATGGATGTGGGGACAGTGGTGGAGATGGAGGCCAGGTTGAGGAGGGAGAGATTAAAGAGGAAGAAGTCCATGGGGGTGTGGAGGCGGTGGTGGCAGGCTATGGCGGTGATGATGAGGCCGTTGGCCAGGAGGGCAGCCAGGTAGATGCCCAGGAAGAGCAAGAAGTGCAAGAGCTGCAGCTGCCGGGTTTCTGCGAATGCCAGGAGGAATTCAGTGACGGAGCTGCTGTTGGACATGTTGCTCCCTCCAGGCATGTGGGACTGTCCAAAGAAGAAAAGACATGGAGAAGTTAGGAGATGCTTTTCAAGAAACCCTGAAATGTTCCAGTTCTCATCCAACCCCCCGTACTGCCTCTCTCTTCACGGAGAGCATGTGTGTGCAGCTGCCTTGCTTGAGCTCCCCTGTGCACTGGCGGAGTGTGCTGTGAGGAGCAGAGGCCTCTGCCCATGGGCTCCAGGGCAGTCTGTCCATCCTGCTGTAGGGCAGTGGGGACATGGGAGTGGGGGTGACTAGCTCTGACAGTCACAAGGTCTGTCAGGTGAAAGCCACTGGGCAGGTGGAAGGAATATTTCAGCATCTTCACCACCTGTTCTGAAGAATGAGGGTTGAGGAACAGAGCTTTAGGGATTTCTTCCTAATGTTTATTTTCTGTGAGATGCCCCTGTGCCCCCTGGGCAGTCTTCCTCAAAAGGCAGAAAGTCTCAGCCTTTCTGCTGTGACTCCTGAGAAAGACCAATTCCCTGTCCCCGGGTGCAGAGGGAGGACAGCTTGTCTGTCTATTAGTCTTGTTCTCAGCTGTCCTGTGTTTGCAGCTCTTTGAGCTGCAGGATGGTCACTCTCATCTGTTGCCCAAAAAAGAATCTAGCCCCTGCTGAGAGCAGACGAGCCCAGGTCCCAAGTGTGGGTCTCCAACCTTCTCTCCCTCAGGGCACCAGAGCGACGTCTCCACACTCCCCTTTCTAGCCAAGCACACACACGGCTCTTTTCAGCTGCCCACATACAGCTTCCCAACACCATCTCCATACGCCCAGCATCTCTGAAGATTCTTCACAGCTCCCTCACACATCACAGAGATGGTGGTATGAGGCAGCGGTGCCCTTCTGGAGGGCAGCCCCAAGCCTGCCAGGACACCACAGGGAAATGGTCCAAGGACTGTTAGGACTGCAGATGGGCTCTCCTTACAGGACAGTCAGCTCCACTCCCCTCCCCACCCACTGCATTTCCTGGACCTGCACGGGTCAGAAGGGGGCTGCAGACACCTCACTCCCAAGCAGAGACCTCTGTGGCACAACTCGCAGGGCAGGGGTCTGAGCTGCAGCTGAAAACCCACCAACCCCAGGGAACCCGAGAGAAGAACAAGGGCAGCACGGAGAGGAGGGGAAACAAGGAGCAACACTACACTCCTGCTGCCACGGGAGGCAAGGAGAGAGGGACAGATGGGCAGTCGGGAAAGCCTTCACCTTCCCCAGCTGGGTGGTGACATTGCAGGGCAGTCACTCAGCCCCTTTGTCGGGCAGCACAAAACGGGGCCCGTGGCAGGAGAGATGCCCCTCTCCTCTGCTGCAGGTCTGGCTGCAGAGCGGGTGGCTCATGCCCTGGACTCCACGGCTGTGAGGGCGGAGGCTCTGCTGGGTGGGAGAGAAGACATGCGGGGCTGGCTCAGAGAAAGCTGTCTGCCTTGCAGGGACTGATCAACACTTGCCCAAACCCATCCTCCTGTGATGTTTCTGTTAGCAGTTCTCTCTCATTCCCAGCCCGTCTCTGCTGCCTGGCGCTCTCTCTGCTGGGAGCTCTTGCTCTCTCCCAATGTCTTTTCCCTGCTGGTTTTCACAGACCCCATCCCACCCTCTGCACACTCAGTTCTGCCCTACAGAAACCTGCCAGGACAGGGCACTGGGCAGGGGTATCTCTGTGCTCACAGGTCCCAAGGAGCAGGTCAGAAAAACCCTTATGAAGCAATAAAGGTGCTGCTGGGGCTGCCTGCAGGCTGAGGTGGGGTTGAAGGGGTTTGCTGAAGTTTCTCACAGACCTAGCGATCTCCAAGAGTGAAGGTTTGGGAATCCAAGTTACCCTGCAGTTACCCTGCAGCCAGAGACTTAGCATGCAAAGGGCTGTGCAGATTTCCCCCGCAAGGAGCTCTCCTCGCTCCTCCCACTCCACACTGCCTCTCACTTCTCTCCCTCTCGCCTCATCTCCTGTCAGCAGCAGCAGCAGGCAGTGCCCGGAGCCCCGCTGCTCTTGGCAGAGGAGCTGCTGCTGCCCAGAGCTGTCTCTCGGCCATGCTGCCTGGTTGCCAGCAGCTCCCTCGGTCCCCGGAGCCTGGCCCCGCTCAGGAGCAGAGGTCCAGCTTAAGGCATGAATTGCTCTGTCGCTTGTGCACCCTCTTCCTGGGAAATGTTCACTGCAGTCTACTGAAATCCTATCACCTATGGTCCCTTTCTGAACACTGAAGTTTGTAAACACTGATTCCTGCATTGCATTTTGTCTCATCAGAGGGTGGTTATTTGCAAGAGGTGGACCTGTCCCACTCTGGAAGACCTGATTCCCATCTCTTAAATAGGCAGAACACCTAGTCAAGGACAAGGAGGGAGGTCATTTTCGCATGGTTCAGGTATTGATTCCGATGAGTCAATCTGGGCATGGCATGACGGTTTTAGAAATCCCTGGGATGGGGTTGGATTCAGCTCTCTCCCATGAACTCCAGAAACACACAGGAGGTGGGATTCCCCTTGCCCAAGCTGAAGTGTGCACAACATGGCTGCCTGCAGGTAAGCCCCTTGTCTACGCTGCCATTGTAACCACTAGAGATGGAGGGTGGGAGTCAGTTGCTCACACACAAACACCTGGTGACATTTGAAGAGACAGAGGTGGTGCAAGGCATGTGCCAGTGTCTGCTGGCTCTGATGGAGCAACTATGAGACCTACATCCTTCTAGAACCCCAGGTGGGGGCCAGCTGAGGAATTTCCCAGGCCATATGAAAGGACACTAGATGCCTACTACGACTAGAGCTCCACTCATTCTTAAGCTGAGACACAAGCAGATCCCTACACTGCAAACAGCTGATGTAGTGCAGTGCAGGTGCTTGATTTAATGACAAAAGTAGGCCTGCAGTCCAGGTCAGGTTCCTGGGGCAACCCAGACAGCCATATGTCTCCTGCAGAAGCAGCATGGGACCTATAGGAAAGCCATGTCCTTTTGGAGGGGTTGCTGGGCAAGTGCCTCAGCGCACCTCAGCTTTCCTACCTGGACAGCACCCACAAAGCACAACAAAGCTCCATACTGACAGTCTGTAAAATTGGCAGGCATCTCTGGACCCTGGCTTGGCTAAACAGGGAGCTCAGGCCTGAGCTCCAGGGCCACAAGGCAACACAAGGATAGGGGAAGAAAGGAGAGGCTGCAAAGGAGGAATTTGGAAATACTGTCCAGTGAAGAAGGGATGGTGTTAGGGAAGCCCAAGCTGCCCTAGCATCGACCCCTGCAGGGGATGTCACGAGCCTGAAGGAGAGCTGCTGCTGCTTCAGTAACAGTGAAAGAGTAAAGAAGGAAAATGTGGGCTCACTGCTGCATGGGGCAGGGAATCTAGGAACAGCAGATGGAGATAGGTGTGAGGAACTGAACGTCGTCTTGGCTTCAGTCTTCACCAGCAGAGTCTCCTGGGCTGTTGTGCGTAGTAGAGTCAGGACTCCAGGCGAGAATACCAACCCACAGTGCCCGAGGGCTGAGTGCAGGAAAAAGGATTATGTTGTGCCTATCTTCAAAAGAGGCCACAAGGACAAGCCGGGGAGCTGCAGGCCGTTCAGCCTCACTTGAGTGAGGAGTGTGTCCTGGAGCTATCCATCTTGGATCACATTTCTGGGTACACGAAGGTGCCTGGAAATAGTCAGCACGGATTTACTGAACATAAATAGTTCCAGACCAACGTGATTGCCTTCTGTGATAAAAGACCTGTACTTGTGGGAGAAGAAAGAGTAGGAGATGTCATTCACCATGATTTTAGCCAGACTTCTGGCACTGTCTCCCCCAACATTCTTGTATCCAAGGGAGGCCTTACAGCAGGCTGGCTAGACATTCAGATGGGTGAAAAACCAAGTGGTTGGATGATGGAGCTCAGAGGGTTTTTGTGAGTGGGTCAGGCTTTACCTGGAAGCCAGTGACAAGTGGAGGGTGCAGGGGTCTACACTGCAACCCAACCTGTCTGACAGGCTCATCAGTGGCCTGGAGGACACACCTCTTATCCCAGTTGCAGATGACAGCTAATGGGGCAGAACAGTCATGTGCCTGAGGGCTGCCTTTCAGAGGGAGCTTGGCAGGTGGGAAGAATGGGCTGTCAGGAACTCTGTGAAATGCAACAAGGACAAATGCCCTATCTTCACCTGCGATAGACCAACATCCTGCAGTGACACAGGCTGGGGAGTTCTGGCTGGGCAGCAGCTCTGCAGAAAAGGACGTGGCGGTCTTTGTGGGCAGCGAGCTTGATGTGAGGCAAGAGTGTTCCCTGGCAGCAACGGAGGCCACAGCATTGTGGGCTGCATGAACAGGAGCACAGCCAGGAGAAAGACGGAAGTGATGATGCCCCTCTACTCAGCACTTATCCGAACCCACCTAGATACATCATCCATTCAGGCCCCCCTGGAGAAGAACGCTGTTGATGACATGGAGTGAGTTCAGTGTCAGAACCTCAAGGTGTTTGGGGGCTGGAGCACTTGCCCTGGGAGGAGAGGCTGAGAGTTCAGGCCTTGTTCAGCCTGGAGAAGGGAAGACTTTTGGAGGAAACTCATCACAGCTTCCCAACTCAAGCTTCCCACCAGTAAAGAACCAGGGCTCTTTACAGAGATTCCTGGCAGGACAATGAGAGGCAACAGTACGAAGCTGACACAAGTGCAGCTAAAATTGGATTTAAGGGAGAAAAATCAATCTTGGGCCTGGAAGGTTTTCAGGTCAAGGTTTAATTATGAGGGACTGCTTGTCCAGAACAGGCCCTCTTCACAGTCTACAACACCTGCACATTACAACACGATGCCCAATGAGTGTGACACATGCAGAGAGACGTGGCATGGGGGTGATTGCACTGGCTGAGGGTGCTGGAGTTGTTGAGCCTGGAGAAGAGGAGGCTTTGGGCAGACCTAAGAACAGCCTGCCCATACCCACCAGGAGGTCGTCAAGAAGATGGAGGCAGGCCCTTCATTGTTGTACACGACAGGAGGAGGAGGCCCAATGGGCATTAGCTGAAACAAGAGGTTCAGGCTGGGGATAAGCAAAAATGTTTTACCCCTGCAGACAGTGGAACACTGGGGCAGGTTGCCCAGAGAGGTTGTGCCATCTCCATCCTCAGAGGTTTTCAAGTCCTAAATGAACGAAGCCCTGAGCAACCTGGTAGGATCTGATAGTTGACCCTGCTGTGGGAAGGAGATTGGGCTAAAGACCTCCAGAGGCCCCTTCCACCATGAATCCTTTTGCATTTTCTTCCACCCTGTGTCTTCTCATGTTGACCACAGGGAGAAAACTGCAGCTTCCCTGTGACCATGGCAGTGTGTCAGACAGAAGTAGGAGCAGATCAACTGCATGTTTCTTGTCCTGCTCTGGTTAGTGTCATTCAGATTCAGGAGTGCTTTGCAGGTAGGTACCCGCAGTGAGCACTGATTTTTTTTTTCTTTTCCTTCACCTTTTATTGCATTATGCCCTCTTTTCCACCTGACAAGGTGTTCTCTTTTACCATCCTGATGCCCGCCCATGCAGTCAGCACACACCTATTTCCTAATCTCCACTGGCCCTGCTTATACTTCCTTTGTACATTCATTGGGCCTCTCTGAGATGGTGTCCGTGGTGATTTCTACCTTTGTCAGCAGCTCCGTTAAACTAGCACCTCCTTTTATTATCCACAGTGTCCCGCAATGCCTCATGCTGTTATCCTGTCAGAGGCACAGCAAGACAGGACGAGCCATCTGTACACGCACATTAAGAGCTGACACAAAGGAGCCTGAGTCCAGAGCGGCCTTGAGAAACTTGGGGTTTTGTCCAACATAAACCTCATGAAGTTGTGCAAGGAAACACGGCTAGTCCTGCATGGGGGAGGAAATGTTGACCTGTTGGAAAGTAGCTCTGCCGAGAAGGACCTGGGAGTGCTGGTGGACAACAAGTTAAACATGAGGCAGCAGTGTGCCCTTGTGGCCAAGAAGGCCCATGGTATGCTGGGGTGCATTAGGCAGAGTGTTGCCAGCAGGTGGAGGGAGGTGATCCTGCCCCTCTCCTCAGCCCTGGGGAGGCCTCACCTGGAGTACTGTGTCCAGTTCTGGGCTCCCCAGTACAAGAGAGACATGGCACTCCTGGAGAGAGTCCAGCGGAGGGCTACCAAGAGGATTAGAGGGCTGGAGCACCTCTCCTAGGAAGAAAGACTGCAAGAGCTGGGCCTGTTCAGCCTGGGGAAGAGAAGATTGAGAGGCGATCTCATCAACGTGTACAAGCATCTGAAGGGGGAGTGTCAAGAGGATGAGGCCAGCCTCTTCTCCGTGGTGCCCAGCGACAGGACAAGAGGCAATGGGCACAAACTGAACCACAGGCAGCTCCATCTGAACCTGAGGAAAAACTTCTTCCCTGTGAGAGTGACAGAGCATTGGAACAGGTTGCCCAGAGAGGTAGTGGAGTCTCCTTCGCTGGAGATATTCAAAAGCCGTCTGGATGTGATCCTGGGCAATATGCTCTAGGTGACCCTGCTTGAGCAGGGAGGTTGGACGAGATGATCTCCAGAGGTCCCTTCCAACCTAAACGATTCTGTGATTCTGTGATTCTGTAAAACGCTGTGCATCAGGACAGGCTGAGAGCTGACTGTCAGAGGAGTGACCCTGAGGAGAAGGGCCTGGACATGACAAGGGATGCCATAGGAGCCAGCAGTGCATGCTTGCACTAATGAGGCCAGCTGCATATGGGGCTGCTTCGGGAAGACCATGGCCACCCAGGCAAGGGCAGTCCCCATCCCCCTTGACTCAGCACTGGTGTGGCCACATCTGGAAGAGTGTGTCCCCGTGTGGGCTGCCCAGTGCTGGAGGAATGGGGAGGACCTGGAGAAGGTCCAGGGGAGGTCTCCCAAGATGGGGGTAGGGTCCTGAAGCACAAAGCCTGTATGGAGGGGCTGAGGGATGTGGCCTTCTTTAGCCTGGTGAAGGGGAGGCTAAGGGCATTCCAGTAGGAGCCTGGGAGTGCTTGAAGGGTGGTTTCAGAGGTGATGGAGAGTTTCTTGGTAATAGGAAATAGCAAGAGAAGGAGAAAGAGACAAAACAATTATGAGATACATTATGAGAAGTTCAGGCTGAACTTTTGGAAACTGGGATGTCACTTGTGCTGTGGTTCAACAGGACACCCAGAGGGAGTTGGTGGGGAGCCCCTGGCTTTGTGTCTGGATGAAAAGCAAGAGAGGGCAGAGAGCCATCAGTAAAGGTGGTCAGATGGCTGGGGGAGAGCAAAGTGGGGAAGCAGGCTGGGTGTCTACAGGCTGCAGGGACACAGACACAGGAGGGGGACAGCACAGGGCAGCCTGGGGTGGAGACGACTGAGGGCACTGCCAAGGCTGAAAGCCTCCGACAGGACGGAGGTCTTTGTGCTCTTGGCTTTCTCTGGTGTCTGCCACTGAGGCCAAGGAGACACTGTGTTTCTGACGGCCCCAGGTCCTCATTACGTCCCCACCCTCAGAGAGCCCAGGAGGTGCTGTCTCATCCTGCACGAAGCCTTGCACACCCCCACCCTCTCCCTGCCCCCACAAAGAGCCCTGAGCCAAGTCGGAGCGAAAGCACCACCCTGTGCAGGGGCTGGGTGTCAGTGCTGGCCCATGCTGTCTGATAACACACAGCAAGGTGGACTTGGTGTCACAGCCACCTGCACATTTCCTTTGCCAACCTGTAACAAGTGCCTCCAACTTTCTGCTCTCCTCAGCCCCTGGGAGGCTTTGTTGGTAATGGTCCTCAGGGGGACCCATTAACACTCCCCGAAACTTGGGATTTAATTCTGACTTTAACTTCTTCAGTGTTTTTCTCAGTTCCCTCTCAGTATCTGAGGTTCATGGGCTCAGCACCACATACACTCGAGGGGGGATTAAAAGGTCAGAAGCCCTAACAAGCCATGCCACTCCCCAGCATTTTCTTGAGGTCTCAGTTCTTGTGAGGCTAAGTGGAGAGCTCTCAGGAGGGCACTTACAAGAGGAAGATTTCAATGAGCGACCAAAAAAAAATCGGATGCTGGCTTTCACAGTTTTCTTCTTTTTTCAGCCCCGAGAATCCCTGTTATCCACATTGCTGGATTCCTATTGATTCAGAGGGTCTCCTAATGAAACCTGGATGTGTAGGAAAGGCAGGATTTCTGGTACGGGACATGTGTGGACAACCTTCCTCCTCCCCTCCCCAGCCCGGCCAGTTCTCCCATCAGCCCCTGGGGACCTACTTCGCTCTTGTTAACATCGAACCCTTTTCCACTCGCCTCTGTAGCTGAGTGTTATAGCTCCTGTGCCCCAAGTCCCACCTGCTTCCCTTAGAGAAGTGGATGTTATCGCTAGGCCACTCTTCTTCATTTTTGAAGGGTCCTGGAGAACAGGAGAGGTGCCTGACGAATGGAAGAAAGCCCATGTCACTCCAGTCTTCAAAAAGGGTAAGAAGGAGGAGCCAGGAATCTACAGGCCTGTCAGCCTCCCCTCCATCCCTGGAAAGGTGATCCTGGAGGTCCTCACTAAGCATGTGGAGGACAAGAAGGTGATCAGGAGGAGTCAGCATGGATTCACCAAAGGGAAATCATGCTTGACCAAGCCTTCCAGGACAGTGAGGTGGATGGAGAACTGGCTGGATGGCCGAGCTCAGAGGGTTGTGGTCAGTGGCACAGTCTAGCTGGAGGCCTGTGGCTAGTGGTGTCCCCCAGGGCTCAGTCCTGGGTCCAGTCTTGTTCAATGTATTCCTCAATGACCTGGAGGAAGGGACAGAGTGCACCCTCAGCAAGTTTGCTGATGATACTAAACTGGGGGGAGAGGCTAACACACCAGAAGACTGTGCTGCCATTCAGAGGGACCTGGACAGGCTGGAGAGGTGGGCGGAGAGGAACCTCCTGAAGTTCAACAAAGGCAAGTGCAAGGTCCTGCACCTAGGCAGGAATAATCCCATGCACCAGGACAGGCTGGGGGTTGACCTGCTGCAAAGTGGCTCTGCCGAGAAGGACCTGGGAGTGCTGGTGGACAACAAGTTAAACATGAGGCAGCAGTGTGCCCTTGTGGCCAAGAAGGCCCATGGTATGCTGGGGTGCATTAGGCAGAGTGTTGCCAGCAGGTGGAGGGAGGTGATCCTGCCCCTCTCCTCAGCCCTGGGGAGGCCTCACCTGGAGTACTGTGTCCAGTTCTGGGCTCCCCAGTACAAGAGAGACATGGCACTCCTGGAGAGAGTCCAGCGGAGGGCTACCAAGATGATTAGAGGGCTGGAGCACCTCTCCTGTGAAGAAAGATTGCAAGAGCTGGGCCTGTTCAGCCTGGGGAAGAGAAGATTGAGAGGCGATCTCATCAACGTGTACAAGTATCTGAAGGGGGAGTGTCAAGAGGATGAGGCCAGCCTCTTCTCCGTGGTGCCCAGCGACAGGACAAGAGGCAATGGGCACAAACTGAACCACAGGCAGCTCCATCTGAACCTGAGGAAAAACTTCTTCCCTGTGAGAGTGACAGAGCATTGGAACAGGTTGCCCAGAGAGGTAGTGGAGTCTCCTTCGCTGGAGATATTCAAAAGCCGTCTGGATGTGATCCTGGGCAATATGCTCTAGGTGACCCTGCTTGAGCAGGGAGGTTGGACGAGATGATCTCCAGAGGTCCCTTCCAACCTAAACCATTCTTTGATTCTGTGATTCTCAGAACCAGGACCCTCTGGGCCTCGGCCACAGAGCTGCTGCCGGCCAGTCTGTCTCCTTCGTGGGTCACTGCAAGGGGTTCTTCCCTCCTGGGGCAGGAGTGGGCATTTTTTCTCTGTTGAAAGTTCCTGAGCTCCAGGAGCTCCGCCAGCTCCCTCAGCACCCGTGGGTGCATCCCATCAGGGCCCATGGATTTATGGATGTCCAGTTTGGACAAAAGATCTCTAACCTGATCCTCCTCCACCAAGGGAGAGTCTTCCTTTCTCCAGACTTCCTCCCTGGTCTCCAGTGTCTGGAATTCCTCAGGACTGGCCTTAGCAGGAAAGACTGAAGCAAAGAAGGCATTCAGCAACTCTGCCTTCTCTGTATCCTTCGTCACCAGGGCACCCACCCCATTCAGCAGTGGGCCCATGTTTTCCCTAGTCTTCCTTTTGTTATTGATGTATTTGAAAAACCCCTTCTTGTTGTCCTTGACGTCCCTTGCCAGATTTAATTCCAGCTGGGCCTTAGCCTTCCTTGTCGCATCCCTGCACACTCTGACAACGTCCCTGTATTCCTCCCAAGTGGCCTGTCCCCTTTTCCACATTCTGTACACTTCCTTCTTCTGCTGGAGTTTTGTCAGGAGTTCCTTGCTCATCCATGCAGGTCTCCTGCTGAATCCGCTTTGCTCGACTTCTTCCTCAGAGGGATGCACCGATCTTGAGCCTGGAGGAGGTGACGCTTGAATATTAACCAGCTTTCTTGGACCCCTCTTCCTTCTAGGGCCCTACCCCATGAGATTCCCCTAAGTAGGTCCCTCAAGAGGCCAAAGTTAGCTCTCCTCAAGTCCAGCGTTGCAATCCTACTTATTGCCCTGCTCCCTCCTCGTAGGATCCTCAACTCCACCATCTCATGGTCACTGCAGCCAAGGCTGCCCCCAACCTTCACCTCTCCAACTAGACCTTCTTTGTTCGTTAGGACAAGGTCTAGCATTGCACCTCTCCTCGTTGGCGTCTCCACCACCTGAGTCAAGAAATTATCATCAATCCTCTGCAGGAACCTCCTCGACTGTTTGTGCCTAGCTGTGCTGTCTTGCCAACAGATGTCAGGGTGGTGAAGTCTCCCATGAGAACCAGGGCCTGTGATCGTGAGGCTACTTCCAGCTGTCGGTAGAAGGCCTCATCGATGACTTCCTCCTGGTCAGGTGGCCTGTAGTAGACCCCCACAACAGTGTCACCCATGTTACCCTGCCCTTTAATCCTTACCCATAGGCTCTCAACTTGCTCTTCATCCACCCCGAGGCAGAGCTCCATACATTCTAGCTGCTCCCTCACATAAAGAGCAACTCCACCACCTCGCCTTCCTGGCCTGTCTTTCCTAAAAAGCACATAGCCATCCATGACAGCATTCCAGTCATGTGAACTATCCCACCGTGTCTCTGTAACTGCAATGAGATCATGGCCCTGCAACCGCACACAGACCTCTAACTCTTCCTGTTTATTCCCCATGCTGCGCGCATTGCTATACAGGCATTCCAGAGAGCCAGTCAAGCATGCAAGCTTCCCAGGAGAGGTGCAAGAGGATCCTCCATAGCCATGTCCCATGCTGTCTCCCCTGGCTGTATGCACCCGCTGGAGGCATCCTGACTTGAGCGGTGTTTTACTGACTCTCCTGCCACTATACCACTCCCCTTCCCCCATCTTGCCTAGTTTAAAGCCCTCCTTACCAGGCTGGCCAATCTGTTGGCAAAGACGCGCGTGCCCCGCTTGGTAAGGTGGATCCCATCGCTCCCCATCAGCTGTTGATCTTCAAACAGGGTCCCATGGTCATAGAAAACAAAGCCCTGCTGCCAACACCAGCGGCGCAGCCAGCTGTTAACTTGGAAAACTCGTCTACTCCTCCTCCCATCCTTTCCCCTCACAGGCAAGATTGAGGAGAAAACGACCTGGGCTCCCAGACACTTCACCACCATTCCCAGAGCTCTGAAGTCCCGTTTGATGGTTTCCAGTTTGCCTTTTGTGTTGTTAGTGCCCACATGGAAGAGCAGCAGAGGGTAGTAGTCTGATGCATGGACAAGCCTTGGCAGTCTTTCCATGACCTCTCTTATTCGAGCCCCTGGCAGGCAGCAAACCTCTCTGGACAAGAGGTCAGGTCGGCAGAGAGGTGCCTCTGTCCCCTGCAGCAGGCAGTCACCCACAACAATCACTCGCCGCTTCTTCCGGGGCTTCCTGCACGGCACAGGGTCTGCCAGGCCAGTTGCCTCCCTTGGAGCCATGCCCAGCTCCTCCTCAGCTTGCAGGGTGCTAAACTTGTTCTTCGAGGGTAAGTCTTGAGGAGGAGCAAGAGCCTTTCTCCTTCTACGAGAGGTCACCAGCTTCCAGCCCTCTTCAACAGTGTTATGATGCACCTTTACACACGGTGCTGAGCCCTCTGACACCTCTGCTGCAGTGGGGGCTGGGGACTCCTGGAGCTGCACAGTCTCCGAGAATAGCCTGGCAATCTCACCTTCCTGCCATGCACAGGCCGCCACAAAGAGAAGGAAGGAGCCCTCCCTTTTGGCCCTGCCATGCAGACAGCTCTCCCACAAGCACTCCCCTCCTCCTTTTCCTCTCCTTCTCCATCTTACAACTGCCCTCCTCACACTTGCCCACCAGCATTGCCATCCTCCTACAACCCCTTTTAAACCACTCAAAACAGCCACAAGGCGGCGCAGTGCCTGAAACCATGGGACCGTCACATGCTTAGGCCACACTCACAACAAGTGACTAGCTCGCTTTCCTCCCCTCCTCCAACTTATGACTGCCCTCCTCACACTTTCCCACTAGAGCAGCCACTCTCCTCCAACCCCTGCCTACCAAGAACAGACCAACAAGGGGAGCACCATTGCGCCCACCCTTTTGGCCCTGCCATCCACACGGCTCTCCCACAAGCACTCCCATCCTCCTTTCCCTACAGTCTTCCAACCTAGCACTGACCTCCTCACACTTTCCCACTAGGGCAGCCACCCTCCTCCAACACCTGCCTACCATGCACTTGCCCACACCGGGAGCACCGTTGCTTCCCCCCTTTTGGCACTGCCATGCATACGGCTCTCCAACAACCACTCCCGTCCTCCTTTCCCTACCCTCCTCCAACCTAGGACTGCCCTCCTCACACTTTCGGACTGGAGCAGCCACTCTCCTCCAACACCAGCCTGCCATGCACAGGCGCACATGGCGAGTACCATTTCCTCCACCCTTTTGGCCCTGCCATGCATATGGCTCACCCACAAGCACTCCCGTCCTCCTTCCCCTCACCTCCTCCCACTTACCACTGCCCTCCTCACACTCTCCCACTAGAGCAGCCACTCTCCTCCAACACCTGCCTACCACGCACAGGCCCACACCGGCAGTACCATTGCGTCTACCCTTTTGGGCTCTGCCATGCACACAGCTTGCCCACAAGCACTCCCATGCTCCTTTCCCTACCCTCATCCAGCTTACGACTGTGCTCCTCACACTTTCCCACTAGAGCAGTCACTCTCCTCCAACTCCTGCCTACCATGCACAGGCCCACACGTGGAGCACCATTGCGTCCACCCTTTTGGTCCTGCCATGCACACGGCTCTCCCAAAAGAATTCCCCTCCTCTTATCCCTGTCCTCCTCCCACTTACAACTGCTCTCCTCACACTTTCCACCTAGAACAGCCACTCTCCTCCAACACCTGCCTACCCTACACAGCCCCAGACAGCAAGCACCACTGCGTCCTCCTTTTAGGCCCTGCAATGCGTACGGCTCTCTCACAAGCACTCCCCTCCTCCTTTCCCTACCCTCCTCCCACATACCACTGCCCTCCTCACACTTTCCCACTAGAGCAGCCACTCTCCTCCAACACCTGCCTACCACGCACAGGCCCACACGGGGAGCACCACTGCGTCCACCCTTTTGGCCCTGCCATGCACACGGCTCTCCCCACAAGTCCTCCATCCTCCTTTCCCTCCCCTCCTCCAACTTACGACTGCCCTCCTCACACTTTCCCACTAGAGCAGCCACGCTCCCCCAACACCTGCCTACCAGGTATGGGACACACAAAGAGCGGCAAGGTGCCCTCCCTTTTGGCCCTGCCGTGCACACGGCCCTCTCAAAAGCACTCCCCTCCTCCTTTCCCTACCCTCCTCCAACTTACCACTGCCCTCCTCACACTTTCCCACTAGAGCAGTCACTCTCCTCCAACACCTGCCTACCACGCACAGGCCCACACGGGGACAACCATTGCGTCCACCCTTTTGGCCCTGCCATGCACACGGCTCTCCCCACAAGTCCTCCGTCCTCCTTTCCCTCACCTCCTCCAAATTACCACTGCCCTCCTCACACTTGCCCACCAGCCTTGCCATCCTCCTACAACCACTTCCGCACCACTCAAAACGGCCACAAGGCGGTGCAATGCCTCAACCCATGGCACTTTCAGATGCTTAGGCCACACTCAGAACAAGGGCCTAGCTCGTTTTCCTCCCCTCCTCCACCTTACGAATGCCCTCCTCACACTTTCCCACTAGAGCAGTCACTCTCCTCCAACACCTGCCTACCATGCACAGGTCCCAATGCCGAGCAGCAATACACCCACTTTTTTGGCCCTGCCATGCACACGGCTCTCCCACAAGCATTCCTTTCCTCATTCTCTTCTCCTACTCCAACTTACGACTGCCCTCCTCATACTTGCCCATCATTGTTGCCACCCTCCTCCAACACCTTCCTCACCATTCAAAGTGGCTACAAGGCGGCACAATGCCTCAGCCCACGGCACCTTCACATTGCTAGGCCACACTCACAACAAGTGCCTAGCTCGCCTTCCTCCTCTCCTCCAACCTATGCCAGATCTCCTCACACTTGCCCACTCGAGCAGCCACTCTCCTCACACACCTGCCTGTCAAGAACAGCCACCACAACCAGCACCAATGGAACAACCTAGTTGTGCTTAGCATGCATTTCCCTGCCTCAGAAGCACTTCCCTCCTCGCCTTCCTCCCCTCCTCCCACTTACGCTGGTCCTCAGGCACAGTTTCTGCCCTGAGCAGCCACTCTCCTCCATCACCTGCGTACCAAGAACAGTCACCACAACGAGCAACAATGCACCCACCCTTTTGGCCTTAGGATGCGTACTGCTGCCCCACAAGCACTTCCCTCCTCGCCTTCCTCCTCTCCTCCAACTTACGCCAGCCCTCCTCACACTTGGCTACTACAACCCCCACCCTCTTCCAACCACTTCCTACCATACAAAAATGGCCACAGGGAGGAGCAATGGCTCAACCCTTTGCACCTTACCATGCTTAGGGCACACGCACAGCAAGTGCCTAGCTCACCTTCCTCCACTCCTCTAACTTATGCCAGCCCTCCTCACTGTTTCTGATTAGAGTAGCCACTCTCCTAACACACCTGCCTGTCAAGAACAGCCACCACAACCAGCACCAATGGAACAACCTAGTTTCGCTTAGCATGTCTCCTGCTGCCCCACAAGCACTTCCCTCCTCGCCTTCCTCTCTTCCTCCAACTTACGGCAGCCCTCCTCACACTTGCCCACTAGAACACCCACCCTCCTCCAACCCCTTCCTACCACACAAAACGGCCACAGGGAGGCGCAGACAGTCCATAGGCTGGTGCTAGTGCACTCCAAAACACATCTCATTGCACTGCCAACACCCTGGGCTCACTCTGAGCACTGTCCAGGAGCACAGAAACATGCCAGCACTGTTGATGACTCTGATCCCTGTCCCGCTGGGTCTGCTTGCTGCCCAAAATGAGCACAACCAGCGCAGAGTCAGGAGTCCCCATGTGGAGCCACAGCCACTCGCTCTGCAGAGCAGCACTGCCCGCCCAGGGCCCTGCAGGGAGCACAGGGGAGGGTGTAGGAATGGCCAACCAAGCTAGCATGGACTCCCTGACCTGGGGAAAGGCTCTCTGGGCAGCAGGGACATCCCAGGAGCAAAGCAGGGCAGCAGTCAGAGATGGAAAAGGAGAACGAGAATCAGGTTCCTCTGAGCACCAGCTTGGGGCAGGTGCTTCTGTCCCTGGGGCAGCAGGAGCTGTGGAAGGGCTGCAGGGCCAGGGCTGTGATGCTGTGCTGGGCAGCAGGGTGGGCATGGAGGGGCTGCAGGCAGACAGGGAGGGGGATCTCCCAGACACAAGAGCAGGGGAGACAGAGAGTGACCGGCATCATCGCGGGACCTCCTCGCCTTGTCGGGGAGCTGCTGCCCTTGTCCTTGGGCCTGAGTTATGCTGTGGACCTGCCTGCGCCTGGCTCTGCACCTCTCAGGTCCTGACCTGACGCTGTCCCCGTCCTCCTGACCTGAATACCCATCTCTACCTCAGAGCTTCCCCCTCACTACAGGCGAGAAAGCCTTGGCAAGGGAAGCTGGGACTCCAACAGCACCCAAACAAGGCTGTAGCCACAAAGGGGAGCTGGGAGCCGAGGGGGTCGGCAAGGCAGGCAGGGCAGTGCCCCACCGACCGAGAGGTGCCATCCTGCAGTGCCCGCGCAAGAGGAGCAGAGCAGGTTTGCGGCCGGTAACTGGGGTCAGGCTCAGCCCAGCGATGGCCAGACAAGACTGCAGGGCTCCAACCAGCCCTGCTTTGTGTGGGAGGCAGGTTGGACTGGAGACCTGCAGAGGTCCCTTCCCTCCAAAATTCCTCTGCGGCTCCGTGAATGGGAAGACCCCGGACACAGAGATGGGCTCTGCCTGTGCCACGGCCAAGCGCAGAGCCCTTGGCCAGCCCCACAATCCCTCGTCCTCCGGTGGCCAAAGTGGAGCTCAGCATCGCCTGGGGACTCTCTTCCCCATAGGCAGCAGAGGGAGGGCTTTCACCAGCCCCACGTGGCCTTTTCCTCCCCTGGCCTTTGCAGTTGCATGTGCCTGGCTCTGCCCACTTGCCTTCACCGCACTCACAGCTGCACGGGAAGCCTGTGACAGTCCCAGTGCTCCTACCCTCCAGCTGGTATCCACCCCAAGCCTGAAGCCGGGCCAGCTGCAAAGGCATCGGCTGCCCAGTGCCCTGGCCATGCAGCCGAGGGCTGGGCTCTTCACCCCAATTTCCCTGCTCTTCCCCTGCTCCCTGCATCGCTGCTGCTGTGCCCTTGTCAAAACCGCCTGCCGCCAGACTGCCCCAGGGCTGCGCTGGAGGCTTTCAGGAGCGGGCTGAGGTGGGGCTGGCACCGCCAGCGTGGGGTGGGAGAGGGCAGCTGCCCTCTGCCGCACTGGGGCTGGGGCTGGGGCTGGGGCTGGAGCTGGAGCTGGGCATAGCTTTTCCCTGGGCAGAAAGCAGCACATGGCTGCCATTCTTCCCCAGGCTTCCTGCCCCTGTGGGCCGGCATGCCCATGGGAAACGCGCTTCATCCTCTTCCTCTGCCTCCCCTCCAGGGAGGCACACCGAGATTGCTGGGGGACCAGGAGGTAGACAAGAGCTAGGTCCTCTTGCTAGCCTAATGCCAATTTCCCTGGTAGGCACTCTGTCAGCGGTGGTGGGCATCCTTCGAAGGCAGGTCACTGACACCAAGCTGCCTGCTGATGACCTCGAGTCACAGCCTGGGTGGTCTCCATGCGAGCGTCCAAAGCCTTGCCTGAAATATCCCCCCAAGACTCCGCTCAGCTGACTTTGAGGAGAACTGGCCGCTAGCTCTGCAGAAGCCGAGCAAGCAGCACCAACTGGAAGAAGTGAAAGAACAAGTTTGGCAAGTAATCCCGCTGTTAGGGAGCGGCTGCTAGAGGCCTGGGACTTCCCTGCAAATGGACAGTGTCGTGTGAAAAACATTGGTGGTGTCAGCTGGCTATTGGTGCTGTGGGCTTGCATTCAGAGGGAAAGAGGCACAGAAAAGCCTTTCTCTAGTCAGAACGCTTTCTAAGGCATTTGAGATTGCTCCATAAACAACTCCTGGAAGATGAGGTGTGAGGCTGCAGCACCTTCACAAACGTTGTTGCTCTGGTGTGGATCAGGCATGGGCTGCAAGTCTGTGCTGGAGCGGGCTGTGAAATCAGGACTTGGGAAACAACACCACATGACCTTCTTGGCAGGCGG
Source organism: Struthio camelus (assembly GCF_040807025.1). NCBI lineage: Eukaryota > Metazoa > Chordata > Aves > Struthioniformes > Struthionidae > Struthio > Struthio camelus. The sequence goes on from NW_027182620.1 coordinate 1,666,821, forward strand.
CAGATTTGAGAGCTGACTTCGAATATCTCAAAAGCCATGCAACACAACTGCAGTCCTTCCCAGACCTTCAGGAAAGCCTCTGGGGAAGTCTCCTGACAACATAGCCTTTGCTAATGTTGTGGCTCTACATAGAGCTCCGGCGAGGAAGGAGCAGGGCCAAAAGCAGAATCGCAGCCCTGGCCTTCAGGAGAGCAGACTTGGGCCGGTGCTGGCACCTGCTTGGGAGACTGCCATGGGGCACGGCCCTGGAGGGAAGAGGGGTCCAAGAGAGCTGGCTCATATTCAGGCATCCTCTCCTCCAAGTTCCATAATGGCCCAGCCCAAAAGCAGGCCATCAAGCAAAGGAGGCCGGCAGCAGGAACAAGGAGCTCCTGGCAAACCTCAAGCACAAACAGGAAGTCTACCAGAGCTGAAAGCAGGGACAGGGGACCTCGGGGGAGAACGACCAGACACCTGCCCTTCAGAGGGCACATCCTGGCATTTGGGCCCTTAAGGCTTTCTTCAGAAGCACTGGGTTTTAATGTTGCACACATCAGAGCTTCCCCACTTGGGGCAACTACGGTGGCTCTTTGCGTGCCAGCCATGCGGCCCGTTAGCTAAATCCAGTAGGGAGCTAGCAAGGAGGAGTGGGGCACACACAAGGAGGTGTGATGGACTACCGCCTTCCCTAAAGCCTTGAAGCAGGGAAAGAGCAGGAAACTGGTGCAACCTTGTTGCCTATTGCACTTCCTTTAGGGACTCAGAGAAGCCTTGGTGGCCCAGGCCAGGGCCCTGCGGGGAGAAGGCAGCAGCCTGACCTGGTAAGGCCAGCAAGCCAGCCTAATGCACACAGCTGACCAGCAAGTATTCCCCGAGAAGGACCCCGAAGGGCTGCTTCACACCTCTTTCCATGGCCCTGCACCGGCCTTTCCAGCTCCTCATCAGCCCTCATCCCTAAGCCCCCAAATTAGCAGTCAGAGCGCCAGCACGGCTAGGGAGGGAGGCTTTGCCTTTGAGCCCTTCCCTGCCGAAGAGGCCCAGCCTGTGCGATGGGCAACCGCTGGCAGCCCCAGACCTCCCCAAGTGCTTCAGGCATGGCTGGGGCAACTGCTGAGAGATCCCGGGCTGACAGGAGGAGCTGGTGCTGGTGCAGCTGCAGCTCCTTGCTCTGCAGCAACCTCAGGAGCTCCCGCAGCCTCGTGCCCCGACGCAGGAGCTGCCCATCGACCCAAACTAGAGCTTTGGCAGTGTTTGCTAATGCAGGCTTTCTGGCTCGCAGCCGTGATTCGTGCAGTGGCTGGAAAGCACCCAGAGGCACCTGGAGGGCCCTGGGGCACTGGGGAAGGGAGATGGAGGGGTCCTGAGGGAAGCGGAGGGCAAACCAGTGGGGCCCCGGGCCACCCAGAGGGGACGCGCCCTGCCCCTCCCCAGGGCAGTGGGGCAGTGATGCCGCCCTTTGTGACCTCCCTTTGTGACACCCCACAGTGCTGCGGCCTCACTCCCGCAGTGTCCGGGAGGACAGAGACGGGAAAGGGCAGGAGCGTGCTGGGCTGGCCGAGGAGCCCCCTGAGCGCTGCCACGTCTTTCCCTGCGCCTCCCCCGGGCAGCCCCGTGGTGCCGAGGCGTTTGCCCGAGGCCGTCGAGGAGAGCTGGGGCCAGCCCGCGCTGCGGGCACCCCTGGCCCTCTCTCACGCCTCTCCTCGGCTCTGCAGCATGGCGGAGCATCGATCCCCCAGCCACAACCCCATCCCCTGGGCGGAGGAGGATGCTGCCTTCAGGGCGCTCATTGCGGCCTGGGAGCAGGCGGGAGCCACCAGCAACCTCCTCCTGCGCCTCGATGACACCGACCCCGGCAAGCCCATGCTGGTGCTTGAGGAGGACGGGCGCCCCAGCACTCCCTTCCTGGCCTGGGAGGACCAGGGCGGCGCCTTCAGCGAGAGCAGCTCCCAGGCCGAGACTCAAGAGCTGTGCGTGCCGCAGACCTTCCGGCCAGGTGAGGCAGCGGCACCGCGGGGCTGGCACCTCCGCTGCCCCCCTGCCAGGGGGCGGTTTTGCTGCGGCGGGGCATCCGTGCCCCGGGCTGGGGCTCGCTGCGCCCGCGCGAGCAGGCCTGGCGCCGAAGAGAGGGCACCGCTCGCTCCTCGGCCTCCTGCCAGCGCCCACTGCTCTCCCCGCTCCCTTCCTCCCGCAGACTCCGATTCTTCTGCCTGTTTCCTGGAGCTGGAGGGAGAGAAGCAGGAAGCTCTGGAGTATCTCCAGGCCTTTCCCACGGGCCCCGAACAGGTGACGAGGCCCCTTGTCCGCCCAGCGCTGCCTGCAGCTCCCAGCCGGCTGCCTCCGTGCTCGCTGCCTGCTCCCAGGCTCAGGGAGGGCTCTGGGCTGGGCTCAGCTGCTGCTCGGGGCCTCCTGCGCTGCTGCTGCTTCCCCCTGGGCGCCAGGGGGCAGCCGGCGGGGCCTCTGCCCTCTCACCTGCCCTCTTGGTCTCTCTTGTCCCCGGCGGTCAGGACGAGGCACAGAAGCTGAGGTTTCTGGCCTCCATCCACACCCTCTGCCAAGCCAAGGCAATGGGCAGGTACCTGGCTGGGTTCTGCGAGCTGGCGGAGAAGATGGAGGTGAGGCAGCAGCCGGAGGGGCTGTGGGAGGGGGCAGAGCCACCCGGGCGAGCCCAGCACTCGGGCACCCGGACGCGGGGAAGGGTGGGCAGGCCCCCGCCAGCACAGCCCTCCTCGCTGGGGGGCTGCCGGGCCTGGGCGCTGCTTGCGGGGTGGGGGCGCCTGCCGGGTGCTGCCCACCGCTGGCGGGGGGCTGGCAACTGCCGTGCCCCACGCCACCTCTGCTCCCCAGCTGCTGCTGCAACAAGAGCCCCCCGACCGCCTGGACTCCAGGGTGCGGCAGGAAGCCCTGCTGGCCGTTGCCGCCATCAGGTACCTGCCCCGGGGGGGCAGGCGGGAGAGCAGAGGGGTGTCCGCGGGCTTCTCCCCTGAAGGCAGAGGCAGGAGATGGAGCGGCCGTCGTGCCCCACCTGCCAGCGCTGTCCTTGGCCCCTGGGTCTGCGTCGTGGGAGAGGCAGGAGGGGCCTCCCCGTGGGGCTTCCCCACCTCTGATGGCTGCCACCCCAGGCACTGCCACCCCCCGGGGCTGCCTCCACCTTCCCGGGGCGTCGGGGCACCGCTCCCTGCCCCAGCGCCCCACAGGCACCTCTCTCTCCTTTCAGCAAAGAGGTGCCCTTCCTGAAGGACACCCAGGACAGCAGGCTGCTCCGCACTTGCATCACCAGCATCTTCTCTCTTCCTGCCCAAGAGCAGATGCCCAGCCTGGATGCTTCACTCTACCCTCCGGTAGGTGCCGGCCTCGGGCAGCAGGAGTTTGAGCCAGCCTCCTGGCCACGTTAGGGGTGCCCACCCTCTGCCCCCTTGCAGGCCCTGGACGCTCTGGATGAGCTGCTGAAGGTGCTGGTGTTCGAGTCGCAGGCCTCCGGTCTCCAGCAGCTGCAGAACATCTTGGAGGTCTGCTGTTTGCAAAGAGCGTGTGTGGAGGTGGGGAGGTGGTGGTGGTGGCAGGGCTTGGTCCTCACCCCAAAGGGAAGGGGCCCTCTCGAGTCGAGGGGCCACCCCTGCCTGAGACCAGGTGCAGAGAGCATGCTGTGGGGAGGGCCCAGCTCTCCGTGGGGAGCCAGGGAGGGGCCCCACCATGCTCTTGGCTGAGCCGGGTGTCTCTCCTGGTGGCAGTCAGAGCCCTTTCCCCTGCCAGCATACCAGCACGGCCCTGCCCCTCTGCCCCTCAGCCCCTCTGCCCCTCGCCCCAAAAAGCCATCCCTTGCACCAAAGTGGGGCAAGGAGTTGGGCACAAGCAGGGGACGCAGGGCCACATCTGGAGGAGCGCACGGAAGGCAGCAGAGGCAGAAACCCTGCCGGGTGCTTAGCGGAGCTGTTGCTCCTGGAGTGGCCGTCAGGACCCAGCGCCGACCAGCGGCTTTGGTCTCCTCAGGTGCTGCTGCCCTTGACAGCGTCCCAGAGGGTGGCTGAGCGCCAGAGGGCCGTGGGGAGGATTGTGCGGCTGAGTCAGCTCCTGGGCAGCTCTTCTCTGCTGGAGGTAAGTGGGTGGCTGCAGGCCGTGGGCAACTCTCCTCTCAGGCAGGAGGAGAGGGCACGTGGCTTGATGTGCTCTTGCAGACAAGGCGGCCAGCGGGAGCAGTGGGCAACAGAACTGGCAGAGGGCAGGGGCGGGCAGGCTAGGACACACGGCTCCGCACCCCATTGCTCACTGTTGGGAGCAGGGCTGGGCAGATGCCTCCAGGGCTTTGGCTCGTGTGGCCCTTGGCCTGGGCCCGCTCTTGCGTGGCGCCCAGGGCTTTGGTCCCAGCTGCCGCAGCTTAGCCTTGCTCCCGGTCCTTCCTGCCTCCCCCCAGGACTCGCCCAGCTGTGGAGGAAGCAGTGCCGGCCCTTTCCTCTTCCAAAAGACACCTTTGGACTTCCTGGGACAGCTGATGGGCCACCTCACGCTGTGCTGCGCTGAGAAGGACCAGGAGATCAGCCATGGGGCAGCAGAGGCTCTCCACCATTTCTACAGGGTCATTCTGCTGCGCGAGAGTAAGAGAAGCTGGGCTGGGCTGGCCCTCTCGGCAAGCCACACAGCTCTGCTGAATGCCTTCAGTCCGCCATCTCCAACTCGCCATCGTTCCTCCTGACTGCTCGGGGTTTCTCCTCCTGCACAGGTAGAAAGATGGCAGAGGAGGATCTGACGCCTCCAGACATGAAGTGGCAGAGGGAAGGCCCAAACGCCTTCTGGCCCAGCAACGCCACTGCCGAGAGCACGGTGAGAAGCTCCTCCCTCGCTGCCCTTCTTGGCCACAGGGCTGGCAGCACGCCTGCAGGAACAAACGCATCCCTCATCAGTGGGGGGCAGCCGGCACGGCAGCCTCCCAGGCCTCGGGCGGAGGCATGTCCCGCTCTCCCTGAGCCTGGCGGAGCCAAAGGCTTTGTCCCAGGGGCAGAGCAGCAGCTCCAGCTGTCCTGGCCACCCGCCAGCTCTGCGGCCCCGGAGGGCCAGCCCACCGTGACCCTGACCCCAGCCATCCACCTGCACCCCGGCAGCTCCACTGCCCACTGCCCTCAGCCCATCCCAGCACAGCCCCTGCGCCCGGCTTGCCCGGGGGCACTGTGCCAGCCCTGCTCCAACTCTCTCTCCACTCCTGGAGCCACTCTCTCTGCTCCTCGGGGTGCACGCACGGTGCCACCCTGTGTCTTTCCCTCCACAGATATTTGGGAGCTTTCTCTTCCCCTCCGAGAGGACCCACTTCCTCCTGACCACCATCAAGGGCCTGACAGAACCAAGGGTCTCCCATACCGAGGTGGTTGCCCGCATGATGGAGGCGGTCTTGAGAGACCCCGACTCGGAGCTGGACAGGGTAAGCAGCTTGTAGCCGCACTGCCCTGGGCTTGCACCCTCGGGGCTCTGAGCCCCCTGAGCGGAGGCCAGGGCTCTCAGGCACCCGGCAGCCTTTGAGGCCAGCAAAGAGCAACGGGAAGGAAGCAGTTCTCAGTGGCCCCTGAGGCAACTGCTACGCTCCTGTGGCGGTCCCACTCTTACCCGTGTTGTCCCCTCCAGGTGCCGGAGGTGGTGAGCAGCATCTATGAGAACCTCATGGGCATCAGGGAGGCGTCGCTCCAGGCCATCTTGAACAACGCCCTGCTCCAGATGGCCCGCTTGGAGCCTGATCAGGTGGTTGAGAGCCTGCTGAACACCTCCCTGCTGTGTGACAGGTACGGGGTCTGCCAGCCTTGAGGACAGCTCCGGGGCTATCGCAGGCCAAGGAGCTGTGGCCAAGGCAGCCCCCCCGACAGCATGCTCTGCGTCTGCAGCGTCGCCGGGGCCATGTGGAGGACGCTGGTCTCCGAGCACTCCCCTGCAGAGGAGGTGCTGAAGGAGCTGCTCTCTTGGCTCTGGGACCAGCCACTGCTCAGGCGGGACAGCAACATGCCAAAGGACAGCTACATCCTTCCGCTGACTGTGAGTGTCCAGCACAGGCCTCACTCAGTCCTGCCCATGGGGCCCAGCCTGGGGCCAGGAGCCCAGGACCACCTGCGGGGTCCACGAGGCCTGCCAGGGGGACCTGCCCTGTGGCTCAAGAAGACTCGTTTGCCACCGTTGCAAACAGGAGCCTTGGCTTGCCTTGGCTTAGGTGATCTCTTTCCAGCCAGACCCATCTCTGGTGTTTTTGGCAGGCAATCAGGGCCCTCAACGAGATCCTCCTGCTGCCCGCCAGCAAAGAGCCAGTGCAGCTCATTTTCCCCCAGCTCTACCTAGCAGTGCTCTTCCAGACCTTCTTCAGCCTGGAGTACACCCTGCAGGACCTCCAAGACTACAGCCAGATGTGTGGCCAGGAGAACAAGTGTCCTCCAGGCAGCCCCGTCAGGTGCTCCGTCCCTCTTCCCCAGTCTCTCCCATGCGCGCAGAGCCCGGGCTTGGCCTCCGTGTGCGACCCGCCTTTGCTCTACACACAGGAGCGCGGTGCAGGCCATGAAAGCTCTGCTCTGCCATGCTGACTATGCCCATCTGGCTGACTCCATCGAGAGGCAGGGAGGCTGGGACATGCTTATGAGCAAGGAGACCTACCACACAGGAGTCACGTTGCTGACTAGGTGAGAGCCTTCTTCATCCTCGTCTGCCCCAGCATTTCTGCCCTGGAGACAGAGTGCCCGAAGGCCACAGCTTTGGTGTAGGAAGGGCGCTTTTCCGCTCTCTCACCAAAATAAGCCTGAGTGGGTGAGACGCCAGGTTTCTCCTCACAAGGTGTGGTGGCGAAAGGCCACCGCCGCTCCTTGAGCCAGCGCCACCGGCTGCTGGGGCTGAGTACACCCACGACCTTGCCCTGCAGGACCTGGCCTGCAGGATGATGGCTCGGGGTGGCGGCGCACACCCAAAGAGGTTTGCCTGCCCAGCTCCGTGCCCACAGTGCCTTCTCCCCTCCCCGACCAGGGAGCTGTGGATGAACGCGGCCGATGAGTGCGCCTGGATGTTTGACCACGTGGTCAGGGTACTCAGCTGCGGAGACAAACACCGTGAGATCGCCGCCATGGCTGTCTTCATTGAGGTGGGCCTGGTGGCGAGCGGTGCCTCTGGGCAGTGCCTGCAAACACTGGGCTCTCTGGCACGTGGGCAGAGGGGCGGGTGGCTGGTCGGTGGAGCTGGGCTCCTCTCCCGCAGCAGCTGCACTCCCCTCAGTCACCCCAGCCTGGCCTCCTTCCCGCCAAGACGCCATTTCTGCCGGGCTGATGCTCACAACCACTCGCAGCTCATGCACCCTTGGTGCCAGCTCTCTACCTTCCAGCGCTTCACAAAGGCCCAAGACAGACAGGCTGCAGATGGTTCAGAGGACGCGGGGAGTCCTGCTGCCTCTGCCGGTCGCTCACTCTGCAGCCGGCTGTCTTTCAGCTGCTGAACTGCACCGACTTTGAGCAGGAGATTGATGAGGATGTGCTGGGCTTCCTGCAATTGCATCTGCAGAACCAGAGCTTGGCCATGCGCGACATGGCCATCACAGGCCTCGTCACGCTGTCTGAGAGACGCCACACAGTGAGCAGGGGGCAGCCGGGCAAAGTCAGGCCAGTGGCCAGGGGCTGGAGGTGGCGGGTAAGGCAGCGGAGGGAAAGGCAGCGGAGGAATCGAGAGCTCGGGAAGCTGCTGCCAGCTCCCCCACCGTCCTGTCGCTGCTACAGCCAGAGCGTTTGTGCCAATGCAGTCACTCCTTGCTTCACCCAAAGGGCCTTCTCTGTTTCATGTAGGCAAGAAGTCTGCAAGGCCTGCTGCCCGCACTCCTGGAGCACCTGCCGGGTGCTGACAGCACCTTCCGTGCCAAGGCCCTCACCATCCTCAGCCACGTGCTCCATCTCCTGGACAGCAAGAAGGCCAACCCCATCGCCCTGCAGCTTGCTGAGGAGCTCCGGCCACTCTTTGATGACGTAAGGCTGGTGGGAAAGGCGGGGGCTCTGCTGCCGTGGCTGTGGGGCAGAGGTGCATGGCCCAGGCAGGGGGTTCACACCAGGGCAGCGCATTTTGGGGACCGTCAGCAGGTGGGATGTGCCCAGGAGCTGCTGCCGACGGCCGGCCCCCATCTCCTCCTTGGCACATCTACCCAGGCAGCTCCCCTGCGAGTCAGCCAGGAGGTGACTGGTGGGAGTGTGGCCAGGGCCAGAGCAACCCTTCCAGGCACAGACACCTCCACGGCTTGGCTCTCCCTGGCTGCCACGTGTTAGAGAAAGCCACTGTGTTGCGCGTCTTGGGGCTGGGGCCATTCTGTGCTGGTGGCAGATCTGGCCCACAGCTCCTCCGTGCAGAGGCTGCGTCAGCAGCAGTCATCTCCACAGCAGCCCCACTGACCCCCTTGCTCACCACAGCCTTGCAGCAGCCCTTGCTGAGGTCCTCCCATCTTCCTTCCCTCCAGGAGTCTACCCGTGTGCGAGAGCTCTCCATCCAGCTCTTTGGGCACGTGCTGGCAACTGTGGTGGGCCCCCAGAAACGGCAGATCCGGAAGCACGTGCACAGCAGCCTGCTCCCACTGCTTCTCCACACGCACGAGGAGATCTCAAGCGTGGCGCAGGTGTGTGGCCACAGTGGTTGCTCGTGTGGGGCCAGGAGTGCTTTTCCTGTTGGCCTGGTTTGCCCAGCAAGGCCCCAGCACTAGCGTCCCTCGGGGCTTCCCAGCTGTCCTTGCAGGCATCCTGGGCCAGGCTCTTGGCGAGCTCTCTTCTGCTGCCCCGAGATGGTGGTTGCCCCCATCTCTGCCCAGGGCATCAAAGCCCAACTCGCTCCCCACATGCAGCTTCCCATCACAGCCTGGGAAAGGCTCTGAGCCTTGCCCAGGTGCGGGGCATGCAGGATCTCCTGCCTGCGCTGCAGTGGCATCTCCCACTCTCTGCTGCTCTGCAGGCCGCTCGGGAAGCTCTCCTCGCTGCTGCTAAGCTCCTGAAGTGGAAGCAGCTCAGGCACCTGCTCGAGACAGCTCAGACGTGGCAGATTGGCGAGTGCCTGGTAAGGACAGCCCCAAGCCCCCAAGGTCTGGCCCGCAGAAGGCCTGCCCCCTTGTCCACACCCACACCCATTGCTGCGGGCTCTGGAGCTGCACATGCGCTCCCCTTCCTCCAGCACCCTGCCCCGGTGGGCTCTTCTCCAGGGCCCTGTCCCCACACTGCCCCCAGCATGCGGAAAGAGCCCTTGGCCCAGCCGGGCCTGGTGAGCACTAGGGCACCTCAGCCGGCCTGGGGAGCGCTCTGCCCTCTGCTTCCTCCAGACCTCGGTGCCATACGGCTCCTGACTGGGAGCCATGAACGTCCTGGCATGGGAAGGGAGGGGAGGCGGCCCTGGCAGGAGGGCCTGGCCTGGCTGCGTGGGGAAGGTCTGCCCCAAGCCCTCGCCCTCGCCCTCTGCCCAGCTGGAGAGGAACAGGAGCAGAGCGGAGGAGTACCTGCGGCAGAGCCTGCCCTACTTGGAGAGCCCACAGGAGGCCTTGCGGGAGGCGGCCGTCAGGTTCCTCGGTGAGTCCCAGCCCCTGTGGGGCCCCTCTCTGTCCCAGGGCAGCTTGGCCCCAGTCCCGGCTGCTGCGCTGGCAGCAAGAACCTGCCCTGGGGCTGCCGGAGCCCTGCCTGCCTCAGGCAGGGCCTGCGTGCCCAGGGGCTGCGTGCTGACAGCGGGCTTTGCCATGGGCTGTGTACACCTAGGGCTCGTCGGACGGCACATGAGCGACCCGAGCGAGGAGAAGCTGCAGGACATCTGCCAGGGTGAGTGGGGGCAGCGTGGTGCTAGCTGCGGCACGGAGGAGGGCAGAGCCTGGGGAGCGAGCACTGATCCCCTGCTGGGCACCGGGAGGGGGCGAGTATTGCCGGGGCGCTTGGGGCATTTCTCAACTGCATCTTTCGCCAGCTGATCTCTTAGGCCTCCCTGCTGCCTGCGGGCGATGGGAAGGGCTGGTTGGGCTTGGCCCTGTCTGGAGGCCATGCCTGGGGTCTCCGCACACCCGGGGCTTTCATCTCTTCTCTCTTCCTTTGTATTGCAGCCCTTCAAAGCATGCCGAGTGACACCAGCCTCAGCATCCAGTCTCTGGCAAGCCAGACCATCCTGCTCCTGAGAGCTCCAGCGGAAAAGGCACCATCAGGGTTCACCCTTGGAGCACTGTGCTACCGGCTCCGGAGAGCGTGGAGAAGGTGGCGCCCTGCTCCGTGAGACAGCTCTCTTTGAGCAGAGCCAGAGCAGCAGTTCCCCTCCCAGGCTGCTCAGCCCATGGCGACCCCAGAGAGTGCTGCAGAGCCTGCGTCATGCCCAGCAGCTCCCCCTGCGTGAGCGAGCGAGTGTGCGGCAGGTCGTCATTGCCCCTCTGCTGCAGGCACTGCCTCCTGACATGTGCCGAATAAAGGGCTTGTGTGAATTCTCCTTAGTCTGGTTGAGCCTGACGGAGCCACAGCAGCATAAACGCGGTGTCCTCCCTTGCTGCGACAGCTTTTGCCTTTCGCTTAGACTCCAGAGTTGGAGCAGGCCTTCAGCTCTTCTACTTCCCTGACCGAGGACAAAGTGGTTGCCCTCCTCAGCTCTGGCAGCAGGAAGAATGCTGATTTTGGGGACGCCCCCTCTGGCTTGGGGTGCAGCTTCCAGCTCCTGGCCCTGGTTGCCCTCCTCCCAACGTGCGCTTGCCTCTGCCTCAGGCCAGCAAGGAACTGCCGCGCGAACATGCAGCTTTCATGGCGCTGCTCCTGGCCCGAGGAACTCTTCTCCATCCTCTCCTGGCAAAGCTGAGAAGCTGCGTCCATCTTGTGCTGGGGAGCATGAGGCTTTGCTTGCAGTCACTCCCTCAGCCCTGCCCAGAGAGGGCTGCTTGCTTGAAGAACACAACCATGAAGTCACCTGGAAATGCTGCCGAGCCTGGAGCCCTCCTGTAGGCAGCAGAGACTCACATCAGACCCTCTGCCAAGGAAAGGGGACTGGGAGGGACCCTGGGGGCAGGACTGGAGGCAGGACACTCTGAAGGCCCCTCGTTCCTGCTCCTCAGGGCAGGGGGCAATTGGCCTGGCCAATTCGGCAGCAGCTACAGCCAAGGGAGCAGCGCAGCACTCAGCGCGTAGCTTTTTAGGCGGCCAGGTGCCAGCTCACTGCCACCTGCCAAGCGCAAAGGTCCCATTCAACAGCGAAGGACTTGCTTGAACCCTGAACTCAAGCCAGACTCACCCATCCCTGCCGCACCAGCTGGGGACCCGTCAGCTCTCCATACCCTCCCGGTGTGTGCTCGGAGCACGCCTACAGAGGGTGGGACCAGAGACGAGAGACGGGCGCCCACCCTGGCAGGGGAGAGCCCTGCTCCTGCTCCCTCCCTTGTGCCGCTTGCCGCTTCACGTCCCTTTTCCGCAGAAATGTTTCACAACTGCAGCCGGCTACGTACAACAACAGAGGCACCTCAAAGACAGGTTGTCCTTACAGCCAGGCAAAACTGGGCAACTGTTTGGGGAATCGCACAGGTGACTGCTCTGGCAGACAGCTGAAGGGGTTTGAAGGAGAGGACACTGGCTGGGAGGACGCGGAGGCTCTGGCTCTGCCCTCCCTCTGGTGCTGGGCCAACCGCAGGTCCTCTGCTCGCCTTTCCAGGGCGCTGTCGCAAAGATGGAGGCAAGCGAGCCCTATCCGCCGCGCCAAAACCCACTGGAGAAACCCAGCGGGCGTATTTCTTCTTCCCTTCCTGAGGCAACTCTTGGCCAGAGCCAGCTGGAGGGTCTCCGGGTCGTGCTTCCCCGGGCCTCCGACTGCCCGATTGCTGCTCGAGAAGCAGACCCAGCGAAACCTGCTCCCGGTTGTGCCCCCGCTGGGAGCTGGGCGGTTCCCTTGGCCGGGTCTCGGGCAGGTGCCAGGTCACCAGGTCCAACACGCAACAGCAGGGAACGGATCAGGAGAGACACGCCAGAAAAGACGCTAGTGCCATCAGCTCTTCTTCTGGCTGGGGAAGAAGGGCAGGACATGTTGCAGGGTCACAGAAACCGGGCGCTGCAAAAGAGCAGCCTCAGAGGTGCCTGGTGGCGTTAACGTGAGCAGCGTGCGCCATCGTTCCGCTCCAGAGTGACCGCGACCTCTGGAAACGTTGGGGGCTTTTTCAGCAGTGGCGGCGCAGAGGAGGCAGCAGAGGCTGCCGGGCGCAGGGGGCGGCCATGGACCCGGCGGCCCCCAGCCCCATGACGGCCGGGGCAGCGGGGCCGGGGGCCGCGGAGGGCCTGGCTCCCCACCTCTCCCAGCCCCACACGCTGCCCCCCCACACCTGCCCCCCTCACCCCCCCACCTCAGGGCCGGGATCCCTCCCCCAGGGTTGCTGCAGCCCCACCCGGCGTTGCCTGGCAACGGCACCAGCTGCAGGTCACGTGGCCTCCTCCTGCCCCCCCCGCCCCCGGTGCTGCCTAGCAACAGCGGCCCTTGGGCCCCCAGGGCTGCCCTGGCCTCTGCTGGGCCTCCCCTCCCGCCCTCCCTGAGCTGCTGCCTCCCTCCTCCTGCCTTCCCTTTCCATCCTTCCTTCCCTCCCCTTCTTTCTTCCTTCCCCCTCCTTCCTTCCCTCTGCCTCTCCTTCCTTCCCTCCCCCTTCTGCCTTCCCTCCCGCCTTCCTTCCCTCCCGCCTTCCTTCCCTTTCCGTCCTTCCTTCCCTCCCCTTCTTTCCTTCCTTCCCCCTCCTCCCTTCCCTCCCTCCTTCCTTCCCTCTCTCCTTTTCTCTCTCTCTCTTCCCTCCCTCCCTCTCCCCCTCCTTCTCTCCCTCCTTCCCTCCTTCCTTCCCTCTCAGCTGCAGAGGGGCTGCTGGGAGCCCTGTGCCTGCTGCTCTCCACCCTGCTCCTCCCACCACGGTGCCCCTTGGCCTCCCTGGAGCCACCACACAGCACAGCCCTGTCTCGCTGGGGGCTGCGGACATTTGTCACATTCCAGCAGTCTCGTGGCTCCTGTCTGCGTCCCACCCCTGCTCTGCCTCCGCCCTGCTGCCCGGCATGCGGCCCCATGGCACCGTTGTGCAGGCACCGCACAGCATAGGCTGCCTTCAGGAGTGAGGAGACGTCCCCCCAGCATGGCCCCCCAACAGCCCTCGGTGCCGTGGCCTCCACGGCCCTCCTGCTTTGCAACCTCCCCCCCATCCCCAGCCCCTGCCCAGCCCACCTTGAGGAAAGCAAACAGCCATGCTCCAGGGTCTGCTGGGGTCTGGGTCTGGAGAGAGGCCAGGCAGGACTGGCCATCCCACCATACAGGGGCTGAGCCCAGCAGGGAGATGGAGCTGGTCACATGCAAAGGTCACTCCTCACCACGACTGTGGGGAAAGGCAGTGCTGAAAGGGGTCTGTGAGGAGTTTCCTGGGGCAGTTTCTCCTCTCTGTTCACACAACAACAAATTGGGCTGGATCTTTGCACTGAGGGACCCTGCTTGAGAGTCTCCATGGGCATGAGGATGGTCTACAGGCCCAGTAGACGCTCCCAGGACCTCCTCTGCATACTCCCTGCTAGCCCTGTAGAGGACCCAGCAGGGGGCTCATTCTCCTAGGGCTCACAGCTGGATGCCCAGTCCTCCAGCTGGGTGCAGAGCCCTGTCTGGAGGTGACTTTTGGGGTAAAGGCTAGCACGCGGCCTGGGGGAGATTGTCTCAAGACTGTGTGCTGGAGATAGGGCCTGAGGGACAGCAGCAAACTGATCTGGCTGCTGGGTCCTGCTTCCTTCAAGACAAGTGCTGGCACAGGGTCCCAGCCTTCCTTTTGGTGCCACCTGTCAAAAGTGATGATGACACTATGACCAGGGAAGGTGGGGAGAGTTATTCCTTCTTCAGCCACTTCCCAGGCCATACGGGAAGCCAGAACACCAAGGACTTCTGGCTCTGCAACGTGAACACACTTTAGTGTAGCCACAGTGTGACCATTGTCTTGGATAAAATGTCAGCATTTTTCTCTCCAAGACCATTTCAAGCCCAGCTCCACTTCCTTCTGATGTCTCCTCATCCCTCCTCTGACCTCAATAACTGTTCCTGCACCCCTTCCCCTGCTCTCCCGCAGGGTCTCGAGCTGGCAGTGCTGCTCTGGAGAGCGAGCAGACGGTGGGGCCACAGGGCCACGGGGGTGACTCTGCACTGGCCATGCTGGTGCAGGTGGGAAGCAGACCCAACCGAATGGGGATCCATGGCCTCTAATCCCTCCAGAGATCCAACACATGGTATTTCATTAACGATGACATGAATCACTCTCCCGTCTCCCTTCCCCGTGCCCCGTGCCCCGTGCCCCGTGCCCCGTGCCAGCTGGGTCCCCACTGCCTCGCCTGGGACTGCAGAGTCCTCCTGTGCCTGTGGATACCTGCGTTTCGTGCTTTCCCTTTAAGGGACTCCACCTTGGGGGACTTCTCATTTTGTGAGGCTCCTCTCGCTGCCCACCCCAGGCACACGCTGTCCCAGGAGAGCCCCTGTGCTCTCCTGGCACCTCCAGCTTCCCCTCCAGAAGGAGGGACATCTGACACTGTGCCTGAACATGTGCGACAGCCCCGGCTATGTACAACAGTGACAATCCCTCATCTCCCCTGTCACTGGACACTGAGGGGGGACTCCTCAATCCTAAATGCCTTGGTGTCTAAGAGATCATAACAGGATGATGAGCTTTTTGTTCCTGACCCCATGGACAAGGCTGCCCAGCAGGCCCTTGTGGGCTGCTCTCCTTGGGCCTATATTTGACACCAGCTCTGGAAGAAGCACCCAGCCTTCAGACATGGCACTGGCTAGAACTGCCTTTATTACCAAGATACTGTGAGGGAGCCAGCTCTGACCTGGCGTTAGACAGTTTTGCGTGGCCACCAGGTGAGACATGGCATTAAAACCGGGGTGAACTGCAAGCATTTATGTAGCAAAATGATAACAAATACATTTCATCATCATCATCATAACAGTAACAATAGTAATAATAAAAATAAAATAAAAAAACAAAACTGAGTCCTGGTTTGGGACAGTTTGGGATTCAGTTGTTGAGAGCAAAGGCAATTTTAGCACTGCTGAAAAATGCCCATGCAATCACTTTCCTCAGGGCATCTCGGAGCTCCTTGTTCCTCAGGCTGTAGATGAGGGGGTTCAGTGCTGGATGCACCACTGCGTACAAAACAGCCACCACCAGATCCAGGGATGGGGAGGAGAGGGAGGAGGGCTTCAGGTAGGCAAATA
This sequence comes from Struthio camelus, assembly GCF_040807025.1. Taxonomy (NCBI): domain Eukaryota; kingdom Metazoa; phylum Chordata; class Aves; order Struthioniformes; family Struthionidae; genus Struthio; species Struthio camelus. The sequence continues at coordinate 1,681,989 of NW_027182620.1, forward strand.
TTGCACTGCTGATAAACAAGGAGTCCACGGCCAGGTGAGGGAGGCACATGGAGAAGGCTTTGTGCCGGCCCTGCTCGGAGGGGATCCTCAGCACAACTGTGAAGATCTGTACGTAGGACAGCACAATGAACATGAAACATGCAAAAAATAAACCAACACTAACCACAACAGCCCCAACTTCCCGGAGGCAGGATTGTGAGCAGGAGAGCTTGAGGATCTGGGGGATCTCACAGAAGAACTGCCCCACAGCATTGCTTTGGCAGAGAGGTATGGAAAATGTGTTGGCAGTGTGCAGGAGAGCATTGAGAAAGCCGCTGCCCCAGGCAGCTGCTGCCATTTGGACACAAGCTCTGCTGCCACCCAGGAGGGTCCCGTAGTGCAGGGGTCTGCAGATGGCAACGTAGCGGTCATAGGCCATGACAGTGAGAAGAGAAATCTCTCCTCCAAACAAGAAGGAAACCAGGAAGACCTGGGCAGCGCATCCCGAGTAGGAGATGGTCGTGGTGTCCGTGAGGGAATTGGCCATGGATGTGGGGACAGTGGTGGAGATGGAGGCCAGGTTGAGGAGGGAGAGATTAAAGAGGAAGAAGTCCATGGGGGTGTGGAGGCGGTGGTGGCAGGCTATGGCGGTGATGATGAGGCCGTTGGCCAGGAGGGCAGCCAGGTAGATGCCCAGGAAGAGCAAGAAGTGCAAGAGCTGCAGCTGCCGGGTTTCTGCGAATGCCAGGAGGAATTCAGTGACGGAGCTGCTGTTGGACATGTTGCTCCCTCCAGGCATGTGGGACTGTCCAAAGAAGAAAAGACATGGAGAAGTTAGGAGATGCTTTTCAAGAAACCCTGAAATGTTCCAGTTCTCATCCAACCCCCCGTACTGCCTCTCTCTTCACGGAGAGCATGTGTGTGCAGCTGCCTTGCTTGAGCTCCCCTGTGCACTGGCGGAGTGTGCTGTGAGGAGCAGAGGCCTCTGCCCATGGGCTCCAGGGCAGTCTGTCCATCCTGCTGTAGGGCAGTGGGGACATGGGAGTGGGGGTGACTAGCTCTGACAGTCACAAGGTCTGTCAGGTGAAAGCCACTGGGCAGGTGGAAGGAATATTTCAGCATCTTCACCACCTGTTCTGAAGAATGAGGGTTGAGGAACAGAGCTTTAGGGATTTCTTCCTAATGTTTATTTTCTGTGAGATGCCCCTGTGCCCCCTGGGCAGTCTTCCTCAAAAGGCAGAAAGTCTCAGCGTTTCTGCTGTGACTCCTGAGAAAGACCAATTCCCTGTCCCCGGGTGCAGAGGGAGGACAGCTTGTCTGTCTATTAGTCTTGTTCTCAGCTGTCCTGTGTTTGCAGCTCTTTGAGCTGCAGGATGGTCACTCTCATCTGTTGCCCAAAAAAGAATCTAGCCCCTGCTGAGAGCAGACGAGCCCAGGTCCCAAGTGTGGGTCTCCAACCTTCTCTCCCTTCCTCAGGGCACCAGAGCGACGTCTCCACACTCCCCTTTCTAGCCAAGCACACACACGGCTCTTTTCAGCTGCCCACATACAGCTTCCCAACACCATCTCCATACGCCCAGCATCTCTGAAGATTCTTCACAGCTCCCTCACACATCACAGAGATGGTGGTATGAGGCAGCGGTGCCCTTCTGGAGGGCAGCCCCAAGCCTGCCAGGACACCACAGGGAAATGGTCCAAGGACTGTTAGGACTGCAGATGGGCTCTCCTTACAGGACAGTCAGCTCCACTCCCCTCCCCACCCACTGCATTTCCTGGACCTGCACGGGTCAGAAGGGGGCTGCAGACACCTCACTCCCAAGCAGAGACCTCTGTGGCACAACTCGCAGGGCAGGGGTCTGAGCTGCAGCTGAAAACCCACCAACCCCAGGGAACCCGAGAGAAGAACAAGGGCAGCACGGAGAGGAGGGGAAACAAGGAGCAACACTACACTCCTGCTGCCACGGGAGGCAAGGAGAGAGGGACAGATGGGCAGTCGGGAAAGCCTTCACCTTCCCCAGCTGGGTGGTGACATTGCAGGGCAGTCACTCAGCCCCTTTGTCGGGCAGCACAAAACGGGGCCCGTGGCAGGAGAGATGCCCCTCTCCTCTGCTGCAGGTCTGGCTGCAGAGCGGGTGGCTCATGCCCTGGACTCCACGGCTGTGAGGGCGGAGGCTCTGCTGGGTGGGAGAGAAGACATGCGGGGCTGGCTCAGAGAAAGCTGTCTGCCTTGCAGGGACTGATCAACACTTGCCCAAACCCATCCTCCTGTGATGTTTCTGTTAGCAGTTCTCTCTCATTCCCAGCCCGTCTCTGCTGCCTGGCGCTCTCTCTGCTGGGAGCTCTTGCTCTCTCCCAATGTCTTTTCCCTGCTGGTTTTCACAGACCCCATCCCACCCTCTGCACACTCAGTTCTGCCCTACAGAAACCTGCCAGGACAGGGCACTGGGCAGGGGTATCTCTGTGCTCACAGGTCCCAAGGAGCAGGTCAGAAAAACCCTTATGAAGCAATAAAGGTGCTGCTGGGGCTGCCTGCAGGCTGAGGTGGGGTTGAAGGGGTTTGCTGAAGTTTCTCACAGACCTAGCGATCTCCAAGAGTGAAGGTTTGGGAATCCAAGTTACCCTGCAGTTACCCTGCAGCCAGAGACTTAGCATGCAAAGGGCTGTGCAGATTTCCCCCGCAAGGAGCTCTCCTCGCTCCTCCCACTCCACACTGCCTCTCACTTCTCTCCCTCTCGCCTCATCTCCTGTCAGCAGCAGCAGCAGGCAGTGCCCGGAGCCCCGCTGCTCTTGGCAGAGGAGCTGCTGCTGCCCAGAGCTGTCTCTCGGCCATGCTGCCTGGTTGCCAGCAGCTCCCTCGGTCCCCGGAGCCTGGCCCCGCTCAGGAGCAGAGGTCCAGCTTAAGGCATGAATTGCTCTGTCGCTTGTGCACCCTCTTCCTGGGAAATGTTCACTGCAGTCTACTGAAATCCTATCACCTATGGTCCCTTTCTGAACACTGAAGTTTGTAAACACTGATTCCTGCATTGCATTTTGTCTCATCAGAGGGTGGTTATTTGCAAGAGGTGGACCTGTCCCACTCTGGAAGACCTGATTCCCATCTCTTAAATAGGCAGAACACCTAGTCAAGGACAAGGAGGGAGGTCATTTTCGCATGGTTCAGGTATTGATTCCGATGAGTCAATCTGGGCATGGCATGACGGTTTTAGAAATCCCTGGGATGGGGTTGGATTCAGCTCTCTCCCATGAACTCCAGAAACACACAGGAGGTGGGATTCCCCTTGCCCAAGCTGAAGTGTGCACAACATGGCTGCCTGCAGGTAAGCCCCTTGTCTACGCTGCCATTGTAACCACTAGAGATGGAGGGTGGGAGTCAGTTGCTCACACACAAACACCTGGTGACATTTGAAGAGACAGAGGTGGTGCAAGGCATGTGCCAGTGTCTGCTGGCTCTGATGGAGCAACTATGAGACCTACATCCTTCTAGAACCCCAGGTGGGGGCCAGCTGAGGAATTTCCCAGGCCATATGAAAGGACACTAGATGCCTACTACGACTAGAGCTCCACTCATTCTTAAGCTGAGACACAAGCAGATCCCTACACTGCAAACAGCTGATGTAGTGCAGTGCAGGTGCTTGATTTAATGACAAAAGTAGGCCTGCAGTCCAGGTCAGGTTCCTGGGGCAACCCAGACAGCCATATGTCTCCTGCAGAAGCAGCATGGGACCTATAGGAAAGCCATGTCCTTTTGGAGGGGTTGCTGGGCAAGTGCCTCAGCGCACCTCAGCTTTCCTACCTGGACAGCACCCACAAAGCACAACAAAGCTCCATACTGACAGTCTGTAAAATTGGCAGGCATCTCTGGACCCTGGCTTGGCTAAACAGGGAGCTCAGGCCTGAGCTCCAGGGCCACAAGGCAACACAAGGATAGGGGAAGAAAGGAGAGGCTGCAAAGGAGGAATTTGGAAATACTGTCCAGTGAAGAAGGGATGGTGTTAGGGAAGCCCAAGCTGCCCTAGCATCGACCCCTGCAGGGGATGTCACGAGCCTGAAGGAGAGCTGCTGCTGCTTCAGTAACAGTGAAAGAGTAAAGAAGGAAAATGTGGGCTCACTGCTGCATGGGGCAGGGAATCTAGGAACAGCAGATGGAGATAGGTGTGAGGAACTGAACGTCGTCTTGGCTTCAGTCTTCACCAGCAGAGTCTCCTGGGCTGTTGTGCGTAGTAGAGTCAGGACTCCAGGCGAGAATACCAACCCACAGTGCCCGAGGGCTGAGTGCAGGAAAAAGGATTATGTTGTGCCTATCTTCAAAAGAGGCCACAAGGACAAGCCGGGGAGCTGCAGGCCGTTCAGCCTCACTTGAGTGAGGAGTGTGTCCTGGAGCTATCCATCTTGGATCACATTTCTGGGTACACGAAGGTGCCTGGAAATAGTCAGCACGGATTTACTGAACATAAATAGTTCCAGACCAACGTGATTGCCTTCTGTGATAAAAGACCTGTACTTGTGGGAGAAGAAAGAGTAGGAGATGTCATTCACCATGATTTTAGCCAGACTTCTGGCACTGTCTCCCCCAACATTCTTGTATCCAAGGGAGGCCTTACAGCAGGCTGGCTAGACATTCAGATGGGTGAAAAACCAAGTGGTTGGATGATGGAGCTCAGAGGGTTTTTGTGAGTGGGTCAGGCTTTACCTGGAAGCCAGTGACAAGTGGAGGGTGCAGGGGTCTACACTGCAACCCAACCTGTCTGACAGGCTCATCAGTGGCCTGGAGGACACACCTCTTATCCCAGTTGCAGATGACAGCTAATGGGGCAGAACAGTCATGTGCCTGAGGGCTGCCTTTCAGAGGGAGCTTGGCAGGTGGGAAGAATGGGCTGTCAGGAACTCTGTGAAATGCAACAAGGACAAATGCCCTATCTTCACCTGCGATAGACCAACATCCTGCAGTGACACAGGCTGGGGAGTTCTGGCTGGGCAGCAGCTCTGCAGAAAAGGACGTGGCGGTCTTTGTGGGCAGCGAGCTTGATGTGAGGCAAGAGTGTTCCCTGGCAGCAACGGAGGCCACAGCATTGTGGGCTGCATGAACAGGAGCACAGCCAGGAGAAAGACGGAAGTGATGATGCCCCTCTACTCAGCACTTATCCGAACCCACCTAGATACATCATCCATTCAGGCCCCCCTGGAGAAGAACGCTGTTGATGACATGGAGTGAGTTCAGTGTCAGAACCTCAAGGTGTTTGGGGGCTGGAGCACTTGCCCTGGGAGGAGAGGCTGAGAGTTCAGGCCTTGTTCAGCCTGGAGAAGGGAAGACTTTTGGAGGAAACTCATCACAGCTTCCCAACTCAAGCTTCCCACCAGTAAAGAACCAGGGCTCTTTACAGAGATTCCTGGCAGGACAATGAGAGGCAACAGTACGAAGCTGACACAAGTGCAGCTAAAATTGGATTTAAGGGAGAAAAATCAATCTTGGGCCTGGAAGGTTTTCAGGTCAAGGTTTAATTATGAGGGACTGCTTGTCCAGAACAGGCCCTCTTCACAGTCTACAACACCTGCACATTACAACACGATGCCCAATGAGTGTGACACATGCAGAGAGACGTGGCATGGGGGTGATTGCACTGGCTGAGGGTGCTGGAGTTGTTGAGCCTGGAGAAGAGGAGGCTTTGGGCAGACCTAAGAACAGCCTGCCCATACCCACCAGGAGGTCGTCAAGAAGATGGAGGCAGGCCCTTCATTGTTGTACACGACAGGAGGAGGAGGCCCAATGGGCATTAGCTGAAACAAGAGGTTCAGGCTGGGGATAAGCAAAAATGTTTTACCCCTGCAGACAGTGGAACACTGGGGCAGGTTGCCCAGAGAGGTTGTGCCATCTCCATCCTCAGAGGTTTTCAAGTCCTAAATGAACGAAGCCCTGAGCAACCTGGTAGGATCTGATAGTTGACCCTGCTGTGGGAAGGAGATTGGGCTAAAGACCTCCAGAGGCCCCTTCCACCATGAATCCTTTTGCATTTTCTTCCACCCTGTGTCTTCTCATGTTGACCACAGGGAGAAAACTGCAGCTTCCCTGTGACCATGGCAGTGTGTCAGACAGAAGTAGGAGCAGATCAACTGCATGTTTCTTGTCCTGCTCTGGTTAGTGTCATTCAGATTCAGGAGTGCTTTGCAGGTAGGTACCCGCAGTGAGCACTGATTTTTTTTTCCTTTTCCTTCACCTTTTATTGCATTATGCCCTCTTTTCCACCTGACAAGGTGTTCTCTTTTACCATCCTGATGCCCGCCCATGCAGTCAGCACACACCTATTTCCTAATCTCCACTGGCCCTGCTTATACTTCCTTTGTACATTCATTGGGCCTCTCTGAGATGGTGTCCGTGGTGATTTCTACCTTTGTCAGCAGCTCCGTTAAACTAGCACCTCCTTTTATTATCCACAGTGTCCCGCAATGCCTCATGCTGTTATCCTGTCAGAGGCACAGCAAGACAGGACGAGCCATCTGTACACGCACATTAAGAGCTGACACAAAGGAGCCTGAGTCCAGAGCGGCCTTGAGAAACTTGGGGTTTTGTCCAACATAAACCTCATGAAGTTGTGCAAGGAAACACGGCTAGTCCTGCATGGGGGAGGAAATGTTGACCTGTTGGAAAGTAGCTCTGCCGAGAAGGACCTGGGAGTGCTGGTGGACAACAAGTTAAACATGAGGCAGCAGTGTGCCCTTGTGGCCAAGAAGGCCCATGGTATGCTGGGGTGCATTAGGCAGAGTGTTGCCAGCAGGTGGAGGGAGGTGATCCTGCCCCTCTCCTCAGCCCTGGGGAGGCCTCACCTGGAGTACTGTGTCCAGTTCTGGGCTCCCCAGTACAAGAGAGACATGGCACTCCTGGAGAGAGTCCAGCGGAGGGCTACCAAGAGGATTAGAGGGCTGGAGCACCTCTCCTAGGAAGAAAGACTGCAAGAGCTGGGCCTGTTCAGCCTGGGGAAGAGAAGCTTGAGAGGCGATCTCATCAACGTGTACAAGCATCTGAAGGGGGAGTGTCAAGAGGATGAGGCCAGCCTCTTCTCCGTGGTGCCCAGCGACAGGACAAGAGGCAATGGGCACAAACTGAACCACAGGCAGCTCCATCTGAACCTGAGGAAAAACTTCTTCCCTGTGAGAGTGACAGAGCATTGGAACAGGTTGCCCAGAGAGGTAGTGGAGTCTCCTTCGCTGGAGATATTCAAAAGCCGTCTGGATGTGATCCTGGGCAATATGCTCTAGGTGACCCTGCTTGAGCAGGGAGGTTGGACGAGATGATCTCCAGAGGTCCCTTCCAACCTAAACGATTCTGTGATTCTGTGATTCTGTAAAACGCTGTGCATCAGGACAGGCTGAGAGCTGACTGTCAGAGGAGTGACCCTGAGGAGAAGGGCCTGGACATGACAAGGGATGCCATAGGAGCCAGCAGTGCATGCTTGCACTAATGAGGCCAGCTGCATATGGGGCTGCTTCGGGAAGACCATGGCCACCCAGGCAAGGGCAGTCCCCATCCCCCTTGACTCAGCACTGGTGTGGCCACATCTGGAAGAGTGTGTCCCCGTGTGGGCTGCCCAGTGCTGGAGGAATGGGGAGGACCTGGAGAAGGTCCAGGGGAGGTCTCCCAAGATGGGGGTAGGGTCCTGAAGCACAAAGCCTGTATGGAGGGGCTGAGGGATGTGGCCTTCTTTAGCCTGGTGAAGGGGAGGCTAAGGGCATTCCAGTAGGAGCCTGTGAGTGCTTGAAGGGTGGTTTCAGAGGTGATGGAGAGTTTCTTGGTAATAGGAAATAGCAAGAGAAGGAGAAAGAGACAAAACAATTATGAGATACATTATGAGAAGTTCAGGCTGAACTTTTGGAAACTGGGATGTCACTTGTGCTGTGGTTCAACAGGACACCCAGAGGGAGTTGGTGGGGAGCCCCTGGCTTTGTGTCTGGATGAAAAGCAAGAGAGGGCAGAGAGCCATCAGTAAAGGTGGTCAGATGGCTGGGGGAGAGCAAAGTGGGGAAGCAGGCTGGGTGTCTACAGGCTGCAGGGACACAGACACAGGAGGGGGACAGCACAGGGCAGCCTGGGGTGGAGACGACTGAGGGCACTGCCAAGGCTGAAAGCCTCCGACAGGACGGAGGTCTTTGTGCTCTTGGCTTTCTCTGGTGTCTGCCACTGAGGCCAAGGAGACACTGTGTTTCTGACGGCCCCAGGTCCTCATTACGTCCCCACCCTCAGAGAGCCCAGGAGGTGCTGTCTCATCCTGCACGAAGCCTTGCACACCCCCACCCTCTCCCTGCCCCCACAAAGAGCCCTGAGCCAAGTCGGAGCGAAAGCACCACCCTGTGCAGGGGCTGGGTGTCAGTGCTGGCCCATGCTGTCTGATAACACACAGCAAGGTGGACTTGGTGTCACAGCCACCTGCACATTTCCTTTGCCAACCTGTAACAAGTGCCTCCAACTTTCTGCTCTCCTCAGCCCCTGGGAGGCTTTGTTGGTAATGGTCCTCAGGGGGACCCATTAACACTCCCCGAAACTTGGGATTTAATTCTGACTTTAACTTCTTCAGTGTTTTCTCAGTTCCCTCTCAGTATCTGAGGTTCATGGGCTCAGCACCACATACACTCGAGGGGGGATTAAAAGGTCAGAAGCCCTAACAAGCCATGCCACTCCCCAGCATTTTCTTGAGGTCTCAGTTCTTGTGAGGCTAAGTGGAGAGCTCTCAGGAGGGCACTTACAAGAGGAAGATTTCAATGAGCGACCAAAAAAAAATCGGATGCTGGCTTTCACAGTTTTCTTCTTTTTTCAGCCCCGAGAATCCCTGTTATCCACATTGCTGGATTCCTATTGATTCAGAGGGTCTCCTAATGAAACCTGGATGTGTAGGAAAGGCAGGATTTCTGGTACGGGACATGTGTGGACAACCTTCCTCCTCCCCTCCCCAGCCCGGCCAGTTCTCCCATCAGCCCCTGGGGACCTACTTCGCTCTTGTTAACATCGAACCCTTTTCCACTCGCCTCTGTAGCTGAGTGTTATAGCTCCTGTGCCCCAAGTCCCACCTGCTTCCCTTAGAGAAGTGGATGTTATCGCTAGGCCACTCTTCTTCATTTTTGAAGGGTCCTGGAGAACAGGAGAGGTGCCTGACGAATGGAAGAAAGCCCATGTCACTCCAGTCTTCAAAAAGGGTAAGAAGGAGGAGCCAGGAATCTACAGGCCTGTCAGCCTCCCCTCCATCCCTGGAAAGGTGATCCTGGAGGTCCTCACTAAGCATGTGGAGGACAAGAAGGTGATCAGGAGGAGTCAGCATGGATTCACCAAAGGGAAATCATGCTTGACCAAGCCTTCCAGGACAGTGAGGTGGATGGAGAACTGGCTGGATGGCCGAGCTCAGAGGGTTGTGGTCAGTGGCACAGTCTAGCTGGAGGCCTGTGGCTAGTGGTGTCCCCCAGGGCTCAGTCCTGGGTCCAGTCTTGTTCAATGTATTCCTCAATGACCTGGAGGAAGGGACAGAGTGCACCCTCAGCAAGTTTGCTGATGATACTAAACTGGGGGGAGAGGCTAACACACCAGAAGACTGTGCTGCCATTCAGAGGGACCTGGACAGGCTGGAGAGGTGGGCGGAGAGGAACCTCCTGAAGTTCAACAAAGGCAAGTGCAAGGTCCTGCACCTAGGCAGGAATAATCCCATGCACCAGGACAGGCTGGGGGTTGACCTGCTGCAAAGTGGCTCTGCCGAGAAGGACCTGGGAGTGCTGGTGGACAACAAGTTAAACATGAGGCAGCAGTGTGCCCTTGTGGCCAAGAAGGCCCATGGTATGCTGGGGTGCATTAGGCAGAGTGTTGCCAGCAGGTGGAGGGAGGTGATCCTGCCCCTCTCCTCAGCCCTGGGGAGGCCTCACCTGGAGTACTGTGTCCAGTTCTGGGCTCCCCAGTACAAGAGAGACATGGCACTCCTGGAGAGAGTCCAGCGGAGGGCTACCAAGATGATTAGAGGGCTGGAGCACCTCTCCTGTGAAGAAAGATTGCAAGAGCTGGGCCTGTTCAGCCTGGGGAAGAGAAGATTGAGAGGCGATCTCATCAACGTGTACAAGTATCTGAAGGGGGAGTGTCAAGAGGATGAGGCCAGCCTCTTCTCCGTGGTGCCCAGCGACAGGACAAGAGGCAATGGGCACAAACTGAACCACAGGCAGCTCCATCTGAACCTGAGGAAAAACTTCTTCCCTGTGAGAGTGACAGAGCATTGGAACAGGTTGCCCAGAGAGGTAGTGGAGTCTCCTTCGCTGGAGATATTCAAAAGCCGTCTGGATGTGATCCTGGGCAATATGCTCTAGGTGACCCTGCTTGAGCAGGGAGGTTGGACGAGATGATCTCCAGAGGTCCCTTCCAACCTAAACCATTCTTTGATTCTGTGATTCTCAGAACCAGGACCCTCTGGGCCTCGGCCACAGAGCTGCTGCCGGCCAGTCTGTCTCCTTCGTGGGTCACTGCAAGGGGTTCTTCCCTCCTGGGGCAGGAGTGGGCATTTTTTCTCTGTTGAAAGTTCCTGAGCTCCAGGAGCTCCGCCAGCTCCCTCAGCACCCGTGGGTGCATCCCATCAGGGCCCATGGATTTATGGATGTCCAGTTTGGACAAAAGATCTCTAACCTGATCCTCCTCCACCAAGGGAGAGTCTTCCTTTCTCCAGACTTCCTCCCTGGTCTCCAGTGTCTGGAATTCCTCAGGACTGGCCTTAGCAGGAAAGACTGAAGCAAAGAAGGCATTCAGCAACTCTGCCTTCTCTGTATCCTTCGTCACCAGGGCACCCACCCCATTCAGCAGTGGGCCCATGTTTTCCCTAGTCTTCCTTTTGTTATTGATGTATTTGAAAAACCCCTTCTTGTTGTCCTTGACGTCCCTTGCCAGATTTAATTCCAGCTGGGCCTTAGCCTTCCTTGTCGCATCCCTGCACACTCTGACAACGTCCCTGTATTCCCCCCAAGTGGCCTGTCCCCTTTTCCACATTCTGTACACTTCCTTCTTCTGCTGGCGTTTTGTCAGGAGTTCCTTGCTCATCCATGCAGGTCTCCTGCTGAATCCGCTTTGCTCGACTTCTTCCTCAGAGGGATGCACCGATCTTGAGCCTGGAGGAGGTGACGCTTGAATATTAACCAGCTTTCTTGGACCCCTCTTCCTTCTAGGGCCCTACCCCATGAGATTCCCCTAAGTAGGTCCCTCAAGAGGCCAAAGTTAGCTCTCCTCAAGTCCAGCGTTGCAATCCTACTTATTGCCCTGCTCCCTCCTCGTAGGATCCTCAACTCCACCATCTCATGGTCACTGCAGCCAAGGCTGCCCCCAACCTTCACCTCTCCAACTAGACCTTCTTTGTTCGTTAGGACAAGGTCTAGCATTGCACCTCTCCTCGTTGGCGTCTCCACCACCTGAGTCAAGAAATTATCATCAATCCTCTGCAGGAACCTCCTCGACTGTTTGTGCCTAGCTGTGCTGTCTTGCCAACAGATGTCAGGGTGGTGAAGTCTCCCATGAGAACCAGGGCCTGTGATCGTGAGGCTACTTCCAGCTGTCGGTAGAAGGCCTCATCGATGACTTCCTCCTGGTCAGGTGGCCTGTAGTAGACCCCCACAACAGTGTCACCCATGTTACCCTGCCCTTTAATCCTTACCCATAGGCTCTCAACTTGCTCTTCATCCACCCCGAGGCAGAGCTCCATACATTCTAGCTGCTCCCTCACATAAAGAGCAACTCCACCACCTCGCCTTCCTGGCCTGTCTTTCCTAAAAAGCACATAGCCATCCATGACAGCATTCCAGTCATGTGAACTATCCCACCGTGTCTCTGTAACTGCAATGAGATCATGGCCCTGCAACCGCACACAGACCTCTAACTCTTCCTGTTTATTCCCCATGCTGCGCGCATTGCTATACAGGCATTCCAGAGAGCCAGTCAAGCATGCAAGCTTCCCAGGAGAGGTGCAAGAGGATCCTCCATAGCCATGTCCCATGCTGTCTCCCCTGGCTGTATGCACCCGCTGGAGGCATCCTGACTTGAGCGGTGTTTTACTGACTCTCCTGCCACTATACCACTCCCCTTCCCCCATCTTGCCTAGTTTAAAGCCCTCCTTACCAGGCTGGCCAATCTGTTGGCAAAGACGCGCGTGCCCCGCTTGGTAAGGTGGATCCCATCGCTCCCCATCAGCTGTTGATCTTCAAACAGGGTCCCATGGTCATAGAAAACAAAGCCCTGCTGCCAACACCAGCGGCGCAGCCAGCTGTTAACTTGGAAAACTCGTCTACTCCTCCTCCCATCCTTTCCCCTCACAGGCAAGATTGAGGAGAAAACGACCTGGGCTCCCAGACACTTCACCACCATTCCCAGAGCTCTGAAGTCCCGTTTGATGGTTTCCAGTTTGCCTTTTGTGTTGTTAGTGCCCACATGGAAGAGCAGCAGAGGGTAGTAGTCTGATGCATGGACAAGCCTTGGCAGTCTTTCCATGACCTCTCTTATTCGAGCCCCTGGCAGGCAGCAAACCTCTCTGGACAAGAGGTCAGGTCGGCAGAGAGGTGCCTCTGTCCCCTGCAGCAGGCAGTCACCCACAACAATCACTCGCCGCTTCTTCCGGGGCTTCCTGCACGGCACAGGGTCTGCCAGGCCAGTTGCCTCCCTTGGAGCCATGCCCAGCTCCTCCTCAGCTTGCAGGGTGCTAAACTTGTTCTTCGAGGGTAAGTCTTGAGGAGGAGCAAGAGCCTTTCTCCTTCTACGAGAGGTCACCAGCTTCCAGCCCTCTTCAACAGTGTTATGATGCACCTTTACACACGGTGCTGAGCCCTCTGACACCTCTGCTGCAGTGGGGGCTGGGGACTCCTGGAGCTGCACAGTCTCCGAGAATAGCCTGGCAATCTCACCTTCCTGCCATGCACAGGCCGCCACAAAGAGAAGGAAGGAGCCCTCCCTTTTGGCCCTGCCATGCAGACAGCTCTCCCACAAGCACTCCCCTCCTCCTTTTCCTCTCCTTCTCCATCTTACAACTGCCCTCCTCACACTTGCCCACCAGCATTGCCATCCTCCTACAACCCCTTTTAAACCACTCAAAACAGCCACAAGGCGGCGCAGTGCCTGAAACCATGGGACCGTCACATGCTTAGGCCACACTCACAACAAGTGACTAGCTCGCTTTCCTCCCCTCCTCCAACTTACCACTGCCCTCCTCACACTTTCCCACTAGAGCAGCCACTCTCCTCCAACCCCTGCCTACCAAGAACAGACCAACAAGGGGAGCACCATTGCGCCCACCCTTTTGGCCCTGCCATCCACACGGCTCTCCCACAAGCACTCCCATCCTCCTTTCCCTACAGTCTTCCAACCTAGCACTGACCTCCTCACACTTTCCCACTAGGGCAGCCACCCTCCTCCAACACCTGCCTACCATGCACTTGCCCACACCGGGAGCACCGTTGCTTCCCCCCTTTTGGCACTGCCATGCATACGGCTCTCCAACAACCACTCCCGTCCTCCTTTCCCTACCCTCCTCCAACCTAGGACTGCCCTCCTCACACTTTCGGACTGGAGCAGCCACTCTCCTCCAACACCAGCCTGCCATGCACAGGCGCACATGGCGAGTACCATTTCCTCCACCCTTTTGGCCCTGCCATGCATATGGCTCACCCACAAGCACTCCCGTCCTCCTTCCCCTCACCTCCTCCCACTTACCACTGCCCTCCTCACACTCTCCCACTAGAGCAGCCACTCTCCTCCAACACCTGCCTACCACGCACAGGCCCACACCGGCAGTACCATTGCGTCTACCCTTTTGGGCTCTGCCATGCACACAGCTTGCCCACAAGCACTCCCATGCTCCTTTCCCTACCCTCATCCAGCTTACGACTGTGCTCCTCACACTTTCCCACTAGAGCAGTCACTCTCCTCCAACTCCTGCCTACCATGCACAGGCCCACACGTGGAGCACCATTGCGTCCACCCTTTTGGTCCTGCCATGCACACGGCTCTCCCAAAAGAATTCCCCTCCTCTTATCCCTGTCCTCCTCCCACTTACAACTGCTCTCCTCACACTTTCCACCTAGAACAGCCACTCTCCTCCAACACCTGCCTACCCTACACAGCCCCAGACAGCAAGCACCACTGCGTCCTCCTTTTAGGCCCTGCAATGCGTACGGCTCTCTCACAAGCACTCCCCTCCTCCTTTCCCTACCCTCCTCCCACATACCACTGCCCTCCTCACACTTTCCCACTAGAGCAGCCACTCTCCTCCAACACCTGCCTACCACGCACAGGCCCACACGGGGAGCACCACTGCGTCCACCCTTTTGGCCCTGCCATGCACACGGCTCTCCCCACAAGTCCTCCATCCTCCTTTCCCTCCCCTCCTCCAACTTACGACTGCCCTCCTCACACTTTCCCACTAGAGCAGCCACGCTCCCCCAACACCTGCCTACCAGGTATGGGACACACAAAGAGCGGCAAGGTGCCCTCCCTTTTGGCCCTGCCGTGCACACGGCCCTCTCAAAAGCACTCCCCTCCTCCTTTCCCTACCCTCCTCCAACTTACCACTGCCCTCCTCACACTTTCCCACTAGAGCAGTCACTCTCCTCCAACACCTGCCTACCACGCACAGGCCCACACGGGGACAACCATTGCGTCCACCCTTTTGGCCCTGCCATGCACACGGCTCTCCCCACAAGTCCTCCGTCCTCCTTTCCCTCACCTCCTCCAAATTACCACTGCCCTCCTCACACTTGCCCACCAGCCTTGCCATCCTCCTACAACCACTTCCGCACCACTCAAAACGGCCACAAGGCGGTGCAATGCCTCAACCCATGGCACTTTCAGATGCTTAGGCCACACTCAGAACAAGGGCCTAGCTCGTTTTCCTCCCCTCCTCCACCTTACGAATGCCCTCCTCACACTTTCCCACTAGAGCAGTCACTCTCCTCCAACACCTGCCTACCATGCACAGGTCCCAATGCCGAGCAGCAATACACCCACTTTTTTGGCCCTGCCATGCACACGGCTCTCCCACAAGCATTCCTTTCCTCATTCTCTTCTCCTACTCCAACTTACGACTGCCCTCCTCATACTTGCCCATCATTGTTGCCACCCTCCTCCAACACCTTCCTCACCATTCAAAGTGGCTACAAGGCGGCACAATGCCTCAGCCCACGGCACCTTCACATTGCTAGGCCACACTCACAACAAGTGCCTAGCTCGCCTTCCTCCTCTCCTCCAACCTATGCCAGATCTCCTCACACTTGCCCACTCGAGCAGCCACTCTCCTCACACACCTGCCTGTCAAGAACAGCCACCACAACCAGCACCAATGGAACAACCTAGTTGTGCTTAGCATGCATTTCCCTGCCTCAGAAGCACTTCCCTCCTCGCCTTCCTCCCCTCCTCCCACTTACGCTGGTCCTCAGGCACAGTTTCTGCCCTGAGCAGCCACTCTCCTCCATCACCTGCGTACCAAGAACAGTCACCACAACGAGCAACAATGCACCCACCCTTTTGGCCTTAGGATGCGTACTGCTGCCCCACAAGCACTTCCCTCCTCGCCTTCCTCCTCTCCTCCAACTTACGCCAGCCCTCCTCACACTTGGCTACTACAACCCCCACCCTCTTCCAACCACTTCCTACCATACAAAAATGGCCACAGGGAGGAGCAATGGCTCAACCCTTTGCACCTTACCATGCTTAGGGCACACGCACAGCAAGTGCCTAGCTCACCTTCCTCCACTCCTCTAACTTATGCCAGCCCTCCTCACTGTTTCTGATTAGAGTAGCCACTCTCCTAACACACCTGCCTGTCAAGAACAGCCACCACAACCAGCACCAATGGAACAACCTAGTTTCGCTTAGCATGTCTCCTGCTGCCCCACAAGCACTTCCCTCCTCGCCTTCCTCTCTTCCTCCAACTTATGGCAGCCCTCCTCACACTTGCCCACTAGAACACCCACCCTCCTCCAACCCCTTCCTACCACACAAAACGGCCACAGGGAGGCGCAGACAGTCCATAGGCTGGTGCTAGTGCACTCCAAAACACATCTCATTGCACTGCCAACACCCTGGGCTCACTCTGAGCACTGTCCAGGAGCACAGAAACATGCCAGCACTGTTGATGACTCTGATCCCTGTCCCGCTGGGTCTGCTTGCTGCCCAAAATGAGCACAACCAGCGCAGAGTCAGGAGTCCCCATGTGGAGCCACAGCCACTCGCTCTGCAGAGCAGCACTGCCCGCCCAGGGCCCTGCAGGGAGCACAGGGGAGGGTGTAGGAATGGCCAACCAAGCTAGCATGGACTCCCTGACCTGGGGAAAGGCTCTCTGGGCAGCAGGGACATCCCAGGAGCAAAGCAGGGCAGCAGTCAGAGATGGAAAAGGAGAACGAGAATCAGGTTCCTCTGAGCACCAGCTTGGGGCAGGTGCTTCTGTCCCTGGGGCAGCAGGAGCTGTGGAAGGGCTGCAGGGCCAGGGCTGTGATGCTGTGCTGGGCAGCAGGGTGGGCATGGAGGGGCTGCAGGCAGACAGGGAGGGGGATCTCCCAGACACAAGAGCAGGGGAGACAGAGAGTGACCGGCATCATCGCGGGACCTCCTCGCCTTGTCGGGGAGCTGCTGCCCTTGTCCTTGGGCCTGAGTTATGCTGTGGACCTGCCTGCGCCTGGCTCTGCACCTCTCAGGTCCTGACCTGACGCTGTCCCCGTCCTCCTGACCTGAATACCCATCTCTACCTCAGAGCTTCCCCCTCACTACAGGCGAGAAAGCCTTGGCAAGGGAAGCTGGGACTCCAACAGCACCCAAACAAGGCTGTAGCCACAAAGGGGAGCTGGGAGCCGAGGGGGTCGGCAAGGCAGGCAGGGCAGTGCCCCACCGACCGAGAGGTGCCATCCTGCAGTGCCCGCGCAAGAGGAGCAGAGCAGGTTTGCGGCCGGTAACTGGGGTCAGGCTCAGCCCAGCGATGGCCAGACAAGACTGCAGGGCTCCAACCAGCCCTGCTTTGTGTGGGAGGCAGGTTGGACTGGAGACCTGCAGAGGTCCCTTCCCTCCAAAATTCCTCTGCGGCTCCGTGAATGGGAAGACCCCGGACACAGAGATGGGCTCTGCCTGTGCCACGGCCAAGCGCAGAGCCCTTGGCCAGCCCCACAATCCCTCGTCCTCCGGTGGCCAAAGTGGAGCTCAGCATCGCCTGGGGACTCTCTTCCCCATAGGCAGCAGAGGGAGGGCTTTCACCAGCCCCACGTGGCCTTTTCCTCCCCTGGCCTTTGCAGTTGCATGTGCCTGGCTCTGCCCACTTGCCTTCACCGCACTCACAGCTGCACGGGAAGCCTGTGACAGTCCCAGTGCTCCTACCCTCCAGCTGGTATCCACCCCAAGCCTGAAGCCGGGCCAGCTGCAAAGGCATCGGCTGCCCAGTGCCCTGGCCATGCAGCCGAGGGCTGGGCTCTTCACCCCAATTTCCCTGCTCTTCCCCTGCTCCCTGCATCGCTGCTGCTGTGCCCTTGTCAAAACCGCCTGCCGCCAGACTGCCCCAGGGCTGCGCTGGAGGCTTTCAGGAGCGGGCTGAGGTGGGGCTGGCACCGCCAGCGTGGGGTGGGAGAGGGCAGCTGCCCTCTGCCGCACTGGGGCTGGGGCTGGGGCTGGGGCTGGAGCTGGAGCTGGGCATAGCTTTTCCCTGGGCAGAAAGCAGCACATGGCTGCCATTCTTCCCCAGGCTTCCTGCCCCTGTGGGCCGGCATGCCCATGGGAAACGCGCTTCATCCTCTTCCTCTGCCTCCCCTCCAGGGAGGCACACCGAGATTGCTGGGGGACCAGGAGGTAGACAAGAGCTAGGTCCTCTTGCTAGCCTAATGCCAATTTCCCTGGTAGGCACTCTGTCAGCGGTGGTGGGCATCCTTCGAAGGCAGGTCGCTGACACCAAGCTGCCTGCTGATGACCTCGAGTCACAGCCTGGGTGGTCTCCATGCGAGCGTCCAAAGCCTTGCCTGAAATATCCCCCCAAGACTCCGCTCAGCTGACTTTGAGGAGAACTGGCCGCTAGCTCTGCAGAAGCCGAGCAAGCAGCACCAACTGGAAGAAGTGAAAGAACAAGTTTGGCAAGTAATCCCGCTGTTAGGGAGCGGCTGCTAGAGGCCTGGGACTTCCCTGCAAATGGACAGTGTCGTGTGAAAAACATTGGTGGTGTCAGCTGGCTATTGGTGCTGTGGGCTTGCATTCAGAGGGAAAGAGGCACAGAAAAGCCTTTCTCTAGTCAGAACGCTTTCTAAGGCATTTGAGATTGCTCCATAAACAACTCCTGGAAGATGAGGTGTGAGGCTGCAGCACCTTCACAAACGTTGTTGCTCTGGTGTGGATCAGGCATGGGCTGCAAGTCTGTGCTGGAGCGGGCTGTGAAATCAGGACTTGGGAAACAACACCACATGACCTTCTTGGCAGGCGGCAGATTTGAGAGCTGACTTCGAATATCTCAAAAGCCATGCAACACAACTGCAGTCCTTCCCAGACCTTCAGGAAAGCCTCTGGGGAAGTCTCCTGACAACATAGCCTTTGCTAATGTTGTGGCTCTACATAGAGCTCCGGCGAGGAAGGAGCAGGGCCAAAAGCAGAATCGCAGCCCTGGCCTTCAGGAGAGCAGACTTGGGCCGGTGCTGGCACCTGCTTGGGAGACTGCCATGGGGCACGGCCCTGGAGGGAAGAGGGGTCCAAGAGAGCTGGCTCATATTCAGGCATCCTCTCCTCCAAGTTCCATAATGGCCCAGCCCAAAAGCAGGCCATCAAGCAAAGGAGGCCGGCAGCAGGAACAAGGAGCTCCTGGCAAACCTCAAGCACAAACAGGAAGTCTACCAGAGCTGAAAGCAGGGACAGGGGACCTCGGGGGAGAACGACCAGACACCTGCCCTTCAGAGGGCACATCCTGGCATTTGGGCCCTTAAGGCTTTCTTCAGAAGCACTGGGTTTTAATGTTGCACACATCAGAGCTTCCCCACTTGGGGCAACTACGGTGGCTCTTTGCGTGCCAGCCATGCGGCCCGTTAGCTAAATCCAGTAGGGAGCTAGCAAGGAGGAGTGGGGCACACACAAGGAGGTGTGATGGACTACCGCCTTCCCTAAAGCCTTGAAGCAGGGAAAGAGCAGGAAACTGGTGCAACCTTGTTGCCTATTGCACTTCCTTTAGGGACTCAGAGAAGCCTTGGTGGCCCAGGCCAGGGCCCTGCGGGGAGAAGGCAGCAGCCTGACCTGGTAAGGCCAGCAAGCCAGCCTAATGCACACAGCTGACCAGCAAGTATTCCCCGAGAAGGACCCCGAAGGGCTGCTTCACACCTCTTTCCATGGCCCTGCACCGGCCTTTCCAGCTCCTCATCAGCCCTCATCCCTAAGCCCCCAAATTAGCAGTCAGAGCGCCAGCACGGCTAGGGAGGGAGGCTTTGCCTTTGAGCCCTTCCCTGCCGAAGAGGCCCAGCCTGTGCGATGGGCAACCGCTGGCAGCCCCAGACCTCCCCAAGTGCTTCAGGCATGGCTGGGGCAACTGCTGAGAGATCCCGGGCTGACAGGAGGAGCTGGTGCTGGTGCAGCTGCAGCTCCTTGCTCTGCAGCAACCTCAGGAGCTCCCGCAGCCTCGTGCCCCGACGCAGGAGCTGCCCATCGACCCAAACTAGAGCTTTGGCAGTGTTTGCTAATGCAGGCTTTCTGGCTCGCAGCCGTGATTCGTGCAGTGGCTGGAAAGCACCCAGAGGCACCTGGAGGGCCCTGGGGCACTGGGGAAGGGAGATGGAGGGGTCCTGAGGGAAGCGGAGGGCAAACCAGTGGGGCCCCGGGCCACCCAGAGGGGACGCGCCCTGCCCCTCCCCAGGGCAGTGGGGCAGTGATGCCGCCCTTTGTGACCTCCCTTTGTGACACCCCACAGTGCTGCGGCCTCACTCCCACAGTGTCCGGGAGGACAGAGACGGGAAAGGGCAGGAGCGTGCTGGGCTGGCCGAGGAGCCCCCTGAGCGCTGCCACGTCTTTCCCTGCGCCTCCCCCGGGCAGCCCCGTGGTGCCGAGGCGTTTGCCCGAGGCCGTCGAGGAGAGCTGGGGCCAGCCCGCGCTGCGGGCACCCCTGGCCCTCTCTCACGCCTCTCCTCGGCTCTGCAGCATGGCGGAGCATCGATCCCCCAGCCACAACCCCATCCCCTGGGCGGAGGAGGATGCTGCCTTCAGGGCGCTCATTGCGGCCTGGGAGCAGGCGGGAGCCACCAGCAACCTCCTCCTGCGCCTCGATGACACCGACCCCGGCAAGCCCATGCTGGTGCTTGAGGAGGACGGGCGCCCCAGCACTCCCTTCCTGGCCTGGGAGGACCAGGGCGGCGCCTTCAGCGAGAGCAGCTCCCAGGCCGAGACTCAAGAGCTGTGCGTGCCGCAGACCTTCCGGCCAGGTGAGGCAGCGGCACCGCGGGGCTGGCACCTCCGCTGCCCCCCTGCCAGGGGGCGGTTTTGCTGCGGCGGGGCATCCGTGCCCCGGGCTGGGGCTCGCTGCGCCCGCGCGAGCAGGCCTGGCGCCGAAGAGAGGGCACCGCTCGCTCCTCGGCCTCCTGCCAGCGCCCACTGCTCTCCCCGCTCCCTTCCTCCCGCAGACTCCGATTCTTCTGCCTGTTTCCTGGAGCTGGAGGGAGAGAAGCAGGAAGCTCTGGAGTATCTCCAGGCCTTTCCCACGGGCCCCGAACAGGTGACGAGGCCCCTTGTCCGCCCGGCGCTGCCTGCAGCTCCCAGCCGGCTGCCTCCGTGCTCGCTGCCTGCTCCCAGGCTCAGGGAGGGCTCTGGGCTGGGCTCAGCTGCTGCTCGGGGCCTCCTGCGCTGCTGCTGCTTCCCCCTGGGCGCCAGGGGGCAGCCGGCGGGGCCTCTGCCCTCTCACCTGCCCTCTTGGTCTCTCTTGTCCCCGGCGGTCAGGACGAGGCACAGAAGCTGAGGTTTCTGGCCTCCATCCACACCCTCTGCCAAGCCAAGGCAATGGGCAGGTACCTGGCTGGGTTCTGCGAGCTGGCGGAGAAGATGGAGGTGAGGCAGCAGCCGGAGGGGCTGTGGGAGGGGGCAGAGCCACCCGGGCGAGCCCAGCACTCGGGCACCCGGACGCGGGGAAGGGTGGGCAGGCCCCCGCCAGCACAGCCCTCCTCGCTGGGGGGCTGCCGGGCCTGGGCGCTGCTTGCGGGGTGGGGGCGCCTGCCGGGTGCTGCCCACCGCTGGCGGGGGGCTGGCAACTGCCGTGCCCCACGCCACCTCTGCTCCCCAGCTGCTGCTGCAACAAGAGCCCCCCGACCGCCTGGACTCCAGGGTGCGGCAGGAAGCCCTGCTGGCCGTTGCCGCCATCAGGTACCTGCCCCGGGGGGGCAGGCGGGAGAGCAGAGGGGTGTCCGCGGGCTTCTCCCCTGAAGGCAGAGGCAGGAGATGGAGCGGCCGTCGTGCCCCACCTGCCAGCGCTGTCCTTGGCCCCTGGGTCTGCGTCGTGGGAGAGGCAGGAGGGGCCTCCCCGTGGGGCTTCCCCACCTCTGATGGCTGCCACCCCAGGCACTGCCACCCCCCGGGGCTGCCTCCACCTTCCCGGGGCGTCGGGGCACCGCTCCCTGCCCCAGCGCCCCACAGGCACCTCTCTCTCCTTTCAGCAAAGAGGTGCCCTTCCTGAAGGACACCCAGGACAGCAGGCTGCTCCGCACTTGCATCACCAGCATCTTCTCTCTTCCTGCCCAAGAGCAGATGCCCAGCCTGGATGCTTCACTCTACCCTCCGGTAGGTGCCGGCCTCGGGCAGCAGGAGTTTGAGCCAGCCTCCTGGCCACGTTAGGGGTGCCCACCCTCTGCCCCCTTGCAGGCCCTGGACGCTCTGGATGAGCTGCTGAAGGTGCTGGTGTTCGAGTCGCAGGCCTCCGGTCTCCAGCAGCTGCAGAACATCTTGGAGGTCTGCTGTTTGCAAAGAGCGTGTGTGGAGGTGGGGAGGTGGTGGTGGTGGCAGGGCTTGGTCCTCACCCCAAAGGGAAGGGGCCCTCTCGAGTCGAGGGGCCACCCCTGCCTGAGACCAGGTGCAGAGAGCATGCTGTGGGGAGGGCCCAGCTCTCCGTGGGGAGCCAGGGAGGGGCCCCACCATGCTCTTGGCTGAGCCGGGTGTCTCTCCTGGTGGCAGTCAGAGCCCTTTCCCCTGCCAGCATACCAGCACGGCCCTGCCCCTCTGCCCCTCAGCCCCTCTGCCCCTCGCCCCAAAAAGCCATCCCTTGCACCAAAGTGGGGCAAGGAGTTGGGCACAAGCAGGGGACGCAGGGCCACATCTGGAGGAGCGCACGGAAGGCAGCAGAGGCAGAAACCCTGCCGGGTGCTTAGCGGAGCTGTTGCTCCTGGAGTGGCCGTCAGGACCCAGCGCCGACCAGCGGCTTTGGTCTCCTCAGGTGCTGCTGCCCTTGACAGCGTCCCAGAGGGTGGCTGAGCGCCAGAGGGCCGTGGGGAGGATTGTGCGGCTGAGTCAGCTCCTGGGCAGCTCTTCTCTGCTGGAGGTAAGTGGGTGGCTGCAGGCCGTGGGCAACTCTCCTCTCAGGCAGGAGGAGAGGGCACGTGGCTTGATGTGCTCTTGCAGACAAGGCGGCCAGCGGGAGCAGTGGGCAACAGAACTGGCAGAGGGCAGGGGCGGGCAGGCTAGGACACACGGCTCCGCACCCCATTGCTCACTGTTGGGAGCAGGGCTGGGCAGATGCCTCCAGGGCTTTGGCTCGTGTGGCCCTTGGCCTGGGCCCGCTCTTGCGTGGCGCCCAGGGCTTTGGTCCCAGCTGCCGCAGCTTAGCCTTGCTCCCGGTCCTTCCTGCCTCCCCCCAGGACTCGCCCAGCTGTGGAGGAAGCAGTGCCGGCCCTTTCCTCTTCCAAAAGACACCTTTGGACTTCCTGGGACAGCTGATGGGCCACCTCACGCTGTGCTGCGCTGAGAAGGACCAGGAGATCAGCCATGGGGCAGCAGAGGCTCTCCACCATTTCTACAGGGTCATTCTGCTGCGCGAGAGTAAGAGAAGCTGGGCTGGGCTGGCCCTCTCGGCAAGCCACACAGCTCTGCTGAATGCCTTCAGTCCGCCATCTCCAACTCGCCATCGTTCCTCCTGACTGCTCGGGGTTTCTCCTCCTGCACAGGTAGAAAGATGGCAGAGGAGGATCTGACGCCTCCAGACATGAAGTGGCAGAGGGAAGGCCCAAACGCCTTCTGGCCCAGCAACGCCACTGCCGAGAGCACGGTGAGAAGCTCCTCCCTCGCTGCCCTTCTTGGCCACAGGGCTGGCAGCACGCCTGCAGGAACAAACGCATCCCTCATCAGTGGGGGGCAGCCGGCACGGCAGCCTCCCAGGCCTCGGGCGGAGGCATGTCCCGCTCTCCCTGAGCCTGGCGGAGCCAAAGGCTTTGTCCCAGGGGCAGAGCAGCAGCTCCAGCTGTCCTGGCCACCCGCCAGCTCTGCGGCCCCGGAGGGCCAGCCCACCGTGACCCTGACCCCAGCCATCCACCTGCACCCCGGCAGCTCCACTGCCCACTGCCCTCAGCCCATCCCAGCACAGCCCCTGCGCCCGGCTTGCCCGGGGGCACTGTGCCAGCCCTGCTCCAACTCTCTCTCCACTCCTGGAGCCACTCTCTCTGCTCCTCGGGGTGCACGCACGGTGCCACCCTGTGTCTTTCCCTCCACAGATATTTGGGAGCTTTCTCTTCCCCTCCGAGAGGACCCACTTCCTCCTGACCACCATCAAGGGCCTGACAGAACCAAGGGTCTCCCATACCGAGGTGGTTGCCCGCATGATGGAGGCGGTCTTGAGAGACCCCGACTCGGAGCTGGACAGGGTAAGCAGCTTGTAGCCGCACTGCCCTGGGCTTGCACCCTCGGGGCTCTGAGCCCCCTGAGCGGAGGCCAGGGCTCTCAGGCACCCGGCAGCCTTTGAGGCCAGCAAAGAGCAACGGGAAGGAAGCAGTTCTCAGTGGCCCCTGAGGCAACTGCTACGCTCCTGTGGCGGTCCCACTCTTACCCGTGTTGTCCCCTCCAGGTGCCGGAGGTGGTGAGCAGCATCTATGAGAACCTCATGGACATCAGGGAGGCGTCGCTCCAGGCCATCTTGAACAACGCCCTGCTCCAGATGGCCCGCTTGGAGCCTGATCAGGTGGTTGAGAGCCTGCTGAACACCTCCCTGCTGTGTGACAGGTACGGGGTCTGCCAGCCTTGAGGACAGCTCCGGGGCTATCGCAGGCCAAGGAGCTGTGGCCAAGGCAGCCCCCCCGACAGCATGCTCTGCGTCTGCAGCGTCGCCGGGGCCATGTGGAGGACGCTGGTCTCCGAGCACTCCCCTGCAGAGGAGGTGCTGAAGGAGCTGCTCTCTTGGCTCTGGGACCAGCCACTGCTCAGGCGGGACAGCAACATGCCAAAGGACAGCTACATCCTTCCGCTGACTGTGAGTGTCCAGCACAGGCCTCACTCAGTCCTGCCCATGGGGCCCAGCCTGGGGCCAGGAGCCCAGGACCACCTGCGGGGTCCACGAGGCCTGCCAGGGGGACCTGCCCTGTGGCTCAAGAAGACTCGTTTGCCACCGTTGCAAACAGGAGCCTTGGCTTGCCTTGGCTTAGGTGATCTCTTTCCAGCCAGACCCATCTCTGGTGTTTTTGGCAGGCAATCAGGGCCCTCAACGAGATCCTCCTGCTGCCCGCCAGCAAAGAGCCAGTGCAGCTCATTTTCCCCCAGCTCTACCTAGCAGTGCTCTTCCAGACCTTCTTCAGCCTGGAGTACACCCTGCAGGACCTCCAAGACTACAGCCAGATGTGTGGCCAGGAGAACAAGTGTCCTCCAGGCAGCCCCGTCAGGTGCTCCGTCCCTCTTCCCCAGTCTCTCCCATGCGCGCAGAGCCCGGGCTTGGCCTCCGTGTGCGACCCGCCTTTGCTCTACACACAGGAGCGCGGTGCAGGCCATGAAAGCTCTGCTCTGCCATGCTGACTATGCCCATCTGGCTGACTCCATCGAGAGGCAGGGAGGCTGGGACATGCTTATGAGCAAGGAGACCTACCACACAGGAGTCACGTTGCTGACTAGGTGAGAGCCTTCTTCATCCTCGTCTGCCCCAGCATTTCTGCCCTGGAGACAGAGTGCCCGAAGGCCACAGCTTTGGTGTAGGAAGGGCGCTTTTCCGCTCTCTCACCAAAATAAGCCTGAGTGGGTGAGACGCCAGGTTTCTCCTCACAAGGTGTGGTGGCGAAAGGCCACCGCCGCTCCTTGAGCCAGCGCCACCGGCTGCTGGGGCTGAGTACACCCACGACCTTGCCCTGCAGGACCTGGCCTGCAGGATGATGGCTCGGGGTGGCGGCGCACACCCAAAGAGGTTTGCCTGCCCAGCTCCGTGCCCACAGTGCCTTCTCCCCTCCCCGACCAGGGAGCTGTGGATGAACGTGGCCGATGAGTGCGCCTGGATGTTTGACCACGTGGTCAGGGTACTCAGCTGCGGAGACAAACACCGTGAGATCGCCGCCATGGCTGTCTTCATTGAGGTGGGCCTGGTGGCGAGCGGTGCCTCTGGGCAGTGCCTGCAAACACTGGGCTCTCTGGCACGTGGGCAGAGGGGCGGGTGGCTGGTCGGTGGAGCTGGGCTCCTCTCCCGCAGCAGCTGCACTCCCCTCAGTCACCCCAGCCTGGCCTCCTTCCCGCCAAGAGGCCATTTCTGCCGGGCTGATGCTCACAACCACTCGCAGCTCATGCACCCTTGGTGCCAGCTCTCTACCTTCCAGCGCTTCACAAAGGCCCAAGACAGACAGGCTGCAGATGGTTCAGAGGACGCGGGGAGTCCTGCTGCCTCTGCCGGTCGCTCACTCTGCAGCCGGCTGTCTTTCAGCTGCTGAACTGCACCGACTTTGAGCAGGAGATTGATGAGGATGTGCTGGGCTTCCTGCAATTGCATCTGCAGAACCAGAGCTTGGCCATGCGCGACATGGCCATCACAGGCCTCGTCACGCTGTCTGAGAGACGCCACACAGTGAGCAGGGGGCAGCCGGGCAAAGTCAGGCCAGTGGCCTGGGGCTGGAGGTGGCGGGTAAGGCAGCGGAGGGAAAGGCAGCGGAGGAATCGAGAGCTCGGGAAGCTGCTGCCAGCTCCCCCACCGTCCTGTCGCTGCTACAGCCAGAGCGTTTGTGCCAATGCAGTCACTCCTTGCTTCACCCAAAGGGCCTTCTCTGTTTCATGTAGGCAAGAAGTCTGCAAGGCCTGCTGCCCGCACTCCTGGAGCACCTGCCGGGTGCTGACAGCACCTTCCGTGCCAAGGCCCTCACCATCCTCAGCCACGTGCTCCATCTCCTGGACAGCAAGAAGGCCAACCCCATCGCCCTGCAGCTTGCTGAGGAGCTCCGGCCACTCTTTGATGACGTAAGGCTGGTGGGAAAGGCGGGGGCTCTGCTGCCGTGGCTGTGGGGCAGAGGTGCATGGCCCAGGCAGGGGGTTCACACCAGGGCAGCGCATTTTGGGGACCGTCAGCAGGTGGGATGTGCCCAGGAGCTGCTGCCGACGGCCGGCCCCCATCTCCTCCTTGGCACATCTACCCAGGCAGCTCCCCTGCGAGTCAGCCAGGAGGTGACTGGTGGGAGTGTGGCCAGGGCCAGAGCAGCCCTTCCAGGCACAGACACCTCCACGGCTTGGCTCTCTCTGGCTGCCACGTGTTAGAGAAAGCCACTGTGTTGCGCGTCTTGGGGCTGGGGCCATTCTGTGCTGGTGGCAGATCTGGCCCACAGCTCCTCCGTGCAGAGGCTGCGTCAGCAGCAGTCATCTCCACAGCAGCCCCACTGACCCCCTTGCTCACCACAGCCTTGCAGCAGCCCTTGCTGAGGTCCTCCCATCTTCCTTCCCTCCAGGAGTCTACCCGTGTGCGAGAGCTCTCCATCCAGCTCTTTGGGCACGTGCTGGCAACTGTGGTGGGCCCCCAGAAACGGCAGATCCGGAAGCACGTGCACAGCAGCCTGCTCCCACTGCTTCTCCACACGCACGAGGAGATCTCAAGCGTGGCGCAGGTGTGTGGCCACAGTGGTTGCTCGTGTGGGGCCAGGAGTGCTTTTCCTGTTGGCCTGGTTTGCCCAGCAAGGCCCCAGCACTAGCGTCCCTCGGGGCTTCCCAGCTGTCCTTGCAGGCATCCTGGGCCAGGCTCTTGGCGAGCTCTCTTCTGCTGCCCCGAGATGGTGGTTGCCCCCATCTCTGCCCAGGGCATCAAAGCCCAACTCGCTCCCCACATGCAGCTTCCCATCACAGCCTGGGAAAGGCTCTGAGCCTTGCCCAGGTGCGGGGCATGCAGGATCTCCTGCCTGCGCTGCAGTGGCATCTCCCACTCTCTGCTGCTCTGCAGGCCGCTCGGGAAGCTCTCCTCGCTGCTGCTAAGCTCCTGAAGTGGAAGCAGCTCAGGCACCTGCTCGAGACAGCTCAGACGTGGCAGATTGGCGAGTGCCTGGTAAGGACAGCCCCAAGCCCCCAAGGTCTGGCCCGCAGAAGGCCTGCCCCCTTGTCCACACCCACACCCATTGCTGCGGGCTCTGGAGCTGCACATGCGCTCCCCTTCCTCCAGCACCCTGCCCCGGTGGGCTCTTCTCCAGGGCCCTGTCCCCACACTGCCCCCAGCATGCGGAAAGAGCCCTTGGCCCAGCCGGGCCTGGTGAGCACTAGGGCACCTCAGCCGGCCTGGGGAGCGCTCTGCCCTCTGCTTCCTCCAGACCTCGGTGCCATACGGCTCCTGACTGGGAGCCATGAACGTCCTGGCATGGGAAGGGAGGGGAGGCGGCCCTGGCAGGAGGGCCTGGCCTGGCTGCGTGGGGAAGGTCTGCCCCAAGCCCTCGCCCTCGCCCTCTGCCCAGCTGGAGAGGAACAGGAGCAGAGCGGAGGAGTACCTGCGGCAGAGCCTGCCCTACTTGGAGAGCCCACAGGAGGCCTTGCGGGAGGCGGCCGTCAGGTTCCTCGGTGAGTCCCAGCCCCTGTGGGGCCCCTCTCTGTCCCAGGGCAGCTTGGCCCCAGTCCCGGCTGCTGCGCTGGCAGCAAGAACCTGCCCTGGGGCTGCCGGAGCCCTGCCTGCCTCAGGCAGGGCCTGCGTGCCCAGGGGCTGCGTGCTGACAGCGGGCTTTGCCATGGGCTGTGTACACCTAGGGCTCGTCGGACGGCACATGAGCGACCCGAGCGAGGAGAAGCTGCAGGACATCTGCCAGGGTGAGTGGGGGCAGCGTGGTGCTAGCTGCGGCACGGAGGAGGGCAGAGCCTGGGGAGCGAGCACTGATCCCCTGCTGGGCACCGGGAGGGGGCGAGTATTGCCGGGGCGCTTGGGGCATTTCTCAACTGCATCTTTCGCCAGCTGATCTCTTAGGCCTCCCTGCTGCCTGCGGGCGATGGGAAGGGCTGGCTGGGCTTGGCCCTGTCCGGGGGCCATGCCTGGGGTCTCCGCACACCCGGGGCTTTCATCTCTTCTCTCTTCCTTTGTATTGCAGCCCTTCAAAGCATGCCGAGTGACACCAGCCTCAGCATCCAGTCTCTGGCAAGCCAGACCATCCTGCTCCTGAGAGCTCCAGCGGAAAAGGCACCATCAGGGTTCACCCTTGGAGCACTGTGCTACCGGCTCCGGAGAGCGTGGAGAAGGTGGCGCCCTGCTCCGTGAGACAGCTCTCTTTGAGCAGAGCCAGAGCAGCAGTTCCCCTCCCAGGCTGCTCAGCCCATGGCGACCCCAGAGAGTGCTGCAGAGCCTGCGTCATGCCCAGCAGCTCCCCCTGCGTGAGCGAGCGAGTGTGCGGCAGGTCGTCATTGCCCCTCTGCTGCAGGCACTGCCTCCTGACATGTGCTGAATAAAGGGCTTGTGTGAATTCTCCTTAGTCTGGTTGAGCCTGACGGAGCCACAGCAGCATAAACGCGGTGTCCTCCCTTGCTGCGACAGCTTTTGCCTTTCGCTTAGACTCCAGAGTTGGAGCAGGCCTTCAGCTCTTCTACTTCCCTGACCGAGGACAAAGTGGTTGCCCTCCTCAGCTCTGGCAGCAGGAAGAATGCTGATTTTTGGGACGCGCCCTCTGGCTTGGGGTGCAGCTTCCAGCTCCTGGCCCTGGTTGCCCTCCTCCCAACGTGCGCTTGCCTCTGCCTCAGGCCAGCAAGGAACTGCCGCGCGAACATGCAGCTTTCATGGCGCTGCTCCTGGCCCGAGGAACTCTTCTCCATCCTCTCCTGGCAAAGCTGAGAAGCTGCGTCCATCTTGTGCTGGGGAGCATGAGGCTTTGCTTGCAGTCACTCCCTCAGCCCTGCCCAGAGAGGGCTGCTTGCTTGAAGAACACAACCATGAAGTCACCTGGAAATGCTGCCGAGCCTGGAGCCCTCCTGTAGGCAGCAGAGACTCACATCAGACCCTCTGCCAAGGAAAGGGGACTGGGAGGGACCCTGGGGGCAGGACTGGAGGCAGGACACTCTGAAGGCCCCTCGTTCCTGCTCCTCAGGGCAGGGGGCAATTGGCCTGGCCAATTCGGCAGCAGCTACAGCCAAGGGAGCAGCGCAGCACTCAGCGCGTAGCTTTTTAGGCGGCCAGGTGCCAGCTCACTGCCACCTGCCAAGCGCAAAGGTCCCATTCAACAGCGAAGGACTTGCTTGAACCCTGAACTCAA
Organism: Struthio camelus; assembly: GCF_040807025.1. NCBI lineage: Eukaryota > Metazoa > Chordata > Aves > Struthioniformes > Struthionidae > Struthio > Struthio camelus. The sequence continues at coordinate 1,711,584 of NW_027182620.1, forward strand.
GCCAGACTCACCCATCCCTGCCGCACCAGCTGGGGACCCGTCAGCTCTCCATACCCTCCCGGTGTGTGCTCGGAGCACGCCTACAGAGGGTGGGACCAGAGACGAGAGACGGGCGCCCACCCTGGCAGGGGAGAGCCCTGCTCCTGCTCCCTCCCTTGTGCCGCTTGCCGCTTCACGTCCCTTTTCCGCAGAAATGTTTCACAACTGCAGCCGGCTACGTACAACAACAGAGGCACCTCAAAGACAGGTTGTCCTTACAGCCAGGCAAAACTGGGCAACTGTTTGGGGAATCGCACAGGTGACTGCTCTGGCAGACAGCTGAAGGGGTTTGAAGGAGAGGACACTGGCTGGGAGGACGCGGAGGCTCTGGCTCTGCCCTCCCTCTGGTGCTGGGCCAACCGCAGGTCCTCTGCTCGCCTTTCCAGGGCGCTGTCGCAAAGATGGAGGCAAGCGAGCCCTATCCGCCGCGCCAAAACCCACTGGAGAAACCCAGCGGGCGTATTTCTTCTTCCCTTCCTGAGGCAACTCTTGGCCAGAGCCAGCTGGAGGGTCTCCGGGTCGTGCTTCCCCGGGCCTCCGACTGCCCGATTGCTGCTCGAGAAGCAGACCCAGCGAAACCTGCTCCCGGTTGTGCCCCCGCTGGGAGCTGGGCGGTTCCCTTGGCCGGGTCTCGGGCAGGTGCCAGGTCACCAGGTCCAACACGCAACAGCAGGGAACGGATCAGGAGAGACACGCCAGAAAAGACGCTAGTGCCATCAGCTCTTCTTCTGGCTGGGGAAGAAGGGCAGGACATGTTGCAGGGTCACAGAAACCGGGCGCTGCAAAAGAGCAGCCTCAGAGGTGCCTGGTGGCGTTAACGTGAGCAGCGTGCGCCATCGTTCCGCTCCAGAGTGACCGCGACCTCTGGAAACGTTGGGGGCTTTTTCAGCAGTGGCGGCGCAGAGGAGGCAGCAGAGGCTGCCGGGCGCAGGGGGCGGCCATGGACCCGGCGGCCCCCAGCCCCATGACGGCCGGGGCAGCGGGGCCGGGGGCCGCGGAGGGCCTGGCTCCCCACCTCTCCCAGCCCCACACGCTGCCCCCCCACACCTGCCCCCCTCACCCCCCCACCTCAGGGCCGGGATCCCTCCCCCAGGGTTGCTGCAGCCCCACCCGGCGTTGCCTGGCAACGGCACCAGCTGCAGGTCACGTGGCCTCCTCCTGCCCCCCCCGCCCCCGGTGCTGCCTAGCAACAGCGGCCCTTGGGCCCCCAGGGCTGCCCTGGCCTCTGCTGGGCCTCCCCTCCCGCCCTCCCTGAGCTGCTGCCTCCCTCCTCCTGCCTTCCCTTTCCATCCTTCCTTCCCTCCCCTTCTTTCTTCCTTCCCCCTCCTTCCTTCCCTCTGCCTCTCCTTCCTTCCCTCCCCCTTCTGCCTTCCCTCCCGCCTTCCTTCCCTCCCGCCTTCCTTCCCTTTCCGTCCTTCCTTCCCTCCCCTTCTTTCCTTCCTTCCCCCTCCTCCCTTCCCTCCCTCCTTCCTTCCCTCTCTCCTTTTCTCTCTCTCTCTTCCCTCCCTCCCTCTCCCCCTCCTTCTCTCCCTCCTTCCCTCCTTCCTTCCCTCTCAGCTGCAGAGGGGCTGCTGGGAGCCCTGTGCCTGCTGCTCTCCACCCTGCTCCTCCCACCACGGTGCCCCTTGGCCTCCCTGGAGCCACCACACAGCACAGCCCTGTCTCGCTGGGGGCTGCGGACATTTGTCACATTCCAGCAGTCTCGTGGCTCCTGTCTGCGTCCCACCCCTGCTCTGCCTCCGCCCTGCTGCCCGGCATGCGGCCCCATGGCACCGTTGTGCAGGCACCGCACAGCATAGGCTGCCTTCAGGAGTGAGGAGACGTCCCCCCAGCATGGCCCCCCAACAGCCCTCGGTGCCGTGGCCTCCATGGCCCTCCTGCTTTGCAACCTCCCCCCCATCCCCAGCCCCTGCCCAGCCCACCTTGAGGAAAGCAAACAGCCATGCTCCAGGGTCTGCTGGGGTCTGGGTCTGGAGAGAGGCCAGGCAGGACTGGCCATCCCACCATACAGGGGCTGAGCCCAGCAGGGAGATGGAGCTGGTCACATGCAAAGGTCACTCCTCACCACGACTGTGGGGAAAGGCAGTGCTGAAAGGGGTCTGTGAGGAGTTTCCTGGGGCAGTTTCTCCTCTCTGTTCACACAACAACAAATTGGGCTGGATCTTTGCACTGAGGGACCCTGCTTGAGAGTCTCCATGGGCATGAGGATGGTCTACAGGCCCAGTAGACGCTCCCAGGACCTCCTCTGCATACTCCCTGCTAGCCCTGTAGAGGACCCAGCAGGGGGCTCATTCTCCTAGGGCTCACAGCTGGATGCCCAGTCCTCCAGCTGGGTGCAGAGCCCTGTCTGGAGGTGACTTTTGGGGTAAAGGCTAGCACGCGGCCTGGGGGAGATTGTCTCAAGACTGTGTGCTGGAGATAGGGCCTGAGGGACAGCAGCAAACTGATCTGGCTGCTGGGTCCTGCTTCCTTCAAGACAAGTGCTGGCACAGGGTCCCAGCCTTCCTTTTGGTGCCACCTGTCAAAAGTGATGATGACACTATGACCAGGGAAGGTGGGGAGAGTTATTCCTTCTTCAGCCACTTCCCAGGCCATACGGGAAGCCAGAACACCAAGGACTTCTGGCTCTGCAACGTGAACACACTTTAGTGTAGCCACAGTGTGACCATTGTCTTGGATAAAATGTCAGCATTTTTCTCTCCAAGACCATTTCAAGCCCAGCTCCACTTCCTTCTGATGTCTCCTCATCCCTCCTCTGACCTCAATAACTGTTCCTGCACCCCTTCCCCTGCTCTCCCGCAGGGTCTCGAGCTGGCAGTGCTGCTCTGGAGAGCGAGCAGACGGTGGGGCCACAGGGCCACGGGGGTGACTCTGCACTGGCCATGCTGGTGCAGGTGGGAAGCAGACCCAACCGAATGGGGATCCATGGCCTCTAATCCCTCCAGAGATCCAACACATGGTATTTCATTAACGATGACATGAATCACTCTCCCGTCTCCCTTCCCCGTGCCCCGTGCCCCGTGCCCCGTGCCCCGTGCCCCGTGCCAGCTGGGTCCCCACTGCCTCTCCTGGGACTGCAGAGTCCTCCTGTGCCTGTGGATACCTGCGTTTCGTGCTTTCCCTTTAAGGGACTCCACCTTGGGGGACTTCTCATTTTGTGAGGCTCCTCTCGCTGCCCACCCCAGGCACACGCTGTCCCAGGAGAGCCCCTGTGCTCTCCTGGCACCTCCAGCTTCCCCTCCAGAAGGAGGGACATCTGACACTGTGCCTGAACATGTGCGACAGCCCCGGCTATGTACAACAGTGACAATCCCTCATCTCCCCTGTCACTGGACACTGAGGGGGGACTCCTCAATCCTAAATGCCTTGGTGTCTAAGAGATCATAACAGGATGATGAGCTTTTTGTTCCTGACCCCATGGACAAGGCTGCCCAGCAGGCCCTTGTGGGCTGCTCTCCTTGGGCCTATATTTGACACCAGCTCTGGAAGAAGCACCCAGCCTTCAGACATGGCACTGGCTAGAACTGCCTTTATTACCAAGATACTGTGAGGGAGCCAGCTCTGACCTGGCATTAGACAGTTTTGCGTGGCCACCAGGTGAGACATGGCATTAAAACCGGGGTGAACTGCAAGCATTTATGTAGCAAAATGATAACAAATAAATTTCATCATCATCATCATAACAGTAACAATAGTAATAATAAAAATAAAATAAAAAAACAAAACTGAGTCCTGGTTTGGGACAGTTTGGGATTCAGTTGTTGAGAGCAAAGGCAATTTTAGCACTGCTGAAAAATGCCCATGCAATCACTTTCCTCAGGGCATCTCGGAGCTCCTTGTTCCTCAGGCTGTAGATGAGGGGGTTCAGTGCTGGATGCACCACTGCGTACAAAACAGCCACCACCAGATCCAGGGATGGGGAGGAGAGGGAGGAGGGCTTCAGGTAGGCAAATATTGCACTGCTGATAAACAAGGAGTCCACGGCCAGGTGAGGGAGGCACATGGAGAAGGCTTTGTGCCGGCCCTGCTCGGAGGGGATCCTCAGCACAACTGTGAAGATCTGTACGTAGGACAGCACAATGAACATGAAACATGCAAAAAATAAACCAACACTAACCACAACAACCCCAACTTCCCGGAGGCAGGATTGTGAGCAGGAGAGCTTGAGGATCTGGGGGATCTCACAGAAGAACTGCCCCACAGCATTGCTTTGGCAGAGAGGTATGGAAAATGTGTTGGCAGTGTGCAGGAGAGCATTGAGAAAGCCGCTGCCCCAGGCAGCTGCTGCCATTTGGACACAAGCTCTGCTGCCACCCAGGAGGGTCCCGTAGTGCAGGGGTCTGCAGATGGCAACGTAGCGGTCATAGGCCATGACAGTGAGAAGAGAAATCTCTCCTCCAAACAAGAAGGAAACCAGGAAGACCTGGGCAGCGCATCCCGAGTAGGAGATGGTCGTGGTGTCCATGAGGGAATTGGCCATGGATGTGGGGACAGTGGTGGAGATGGAGGCCAGGTTGAGGAGGGAGAGATTAAAGAGGAAGAAGTCCATGGGGGTGTGGAGGCGGTGGTGGCAGGCTATGGCGGTGATGATGAGGCCGTTGGCCAGGAGGGCAGCCAGGTAGATGCCCAGGAAGAGCAAGAAGTGCAAGAGCTGCAGCTGCCGGGTTTCTGCGAATGCCAGGAGGAATTCAGTGACGGAGCTGCTGTTGGACATGTTGCTCCCTCCAGGCATGTGGGACTGTCCAAAGAAGAAAAGACATGGAGAAGTTAGGAGATGCTTTTCAAGAAACCCTGAAATGTTCCAGTTCTCATCCAACCCCCCGTACTGCCTCTCTCTTCACGGAGAGCATGTGTGTGCAGCTGCCTTGCTTGAGCTCCCCTGTGCACTGGCGGAGTGTGCTGTGAGGAGCAGAGGCCTCTGCCCATGGGCTCCAGGGCAGTCTGTCCATCCTGCTGTAGGGCAGTGGGGACATGGGAGTGGGGGTGACTAGCTCTGACAGTCACAAGGTCTGTCAGGTGAAAGCCACTGGGCAGGTGGAAGGAATATTTCAGCATCTTCACCACCTGTTCTGAAGAATGAGGGTTGAGGAACAGAGCTTTAGGGATTTCTTCCTAATGTTTATTTTCTGTGAGATGCCCCTGTGCCCCCTGGGCAGTCTTCCTCAAAAGGCAGAAAGTCTCAGCGTTTCTGCTGTGACTCCTGAGAGACCAATTCCCTGTCCCCGGGTGCAGAGGGAGGACAGCTTGTCTGTCTATTAGTCTTGTTCTCAGCTGTCCTGTGTTTGCAGCTCTTTGAGCTGCAGGATGGTCACTCTCATCTGTTGCCCAAAAAAGAATCTAGCCCCTGCTGAGAGCAGACGAGCCCAGGTCCCAAGTGTGGGTCTCCAACCTTCTCTCCCTCAGGGCACCAGAGCGACGTCTCCACACTCCCCTTTCTAGCCAAGCACACACACGGCTCTTTTCAGCTGCCCACATACAGCTTCCCAACACCATCTCCATACGCCCAGCATCTCTGAAGATTCTTCACAGCTCCCTCACACATCACAGAGATGGTGGTATGAGGCAGCGGTGCCCTTCTGGAGGGCAGCCCCAAGCCTGCCAGGACACCACAGGGAAATGGTCCAAGGACTGTTAGGACTGCAGATGGGCTCTCCTTACAGGACAGTCAGCTCCACTCCCCTCCCCACCCACTGCATTTCCTGGACCTGCACGGGTCAGAAGGGGGCTGCAGACACCTCACTCCCAAGCAGAGACCTCTGTGGCACAACTCGCAGGGCAGGGGTCTGAGCTGCAGCTGAAAACCCACCAACCCCAGGGAACCCGAGAGAAGAACAAGGGCAGCACGGAGAGGAGGGGAAACAAGGAGCAACACTACACTCCTGCTGCCACGGGAGGCAAGGAGAGAGGGACAGATGGGCAGTCGGGAAAGCCTTCACCTTCCCCAGCTGGGTGGTGACATTGCAGGGCAGTCACTCAGCCCCTTTGTCGGGCAGCACAAAACGGGGCCCGTGGCAGGAGAGATGCCCCTCTCCTCTGCTGCAGGTCTGGCTGCAGAGCGGGTGGCTCATGCCCTGGACTCCACGGCTGTGAGGGCAGAGGCTCTGCTGGGTGGGAGAGAAGACATGCGGGGCTGGCTCAGAGAAAGCTGTCTGCCTTGCAGGGACTGATCAACACTTGCCCAAACCCATCCTCCTGTGATGTTTCTGTTAGCAGTTCTCTCTCATTCCCAGCCCGTCTCTGCTGCCTGGCGCTCTCTCTGCTGGGAGCTCTTGCTCTCTCCCAATGTCTTTTCCCTGCTGGTTTTCACAGACCCCATCCCACCCTCTGCACACTCAGTTCTGCCCTACAGAAACCTGCCAGGACAGGGCACTGGGCAGGGGTATCTCTGTGCTCACAGGTCCCAAGGAGCAGGTCAGAAAAACCCTTATGAAGCAATAAAGGTGCTGCTGGGGCTGCCTGCAGGCTGAGGTGGGGTTGAAGGGGTTTGCTGAAGTTTCTCACAGACCTAGCGATCTCCAAGAGTGAAGGTTTGGGAATCCAAGTTACCCTGCAGTTACCCTGCAGCCAGAGACTTAGCATGCAAAGGGCTGTGCAGATTTCCCCCGCAAGGAGCTCTCCTCGCTCCTCCCACTCCACACTGCCTCTCACTTCTCTCCCTCTCGCCTCATCTCCTGTCAGCAGCAGCAGCAGGCAGTGCCCGGAGCCCCGCTGCTCTTGGCAGAGGAGCTGCTGCTGCCCAGAGCTGTCTCTCGGCCATGCTGCCTGGTTGCCAGCAGCTCCCTCGGTCCCCGGAGCCTGGCCCCGCTCAGGAGCAGAGGTCCAGCTTAAGGCATGAATTGCTCTGTCGCTTGTGCACCCTCTTCCTGGGAAATGTTCACTGCAGTCTACTGAAATCCTATCACCTATGGTCCCTTTCTGAACACTGAAGTTTGTAAACACTGATTCCTGCATTGCATTTTGTCTCATCAGAGGGTGGTTATTTGCAAGAGGTGGACCTGTCCCACTCTGGAAGACCTGATTCCCATCTCTTAAATAGGCAGAACACCTAGTCAAGGACAAGGAGGGAGGTCATTTTCGCATGGTTCAGGTATTGATTCCGATGAGTCAATCTGGGCATGGCATGACGGTTTTAGAAATCCCTGGGATGGGGTTGGATTCAGCTCTCTCCCATGAACTCCAGAAACACACAGGAGGTGGGATTCCCCTTGCCCAAGCTGAAGTGTGCACAACATGGCTGCCTGCAGGTAAGCCCCTTGTCTACGCTGCCATTGTAACCACTAGAGATGGAGGGTGGGAGTCAGTTGCTCACACACAAACACCTGGTGACATTTGAAGAGACAGAGGTGGTGCAAGGCATGTGCCAGTGTCTGCTGGCTCTGATGGAGCAACTATGAGACCTACATCCTTCTAGAACCCCAGGTGGGGGCCAGCTGAGGAATTTCCCAGGCCATATGAAGGGACACTAGATGCCTACTACGACTAGAGCTCCACTCATTCTTAAGCTGAGACACAAGCAGATCCCTACACTGCAAACAGCTGATGTAGTGCAGTGCAGGTGCTTGATTTAATGACAAAAGTAGGCCTGCAGTCCAGGTCAGGTTCCTGGGGCAACCCAGACAGCCATATGTCTCCTGCAGAAGCAGCATGGGACCTATAGGAAAGCCATGTCCTTTTGGAGGGGTTGCTGGGCAAGTGCCTCAGCGCACCTCAGCTTTCCTACCTGGACAGCACCCACAAAGCACAACAAAGCTCCATACTGACAGTCTGTAAAATTGGCAGGCATCTCTGGACCCTGGCTTGGCTAAACAGGGAGCTCAGGCCTGAGCTCCAGGGCCACAAGGCAACACAAGGATAGGGGAAGAAAGGAGAGGCTGCAAAGGAGGAATTTGGAAATACTGTCCAGTGAAGAAGGGATGGTGTTAGGGAAGCCCAAGCTGCCCTAGCATCGACCCCTGCAGGGGATGTCACGAGCCTGAAGGAGAGCTGCTGCTGCTTCAGTAACAGTGAAAGAGTAAAGAAGGAAAATGTGGGCTCACTGCTGCATGGGGCAGGGAATCTAGGAACAGCAGATGGAGATAGGTGTGAGGAACTGAACGTCGTCTTGGCTTCAGTCTTCACCAGCAGAGTCTCCTGGGCTGTTGTGCGTAGTAGAGTCAGGACTCCAGGCGAGAATACCAACCCACAGTGCCCGAGGGCTGAGTGCAGGAAAAAGGATTATGTTGTGCCTATCTTCAAAAGAGGCCACAAGGACAAGCCGGGGAGCTGCAGGCCGTTCAGCCTCACTTGAGTGAGGAGTGTGTCCTGGAGCTATCCATCTTGGATCACATTTCTGGGTACACGAAGGTGCCTGGAAATAGTCAGCACGGATTTACTGAACATAAATAGTTCCAGACCAACGTGATTGCCTTCTGTGATAAAAGACCTGTACTTGTGGGAGAAGAAAGAGTAGGAGATGTCATTCACCATGATTTTAGCCAGACTTCTGGCACTGTCTCCCCCAACATTCTTGTATCCAAGGGAGGCCTTACAGCAGGCTGGCTAGACATTCAGATGGGTGAAAAACCAAGTGGTTGGATGATGGAGCTCAGAGGGTTTTTGTGAGTGGGTCAGGCTTTACCTGGAAGCCAGTGACAAGTGGAGGGTGCAGGGGTCTACACTGCAACCCAACCTGTCTGACAGGCTCATCAGTGGCCTGGAGGACACACCTCTTATCCCAGTTGCAGATGACAGCTAATGGGGCAGAACAGTCATGTGCCTGAGGGCTGCCTTTCAGAGGGAGCTTGGCGGGTGGGAAGAATGGGCTGTCAGGAACTCTGTGAAATGCAACAAGGACAAATGCCCTATCTTCACCTGCGATAGACCAACATCCTGCAGTGACACAGGCTGGGGAGTTCTGGCTGGGCAGCAGCTCTGCAGAAAAGGACGTGGCGGTCTTTGTGGGCAGCGAGCTTGATGTGAGGCAAGAGTGTTCCCTGGCAGCAACGGAGGCCACAGCATTGTGGGCTGCATGAACAGGAGCACAGCCAGGAGAAAGACGGAAGTGATGATGCCCCTCTACTCAGCACTTATCCGAACCCACCTAGATACATCATCCATTCAGGCCCCCCTGGAGAAGAACGCTGTTGATGACATGGAGTGAGTTCAGTGTCAGAACCTCAAGGTGTTTGGGGGCTGGAGCACTTGCCCTGGGAGGAGAGGCTGAGAGTTCAGGCCTTGTTCAGCCTGGAGAAGGGAAGACTTTTGGAGGAAACTCATCACAGCTTCCCAACTCAAGCTTCCCACCAGTAAAGAACCAGGGCTCTTTACAGAGATTCCTGGCAGGACAATGAGAGGCAACAGTACGAAGCTGACACAAGTGCAGCTAAAATTGGATTTAAGGGAGAAAAATCAATCTTGGGCCTGGAAGGTTTTCAGGTCAAGGTTTAATTATGAGGGACTGCTTGTCCAGAACAGGCCCTCTTCACAGTCTACAACACCTGCACATTACAACACGATGCCCAATGAGTGTGACACATGCAGAGAGACGTGGCATGGGGGTGATTGCACTGGCTGAGGGTGCTGGAGTTGTTGAGCCTGGAGAAGAGGAGGCTTTGGGCAGACCTAAGAACAGCCTGCCCATACCCACCAGGAGGTCGTCAAGAAGATGGAGGCAGGCCCTTCATTGTTGTACACGACAGGAGGAGGAGGCCCAATGGGCATTAGCTGAAACAAGAGGTTCAGGCTGGGGATAAGCAAAAATGTTTTACCCCTGCAGACAGTGGAACACTGGGGCAGGTTGCCCAGAGAGGTTGTGCCATCTCCATCCTCAGAGGTTTTCAAGTCCTAAATGAACGAAGCCCTGAGCAACCTGGTAGGATCTGATAGTTGACCCTGCTGTGGGAAGGAGATTGGGCTAAAGACCTCCAGAGGCCCCTTCCACCATGAATCCTTTTGCATTTTCTTCCACCCTGTGTCTTCTCATGTTGACCACAGGGAGAAAACTGCAGCTTCCCTGTGACCATGGCAGTGTGTCAGACAGAAGTAGGAGCAGATCAACTGCATGTTTCTTGTCCTGCTCTGGTTAGTGTCATTCAGATTCAGGAGTGCTTTGCAGGTACCCGCAGTGAGCACTGATTTTTTTTTTCTTTTCCTTCACCTTTTATTGCATTATGCCCTCTTTTCCACCTGACAAGGTGTTCTCTTTTACCATCCTGATGCCCGCCCATGCAGTCAGCACACACCTATTTCCTAATCTCCACTGGCCCTGCTTATACTTCCTTTGTACATTCATTGGGCCTCTCTGAGATGGTGTCCGTGGTGATTTCTACCTTTGTCAGCAGCTCCGTTAAACTAGCACCTCCTTTTATTATCCACAGTGTCCCGCAATGCCTCATGCTGTTATCCTGTCAGAGGCACAGCAAGACAGGACGAGCCATCTGTACACGCACATTAAGAGCTGACACAAAGGAGCCTGAGTCCAGAGCGGCCTTGAGAAACTTGGGGTTTTGTCCAACATAAACCTCCTGAAGTTGTGCAAGGAAACGCGGCTAGTCCTGCATGGGGGAGGAAATGTTGACCTGTTGGAAAGTAGCTCTGCCGAGAAGGACCTGGGAGTGCTGGTGGACAACAAGTTAAACATGAGGCAGCAGTGTGCCCTTGTGGCCAAGAAGGCCCATGGTATGCTGGGGTGCATTAGGCAGAGTGTTGCCAGCAGGTGGAGGGAGGTGATCCTGCCCCTCTCCTCAGCCCTGGGGAGGCCTCACCTGGAGTACTGTGTCCAGTTCTGGGCTCCCCAGTACAAGAGAGACATGGCACTCCTGGAGAGAGTCCAGCGGAGGGCTACCAAGATGATTAGAGGGCTGGAGCACCTCTCCTAGGAAGAAAGACTGCAAGAGCTGGGCCTGTTCAGCCTGGGGAAGAGAAGCTTGAGAGGCGATCTCATCAACGTGTACAAGTATCTGAAGGGGGAGTGTCAAGAGGATGAGGCCAGCCTCTTCTCCGTGGTGCCCAGCGACAGGACAAGAGGCAATGGGCACAAACTGAACCACAGGCAGCTCCATCTGAACCTGAGGAAAAACTTCTTCCCTGTGAGAGTGACAGAGCATTGGAACAGGTTGCCCAGAGAGGTAGTGGAGTCTCCTTCGCTGGAGATATTCAAAAGCCGTCTGGATGTGATCCTGGGCAATATGCTCTAGGTGACCCTGCTTGAGCAGGGAGGTTGGACGAGATGATCTCCAGAGGTCCCTTCCAACCTAAACGATTCTGTGATTCTGTGATTCTGTAAAACGCTGTGCATCAGGGCAGGCTGAGAGCTGACCATCAGAGGAGTGACCCTGAGGAGAAGGGCCTGGACATGACAAGGGATGCCATAGGAGCCAGCAGTGCATGCTTGCACTAATGAGGCCAGCTGCATATGGGGCTGCTTCAGGAAGACCATGGCCACCCAGGCAAGGGCAGTCCCCATCCCCCTTGACTCAGCACTGGTGTGGCCACATCTGGAAGAGTGTGTCCCCGTGTGGGCTGCCCAGTGCTGGAGGAATGGGGAGGACCTGGAGAAGGTCCAGGGGAGGTCTCCCAAGATGGGGGTAGGGTCCTGAAGCACAAAGCCTGTATGGAGGGGCTGAGGGATGTGGCCTTCTTTAGCCTGGTGAAGGGGAGGCTAAGGGCATTCCAGTAGGAGCCTGGGAGTGCTTGAAGGGTGGTTTCAGAGGTGATGGAGAGTTTCTTGGTAATAGGAAATAGCAAGAGAAGGAGAAAGAGACAAAACAATTATGAGATACATTATGAGAAGTTCAGGCTGAACTTTTGGAAACTGGGATGTCACTTGTGCTGTGGTTCAACAGGACACCCAGAGGGAGTTGGTGGGGAGCCCCTGGCTTTGTGTCTGGATGAAAAGCAAGAGAGGGCAGAGAGCCATCAGTAAAGGTGGTCAGATGGCTGGGGGAGAGCAAAGTGGGGAAGCAGGCTGGGTGTCTACAGGCTGCAGGGACACAGACACAGGAGGGGGACAGCACAGGGCAGCCTGGGGTGGAGACGACTGAGGGCACTGCCAAGGCTGAAAGCCTCCGACAGGACGGAGGTCTTTGTGCTCTTGGCTTTCTCTGGTGTCTGCCACTGAGGCCAAGGAGACACTGTGTTTCTGACGGCCCCAGGTCCTCATTACGTCCCCACCCTCAGAGAGCCCAGGAGGTGCTGTCTCATCCTGCACGAAGCCTTGCACACCCCCACCCTCTCCCTGCCCCCACAAAGAGCCCTGAGCCAAGTCGGAGCGAAAGCACCACCCTGTGCAGGGGCTGGGTGTCAGTGCTGGCCCATGCTGTCTGATAACACACAGCAAGGTGGACTTGGTGTCACAGCCACCTGCACATTTCCTTTGCCAACCTGTAACAAGTGCCTCCAACTTTCTGCTCTCCTCAGCCCCTGGGAGGCTTTGTTGGTAATGGTCCTCAGGGGGACCCATTAACACTCCCCGAAACTTGGGATTTAATTCTGACTTTAACTTCTTCAGTGTTTTCTCAGTTCCCTCTCAGTATCTGAGGTTCATGGGCTCAGCACCACATACACTCGAGGGGGGATTAAAAGGTCAGAAGCCCTAACAAGCCATGCCACTCCCCAGCATTTTCTTGAGGTCTCAGTTCTTGTGAGGCTAAGTGGAGAGCTCTCAGGAGGGCACTTACAAGAGGAAGATTTCAATGAGCGACCAAAAAAAAATCGGATGCTGGCTTTCACAGTTTTCTTCTTTTTTCAGCCCCGAGAATCCCTGTTATCCACATTGCTGGATTCCTATTGATTCAGAGGGTCTCCTAATGAAACCTGGATGTGTAGGAAAGGCAGGATTTCTGGTACGGGACATGTGTGGACAACCTTCCTCCTCCCCTCCCCAGCCCGGCCAGTTCTCCCATCAGCCCCTGGGGACCTACTTCGCTCTTGTTAACATCGAACCCTTTTCCACTCGCCTCTGTAGCTGAGTGTTATAGCTCCTGTGCCCCAAGTCCCACCTGCTTCCCTTAGAGAAGTGGATGTTATCGCTAGGCCACTCTTCTTCATTTTTGAAGGGTCCTGGAGAACAGGAGAGGTGCCTGACGAATGGAAGAAAGCCCATGTCACTCCAGTCTTCAAAAAGGGTAAGAAGGAGGAGCCAGGAATCTACAGGCCTGTCAGCCTCCCCTCCATCCCTGGAAAGGTGATCCTGGAGGTCCTCACTAAGCATGTGGAGGACAAGAAGGTGATCAGGAGGAGTCAGCATGGATTCACCAAAGGGAAATCATGCTTGACCAAGCCTTCCAGGACAGTGAGGTGGATGGAGAACTGGCTGGATGGCCGAGCTCAGAGGGTTGTGGTCAGTGGCACAGTCTAGCTGGAGGCCTGTGGCTAGTGGTGTCCCCCAGGGCTCAGTCCTGGGTCCAGTCTTGTTCAATGTATTCCTCAATGACCTGGAGGAAGGGACAGAGTGCACCCTCAGCAAGTTTGCTGATGATACTAAACTGGGGGGAGAGGCTAACACACCAGAAGACTGTGCTGCCATTCAGAGGGACCTGGACAGGCTGGAGAGGTGGGCGGAGAGGAACCTCCTGAAGTTCAACAAAGGCAAGTGCAAGGTCCTGCACCTAGGCAGGAATAATCCCATGCACCAGGACAGGCTGGGGGTTGACCTGCTGCAAAGTGGCTCTGCCGAGAAGGACCTGGGAGTGCTGGTGGACAACAAGTTAAACATGAGGCAGCAGTGTGCCCTTGTGGCCAAGAAGGCCCATGGTATGCTGGGGTGCATTAGGCAGAGTGTTGCCAGCAGGTGGAGGGAGGTGATCCTGCCCCTCTCCTCAGCCCTGGGGAGGCCTCACCTGGAGTACTGTGTCCAGTTCTGGGCTCCCCAGTACAAGAGAGACATGGCACTCCTGGAGAGAGTCCAGCGGAGGGCTACCAAGATGATTAGAGGGCTGGAGCACCTCTCCTGTGAAGAAAGATTGCAAGAGCTGGGCCTGTTCAGCCTGGGGAAGAGAAGCTTGAGAGGCGATCTCATCAACGTGTACAAGTATCTGAAGGGGGAGTGTCAAGAGGATGAGGCCAGCCTCTTCTCCGTGGTGCCCAGCGACAGGACAAGAGGCAATGGGCACAAACTGAACCACAGGCAGCTCCATCTGAACCTGAGGAAAAACTTCTTCCCTGTGAGAGTGACAGAGCATTGGAACAGGTTGCCCAGAGAGGTAGTGGAGTCTCCTTCGCTGGAGATATTCAAAAGCCGTCTGGATGTGATCCTGGGCAATATGCTCTAGGTGACCCTGCTTGAGCAGGGAGGTTGGACGAGATGATCTCCAGAGGTCCCTTCCAACCTAAACCATTCTTTGATTCTGTGATTCTCAGAACCAGGACCCTCTGGGCCTCGGCCACAGAGCTGCTGCCGGCCAGTCTGTCTCCTTCGTGGGTCACTGCAAGGGGTTCTTCCCTCCTGGGGCAGGAGTGGGCATTTTTTCTCTGTTGAAAGTTCCTGAGCTCCAGGAGCTCCGCCAGCTCCCTTAGCACCCGTGGGTGCATCCCATCAGGGCCCATGGATTTATGGATGTCCAGTTTGGACAAAAGATCTCTAACCTGATCCTCCTCCACCAAGGGAGAGTCTTCCTTTCTCCAGACTTCCTCCCTGGTCTCCAGTGTCTGGAATTCCTCAGGACTGGCCTTAGCAGGAAAGACTGAAGCAAAGAAGGCATTCAATAACTCTGCCTTCTCTGTATCCTTCGTCACCAGGGCACCCACCCCATTCAGCAGTGGGCCCATGTTTTCCCTAGTCTTCCTTTTGTTATTGATGTATTTGAAAAACCCCTTCTTGTTGTCCTTGACGTCCCTTGCCAGATTTAATTCCAGCTGGGCCTTAGCCTTCCTTGTCGCATCCCTGCACACTCTGACAATGTCCCTGTATTCCTCCCAAGTGGCCTGTCCCCTTTTCCACATTCTGTACACTTCCTTCTTCTGCTGGAGTTTTGTCAGGAGTTCCTTGCTCATCCATGCAGGTCTCCTGCTGAATCCGCTTTGCTCGACTTCTTCCTCAGAGGGATGCACCGATCTTGAGCCTGGAGGAGGTGACGCTTGAATATTAACCAGCTTTCTTGGACCCCTCTTCCTTCTAGGGCCCTACCCCATGAGATTCCCCTAAGTAGGTCCCTCAAGAGGCCAAAGTTAGCTCTCCTCAAGTCCAGCGTTGCAATCCTACTTATTGCCCTGCTCCCTCCTCGTAGGATCCTCAACTCCACCATCTCATGGTCACTGCAGCCAAGGCTGCCCCCAACCTTCACCTCTCCAACTAGACCTTCTTTGTTCGTTAGGACAAGGTCTAGCATTGCACCTCTCCTCGTTGGCGTCTCCACCACCTGAGTCGAGAAATTATCATCAATCCTCTGCAGGAACCTCCTCGACTGTTTGTGCCTAGCTGTGCTGTCTTGCCAACAGATGTCAGGGTGGTGAAGTCTCCCATGAGAACCAGGGCCTGTGATCGTGAGGCTACTTCCAGCTGTCGGTAGAAGGCCTCATCGATGACTTCCTCCTGGTCAGGTGGCCTGTAGTAGACCCCCACAACAGTGTCACCCATGTTACCCTGCCCTTTAATCCTTACCCATAGGCTCTCAACTTGCTCTTCATCCACCCCGAGGCAGAGCTCCATACATTCTAGCTGCTCCCTCACATAAAGAGCAACTCCACCACCTCGCCTTCCTGGCCTGTCTTTCCTAAAAAGCACATAGCCATCCATGACAGCATTCCAGTCATGTGAACTATCCCACCGTGTCTCTGTAACTGCAATGAGATCATGGCCCTGCAACCGCACACAGACCTCTAACTCTTCCTGTTTATTCCCCATGCTGCGCGCATTGCTATACAGGCATTCCAGAGAGCCAGTCAAGCATGCAAGCTTCCCAGGAGAGGTGCAAGAGGATCCTCCATAGCCATGTCCCATGCTGTCTCCCCTGGCTGTATGCACCCGCTGGAGGCATCCTGACTTGAGCGGTGTTTTACTGACTCTCCTGCCACTATACCACTCCCCTTCCCCCATCTTGCCTAGTTTAAAGCCCTCCTTACCAGGCTGGCCAATCTGTTGGCAAAGACGCGCGTGCCCCGCTTGGTAAGGTGGATCCCATCGCTCCCCATCAGCTGTTGATCTTCAAACAGGGTCCCATGGTCATAGAAAACAAAGCCCTGCTGCCAACACCAGCGGCGCAGCCAGCTGTTAACTTGGAAAACTCGTCTACTCCTCCTCCCATCCTTTCCCCTCACAGGCAAGATTGAGGAGAAAACGACCTGGGCTCCCAGACACTTCACCACCATTCCCAGAGCTCTGAAGTCCCGTTTGATGGTTTCCAGTTTGCCTTTTGTGTTGTTAGTGCCCACATGGAAGAGCAGCAGAGGGTAGTAGTCTGATGCATGGACAAGCCTTGGCAGTCTTTCCATGACCTCTCTTATTCGAGCCCCTGGCAGGCAGCAAACCTCTCTGGACAAGAGGTCAGGTCGGCAGAGAGGTGCCTCTGTCCCCTGCAGCAGGCAGTCACCCACAACAATCACTCGCCGCTTCTTCCGGGGCTTCCTGCACGGCACAGGGTCTGCCAGGCCAGTTGCCTCCCTTGGAGCCATGCCCAGCTCCTCCTCAGCTTGCAGGGTGCTAAACTTGTTCTTCGAGGGTAAGTCTTGAGGAGGAGCAAGAGCCTTTCTCCTTCTACGAGAGGTCACCAGCTTCCAGCCCTCTTCAACAGTGTTATGATGCACCTTTACACACGGTGCTGAGCCCTCTGACACCTCTGCTGCAGTGGGGGCTGGGGACTCCTGGAGCTGCACAGTCTCCGAGAATAGCCTGGCAATCTCACCTTCCTGCCATGCACAGGCCGCCACAAAGAGAAGGAAGGAGCCCTCCCTTTTGGCCCTGCCATGCAGACAGCTCTCCCACAAGCACTCCCCTCCTCCTTTTCCTCTCCTTCTCCATCTTACAACTGCCCTCCTCACACTTGCCCACCAGCATTGCCATCCTCCTACAACCCCTTTTAAACCACTCAAAACAGCCACAAGGCAGCGCAGTGCCTGAAACCATGGGACCGTCACATGCTTAGGCCACACTCACAACAAGTGACTAGCTCGCTTTCCTCCCCTCCTCCAACTTACCACTGCCCTCCTCACACTTTCCCACTAGAGCAGCCACTCTCCTCCAACCCCTGCCTACCAAGAACAGACCAACAAGGGGAGCACCATTGCGCCCACCCTTTTGGCCCTGCCATCCACACGGCTCTCCCACAAGCACTCCCATCCTCCTTTCCCTACAGTCTTCCAACCTAGCACTGACCTCCTCACACTTTCCCACTAGGGCAGCCACCCTCCTCCAACACCTGCCTACCATGCACTTGCCCACACCGGGAGCACCGTTGCTTCCCCCCTTTTGGCACTGCCATGCATACGGCTCTCCAACAACCACTCCCGTCCTCCTTTCCCTACCCTCCTCCAACCTAGGACTGCCCTCCTCACACTTTCGGACTGGAGCAGCCACTCTCCTCCAACACCAGCCTGCCATGCACAGGCGCACATGGCGAGTACCATTTCCTCCACCCTTTTGGCCCTGCCATGCATATGGCTCACCCACAAGCACTCCCGTCCTCCTTCCCCTCACCTCCTCCCACTTACCACTGCCCTCCTCACACTCTCCCACTAGAGCAGCCACTCTCCTCCAACACCTGCCTACCACGCACAGGCCCACACCGGCAGTACCATTGCGTCTACCCTTTTGGGCTCTGCCATGCACACAGCTTGCCCACAAGCACTCCCATGCTCCTTTCCCTACCCTCATCCAGCTTACGACTGTGCTCCTCACACTTTCCCACTAGAGCAGTCACTCTCCTCCAACTCCTGCCTACCATGCACAGGCCCACACGTGGAGCACCATTGCGTCCACCCTTTTGGTCCTGCCATGCACACGGCTCTCCCAAAAGAATTCCCCTCCTCTTATCCCTGTCCTCCTCCCACTTACAACTGCTCTCCTCACACTTTCCACCTAGAACAGCCACTCTCCTCCAACACCTGCCTACCCTACACAGCCCCAGACAGCAAGCACCACTGCGTCCTCCTTTTAGGCCCTGCAATGCGTACGGCTCTCTCACAAGCACTCCCCTCCTCCTTTCCCTACCCTCCTCCCACATACCACTGCCCTCCTCACACTTTCCCACTAGAGCAGCCACTCTCCTCCAACACCTGCCTACCACGCACAGGCCCACACGGGGAGCACCACTGCGTCCACCCTTTTGGCCCTGCCATGCACACGGCTCTCCCCACAAGTCCTCCATCCTCCTTTCCCTCCCCTCCTCCAACTTACGACTGCCCTCCTCACACTTTCCCACTAGAGCAGCCACGCTCCCCCAACACCTGCCTACCAGGTATGGGACACACAAAGAGCGGCAAGGTGCCCTCCCTTTTGGCCCTGCCGTGCACACGGCCCTCTCAAAAGCACTCCCCTCCTCCTTTCCCTACCCTCCTCCAACTTACCACTGCCCTCCTCACACTTTCCCACTAGAGCAGTCACTCTCCTCCAACACCTGCCTACCACGCACAGGCCCACACGGGGACAACCATTGCGTCCACCCTTTTGGCCCTGCCATGCACACGGCTCTCCCCACAAGTCCTCCGTCCTCCTTTCCCTCACCTCCTCCAAATTACCACTGCCCTCCTCACACTTGCCCACCAGCCTTGCCATCCTCCTACAACCACTTCCGCACCACTCAAAACGGCCACAAGGCGGTGCAATGCCTCAACCCATGGCACTTTCAGATGCTTAGGCCACACTCAGAACAAGGGCCTAGCTCGTTTTCCTCCCCTCCTCCACCTTACGAATGCCCTCCTCACACTTTCCCACTAGAGCAGTCACTCTCCTCCAACACCTGCCTACCATGCACAGGTCCCAATGCCGAGCAGCAATACACCCACTTTTTTGGCCCTGCCATGCACACGGCTCTCCCACAAGCATTCCTTTCCTCATTCTCTTCTCCTACTCCAACTTACGACTGCCCTCCTCATACTTGCCCATCATTGTTGCCACCCTCCTCCAACACCTTCCTCACCATTCAAAGTGGCTACAAGGCGGCACAATGCCTCAGCCCACGGCACCTTCACATTGCTAGGCCACACTCACAACAAGTGCCTAGCTCGCCTTCCTCCTCTCCTCCAACCTATGCCAGATCTCCTCACACTTGCCCACTCGAGCAGCCACTCTCCTCACACACCTGCCTGTCAAGAACAGCCACCACAACCAGCACCAATGGAACAACCTAGTTGTGCTTAGCATGCATTTCCCTGCCTCAGAAGCACTTCCCTCCTCGCCTTCCTCCCCTCCTCCCACTTACGCTGGTCCTCAGGCACAGTTTCTGCCCTGAGCAGCCCCTCTCCTCCATCACCTGCGTACCAAGAACAGTCACCACAACGAGCAACAATGCACC
This sequence comes from Struthio camelus, assembly GCF_040807025.1. NCBI lineage: Eukaryota > Metazoa > Chordata > Aves > Struthioniformes > Struthionidae > Struthio > Struthio camelus. The sequence goes on from NW_027182620.1 coordinate 1,731,047, forward strand.
CACCCTTTTGGCCTTAGGATGCGTACTGCTGCCCCACAAGCACTTCCCTCCTCGCCTTCCTCCTCTCCTCCAACTTACGCCAGCCCTCCTCACACTTGGCTACTACAACCCCCACCCTCTTCCAGCCACTTCCTACCATACAAAAATGGCCACAGGGAGGAGCAATGGCTCAACCCTTTGCACCTTACCATGCTTAGGGCACACGCACAGCAAGTGCCTAGCTCACCTTCCTCCACTCCTCTAACTTATGCCAGCCCTCCTCACTGTTTCTGATTAGAGTAGCCACTCTCCTAACACACCTGCCTGTCAAGAACAGCCACCACAACCAGCACCAATGGAACAACCTAGTTTCGCTTAGCATGTCTCCTGCTGCCCCACAAGCACTTCCCTCCTCGCCTTCCTCTCTTCCTCCAACTTACGGCAGCCCTCCTCACACTTGCCCACTAGAACACCCACCCTCCTCCAACCCCTTCCTACCACACAAAACGGCCACAGGGAGGCGCAGACAGTCCATAGGCTGGTGCTAGTGCACTCCAAAACACATCTCATTGCACTGCCAACACCCTGGGCTCACTCTGAGCACTGTCCAGGAGCACAGAAACATGCCAGCACTGTTGATGACTCTGATCCCTGTCCCGCTGGGTCTGCTTGCTGCCCAAAATGAGCACAACCAGCGCAGAGTCAGGAGTCCCCATGTGGAGCCACAGCCACTCGCTCTGCAGAGCAGCACTGCCCGCCCAGGGCCCTGCAGGGAGCACAGGGGAGGGTGTAGGAATGGCCAACCAAGCTAGCATGGACTCCCTGACCTGGGGAAAGGCTCTCTGGGCAGCAGGGACATCCCAGGAGCAAAGCAGGGCAGCAGTCAGAGATGGAAAAGGAGAACGAGAATCAGGTTCCTCTGAGCACCAGCTTGGGGCAGGTGCTTCTGTCCCTGGGGCAGCAGGAGCTGTGGAAGGGCTGCAGGGCCAGGGCTGTGATGCTGTGCTGGGCAGCAGGGTGGGCATGGAGGGGCTGCAGGCAGACAGGGAGGGGGATCTCCCAGACACAAGAGCAGGGGAGACAGAGAGCGACCGGCATCATCGCGGGACCTCCTCGCCTTGTCGGGGAGCTGCTGCCCTTGTCCTTGGGCCTGAGTTATGCTGTGGACCTGCCTGCGCCTGGCTCTGCACCTCTCAGGTCCTGACCTGACGCTGTCCCCGTCCTCCTGACCTGAATACCCATCTCTACCTCAGAGCTTCCCCCTCACTACAGGCGAGAAAGCCTTGGCAAGGGAAGCTGGGACTCCAACAGCACCCAAACAAGGCTGTAGCCACAAAGGGGAGCTGGGAGCCGAGGGGGTCGGCAAGGCAGGCAGGGCAGTGCCCCACCGACCGAGAGGTGCCATCCTGCAGTGCCCGCGCAAGAGGAGCAGAGCAGGTTTGCGGCCGGTAACTGGGGTCAGGCTCAGCCCAGCGATGGCCAGACAAGACTGCAGGGCTCCAACCAGCCCTGCTTTGTGTGGGAGGCAGGTTGGACTGGAGACCTGCAGAGGTCCCTTCCCTCCAAAATTCCTCTGCGGCTCCGTGAATGGGAAGACCCCGGACACAGAGATGGGCTCTGCCTGTGCCACGGCCAAGCGCAGAGCCCTTGGCCAGCCCCACAATCCCTCGTCCTCCGGTGGCCAAAGTGGAGCTCAGCATCGCCTGGGGACTCTCTTCCCCATAGGCAGCAGAGGGAGGGCTTTCACCAGCCCCACGTGGCCTTTTCCTCCCCTGGCCTTTGCAGTTGCATGTGCCTGGCTCTGCCCACTTGCCTTCACCGCACTCACAGCTGCACGGGAAGCCTGTGACAGTCCCAGTGCTCCTACCCTCCAGCTGGTATCCACCCCAAGCCTGAAGCCGGGCCAGCTGCAAAGGCATCGGCTGCCCAGTGCCCTGGCCATGCAGCCGAGGGCTGGGCTCTTCACCCCAATTTCCCTGCTCTTCCCCTGCTCCCTGCATCGCTGCTGCTGTGCCCTTGTCAAAACCGCCTGCCGCCAGACTGCCCCAGGGCTGCGCTGGAGGCTTTCAGGAGCGGGCTGAGGTGGGGCTGACACCGCCAGCGTGGGGTGGGAGAGGGCAGCTGCCCTCTGCCGCACTGGGGCTGGGGCTGGGGCTGGGGCTGGAGCTGGAGCTGGGCATAGCTTTTCCCTGGGCAGAAAGCAGCACATGGCTGCCATTCTTCCCCAGGCTTCCTGCCCCTGTGGGCCGGCATGCCCATGGGAAACGCGCTTCATCCTCTTCCTCTGCCTCCCCTCCAGGGAGGCACACCGAGATTGCTGGGGGACCAGGAGGTAGACAAGAGCTAGGTCCTCTTGCTAGCCTAATGCCAATTTCCCTGGTAGGCACTCTGTCAGCGGTGGTGGGCATCCTTCGAAGGCAGGTCGCTGACACCAAGCTGCCTGCTGATGACCTCGAGTCACAGCCTGGGTGGTCTCCATGCGAGCGTCCAAAGCCTTGCCTGAAATATCCCCCCAAGACTCCGCTCAGCTGACTTTGAGGAGAACTGGCCGCTAGCTCTGCAGAAGCCGAGCAAGCAGCACCAACTGGAAGAAGTGAAAGAACAAGTTTGGCAAGTAATCCCGCTGTTAGGGAGCGGCTGCTAGAGGCCTGGGACTTCCCTGCAAATGGACAGTGTCGTGTGAAAAACATTGGTGGTGTCAGCTGGCTATTGGTGCTGTGGGCTTGCATTCAGAGGGAAAGAGGCACAGAAAAGCCTTTCTCTAGTCAGAACGCTTTCTAAGGCATTTGAGATTGCTCCATAAACAACTCCTGGAAGATGAGGTGTGAGGCTGCAGCACCTTCACAAACGTTGTTGCTCTGGTGTGGATCAGGCATGGGCTGCAAGTCTGTGCTGGAGCGGGCTGTGAAATCAGGACTTGGGAAACAACACCACATGACCTTCTTGGCAGGCGGCAGATTTGAGAGCTGACTTCGAATATCTCAAAAGCCATGCAACACAACTGCAGTCCTTCCCAGACCTTCAGGAAAGCCTCTGGGGAAGTCTCCTGACAACATAGCCTTTGCTAATGTTGTGGCTCTACATAGAGCTCCGGCGAGGAAGGAGCAGGGCCAAAAGCAGAATCGCAGCCCTGGCCTTCAGGAGAGCAGACTTGGGCCGGTGCTGGCACCTGCTTGGGAGACTGCCATGGGGCACGGCCCTGGAGGGAAGAGGGGTCCAAGAGAGCTGGCTCATATTCAGGCATCCTCTCCTCCAAGTTCCATAATGGCCCAGCCCAAAAGCAGGCCATCAAGCAAAGGAGGCCGGCAGCAGGAACAAGGAGCTCCTGGCAAACCTCAAGCACAAACAGGAAGTCTACCAGAGCTGAAAGCAGGGACAGGGGACCTCGGGGGAGAACGACCAGACACCTGCCCTTCAGAGGGCACATCCTGGCATTTGGGCCCTTAAGGCTTTCTTCAGAAGCACTGGGTTTTAATGTTGCACACATCAGAGCTTCCCCACTTGGGGCAACTACGGTGGCTCTTTGCGTGCCAGCCATGCGGCCCGTTAGCTAAATCCAGTAGGGAGCTAGCAAGGAGGAGTGGGGCACACACAAGGAGGTGTGATGGACTACCGCCTTCCCTAAAGCCTTGAAGCAGGGAAAGAGCAGGAAACTGGTGCAACCTTGTTGCCTATTGCACTTCCTTTAGGGACTCAGAGAAGCCTTGGTGGCCCAGGCCAGGGCCCTGCGGGGAGTAGGCAGCAGCCTGACCTGGTAAGGCCAGCAAGCCAGCCTAATGCACACAGCTGACCAGCAAGTATTCCCCGAGAAGGACCCCGAAGGGCTGCTTCACACCTCTTTCCATGGCCCTGCACCGGCCTTTCCAGCTCCTCATCAGCCCTCATCCCTAAGCCCCCAAATTAGCAGTCAGAGCGCCAGCACGGCTAGGGAGGGAGGCTTTGCCTTTGAGCCCTTCCCTGCCGAAGAGGCCCAGCCTGTGCGATGGGCAACCGCTGGCAGCCCCAGACCTCCCCAAGTGCTTCAGGCATGGCTGGGGCAACTGCTGAGAGATCCCGGGCTGACAGGAGGAGCTGGTGCTGGTGCAGCTGCAGCTCCTTGCTCTGCAGCAACCTCAGGAGCTCCCGCAGCCTCGTGCCCCGACGCAGGAGCTGCCCATCGACCCAAACTAGAGCTTTGGCAGTGTTTGCTAATGCAGGCTTTCTGGCTCGCAGCCGTGATTCGTGCAGTGGCTGGAAAGCACCCAGAGGCACCTGGAGGGCCCTGGGGCACTGGGGAAGGGAGATGGAGGGGTCCTGAGGGAAGCGGAGGGCAAACCAGTGGGGCCCCGGGCCACCCAGAGGGGACGCGCCCTGCCCCTCCCCAGGGCAGTGGGGCAGTGATGCCGCCCTTTGTGACCTCCCTTTGTGACACCCCACAGTGCTGCGGCCTCACTCCCACAGTGTCCGGGAGGACAGAGACGGGAAAGGGCAGGAGCGTGCTGGGCTGGCCGAGGAGCCCCCTGAGCGCTGCCACGTCTTTCCCTGCGCCTCCCCCGGGCAGCCCCGTGGTGCCGAGGCGTTTGCCCGAGGCCGTCGAGGAGAGCTGGGGCCAGCCCGCGCTGCGGGCACCCCTGGCCCTCTCTCACGCCTCTCCTCGGCTCTGCAGCATGGCGGAGCATCGATCCCCCAGCCACAACCCCATCCCCTGGGCGGAGGAGGATGCTGCCTTCAGGGCGCTCATTGCGGCCTGGGAGCAGGCGGGAGCCACCAGCAACCTCCTCCTGCGCCTCGATGACACCGACCCCGGCAAGCCCATGCTGGTGCTTGAGGAGGACGGGCGCCCCAGCACTCCCTTCCTGGCCTGGGAGGACCAGGGCGGCGCCTTCAGCGAGAGCAGCTCCCAGGCCGAGACTCAAGAGCTGTGCGTGCCGCAGACCTTCCGGCCAGGTGAGGCAGCGGCACCGCGGGGCTGGCACCTCCGCTGCCCCCCTGCCAGGGGGCGGTTTTGCTGCGGCGGGGCATCCGTGCCCCGGGCTGGGGCTCGCTGCGCCCGCGCGAGCAGGCCTGGCGCCGAAGAGAGGGCACCGCTCGCTCCTCGGCCTCCTGCCAGCGCCCACTGCTCTCCCCGCTCCCTTCCTCCCGCAGACTCCGATTCTTCTGCCTGTTTCCTGGAGCTGGAGGGAGAGAAGCAGGAAGCTCTGGAGTATCTCCAGGCCTTTCCCACGGGCCCCGAACAGGTGACGAGGCCCCTTGTCCGCCCAGCGCTGCCTGCAGCTCCCAGCCGGCTGCCTCCGTGCTCGCTGCCTGCTCCCAGGCTCAGGGAGGGCTCTGGGCTGGGCTCAGCTGCTGCTCGGGGCCTCCTGCGCTGCTGCTGCTTCCCCCTGGGCGCCAGGGGGCAGCCGGCGGGGCCTCTGCCCTCTCACCTGCCCTCTTGGTCTCTCTTGTCCCCGGCGGTCAGGACGAGGCACAGAAGCTGAGGTTTCTGGCCTCCATCCACACCCTCTGCCAAGCCAAGGCAATGGGCAGGTACCTGGCTGGGTTCTGCGAGCTGGCGGAGAAGATGGAGGTGAGGCGGCAGCCGGAGGGGCTGTGGGAGGGGGCAGAGCCGCCCGGGCGAGCCCAGCACTCGGGCACCCGGACGCAGGGAAGGGTGGGCAGGCCCCCGCCAGCACAGCCCTCCTCGCTGGGGGGCTGCCGGGCCTGGGCGCTGCTTGCAGGGTGGGGGCGCCTGCCGGGTGCTGCCCACCGCTGGCGGGGGGCTGGCAACTGCCGTGCCCCACGCCACCTCTGCTCCCCAGCTGCTGCTGCAACAAGAGCCCCCCGACCACCTGGACTCCAGGGTGCGGCAGGAAGCCCTGCTGGCCGTTGCCGCCATCAGGTACCTGCCCCGGGGGGGCAGGCGGGAGAGCAGAGGGGTGTCCGCGGGCTTCTCCCCTGAAGGCAGAGGCAGGAGATGGAGCGGCCGTCGTGCCCCACCTGCCAGCGCTGTCCTTGGCCCCTGGGTCTGCGTCGTGGGAGAGGCAGGAGGGGCCTCCCCGTGGGGCTTCCCCACCTCTGATGGCTGCCACCCCAGGCACTGCCACCCCCCGGGGCTGCCTCCACCTTCCCGGGGCGTCGGGGCACCGCTCCCTGCCCCAGCGCCCCACAGGCACCTCTCTCTCCTTTCAGCAAAGAGGTGCCCTTCCTGAAGGACACCCAGGACAGCAGGCTGCTCCGCACTTGCATCACCAGCATCTTCTCTCTTCCTGCCCAAGAGCAGATGCCCAGCCTGGATGCTTCACTCTACCCTCCGGTAGGTGCCGGCCTCGGGCAGCAGGAGTTTGAGCCAGCCTCCTGGCCACGTTAGGGGTGCCCACCCTCTGCCCCCTTGCAGGCCCTGGACGCTCTGGATGAGCTGCTGAAGGTGCTGGTGTTCGAGTCGCAGGCCTCCGGTCTCCAGCAGCTGCAGAACATCTTGGAGGTCTGCTGTTTGCAAAGAGCGTGTGTGGAGGTGGGGAGGTGGTGGTGGTGGCAGGGCTTGGTCCTCACCCCAAAGGGAAGGGGCCCTCTCGAGTCGAGGGGCCACCCCTGCCTGAGACCAGGTGCAGAGAGCATGCTGTGGGGAGGGCCCAGCTCTCCGTGGGGAGCCAGGGAGGGGCCCCACCATGCTCTTGGCTGAGCCGGGTGTCTCTCCTGGTGGCAGTCAGAGCCCTTTCCCCCGCCAGCATACCAGCACGGCCCTGCCCCTCTGCCCCTCAGCCCCTCTGCCCCTCGCCCCAAAAAGCCATCCCTTGCACCAAAGCGGGGCAAGGAGTTGGGCACAAGCAGGGGACGCAGGGCCACATCTGGAGGAGCGCACGGAAGGCAGCAGAGGCAGAAACCCTGCCGGGTGCTTAGCGGAGCTGTTGCTCCTGGAGTGGCCGTCAGGACCCAGCGCCGACCAGCGGCTTTGGTCTCCTCAGGTGCTGCTGCCCTTGACAGCGTCCCAGAGGGTGGCTGAGCGCCAGAGGGCCGTGGGGAGGATTGTGCGGCTGAGTCAGCTCCTGGGCAGCTCTTCTCTGCTGGAGGTAAGTGGGTGGCTGCAGGCCGTGGGCAACTCTCCTCTCAGGCAGGAGGAGAGGGCACGTGGCTTGATGTGCTCTTGCAGACAAGGCGGCCAGCGGGAGCAGTGGGCAACAGAACTGGCAGAGGGCAGGGGCGGGCAGGCTAGGACACACGGCTCCGCACCCCATTGCTCACTGTTGGGAGCAGGGCTGGGCAGATGCCTCCAGGGCTTTGGCTCGTGTGGCCCTTGGCCTGGGCCCGCTCTTGCGTGGCGCCCAGGGCTTTGGTCCCAGCTGCCGCAGCTTAGCCTTGCTCCCGGTCCTTCCTGCCTCCCCCCAGGACTCGCCCAGCTGTGGAGGAAGCAGTGCCAGCCCTTTCCTCTTCCAAAAGACACCTTTGGACTTCCTGGGACAGCTGATGGGCCACCTCACGCTGTGCTGCGCTGAGAAGGACCAGGAGATCAGCCATGGGGCAGCAGAGGCTCTCCACCATTTCTACAGGGTCATTCTGCTGCGCGAGAGTAAGAGAAGCTGGGCTGGGCTGGCCCTCTCGGCAAGCCACACAGCTCTGCTGAATGCCTTCAGTCCGCCATCTCCAACTCGCCATCGTTCCTCCTGACTGCTCGGGGTTTCTCCTCCTGCACAGGTAGAAAGATGGCAGAGGAGGATCTGACGCCTCCAGACATGAAGTGGCAGAGGGAAGGCCCAAACGCCTTCTGGCCCAGCAACGCCACTGCCGAGAGCACGGTGAGAAGCTCCTCCCTCGCTGCCCTTCTTGGCCACAGGGCTGGCAGCACGCCTGCAGGAACAAACGCATCCCTCATCAGTGGGGGGCAGCCGGCACGGCAGCCTCCCAGGCCTCGGGCGGAGGCATGTCCCGCTCTCCCTGAGCCTGGCGGAGCCAAAGGCTTTGTCCCAGGGGCAGAGCAGCAGCTCCAGCTGTCCTGGCCACCCGCCAGCTCTGCGGCCCCGGAGGGCCAGCCCACCGTGACCCTGACCCCAGCCATCCACCTGCACCCCGGCAGCTCCACTGCCCACTGCCCACTGCCCACTGCCCTCAGCCCATCCCAGCACAGCCCCTGCGCCCGGCTTGCCCGGGGGCACTGTGCCAGCCCTGCTCCAACTCTCTCTCCACTCCTGGAGCCACTCTCTCTGCTCCTCGGGGTGCACGCACGGTGCCACCCTGTGTCTTTCCCTCCACAGATATTTGGGAGCTTTCTCTTCCCCTCCGAGAGGACCCACTTCCTCCTGACCACCATCAAGGGCCTGACAGAACCAAGGGTCTCCCATACCGAGGTGGTTGCCCGCATGATGGAGGCGGTCTTGAGAGACCCCGACTCGGAGCTGGACAGGGTAAGCAGCTTGTAGCCGCACTGCCCTGGGCTTGCACCCTCGGGGCTCTGAGCCCCCTGAGCGGAGGCCAGGGCTCTCAGGCACCCGGCAGCCTTTGAGGCCAGCAAAGAGCGACGGGAAGGAAGCAGTTCTCAGTGGCCCCTGAGGCAACTGCTACGCTCCTGTGGCGGTCCCACTCTTACCCGTGTTGTCCCCTCCAGGTGCCGGAGGTGGTGAGCAGCATCTATGAGAACCTCATGGGCATCAGGGAGGCGTCGCTCCAGGCCATCTTGAACAACGCCCTGCTCCAGATGGCCCGCTTGGAGCCTGATCAGGTGGTTGAGAGCCTGCTGAACACCTCCCTGCTGTGTGACAGGTACGGGGTCTGCCAGCCTTGAGGACAGCTCCGGGGCTATCGCAGGCCAAGGAGCTGTGGCCAAGGCAGCCCCCCCGACAGCATGCTCTGCGTCTGCAGCGTCGCCGGGGCCATGTGGAGGACGCTGGTCTCCGAGCACTCCCCTGCAGAGGAGGTGCTGAAGGAGCTGCTCTCTTGGCTCTGGGACCAGCCACTGCTCAGGCGGGACAGCAACATGCCAAAGGACAGCTACATCCTTCCGCTGACTGTGAGTGTCCAGCACAGGCCTCACTCAGTCCTGCCCATGGGGCCCAGCCTGGGGCCAGGAGCCCAGGACCACCTGCGGGGTCCACGAGGCCTGCCAGGGGGACCTGCCCTGTGGCTCAAGAAGACTCGTTTGCCACCGTTGCAAACAGGAGCCTTGGCTTGCCTTGGCTTAGGTGATCTCTTTCCAGCCAGACCCATCTCTGGTGTTTTTGGCAGGCAATCAGGGCCCTCAACGAGATCCTCCTGCTGCCCGCCAGCAAAGAGCCAGTGCAGCTCATTTTCCCCCAGCTCTACCTAGCAGTGCTCTTCCAGACCTTCTTCAGCCTGGAGTACACCCTGCAGGACCTCCAAGACTACAGCCAGATGTGTGGCCAGGAGAACAAGTGTCCTCCAGGCAGCCCCGTCAGGTGCTCCGTCCCTCTTCCCCAGTCTCTCCCATGCGCGCAGAGCCCGGGCTTGGCCTCCGTGTGCGACCCGCCTTTGCTCTACACACAGGAGCGCGGTGCAGGCCATGAAAGCTCTGCTCTGCCATGCTGACTATGCCCATCTGGCTGACTCCATCGAGAGGCAGGGAGGCTGGGACATGCTTATGAGCAAGGAGACCTACCACACAGGAGTCACGTTGCTGACTAGGTGAGAGCCTTCTTCATCCTCGTCTGCCCCAGCATTTCTGCCCTGGAGACAGAGTGCCCGAAGGCCACAGCTTTGGTGTAGGAAGGGCGCTTTTCCGCTCTCTCACCAAAATAAGCCTGAGTGGGTGAGACGCCAGGTTTCTCCTCACAAGGTGTGGTGGCGAAAGGCCACCGCCGCTCCTTGAGCCAGCGCCACCGGCTGCTGGGGCTGAGTACACCCACGACCTTGCCCTGCAGGACCTGGCCTGCAGGATGATGGCTCGGGGTGGCGGCGCACACCCAAAGAGGTTTGCCTGCCCAGCTCCGTGCCCACAGTGCCTTCTCCCCTCCCCGACCAGGGAGCTGTGGATGAACGCGGCCGATGAGTGCGCCTGGATGTTTGACCACGTGGTCAGGGTACTCAGCTGCGGAGACAAACACCGTGAGATCGCCGCCATGGCTGTCTTCATTGAGGTGGGCCTGGTGGCGAGCGGTGCCTCTGGGCAGTGCCTGCAAACACTGGGCTCTCTGGCACGTGGGCAGAGGGGCGGGTGGCTGGTCGGTGGAGCTGGGCTCCTCTCCCGCAGCAGCTGCACTCCCCTCAGTCACCCCAGCCTGGCCTCCTTCCCGCCAAGAGGCCATTTCTGCCGGGCTGATGCTCACAACCACTCGCAGCTCATGCACCCTTGGTGCCAGCTCTCTACCTTCCAGCGCTTCACAAAGGCCCAAGACAGACAGGCTGCAGATGGTTCAGAGGACGCGGGGAGTCCTGCTGCCTCTGCCGGTCGCTCACTCTGCAGCCGGCTGTCTTTCAGCTGCTGAACTGCACCGACTTTGAGCAGGAGATTGATGAGGATGTGCTGGGCTTCCTGCAATTGCATCTGCAGAACCAGAGCTTGGCCATGCGCGACATGGCCATCACAGGCCTCGTCACGCTGTCTGAGAGACGCCACACAGTGAGCAGGGGGCAGCCGGGCAAAGTCAGGCCAGTGGCCAGGGGCTGGAGGTGGCGGGTAAGGCAGCGGAGGGAAAGGCAGCGGAGGAATCGAGAGCTCGGGAAGCTGCTGCCAGCTCCCCCACCGTCCTGTCGCTGCTACAGCCAGAGCGTTTGTGCCAATGCAGTCACTCCTTGCTTCACCCAAAGGGCCTTCTCTGTTTCATGTAGGCAAGAAGTCTGCAAGGCCTGCTGCCCGCACTCCTGGAGCACCTGCCGGGTGCTGACAGCACCTTCCGTGCCAAGGCCCTCACCATCCTCAGCCACGTGCTCCATCTCCTGGACAGCAAGAAGGCCAACCCCATCGCCCTGCAGCTTGCTGAGGAGCTCCGGCCACTCTTTGATGACGTAAGGCTGGTGGGAAAGGCGGGGGCTCTGCTGCCGTGGCTGTGGGGCAGAGGTGCATGGCCCAGGCAGGGGGTTCACACCAGGGCAGCGCATTTTGGGGACCGTCAGCAGGTGGGATGTGCCCAGGAGCTGCTGCCGACGGCCGGCCCCCATCTCCTCCTTGGCACATCTACCCAGGCAGCTCCCCTGCGAGTCAGCCAGGAGGTGACTGGTGGGAGTGTGGCCAGGGCCAGAGCAACCCTTCCAGGCACAGACACCTCCACGGCTTGGCTCTCCCTGGCTGCCACGTGTTAGAGAAAGCCACTGTGTTGCGCGTCTTGGGGCTGGGGCCATTCTGTGCTGGTGGCAGATCTGGCCCACAGCTCCTCCGTGCAGAGGCTGCGTCAGCAGCAGTCATCTCCACAGCAGCCCCACTGACCCCCTTGCTCACCACAGCCTTGCAGCAGCCCTTGCTGAGGTCCTCCCATCTTCCTTCCCTCCAGGAGTCTACCCGTGTGCGAGAGCTCTCCATCCAGCTCTTTGGGCACGTGCTGGCAACTGTGGTGGGCCCCCAGAAACGGCAGATCCGGAAGCACGTGCACAGCAGCCTGCTCCCACTGCTTCTCCACACGCACGAGGAGATCTCAAGCGTGGCGCAGGTGTGTGGCCACAGTGGTTGCTCGTGTGGGGCCAGGAGTGCTTTTCCTGTTGGCCTGGTTTGCCCAGCAAGGCCCCAGCACTAGCGTCCCTCGGGGCTTCCCAGCTGTCCTTGCAGGCATCCTGGGCCAGGCTCTTGGCGAGCTCTCTTCTGCTGCCCCGAGATGGTGGTTGCCCCCATCTCTGCCCAGGGCATCAAAGCCCAACTCGCTCCCCACATGCAGCTTCCCATCACAGCCTGGGAAAGGCTCTGAGCCTTGCCCAGGTGCGGGGCATGCAGGATCTCCTGCCTGCGCTGCAGTGGCATCTCCCACTCTCTGCTGCTCTGCAGGCCGCTCGGGAAGCTCTCCTCGCTGCTGCTAAGCTCCTGAAGTGGAAGCAGCTCAGGCACCTGCTCGAGACAGCTCAGACGTGGCAGATTGGCGAGTGCCTGGTAAGGACAGCCCCAAGCCCCCAAGGTCTGGCCCGCAGAAGGCCTGCCCCCTTGTCCACACCCACACCCATTGCTGCGGGCTCTGGAGCTGCACATGCGCTCCCCTTCCTCCAGCACCCTGCCCCGGTGGGCTCTTCTCCAGGGCCCTGTCCCCACACTGCCCCCAGCATGCGGAAAGAGCCCTTGGCCCAGCCGGGCCTGGTGAGCACTAGGGCACCTCAGCCGGCCTGGGGAGCGCTCTGCCCTCTGCTTCCTCCAGACCTCGGTGCCATACGGCTCCTGACTGGGAGCCATGAACGTCCTGGCATGGGAAGGGAGGGGAGGCGGCCCTGGCAGGAGGGCCTGGCCTGGCTGCGTGGGGAAGGTCTGCCCCAAGCCCTCGCCCTCGCCCTCTGCCCAGCTGGAGAGGAACAGGAGCAGAGCGGAGGAGTACCTGCGGCAGAGCCTGCCCTACTTGGAGAGCCCACAGGAGGCCTTGCGGGAGGCGGCCGTCAGGTTCCTCGGTGAGTCCCAGCCCCTGTGGGGCCCCTCTCTGTCCCAGGGCAGCTTGGCCCCAGTCCCGGCTGCTGCGCTGGCAGCAAGAACCTGCCCTGGGGCTGCCGGAGCCCTGCCTGCCTCAGGCAGGGCCTGCGTGCCCAGGGGCTGCGTGCTGACAGCGGGCTTTGCCATGGGCTGTGTACACCTAGGGCTCGTCGGACGGCACATGAGCGACCCGAGCGAGGAGAAGCTGCAGGACATCTGCCAGGGTGAGTGGGGGCAGCGTGGTGCTAGCTGCGGCACGGAGGAGGGCAGAGCCTGGGGAGCGAGCACTGATCCCCTGCTGGGCACCGGGAGGGGGCGAGTATTGCCGGGGCGCTTGGGGCATTTCTCAACTGCATCTTTCGCCAGCTGATCTCTTAGGCCTCCCTGCTGCCTGCGGGCGATGGGAAGGGCTGGCTGGGCTTGGCCCTGTCCGGAGGCCATGCCTGGGGTCTCCGCACACCCGGGGCTTTCATCTCTTCTCTCTTCCTTTGTATTGCAGCCCTTCAAAGCATGCCGAGTGACACCAGCCTCAGCATCCAGTCTCTGGCAAGCCAGACCATCCTGCTCCTGAGAGCTCCAGCGGAAAAGGCACCATCAGGGTTCACCCTTGGAGCACTGTGCTACCGGCTCCGGAGAGCGTGGAGAAGGTGGCGCCCTGCTCCGTGAGACAGCTCTCTTTGAGCAGAGCCAGAGCAGCAGTTCCCCTCCCAGGCTGCTCAGCCCATGGCGACCCCAGAGAGTGCTGCAGAGCCTGCGTCATGCCCAGCAGCTCCCCCTGCGTGAGCGAGCGAGTGTGCGGCAGGTCGTCATTGCCCCTCTGCTGCAGGCACTGCCTCCTGACATGTGCCGAATAAAGGGCTTGTGTGAATTCTCCTTAGTCTGGTTGAGCCTGACGGAGCCACAGCAGCATAAACGCGGTGTCCTCCCTTGCTGCGACAGCTTTTGCCTTTCGCTTAGACTCCAGAGTTGGAGCAGGCCTTCAGCTCTTCTACTTCCCTGACCGAGGACAAAGTGGTTGCCCTCCTCAGCTCTGGCAGCAGGAAGAATGCTGATTTTGGGGACGCCCCCTCTGGCTTGGGGTGCAGCTTCCAGCTCCTGGCCCTGGTTGCCCTCCTCCCAACGTGCGCTTGCCTCTGCCTCAGGCCAGCAAGGAACTGCCGCGCGAACATGCAGCTTTCATGGCGCTGCTCCTGGCCCGAGGAACTCTTCTCCATCCTCTCCTGGCAAAGCTGAGAAGCTGCGTCCATCTTGTGCTGGGGAGCATGAGGCTTTGCTTGCAGTCACTCCCTCAGCCCTGCCCAGAGAGGGCTGCTTGCTTGAAGAACACAACCATGAAGTCACCTGGAAATGCTGCCGAGCCTGGAGCCCTCCTGTAGGCAGCAGAGACTCACATCAGACCCTCTGCCAAGGAAAGGGGACTGGGAGGGACCCTGGGGGCAGGACTGGAGGCAGGACACTCTGAAGGCCCCTCGTTCCTGCTCCTCAGGGCAGGGGGCAATTGGCCTAGCCAATTCGGCAGCAGCTACAGCCAAGGGAGCAGCGCAGCACTCAGCGCGTAGCTTTTTAGGCGGCCAGGTGCCAGCTCACTGCCACCTGCCAAGCGCAAAGGTCCCATTCAACAGCGAAGGACTTGCTTGAACCCTGAACTCAAGCCAGACTCACCCATCCCTGCCGCACCAGCTGGGGACCCGTCAGCTCTCCATACCCTCCCGGTGTGTGCTCGGAGCACGCCTACAGAGGGTGGGACCAGAGACGAGAGACGGGCGCCCACCCTGGCAGGGGAGAGCCCTGCTCCTGCTCCCTCCCTTGTGCCGCTTGCCGCTTCACGTCCCTTTTCCGCAGAAATGTTTCACAACTGCAGCCGGCTACGTACAACAACAGAGGCACCTCAAAGACAGGTTGTCCTTACAGCCAGGCAAAACTGGGCAACTGTTTGGGGAATCGCACAGGTGACTGCTCTGGCAGACAGCTGAAGGGGTTTGAAGGAGAGGACACTGGCTGGGAGGACGCGGAGGCTCTGGCTCTGCCCTCCCTCTGGTGCTGGGCCAACCGCAGGTCCTCTGCTCGCCTTTCCAGGGCGCTGTCGCAAAGATGGAGGCAAGCGAGCCCTATCCGCCGCGCCAAAACCCACTGGAGAAACCCAGCGGGCGTATTTCTTCTTCCCTTCCTGAGGCAACTCTTGGCCAGAGCCAGCTGGAGGGTCTCCGGGTCGTGCTTCCCCGGGCCTCCGACTGCCCGATTGCTGCTCGAGAAGCAGACCCAGCGAAACCTGCTCCCGGTTGTGCCCCCGCTGAGAGCTGGGCGGTTCCCTTGGCCGGGTCTCGGGCAGGTGCCAGGTCACCAGGTCCAACACGCAACAGCAGGGAACGGATCAGGAGAGACACGCCAGAAAAGACGCTAGTGCCATCAGCTCTTCTTCTGGCTGGGGAAGAAGGGCAGGACATGTTGCAGGGTCACGGAAACCGGGCGCTGCAAAAGAGCAGCCTCAGAGGTGCCTGGTGGCGTTAACGTGAGCAGCGTGCGCCATCGTTCCGCTCCAGAGTGACCGCGACCTCTGGAAACGTTGGGGGCTTTTTCAGCAGTGGCGGCGCAGAGGAGGCAGCAGAGGCTGCCGGGCGCAGGGGGCGGCCATGGACCCGGCGGCCCCCAGCCCCATGACGGCCGGGGCAGCGGGGCCGGGGGCCGCGGAGGGCCTGGCTCCCCACCTCTCCCAGCCCCACACGCTGCCCCCCCACACCTGCCCCCCTCACCCCCCCACCTCAGGGCCGGGATCCCTCCCCCAGGGTTGCTGCAGCCCCACCCGGCGTTGCCTGGCAACGGCACCAGCTGCAGGTCACGTGGCCTCCTCCTGCCCCCCCCGCCCCCGGTGCTGCCTAGCAACAGCGGCCCTTGGGCCCCCAGGGCTGCCCTGGCCTCTGCTGGGCCTCCCCTCCCGCCCTCCCTGAGCTGCTGCCTCCCTCCTCCTGCCTTCCCTTTCCATCCTTCCTTCCCTCCCCTTCTTTCTTCCTTCCCCCTCCTTCCTTCCCTCTGCCTCTCCTTCCTTCCCTCCCCCTTCTGCCTTCCCTCCCGCCTTCCTTCCCTCCCGCCTTCCTTCCCTTTCCGTCCTTCCTTCCCTCCCCTTCTTTCCTTCCTTCCCCCTCCTCCCTTCCCTCCCTCCTTCCTTCCCTCTCTCCTTTTCTCTCTCTCTCTTCCCTCCCTCCCTCTCCCCCTCCTTCTCTCCCTCCTTCCCTCCTTCCTTCCCTCTCAGCTGCAGAGGGGCTGCTGGGAGCCCTGTGCCTGCTGCTCTCCACCCTGCTCCTCCCACCACGGTGCCCCTTGGCCTCCCTGGAGCCACCACACAGCACAGCCCTGTCTCGCTGGGGGCTGCGGACATTTGTCACATTCCAGCAGTCTCGTGGCTCCTGTCTGCGTCCCACCCCTGCTCTGCCTCCGCCCTGCTGCCCGGCATGCGGCCCCATGGCACCGTTGTGCAGGCACCGCACAGCATAGGCTGCCTTCAGGAGTGAGGAGACGTCCCCCCAGCATGGCCCCCCAACAGCCCTCGGTGCCGTGGCCTCCACGGCCCTCCTGCTTTGCAACCTCCCCCCCATCCCCAGCCCCTGCCCAGCCCACCTTGAGGAAAGCAAACAGCCATGCTCCAGGGTCTGCTGGGGTCTGGGTCTGGAGAGAGGCCAGGCAGGACTGGCCATCCCACCATACAGGGGCTGAGCCCAGCAGGGAGATGGAGCTGGTCACATGCAAAGGTCACTCCTCACCACGACTGTGGGGAAAGGCAGTGCTGAAAGGGGTCTGTGAGGAGTTTCCTGGGGCAGTTTCTCCTCTCTGTTCACACAACAACAAATTGGGCTGGATCTTTGCACTGAGGGACCCTGCTTGAGAGTCTCCATGGGCATGAGGATGGTCTACAGGCCCAGTAGACGCTCCCAGGACCTCCTCTGCATACTCCCTGCTAGCCCTGTAGAGGACCCAGCAGGGGGCTCATTCTCCTAGGGCTCACAGCTGGATGCCCAGTCCTCCAGCTGGGTGCAGAGCCCTGTCTGGAGGTGACTTTTGGGGTAAAGGCTAGCACGCGGCCTGGGGGAGATTGTCTCAAGACTGTGTGCTGGAGATAGGGCCTGAGGGACAGCAGCAAACTGATCTGGCTGCTGGGTCCTGCTTCCTTCAAGACAAGTGCTGGCACAGGGTCCCAGCCTTCCTTTTGGTGCCACCTGTCAAAAGTGATGATGACACTATGACCAGGGAAGGTGGGGAGAGTTATTCCTTCTTCAGCCACTTCCCAGGCCATACGGGAAGCCAGAACACCAAGGACTTCTGGCTCTGCAACGTGAACACACTTTAGTGTAGCCACAGTGTGACCATTGTCTTGGATAAAATGTCAGCATTTTTCTCTCCAAGACCATTTCAAGCCCAGCTCCACTTCCTTCTGATGTCTCCTCATCCCTCCTCTGACCTCAATAACTGTTCCTGCACCCCTTCCCCTGCTCTCCCGCAGGGTCTCGAGCTGGCAGTGCTGCTCTGGAGAGCGAGCAGACGGTGGGGCCACAGGGCCACGGGGGTGACTCTGCACTGGCCATGCTGGTGCAGGTGGGAAGCAGACCCAACCGAATGGGGATCCATGGCCTCTAATCCCTCCAGAGATCCAACACATGGTATTTCATTAACGATGACATGAATCACTCTCCCGTCTCCCTTCCCCGTGCCCCGTGCCCCGTGCCCCGTGCCCCGTGCCAGCTGGGTCCCCACTGCCTCGCCTGGGACTGCAGAGTCCTCCTGTGCCTGTGGATACCTGCGTTTCGTGCTTTCCCTTTAAGGGACTCCACCTTGGGGGACTTCTCATTTTGTGAGGCTCCTCTCGCTGCCCACCCCAGGCACACGCTGTCCCAGGAGAGCCCCTGTGCTCTCCTGGCACCTCCAGCTTCCCCTCCAGAAGGAGGGACATCTGACACTGTGCCCGAACATGTGCGACAGCCCCGGCTATGTACAACAGTGACAATCCCTCATCTCCCCTGTCACTGGACACTGAGGGGGGACTCCTCAATCCTAAATGCCTTGGTGTCTAAGAGATCATAACAGGATGATGAGCTTTTTGTTCCTGACCCCATGGACAAGGCTGCCCAGCAGGCCCTTGTGGGCTGCTCTCCTTGGGCCTATATTTGACACCAGCTCTGGAAGAAGCACCCAGCCTTCAGACATGGCACTGGCTAGAACTGCCTTTATTACCAAGATACTGTGAGGGAGCCAGCTCTGACCTGGCGTTAGACAGTTTTGCGTGGCCACCAGGTGAGACATGGCATTAAAACCGGGGTGAACTGCAAGCATTTATGTAGCAAAATGATAACAAATACATTTCATCATCATCATCATAACAGTAACAATAGTAATAATAAAAATAAAATAAAAAAACAAAACTGAGTCCTGGTTTGGGACAGTTTGGGATTCAGTTGTTGAGAGCAAAGGCAATTTTAGCACTGCTGAAAAATGCCCATGCAATCACTTTCCTCAGGGCATCTCGGAGCTCCTTGTTCCTCAGGCTGTAGATGAGGGGGTTCAGTGCTGGATGCACCACTGCGTACAAAACAGCCACCACCAGATCCAGGGATGGGGAGGAGAGGGAGGAGGGCTTCAGGTAGGCAAATATTGCACTGCTGATAAACAAGGAGTCCACGGCCAGGTGAGGGAGGCACATGGAGAAGGCTTTGTGCCGGCCCTGCTCGGAGGGGATCCTCAGCACAACTGTGAAGATCTGTACGTAGGACAGCACAATGAACATGAAACATGCAAAAAATAAACCAACACTAACCACAACAACCCCAACTTCCCGGAGGCAGGATTGTGAGCAGGAGAGCTTGAGGATCTGGGGGATCTCACAGAAGAACTGCCCCACAGCATTGCTTTGGCAGAGAGGTATGGAAAATGTGTTGGCAGTGTGCAGGAGAGCATTGAGAAAGCCGCTGCCCCAGGCAGCTGCTGCCATTTGGACACAAGCTCTGCTGCCACCCAGGAGGGTCCCGTAGTGCAGGGGTCTGCAGATGGCAACGTAGCGGTCATAGGCCATGACAGTGAGAAGAGAAATCTCTCCTCCAAACAAGAAGGAAACCAGGAAGACCTGGGCAGCGCATCCCGAGTAGGAGATGGTCGTGGTGTCCGTGAGGGAATTGGCCATGGATGTGGGGACAGTGGTGGAGATGGAGGCCAGGTTGAGGAGGGAGAGATTAAAGAGGAAGAAGTCCATGGGGGTGTGGAGGCGGTGGTGGCAGGCTATGGCGGTGATGATGAGGCCGTTGGCCAGGAGGGCAGCCAGGTAGATGCCCAGGAAGAGCAAGAAGTGCAAGAGCTGCAGCTGCCGGGTTTCTGCGAATGCCAGGAGGAATTCAGTGACGGAGCTGCTGTTGGACATGTTGCTCCCTCCAGGCATGTGGGACTGTCCAAAGAAGAAAAGACATGGAGAAGTTAGGAGATGCTTTTCAAGAAACCCTGAAATGTTCTAGTTCTCATCCAACCCCCCGTACTGCCTCTCTCTTCACAGAGAGCATGTGTGTGCAGCTGCCTTGCTTGAGCTCCCCTGTGCACTGGCGGAGTGTGCTGTGAGGAGCAGAGGCCTCTGCCCATGGGCTCCAGGGCAGTCTGTCCATCCTGCTGTAGGGCAGTGGGGACATGGGAGTGGGGGTGACTAGCTCTGACAGTCACAAGGTCTGTCAGGTGAAAGCCACTGGGCAGGTGGAAGGAATATTTCAGCATCTTCACCACCTGTTCTGAAGAATGAGGGTTGAGGAACAGAGCTTTAGGGATTTCTTCCTAATGTTTATTTTCTGTGAGATGCCCCTGTGCCCCCTGGGCAGTCTTCCTCAAAAGGCAGAAAGTCTCAGCGTTTCTGCTGTGACTCCTGAGAAAGACCAATTCCCTGTCCCCGGGTGCAGAGGGAGGACAGCTTGTCTGTCTATTAGTCTTGTTCTCAGCTGTCCTGTGTTTGCAGCTCTTTGAGCTGCAGGATGGTCACTCTCATCTGTTGCCCAAAAAAGAATCTAGCCCCTGCTGAGAGCAGACGAGCCCAGGTCCCAAGTGTGGGTCTCCAACCTTCTCTCCCTTCCTCAGGGCACCAGAGCGACGTCTCCACACTCCCCTTTCTAGCCAAGCACACACACGGCTCTTTTCAGCTGCCCACATACAGCTTCCCAACACCATCTCCATACGCCCAGCATCTCTGAAGATTCTTCACAGCTCCCTCACACATCACAGAGATGGTGGTATGAGGCAGCGGTGCCCTTCTGGAGGGCAGCCCCAAGCCTGCCAGGACACCACAGGGAAATGGTCCAAGGACTGTTAGGACTGCAGATGGGCTCTCCTTACAGGACAGTCAGCTCCACTCCCCTCCCCACCCACTGCATTTCCTGGACCTGCACGGGTCAGAAGGGGGCTGCGGACACCTCACTCCCAAGCAGAGACCTCTGTGGCACAACTCGCAGGGCAGGGGTCTGAGCTGCAGCTGAAAACCCACCAACCCCAGGGAACCCGAGAGAAGAACAAGGGCAGCACGGAGAGGAGGGGAAACAAGGAGCAACACTACACTCCTGCTGCCACGGGAGGCAAGGAGAGAGGGACAGATGGGCAGTCGGGAAAGCCTTCACCTTCCCCAGCTGGGTGGTGACATTGCAGGGCAGTCACTCAGCCCCTTTGTCGGGCAGCACAAAACGGGGCCCGTGGCAGGAGAGATGCCCCTCTCCTCTGCTGCAGGTCTGGCTGCAGAGCGGGTGGCTCATGCCCTGGACTCCACGGCTGTGAGGGCAGAGGCTCTGCTGGGTGGGAGAGAAGACATGCGGGGCTGGCTCAGAGAAAGCTGTCTGCCTTGCAGGGACTGATCAACACTTGCCCAAACCCATCCTCCTGTGATGTTTCTGTTAGCAGTTCTCTCTCATTCCCAGCCCGTCTCTGCTGCCTGGCGCTCTCTCTGCTGGGAGCTCTTGCTCTCTCCCAATGTCTTTTCCCTGCTGGTTTTCACAGACCCCATCCCACCCTCTGCACACTCAGTTCTGCCCTACAGAAACCTGCCAGGACAGGGCACTGGGCAGGGGTATCTCTGTGCTCACAGGTCCCAAGGAGCAGGTCATAAAAACCCTTATGAAGCAATAAAGGTGCTGCTGGGGCTGCCTGCAGGCTGAGGTGGGGTTGAAGGGGTTTGCTGAAGTTTCTCACAGACCTAGCGATCTCCAAGAGTGAAGGTTTGGGAATCCAAGTTACCCTGCAGTTACCCTGCAGCCAGAGACTTAGCATGCAAAGGGCTGTGCAGATTTCCCCCGCAAGGGGGGAAATCTCCTCGCTCCTCCCACTCCACACTGCCTCTCACTTCTCTCCCTCTCGCCTCATCTCCTGTCAGCAGCAGCAGCAGGCAGTGCCCGGAGCCCCGCTGCTCTTGGCAGAGGAGCTGCTGCTGCCCAGAGCTGTCTCTCAGCCATGCTGCCTGGTTGCCAGCAGCTCCCTCGGTCTCCGGAGCCTGGCCCCGCTCAGGAGCAGAGGTCCAGCTTAAGGCATGAATTGCTCTGTCGCTTGTGCACCCTCTTCCTGGGAAATGTTCACTGCAGTCTACTGAAATCCTATCACCTATGGTCCCTTTCTGAACACTGAAGTTTGTAAACACTGATTCCTGCATTGCATTTTGTCTCATCAGAGGGTGGTTATTTGCAAGAGGTGGACCTGTCCCACTCTGGAAGACCTGATTCCCATCTCTTAAATAGGCAGAACACCTAGTCAAGGACAAGGAGGGAGGTCATTTTCGCATGGTTCAGGTATTGATTCCGATGAGTCAATCTGGGCATGGCATGACGGTTTTAGAAATCCCTGGGATGGGGTTGGATTCAGCTCTCTCCCATGAACTCCAGAAACACACAGGAGGTGGGATTCCCCTTGCCCAAGCTGAAGTGTGCACAACATGGCTGCCTGCAGGTAAGCCCCTTGTCTACGCTGCCATTGTAACCACTAGAGATGGAGGGTGGGAGTCAGTTGCTCACACACAAACACCTGGTGACATTTGAAGAGACAGAGGTGGTGCAAGGCATGTGCCAGTGTCTGCTGGCTCTGATGGAGCAACTATGAGACCTACATCCTTCTAGAACCCCAGGTGGGGGCCAGCTGAGGAATTTCCCAGGCCATATGAAGGGACACTAGATGCCTACTACGACTAGAGCTCCACTCATTCTTAAGCTGAGACACAAGCAGATCCCTACACTGCAAACAGCTGATGTAGTGCAGTGCAGGTGCTTGATTTAATGACAAAAGTAGGCCTGCAGTCCAGGTCAGGTTCCTGGGGCAACCCAGACAGCCATATGTCTCCTGCAGAAGCAGCATGGGACCTATAGGAAAGCCATGTCCTTTTGGAGGGGTTGCTGGGCAAGTGCCTCAGCGCACCTCAGCTTTCCTACCTGGACAGCACCCACAAAGCACAACAAAGCTCCATACTGACAGTCTGTAAAATTGGCAGGCATCTCTGGACCCTGGCTTGGCTAAACAGGGAGCTCAGGCCTGAGCTCCAGGGCCACAAGGCAACACAAGGATAGGGGAAGAAAGGAGAGGCTGCAAAGGAGGAATTTGGAAATACTGTCCAGTGAAGAAGGGATGGTGTTAGGGAAGCCCAAGCTGCCCTAGCATCGACCCCTGCAGGGGATGTCACGAGCCTGAAGGAGAGCTGCTGCTGCTTCAGTAACAGTGAAAGAGTAAAGAAGGAAAATGTGGGCTCACTGCTGCATGGGGCAGGGAATCTAGGAACAGCAGATGGAGATAGGTGTGAGGAACTGAACGTCGTCTTGGCTTCAGTCTTCACCAGCAGAGTCTCCTGGGCTGTTGTGCGTAGTAGAGTCAGGACTCCAGGCGAGAATACCAACCCACAGTGCCCGAGGGCTGAGTGCAGGAAAAAGGATTATGTTGTGCCTATCTTCAAAAGAGGCCACAAGGACAAGCCGGGGAGCTGCAGGCCGTTCAGCCTCACTTGAGTGAGGAGTGTGTCCTGGAGCTATCCATCTTGGATCACATTTCTGGGTACACGAAGGTGCCTGGAAATAGTCAGCACGGATTTACTGAACATAAATAGTTCCAGACCAACGTGATTGCCTTCTGTGATAAAAGACCTGTACTTGTGGGAGAAGAAAGAGTAGGAGATGTCATTCACCATGATTTTAGCCAGACTTCTGGCACTGTCTCCCCCAACATTCTTGTATCCAAGGGAGGCCTTACAGCAGGCTGGCTAGACATTCAGATGGGTGAAAAACCAAGTGGTTGGATGATGGAGCTCAGAGGGTTTTTGTGAGTGGGTCAGGCTTTACCTGGAAGCCAGTGACAAGTGGAGGGTGCAGGGGTCTACACTGCAACCCAACCTGTCTGACAGGCTCATCAGTGGCCTGGAGGACACACCTCTTATCCCAGTTGCGGATGACAGCTAATGGGGCAGAACAGTCATGTGCCTGAGGGCTGCCTTTCAGAGGGAGCTTGGCAGGTGGGAAGAATGGGCTGTCAGGAACTCTGTGAAATGCAACAAGGACAAATGCCCTATCTTCACCTGCGATAGACCAACATCCTGCAGTGACACAGGCTGGGGAGTTCTGGCTGGGCAGCAGCTCTGCAGAAAAGGACGTGGCGGTCTTTGTGGGCAGCGAGCTTGATGTGAGGCAAGAGTGTTCCCTGGCAGCAACGGAGGCCACAGCATTGTGGGCTGCATGAACAGGAGCACAGCCAGGAGAAAGACGGAAGTGATGATGCCCCTCTACTCAGCACTTATCCGAACCCACCTAGATACATCATCCATTCAGGCCCCCCTGGAGAAGAACGCTGTTGATGACATGGAGTGAGTTCAGTGTCAGAACCTCAAGGTGTTTGGGGGCTGGAGCACTTGCCCTGGGAGGAGAGGCTGAGAGTTCAGGCCTTGTTCAGCCTGGAGAAGGGAAGACTTTTGGAGGAAACTCATCACAGCTTCCCAACTCAAGCTTCCCACCAGTAAAGAACCAGGGCTCTTTACAGAGATTCCTGGCAGGACAATGAGAGGCAACAGTACGAAGCTGACACAAGTGCAGCTAAAATTGGATTTAAGGGAGAAAAATCAATCTTGGGCCTGGAAGGTTTTCAGGTCAAGGTTTAATTATGAGGGACTGCTTGTCCAGAACAGGCCCTCTTCACAGTCTACAACACCTGCACATTACAACACGATGCCCAATGAGTGTGACACATGCAGAGAGACGTGGCATGGGGGTGATTGCACTGGCTGAGGGTGCTGGAGTTGTTGAGCCTGGAGAAGAGGAGGCTTTGGGCAGACCTAAGAACAGCCTGCCCATACCCACCAGGAGGTCGTCAAGAAGATGGAGGCAGGCCCTTCATTGTTGTACACGACAGGAGGAGGAGGCCCAATGGGCATTAGCTGAAACAAGAGGTTCAGGCTGGGGATAAGCAAAAATGTTTTACCCCTGCAGACAGTGGAACACTGGGGCAGGTTGCCCAGAGAGGTTGTGCCATCTCCATCCTCAGAGGTTTTCAAGTCCTAAATGAACGAAGCCCTGAGCAACCTGGTAGGATCTGATAGTTGACCCTGCTGTGGGAAGGAGATTGGGCTAAAGACCTCCAGAGGCCCCTTCCACCATGAATCCTTTTGCATTTTCTTCCACCCTGTGTCTTCTCATGTTGACCACAGGGAGAAAACTGCAGCTTCCCTGTGACCATGGCAGTGTGTCAGACAGAAGTAGGAGCAGATCAACTGCATGTTTCTTGTCCTGCTCTGGTTAGTGTCATTCAGATTCAGGAGTGCTTTGCAGGTACCCGCAGTGAGCACTGATTTTTTTTTTCTTTTCCTTCACCTTTTATTGCATTATGCCCTCTTTTCCACCTGACAAGGTGTTCTCTTTTACCATCCTGATGCCCGCCCATGCAGTCAGCACACACCTATTTCCTAATCTCCACTGGCCCTGCTTATACTTCCTTTGTACATTCATTGGGCCTCTCTGAGATGGTGTCCGTGGTGATTTCTACCTTTGTCAGCAGCTCCGTTAAACTAGCACCTCCTTTTATTATCCACAGTGTCCCGCAATGCCTCATGCTGTTATCCTGTCAGAGGCACAGCAAGACAGGACGAGCCATCTGTACACGCACATTAAGAGCTGACACAAAGGAGCCTGAGTCCAGAGCGGCCTTGAGAAACTTGGGGTTTTGTCCAACATAAACCTCCTGAAGTTGTGCAAGGAAACGCGGCTAGTCCTGCATGGGGGAGGAAATGTTGACCTGTTGGAAAGTAGCTCTGCCGAGAAGGACCTGGGAGTGCTGGTGGACAACAAGTTAAACATGAGGCAGCAGTGTGCCCTTGTGGCCAAGAAGGCCCATGGTATGCTGGGGTGCATTAGGCAGAGTGTTGCCAGCAGGTGGAGGGAGGTGATCCTGCCCCTCTCCTCAGCCCTGGGGAGGCCTCACCTGGAGTACTGTGTCCAGTTCTGGGCTCCCCAGTACAAGAGAGACATGGCACTCCTGGAGAGAGTCCAGCGGAGGGCTACCAAGAGGATTAGAGGGCTGGAGCACCTCTCCTAGGAAGAAAGACTGCAAGAGCTGGGCCTGTTCAGCCTGGGGAAGAGAAGCTTGAGAGGCGATCTCATCAACGTGTACAAGTATCTGAAGGGGGAGTGTCAAGAGGATGAGGCCAGCCTCTTCTCCGTGGTGCCCAGCGACAGGACAAGAGGCAATGGGCACAAACTGAACCACAGGCAGCTCCATCTGAACCTGAGGAAAAACTTCTTCCCTGTGAGAGTGACAGAGCATTGGAACAGGTTGCCCAGAGAGGTAGTGGAGTCTCCTTCGCTGGAGATATTCAAAAGCCGTCTGGATGTGATCCTGGGCAATATGCTCTAGGTGACCCTGCTTGAGCAGGGAGGTTGGACGAGATGATCTCCAGAGGTCCCTTCCAACCTAAACGATTCTGTGATTCTGTGATTCTGTAAAACGCTGTGCATCAGGGCAGGCTGAGAGCTGACCGTCAGAGGAGTGACCCTGAGGAGAAGGGCCTGGACATGACAAGGGATGCCATAGGAGCCAGCAGTGCATGCTTGCACTAATGAGGCCAGCTGCATATGGGGCTGCTTCAGGAAGACCATGGCCACCCAGGCAAGGGCAGTCCCCATCCCCCTTGACTCAGCACTGGTGTGGCCACATCTGGAAGAGTGTGTCCCCGTGTGGGCTGCCCAGTGCTGGAGGAATGGGGAGGACCTGGAGAAGGTCCAGGGGAGGTCTCCCAAGATGGGGGTAGGGTCCTGAAGCACAAAGCCTGTATGGAGGGGCTGAGGGATGTGGCCTTCTTTAGCCTGGTGAAGGGGAGGCTAAGGGCATTCCAGTAGGAGCCTGGGAGTGCTTGAAGGGTGGTTTCAGAGGTGATGGAGAGTTTCTTGGTAATAGGAAATAGCAAGAGAAGGAGAAAGAGACAAAACAATTATGAGATACATTATGAGAAGTTCAGGCTGAACTTTTGGAAACTGGGATGTCACTTGTGCTGTGGTTCAACAGGACACCCAGAGGGAGTTGGTGGGGAGCCCCTGGCTTTGTGTCTGGATGAAAAGCAAGAGAGGGCAGAGAGCCATCAGTAAAGGTGGTCAGATGGCTGGGGGAGAGCAAAGTGGGGAAGCAGGCTGGGTGTCTACAGGCTGCAGGGACACAGACACAGGAGGGGGACAGCACAGGGCAGCCTGGGGTGGAGACGACTGAGGGCACTGCCAAGGCTGAAAGCCTCCGACAGGACGGAGGTCTTTGTGCTCTTGGCTTTCTCTGGTGTCTGCCACTGAGGCCAAGGAGACACTGTGTTTCTGACGGCCCCAGGTCCTCATTACGTCCCCACCCTCAGAGAGCCCAGGAGGTGCTGTCTCATCCTGCACGAAGCCTTGCACACCCCCACCCTCTCCCTGCCCCCACAAAGAGCCCTGAGCCAAGTCGGAGCGAAAGCACCACCCTGTGCAGGGGCTGGGTGTCAGTGCTGGCCCATGCTGTCTGATAACACACAGCAAGGTGGACTTGGTGTCACAGCCACCTGCACATTTCCTTTGCCAACCTGTAACAAGTGCCTCCAACTTTCTGCTCTCCTCAGCCCCTGGGAGGCTTTGTTGGTAATGGTCCTCAGGGGGACCCATTAACACTCCCCGAAACTTGGGATTTAATTCTGACTTTAACTTCTTCAGTGTTTTTCTCAGTTCCCTCTCAGTATCTGAGGTTCATGGGCTCAGCACCACATACACTCGAGGGGGGATTAAAAGGTCAGAAGCCCTAACAAGCCATGCCACTCCCCAGCATTTTCTTGAGGTCTCAGTTCTTGTGAGGCTAAGTGGAGAGCTCTCAGGAGGGCACTTACAAGAGGAAGATTTCAATGAGCGACCAAAAAAAAATCGGATGCTGGCTTTCACAGTTTTCTTCTTTTTTCAGCCCCGAGAATCCCTGTTATCCACATTGCTGGATTCCTATTGATTCAGAGGGTCTCCTAATGAAACCTGGATGTGTAGGAAAGGCAGGATTTCTGGTACGGGACATGTGTGGACAACCCTCCTCCTCCCCTCCCCAGCCCGGCCAGTTCTCCCATCAGCCCCTGGGGACCTACTTCGCTCTTGTTAACATCGAACCCTTTTCCACTCGCCTCTGTAGCTGAGTGTTATAGCTCCTGTGCCCCAAGTCCCACCTGCTTCCCTTAGAGAAGTGGATGTTATCGCTAGGCCACTCTTCTTCATTTTTGAAGGGTCCTGGAGAACAGGAGAGGTGCCTGACGAATGGAAGAAAGCCCATGTCACTCCAGTCTTCAAAAAGGGTAAGAAGGAGGAGCCAGGAATCTACAGGCCTGTCAGCCTCCCCTCCATCCCTGGAAAGGTGATCCTGGAGGTCCTCACTAAGCATGTGGAGGACAAGAAGGTGATCAGGAGGAGTCAGCATGGATTCACCAAAGGGAAATCATGCTTGACCAAGCCTTCCAGGACAGTGAGGTGGATGGAGAACTGGCTGGATGGCCGAGCTCAGAGGGTTGTGGTCAGTGGCACAGTCTAGCTGGAGGCCTGTGGCTAGTGGTGTCCCCCAGGGCTCAGTCCTGGGTCCAGTCTTGTTCAATGTATTCCTCAATGACCTGGAGGAAGGGACAGAGTGCACCCTCAGCAAGTTTGCTGATGATACTAAACTGGGGGGAGAGGCTAACACACCAGAAGGCTGTGCTGCCATTCAGAGGGACCTGGACAGGCTGGAGAGGTGGGCGGAGAGGAACCTCCTGAAGTTCAACAAAGGCAAGTGCAAGGTCCTGCACCTAGGCAGGAATAATCCCATGCACCAGGACAGGCTGGGGGTTGACCTGCTGCAAAGTGGCTCTGCAGAGAAGGACCTGGGAGTGCTGGTGGGCAACAAGTTAAACATGAGGCAGCAGTGTGCCCTTGTGGCCAAGAAGGCCCATGGTATGCTGGGGTGCATTAGGCAGAGTGTTGCCAGCAGGTGGAGGGAGGTGATCCTGCCCCTCTCCTCAGCCCTGGGGAGGCCTCACCTGGAGTACTGTGTCCAGTTCTGGGCTCCCCAGTACAAGAGAGACATGGCACTCCTGGAGAGAGTCCAGCGGAGGGCTACCAAGAGGATTAGAGGGCTGGAGCACCTCTCCTAGGAAGAAAGACTGCAAGAGCTGGGCCTGTTCAGCCTGGGGAAGAGAAGCTTGAGAGGCGATCTCATCAACGTGTACAAGCATCTGAAGGGGGAGTGTCAAGAGGATGAGGCCAGCCTCTTCTCCGTGGTGCCCAGCGACAGGACAAGAGGCAATGGGCACAAACTGAACCACAGGCAGCTCCATCTGAACCTGAGGAAAAACTTCTTCCCTGTGAGAGTGACAGAGCATTGGAACAGGTTGCCCAGAGAGGTAGTGGAGTCTCCTTCGCTGGAGATATTCAAAAGCCGTCTGGATGTGATCCTGGGCAATATGCTCTAGGTGACCCTGCTTGAGCAGGGAGGTTGGACGAGATGATCTCCAGAGGTCCCTTCCAACCTAAACCATTCTTTGATTCTGTGATTCTCAGAACCAGGACCCTCTGGGCCTCGGCCACAGAGCTGCTGCCGGCCAGTCTGTCTCCTTCGTGGGTCACTGCAAGGGGTTCTTCCCTCCTGGGGCAGGAGTGGGCATTTTTTCTCTGTTGAAAGTTCCTGAGCTCCAGGAGCTCCGCCAGCTCCCTCAGCACTCGTGGGTGCATCCCATCAGGGCCCATGGATTTATGGATGTCCAGTTTGGACAAAAGATCTCTAACCTGATCCTCCTCCACCAAGGGAGAGTCTTCCTTTCTCCAGACTTCCTCCCTGGTCTCCAGTGTCTGGAATTCCTCAGGACTGGCCTTAGCAGGAAAGACTGAAGCAAAGAAGGCATTCAGCAACTCTGCCTTCTCTGTATCCTTCGTCACCAGGGCACCCACCCCATTCAGCAGTGGGCCCATGTTTTCCCTAGTCTTCCTTTTGTTATTGATGTATTTGAAAAACCCCTTCTTGTTGTCCTTGACGTCCCTTGCCAGATTTAATTCCAGCTGGGCCTTAGCCTTCCTTGTCGCATCCCTGCACACTCTGACAACGTCCCTGTATTCCTCCCAAGTGGCCTGTCCCCTTTTCCACATTCTGTACACTTCCTTCTTCTGCTGGAGTTTTGTCAGGAGTTCCTTGCTCATCCATGCAGGTCTCCTGCTGAATCCGCTTTGCTCGACTTCTTCCTCAGAGGGATGCACCGATCTTGAGCCTGGAGGAGGTGACGCTTGAATATTAACCAGCTTTCTTGGACCCCTCTTCCTTCTAGGGCCCTACCCCATGAGATTCCCCTAAGTAGGTCCCTCAAGAGGCCAAAGTTAGCTCTCCTCAAGTCCAGCGTTGCAATCCTACTTATTGCCCTGCTCCCTCCTCGTAGGATCCTCAACTCCACCATCTCATGGTCACTGCAGCCAAGGCTGCCCCCAACCTTCACCTCTCCAACTAGACCTTCTTTGTTCGTTAGGACAAGGTCTAGCATTGCACCTCTCCTCGTTGGCGTCTCCACCACCTGAGTCAAGAAATTATCATCAATCCTCTGCAGGAACCGCCTCGACTGTTTGTGCCTAGCTGTGCTGTCTTGCCAACAGATGTCAGGGTGGTGAAGTCTCCCATGAGAACCAGGGCCTGTGATCGTGAGGCTACTTCCAGCTGTCGGTAGAAGGCCTCATCGATGACTTCCTCCTGGTCAGGTGGCCTGTAGTAGACCCCCACAACAGTGTCACCCATGTTACCCTGCCCTTTAATCCTCACCCATAGGCTCTCAACTTGCTCTTCATCCACCCCGAGGCAGAGCTCCATACATTCTAGCTGCTCCCTCACATAAAGAGCAACTCCACCACCTCGCCTTCCTGGCCTGTCTTTCCTAAAAAGCACATAGCCATCCATGACAGCATTCCAGTCATGTGAACTATCCCACCGTGTCTCTGTAACTGCAATGAGATCATGGCCCTGCAACCGCACACAGACCTCTAACTCTTCCTGTTTATTCCCCATGCTGCGCGCATTGCTATACAGGCATTCCAGAGAGCCAGTCAAGCATGCAAGCTTCCCAGGAGAGGTGCAAGAGGATCCTCCATAGCCATGTCCCATGCTGTCTCCCCTGGCTGTATGCACCCGCTGGAGGCATCCTGACTTGAGCGGTGTTTTACTGACTCTCCTGCCACTATACCACTCCCCTTCCCCCATCTTGCCTAGTTTAAAGCCCTCCTTACCAGGCTGGCCAATCTGTTGGCAAAGACGCGCGTGCCCCGCTTGGTAAGGTGGATCCCATCGCTCCCCATCAGCTGTTGATCTTCAAACAGGGTCCCATGGTCATAGAAAACAAAGCCCTGCTGCCAACACCAGCGGCGCAGCCAGCTGTTAACTTGGAAAACTCGTCTACTCCTCCTCCCATCCTTTCCCCTCACAGGCAAGATTGAGGAGAAAACGACCTGGGCTCCCAGACACTTCACCACCATTCCCAGAGCTCTGAAGTCCCGTTTGATGGTTTCCAGTTTGCCTTTTGTGTTGTTAGTGCCCACATGGAAGAGCAGCAGAGGGTAGTAGTCTGATGCATGGACAAGCCTTGGCAGTCTTTCCATGACCTCTCTTATTCGAGCCCCTGGCAGGCAGCAAACCTCTCTGGACAAGAGGTCAGGTCGGCAGAGAGGTGCCTCTGTCCCCTGCAGCAGGCAGTCACCCACAACAATCACTCGCCGCTTCTTCCGGGGCTTCCTGCACGGCACAGGGTCTGCCAGGCCAGTTGCCTCCCTTGGAGCCATGCCCAGCTCCTCCTCAGCTTGCAGGGTGCTAAACTTGTTCTTCGAGGGTAAGTCTTGAGGAGGAGCAAGAGCCTTTCTCCTTCTACGAGAGGTCACCAGCTTCCAGCCCTCTTCAACAGTGTTATGATGCACCTTTACACACGGTGCTGAGCCCTCTGACACCTCTGCTGCAGTGGGGGCTGGGGACTCCTGGAGCTGCACAGTCTCCGAGAATAGCCTGGCAATCTCACCTTCCTGCCATGCACAGGCCGCCACAAAGAGAAGGAAGGAGCCCTCCCTTTTGGCCCTGCCATGCAGACAGCTCTCCCACAAGCACTCCCCTCCTCCTTTTCCTCTCCTTCTCCATCTTACAACTGCCCTCCTCACACTTGCCCACCAGCATTGCCATCCTCCTACAACCCCTTTTAAACCACTCAAAACAGCCACAAGGCGGCGCAGTGCCTGAAACCATGGGACCGTCACATGCTTAGGCCACACTCACAACAAGTGACTAGCTCACTTTCCTCCCCTCCTCCAACTTATGACTGCCCTCCTCACACTTTCCCACTAGAGCAGCCACTCTCCTCCAACCCCTGCCTACCAAGAACAGACCAACAAGGGGAGCACCATTGCGCCCACCCTTTTGGCCCTGCCATCCACACGGCTCTCCCACAAGCACTCCCATCCTCCTTTCCCTACAGTCTTCCAACCTAGCACTGACCTCCTCACACTTTCCCACTAGGGCAGCCACCCTCCTCCAACACCTGCCTACCATGCACTTGCCCACACCGGGAGCACCGTTGCTTCCCCCCTTTTGGCACTGCCATGCATACGGCTCTCCAACAACCACTCCCGTCCTCCTTTCCCTACCCTCCTCCAACCTACGACTGCCCTCCTCACACTTTCGGACTGGAGCAGCCACTCTCCTCCAACACCAGCCTGCCATGCACAGGCGCACATGGCGAGTACCATTTCCTCCACCCTTTTGGCCCTGCCATGCATATGGCTCGCCCACAAGCACTCCCGTCCTCCTTCCCCTCACCTCCTCCCACTTACCACTGCCCTCCTCACACTCTCCCACTAGAGCAGCCACTCTCCTCCAACACCTGCCTACCATGCACAGGCCCACACCGGCAGTACCATTGCGTCTACCCTTTTGGGCTCTGCCATGCACACAGCTTGCCCACAAGCACTCCCATGCTCCTTTCCCTACCCTCATCCAGCTTACGACTGTGCTCCTCACACTTTCCCACTAGAGCAGTCACTCTCCTCCAACTCCTGCCTACCATGCACAGGCCCACACGTGGAGCACCATTGCGTCCACCCTTTTGGTCCTGCCATGCACACGGCTCTCCCAAAAGAATTCCCCTCCTCTTATCCCTGTCCTCCTCCCACTTACAACTGCTCTCCTCACACTTTCCACCTAGAACAGCCACTCTCCTCCAACACCTGCCTACCCTACACAGCCCCAGACAGCAAGCACCACTGCGTCCTCCTTTTAGGCCCTGCAATGCGTACGGCTCTCTCACAAGCACTCCCCTCCTCCTTTCCCTACCCTCCTCCCACATACCACTGCCCTCCTCACACTTTCCCACTAGAGCAGCCACTCTCCTCCAACACCTGCCTACCACGCACAGGCCCACACGGGGAGCACCACTGCGTCCACCCTTTTGGCCCTGCCATGCACACGGCTCTCCCCACAAGTCCTCCATCCTCCTTTCCCTCCCCTCCTCCAACTTACCACTGCCCTCCTCACACTTTCCCACTAGAGCAGCCACGCTCCCCCAACACCTGCCTACCAGGTATGGGACACACAAAGAGCGGCAAGGTGCCCTCCCTTTTGGCCCTGCCGTGCACACGGCCCTCTCAAAAGCACTCCCCTCCTCCTTTCCCTACCCTCCTCCAACTTACCACTGCCCTCCTCACACTTTCCCACTAGAGCAGTCACTCTCCTCCAACACCTGCCTACCACGCACAGGCCCACACGGGGACAACCATTGCGTCCACCCTTTTGGCCCTGCCATGCACACGGCTCTCCCCACAAGTCCTCCGTCCTCCTTTCCCTCACCTCCTCCAAATTACCACTGCCCTCCTCACACTTGCCCACCAGCCTTGCCATCCTCCTACAACCACTTCCGCACCACTCAAAACGGCCACAAGGCGGTGCAATGCCTCAACCCATGGCACTTTCAGATGCTTAGGCCACACTCAGAACAAGGGCCTAGCTCGTTTTCCTCCCCTCCTCCACCTTACGAATGCCCTCCTCACACTTTCCCACTAGAGCAGTCACTCTCCTCCAACACCTGCCTACCATGCACAGGTCCCAATGCCGAGCAGCAATACACCCACTTTTTTGGCCCTGCCATGCACACGGCTCTCCCACAAGCATTCCTTTCCTCATTCTCTTCTCCTACTCCAACTTACGACTGCCCTCCTCATACTTGCCCATCATTGTTGCCACCCTCCTCCAACACCTTCCTCACCATTCAAAGTGGCTACAAGGCGGCACAATGCCTCAGCCCACGGCACCTTCACATTGCTAGGCCACACTCACAACAAGTGCCTAGCTCGCCTTCCTCCTCTCCTCCAACCTATGCCAGATCTCCTCACACTTGCCCACTCGAGCAGCCACTCTCCTCACACACCTGCCTGTCAAGAACAGCCACCACAACCAGCACCAATGGAACAACCTAGTTGTGCTTAGCATGCATTTCCCTGCCTCAGAAGCACTTCCCTCCTCGCCTTCCTCCCCTCCTCCCACTTACGCTGGTCCTCAGGCACAGTTTCTGCCCTGAGCAGCCACTCTCCTCCATCACCTGCGTACCAAGAACAGTCACCACAACGAGCAACAATGCACCCACCCTTTTGGCCTTAGGATGCATACTGCTGCCCCACAAGCACTTCCCTCCTCGCCTTCCTCCTCTCCTCCAACTTACGCCAGCCCTCCTCACACTTGGCTACTACAACCCCCACCCTCTTCCAACCACTTCCTACCATACCAAAATGGCCACAGGGAGGAGCAATGGCTCAACCCTTTGCACCTTACCATGCTTAGGGCACACGCACAGCAAGTGCCTAGCTCACCTTCCTCCACTCCTCTAACTTATGCCAGCCCTCCTCACTGTTTCTGATTAGAGTAGCCACTCTCCTAACACACCTGCCTGTCAAGAACAGCCACCACAACCAGCACCAATGGAACAACCTAGTTTCGCTTAGCATGTCTCCTGCTGCCCCACAAGCACTTCCCTCCTCGCCTTCCTCTCTTCCTCCAACTTACGGCAGCCCTCCTCACACTTGCCCACTAGAACACCCACCCTCCTCCAACCCCTTCCTACCACACAAAACGGCCACAGGGAGGCGCAGACAGTCCATAGGCTGGTGCTAGTGCACTCCAAAACACATCTCATTGCACTGCCAACACCCTGGGCTCACTCTGAGCACTGTCCAGGAGCACAGAAACATGCCAGCACTGTTGATGACTCTGATCCCTGTCCCGCTGGGTCTGCTTGCTGCCCAAAATGAGCACAACCAGCGCAGAGTCAGGAGTCCCCATGTGGAGCCACAGCCACTCGCTCTGCAGAGCAGCACTGCCCGCCCAGGGCCCTGCAGGGAGCACAGGGGAGGGTGTAGGAATGGCCAACCAAGCTAGCATGGACTCCCTGACCTGGGGAAAGGCTCTCTGGGCAGCAGGGACATCCCAGGAGCAAAGCAGGGCAGCAGTCAGAGATGGAAAAGGAGAACGAGAATCAGGTTCCTCTGAGCACCAGCTTGGGGCAGGTGCTTCTGTCCCTGGGGCAGCAGGAGCTGTGGAAGGGCTGCAGGGCCAGGGCTGTGATGCTGTGCTGGGCAGCAGGGTGGGCATGGAGGGGCTGCAGGCAGACAGGGAGGGGGATCTCCCAGACACAAGAGCAGGGGAGACAGAGAGTGACCGGCATCATCGCGGGACCTCCTCGCCTTGTCGGGGAGCTGCTGCCCTTGTCCTTGGGCCTGAGTTATGCTGTGGACCTGCCTGCGCCTGGCTCTGCACCTCTCAGGTCCTGACCTGACGCTGTCCCCGTCCTCCTGACCTGAATACCCATCTCTACCTCAGAGCTTCCCCCTCACTACAGGCGAGAAAGCCTTGGCAAGGGAAGCTGGGACTCCAACAGCACCCAAACAAGGCTGTAGCCACAAAGGGGAGCTGGGAGCCGAGGGGGTCGGCAAGGCAGGCAGGGCAGTGCCCCACCGACCGAGAGGTGCCATCCTGCAGTGCCCGCGCAAGAGGAGCAGAGCAGGTTTGCGGCCGGTAACTGGGGTCAGGCTCAGCCCAGCGATGGCCAGACAAGACTGCAGGGCTCCAACCAGCCCTGCTTTGTGTGGGAGGCAGGTTGGACTGGAGACCTGCAGAGGTCCCTTCCCTCCAAAATTCCTCTGCGGCTCCGTGAATGGGAAGACCCCGGACACAGAGATGGGCTCTGCCTGTGCCACGGCCAAGCGCAGAGCCCTTGGCCAGCCCCACAATCCCTCGTCCTCCGGTGGCCAAAGTGGAGCTCAGCATCGCCTGGGGACTCTCTTCCCCATAGGCAGCAGAGGGAGGGCTTTCACCAGCCCCACGTGGCCTTTTCCTCCCCTGGCCTTTGCAGTTGCATGTGCCTGGCTCTGCCCACTTGCCTTCACCGCACTCACAGCTGCACGGGAAGCCTGTGACAGTCCCAGTGCTCCTACCCTCCAGCTGGTATCCACCCCAAGCCTGAAGCCGGGCCAGCTGCAAAGGCATCGGCTGCCCAGTGCCCTGGCCATGCAGCCGAGGGCTGGGCTCTTCACCCCAATTTCCCTGCTCTTCCCCTGCTCCCTGCATCGCTGCTGCTGTGCCCTTGTCAAAACCGCCTGCCGCCAGACTGCCCCAGGGCTGCGCTGGAGGCTTTCAGGAGCGGGCTGAGGTGGGGCTGGCACCGCCAGCGTGGGGTGGGAGAGGGCAGCTGCCCTCTGCCGCACTGGGGCTGGGGCTGGGGCTGGGGCTGGAGCTGGAGCTGGGCATAGCTTTTCCCTGGGCAGAAAGCAGCACATGGCTGCCATTCTTCCCCAGGCTTCCTGCCCCTGTGGGCCGGCATGCCCATGGGAAACGCGCTTCATCCTCTTCCTCTGCCTCCCCTCCAGGGAGGCACACCGAGATTGCTGGGGGACCAGGAGGTAGACAAGAGCTAGGTCCTCTTGCTAGCCTAATGCCAATTTCCCTGGTAGGCACTCTGTCAGCGGTGGTGGGCATCCTTCGAAGGCAGGTCGCTGACACCAAGCTGCCTGCTGATGACCTCGAGTCACAGCCTGGGTGGTCTCCATGCGAGCGTCCAAAGCCTTGCCTGAAATATCCCCCCAAGACTCCGCTCAGCTGACTTTGAGGAGAACTGGCCGCTAGCTCTGCAGAAGCCGAGCAAGCAGCACCAACTGGAAGAAGTGAAAGAACAAGTTTGGCAAGTAATCCCGCTGTTAGGGAGCGGCTGCTAGAGGCCTGGGACTTCCCTGCAAATGGACAGTGTCGTGTGAAAAACATTGGTGGTGTCAGCTGGCTATTGGTGCTGTGGGCTTGCATTCAGAGGGAAAGAGGCACAGAAAAGCCTTTCTCTAGTCAGAACGCTTTCTAAGGCATTTGAGATTGCTCCATAAACAACTCCTGGAAGATGAGGTGTGAGGCTGCAGCACCTTCACAAACGTTGTTGCTCTGGTGTGGATCAGGCATGGGCTGCAAGTCTGTGCTGGAGCGGGCTGTGAAATCAGGACTTGGGAAACAACACCACATGACCTTCTTGGCAGGCGGCAGATTTGAGAGCTGACTTTGAATATCTCAAAAGCCATGCAACACAACTGCAGTCCTTCCCAGACCTTCAGGAAAGCCTCTGGGGAAGTCTCCTGACAACATAGCCTTTGCTAATGTTGTGGCTCTACATAGAGCTCCGGCGAGGAAGGAGCAGGGCCAAAAGCAGAATCGCAGCCCTGGCCTTCAGGAGAGCAGACTTGGGCCGGTGCTGGCACCTGCTTGGGAGACTGCCATGGGGCACGGCCCTGGAGGGAAGAGGGGTCCAAGAGAGCTGGCTCATATTCAGGCATCCTCTCCTCCAAGTTCCATAATGGCCCAGCCCAAAAGCAGGCCATCAAGCAAAGGAGGCCGGCAGCAGGAACAAGGAGCTCCTGGCAAACCTCAAGCACAAACAGGAAGTCTACCAGAGCTGAAAGCAGGGACAGGGGACCTCGGGGGAGAACGACCAGACACCTGCCCTTCAGAGGGCACATCCTGGCATTTGGGCCCTTAAGGCTTTCTTCAGAAGCACTGGGTTTTAATGTTGCACACATCAGAGCTTCCCCACTTGGGGCAACTACGGTGGCTCTTTGCGTGCCAGCCATGCGGCCCGTTAGCTAAATCCAGTAGGGAGCTAGCAAGGAGTGGGGCACACACAAGGAGGTGTGATGGACTACCGCCTTCCCTAAAGCCTTGAAGCAGGGAAAGAGCAGGAAACTGGTGCAACCTTGTTGCCTATTGCACTTCCTTTAGGACTCAGAGAAGCCTTGGTGGCCCAGGCCAGGGCCCTGCGGGGAGAAGGCAGCAGCCTGACCTGGTAAGGCCAGCAAGCCAGCCTAATGCACACAGCTGACCAGCAAGTATTCCCCGAGAAGGACCCCGAAGGGCTGCTTCACACCTCTTTCCATGGCCCTGCACCGGCCTTTCCAGCTCCTCATCAGCCCTCATCCCTAAGCCCCCAAATTAGCAGTCAGAGCGCCAGCACAGCTAGGGAGGGAGGCTTTGCCTTTGAGCCCTTCCCTGCCGAAGAGGCCCAGCCTGTGCGATGGGCAACCGCTGGCAGCCCCAGACCTCCCCAAGTGCTTCAGGCATGGCTGGGGCAACTGCTGAGAGATCCCGGGCTGACAGGAGGAGCTGGTGCTGGTGCAGCTGCAGCTCCTTGCTCTGCAGCAACCTCAGGAGCTCCCGCAGCCTCGTGCCCCGACGCAGGAGCTGCCCATCGACCCAAACTAGAGCTTTGGCAGTGTTTGCTAATGCAGGCTTTCTGGCTCGCAGCCGTGATTCGTGCAGTGGCTGGAAAGCACCCAGAGGCACCTGGAGGGCCCTGGGGCACTGGGGAAGGGAGATGGAGGGGTCCTGAGGGAAGCGGAGGGCAAACCAGTGGGGCCCTGGGCCACCCAGAGGGGACGCGCCCTGCCCCTCCCCAGGGCAGTGGGGCAGTGATGCCGCCCTTTGTGACCTCCCTTTGTGACACCCCACAGTGCTGCGGCCTCACTCCCGCAGTGTCCGGGAGGACAGAGACGGGAAAGGGCAGGAGCGTGCTGGGCTGGCCGAGGAGCCCCCTGAGCGCTGCCACGTCTTTCCCTGCGCCTCCCCCGGGCAGCCCCGTGGTGCCGAGGCGTTTGCCCGAGGCCGTCGAGGAGAGCTGGGGCCAGCCCGCGCTGCGGGCACCCCTGGCCCTCTCTCACGCCTCTCCTCGGCTCTGCAGCATGGCGGAGCATCGATCCCCCAGCCACAACCCCATCCCCTGGGCGGAGGAGGATGCTGCCTTCAGGGCACTCATTGCGGCCTGGGAGCAGGCGGGAGCCACCAGCAACCTCCTCCTGCGCCTCGATGACACTGACCCCGGCAAGCCCATGCTGGTGCTTGAGGAGGACGGGCGCCCCAGCACTCCCTTCCTGGCCTGGGAGGACCAGGGCGGCGCCTTCAGCGAGAGCAGCTCCCAGGCCGAGACTCAAGAGCTGTGCGTGCCGCAGACCTTCCGGCCAGGTGAGGCAGCGGCACCGCGGGGCTGGCACCTCCACTGCCCCCCTGCCAGGGGGCGGTTGGCTGCGGCGGGGCATCCGTGCCCCGGGCTGGGGCTCGCTGCGCCCGCGCGAGCAGGCCTGGCGCCGAAGAGAGGGCACCGCTCGCTCCTCGGCCTCCTGCCAGCACCCACTGCTCTCCCCGCTCCCTTCCTCCCGCAGACTCTGATTCTTCTGCCTGTTTCCTGGAGCTGGAGGGAGAGGAGCAGGAAGCTCTGGAGTATCTCCAGGCCTTTCCCACGGGCCCCGAACAGGTGACGAGGCCCCTTGTCCGCCTGGCGCTGCCTGCAGCTCCCAGCCGGCTGCCTCCGTGCTCGCTGCCTGCTCCCAGGCTCAGGGAGGGCTCTGGGCTGGGCTCAGCTGCTGCTCGGGGCCTCCTGCGCTGCTGCTGCTTCCCCCTGGGCGCCAGGGGGCAGCCGGCGGGGCCTCTGCCCTCTCACCTGCCCTCTTGGTCTCTCTTGTCCCCGGCGGTCAGGACGAGGCACAGAAGCTGAGGTTTCTGGCCTCCATCCACACCCTCTGCCAAGCCAAGGCAATGGGCAGGTACCTGGCTGGGTTCTGCGAGCTGGCGGAGAAGATGGAGGTGAGGCAGCAGCCGGAGGGGCTGTGGGAGGGGGCAGAGCCACCCGGGCGAGCCCAGCACTCGGGCACCCGGACGCGGGGAAGGGTGGGCAGGCCCCCGCCAGCACAGCCCTCCTCGCTGGGGGGCTGCCGGGCCTGGGCGCTGCTTGCGGGGTGGGGGCGCCTGCCGGGTGCTGCCCACCGCTGGCGGGGGGCTGGCAACTGCCGTGCCCCACGCCACCTCTGCTCCCCAGCTGCTGCTGCAACAAGAGCCCCCCGACCGCCTGGACTCCAGGGTGCGGCAGGAAGCCGTGCTGGCCGTTGCCGCCATCAGGTACCTGCCCCGGGGGGGCAGGCGGGAGAGCAGAGGGGTGTCCGCGGGCTTCTCCCCTGAAGGCAGAGGCAGGAGATGGAGCGGCCGTCGTGCCCCACCTGCCAGCGCTGTCCTTGGCCCCTGGGTCTGCGTCGTGGGAGAGGCAGGAGGGGCCTCCCCGTGGGGCTTCCCCACCTCTGATGGCTGCCACCCCAGGCACTGCCACCCCCCGGGGCTGCCTCCACCTTCCCGGGGCGTCGGGGCACCGCTCCCTGCCCCAGCGCCCCACAGGCACCTCTCTCTCCTTTCAGCAAAGAGGTGCCCTTCCTGAAGGACACCCAGGACAGCAGGCTGCTCCGCACTTGCATCACCAGCATCTTCTCTCTTCCTGCCCAAGAGCAGATGCCCAGCCTGGATGCTTCACTCTACCCTCCGGTAGGTGCCGGCCTCGGGCAGCAGGAGTTTGAGCCAGCCTCCTGGCCACGTTAGGGGTGCCCACCCTCTGCCCCCTTGCAGGCCCTGGACGCTCTGGATGAGCTGCTGAAGGTGCTGGTGTTCGAGTCGCAGGCCTCCGGTCTCCAGCAGCTGCAGAACATCTTGGAGGTCTGCTGTTTGCAAAGAGCGTGTGTGGAGGTGGGGAGGTGGTGGTGGTGGCAGGGCTTGGTCCTCACCCCAAAGGGAAGGGGCCCTCTCGAGTCGAGGGGCCACCCCTGCCTGAGACCAGGTGCAGAGAGCATGCTGTGGGGAGGGCCCAGCTCTCCGTGGGGAGCCAGGGAGGGGCCCCACCATGCTCTTGGCTGAGCCGGGTGTCTCTCCTGGTGGCAGTCAGAGCCCTTTCCCCCGCCAGCATACCAGCACGGCCCTGCCCCTCTGCCCCTCAGCCCCTCTGCCCCTCGCCCCAAAAAGCCATCCCTTGCACCAAAGCGGGGCAAGGAGTTGGGCACAAGCAGGGGACGCAGGGCCACATCTGGAGGAGCGCACGGAAGGCAGCAGAGGCAGAAACCCTGCCGGGTGCTTAGCGGAGCTGTTGCTCCTGGAGTGGCCGTCAGGACCCAGCGCCGACCAGCGGCTTTGGTCTCCTCAGGTGCTGCTGCCCTTGACAGCGTCCCAGAGGGTGGCTGAGCGCCAGAGGGCCGTGG
This sequence comes from Struthio camelus, assembly GCF_040807025.1. Taxonomy (NCBI): domain Eukaryota; kingdom Metazoa; phylum Chordata; class Aves; order Struthioniformes; family Struthionidae; genus Struthio; species Struthio camelus. Next base: position 1,771,592 of record NW_027182620.1, read on the forward strand.
GGAGGATTGTGCGGCTGAGTCAGCTCCTGGGCAGCTCTTCTCTGCTGGAGGTAAGTGGGTGGCTGCAGGCCGTGGGCAACTCTCCTCTCAGGCAGGAGGAGAGGGCACGTGGCTTGATGTGCTCTTGCAGACAAGGCGGCCAGCGGGAGCAGTGGGCAACAGAACTGGCAGAGGGCAGGGGCGGGCAGGCTAGGACACACGGCTCCGCACCCCATTGCTCACTGTTGGGAGCAGGGCTGGGCAGATGCCTCCAGGGCTTTGGCTCGTGTGGCCCTTGGCCTGGGCCCGCTCTTGCGTGGCGCCCAGGGCTTTGGTCCCAGCTGCCGCAGCTTAGCCTTGCTCCCGGTCCTTCCTGCCTCCCCCCAGGACTCGCCCAGCTGTGGAGGAAGCAGTGCCGGCCCTTTCCTCTTCCAAAAGACACCTTTGGACTTCCTGGGACAGCTGATGGGCCACCTCACGCTGTGCTGCGCCGAGAAGGACCAGGAGATCAGCCATGGGGCAGCAGAGGCTCTCCACCATTTCTACAGGGTCATTCTGCTGCGCGAGAGTAAGAGAAGCTGGGCTGGGCTGGCCCTCTCGGCAAGCCACACAGCTCTGCTGAATGCCTTCAGTCCGCCATCTCCAACTCGCCATCGTTCCTCCTGACTGCTCGGGGTTTCTCCTCCTGCACAGGTAGAAAGATGGCAGAGGAGGATCTGACGCCTCCAGACATGAAGTGGCAGAGGGAAGGCCCAAACGCCTTCTGGCCCAGCAACGCCACTGCCGAGAGCACGGTGAGAAGCTCCTCCCTCGCTGCCCTTCTTGGCCACAGGGCTGGCAGCACGCCTGCAGGAACAAACGCATCCCTCATCAGTGGGGGGCAGCCGGCACGGCAGCCTCCCAGGCCTCGGGCGGAGGCATGTCCCGCTCTCCCTGAGCCTGGCGGAGCCAAAGGCTTTGTCCCAGGGGCAGAGCAGCAGCTCCAGCTGTCCTGGCCACCCGCCAGCTCTGCGGCCCCGGAGGGCCAGCCCACCGTGACCCTGACCCCAGCCATCCACCTGCACCCCGGCAGCTCCACTGCCCACTGCCCACTGCCCACTGCCCTCAGCCCATCCCAGCACAGCCCCTGCGCCCGGCTTGCCCGGGGGCACTGTGCCAGCCCTGCTCCAACTCTCTCTCCACTCCTGGAGCCACTCTCTCTGCTCCTCGGGGTGCACGCACGGTGCCACCCTGTGTCTTTCCCTCCACAGATATTTGGGAGCTTTCTCTTCCCCTCCGAGAGGACCCACTTCCTCCTGACCACCATCAAGGGCCTGACAGAACCAAGGGTCTCCCATACCGAGGTGGTTGCCCGCATGATGGAGGCGGTCTTGAGAGACCCCGACTCGGAGCTGGACAGGGTAAGCAGCTTGTAGCCGCACTGCCCTGGGCTTGCACCCTCGGGGCTCTGAGCCCCCTGAGCGGAGGCCAGGGCTCTCAGGCACCCGGCAGCCTTTGAGGCCAGCAAAGAGCGACGGGAAGGAAGCAGTTCTCAGTGGCCCCTGAGGCAACTGCTACGCTCCTGTGGCGGTCCCACTCTTGCCCGTGTTGTCCCCTCCAGGTGCCAGAGGTGGTGAGCAGCATCTATGAGAACCTCATGGGCATCAGGGAGGCGTCGCTCCAGGCCATCTTGAACAACGCCCTGCTCCAGATGGCCCGCTTGGAGCCTGATCAGGTGGTTGAGAGCCTGCTGAACACCTCCCTGCTGTGTGACAGGTACGGGGTCTGCCAGCCTTGAGGACAGCTCCGGGGCTATCGCAGGCCAAGGAGCTGTGGCCAAGGCAGCCCCCCCGACAGCATGCTCTGCGTCTGCAGCGTCGCCGGGGCCATGTGGAGGACGCTGGTCTCCGAGCACTCCCCTGCAGAGGAGGTGCTGAAGGAGCTGCTCTCTTGGCTCTGGGACCAGGCACTGCTCAGGCGGGACAGCAACATGCCAAAGGACAGCTACATCCTTCCGCTGACTGTGAGTGTCCAGCACAGGCCTCACTCAGTCCTGCCCATGGGGCCCAGCCTGGGGCCAGGAGCCCAGGACCACCTGCGGGGTCCACGAGGCCTGCCAGGGGGACCTGCCCTGTGGCTCAAGAAGACTCGTTTGCCACCGTTGCAAACAGGAGCCTTGGCTTGCCTTGGCTTAGGTGATCTCTTTCCAGCCAGACCCATCTCTGGTGTTTTTGGCAGGCAATCAGGGCCCTCAACGAGATCCTCCTGCTGCCCGCCAGCAAAGAGCCAGTGCAGCTCATTTTCCCCCAGCTCTACCTAGCAGTGCTCTTCCAGACCTTCTTCAGCCTGGAGTACACCCTGCAGGACCTCCAAGACTACAGCCAGATGTGTGGCCAGGAGAACAAGTGTCCTCCAGGCAGCCCCGTCAGGTGCTCCGTCCCTCTTCCCCAGTCTCTCCCATGCGCGCAGAGCCCGGGCTTGGCCTCCGTGTGTGACCCGCCTTTGCTCTACACACAGGAGCGCGGTGCAGGCCATGAAAGCTCTGCTCTGCCATGCTGACTATGCCCATCTGGCTGACTCCATCGAGAGGCAGGGAGGCTGGGACATGCTTATGAGCAAGGAGACCTACCACACAGGAGTCACGTTGCTGACTAGGTGAGAGCCTTCTTCATCCTCATCTGCCCCAGCATTTCTGCCCTGGAGACAGAGTGCCCGAAGGCCACAGCTTTGGTGTAGGAAGGGCGCTTTTCCGCTCTCTCACCAAAATAAGCCTGAGTGGGTGAGACGCCAGGTTTCTCCTCACAAGGTGTGGTGGCGAAAGGCCACCGCCGCTCCTTGAGCCAGCGCCACCGGCTGCTGGGGCTGAGTACACCCACGACCTTGCCCTGCAGGACCTGGCCTGCAGGATGATGGCTCGGGGTGGCGGCGCACACCCAAAGAGGTTTGCCTGCCCAGCTCCGTGCCCACAGTGCCTTCTCCCCTCCCCGACCAGGGAGCTGTGGATGAACGCGGCCGATGAGTGCGCCTGGATGTTTGACCACGTGGTCAGGGTACTCAGCTGCGGAGACAAACACCGTGAGATCGCCGCCATGGCTGTCTTCATTGAGGTGGGCCTGGTGGCGAGCGGTGCCTCTGGGCAGTGCCTGCAAACACTGGGCTCTCTGGCACGTGGGCAGAGGGGCGGGTGGCTGGTCGGTGGAGCTGGGCTCCTCTCCCGCAGCAGCTGCACTCCCCTCAGTCACCCCAGCCTGGCCTCCTTCCCGCCAAGAGGCCATTTCTGCCGGGCTGATGCTCACAACCACTCGCAGCTCATGCACCCTTGGTGCCAGCTCTCTACCTTCCAGCGCTTCACAAAGGCCCAAGACAGACAGGCTGCAGATGGTTCAGAGGACGCGGGGAGTCCTGCTGCCTCTGCCGGTCGCTCACTCTGCAGCCGGCTGTCTTTCAGCTGCTGAACTGCACCGACTTTGAGCAGGAGATTGATGAGGATGTGCTGGGCTTCCTGCAATTGCATCTGCAGAACCAGAGCTTGGCCATGCGCGACATGGCCATCACAGGCCTCGTCACGCTGTCTGAGAGACGCCACACAGTGAGCAGGGGGCAGCCGGGCAAAGTCAGGCCAGTGGCCTGGGGCTGGAGGTGGCGGGTAAGGCAGCGGAGGGAAAGGCAGCGGAGGAATCGAGAGCTCGGGAAGCTGCTGCCAGCTCCCCCACTGTCCTGTCGCTGCTACAGCCAGAGCGTTTGTGCCAATGCAGTCACTCCTTGCTTCACCCAAAGGGCCTTCTCTGTTTCATGTAGGCAAGAAGTCTGCAAGGCCTGCTGCCCGCACTCCTGGAGCACCTGCCGGGTGCTGACAGCACCTTCCGTGCCAAGGCCCTCACCATCCTCAGCCACGTGCTCCATCTCCTGGACAGCAAGAAGGCCAACCCCATCGCCCTGCAGCTTGCTGAGGAGCTCCGGCCACTCTTTGATGACGTAAGGCTGGTGGGAAAGGCGGGGGCTCTGCTGCCGTGGCTGTGGGGCAGAGGTGCATGGCCCAGGCAGGGGGTTCACACCAGGGCAGCGCATTTTGGGGACCGTCAGCAGGTGGGATGTGCCCAGGAGCTGCTGCCGACGGCCGGCCCCCATCTCCTCCTTGGCACATCTACCCAGGGAGCTCCTCTGCGAGTCAGCCAGGAGGTGACTGGTGGGAGTGTGGCCAGGGCCAGAGCAGCCCTTCCAGGCACAGACACCTCCACGGCTTGGCTCTCCCTGGCTGCCACGTGTTAGAGAAAGCCACTGTGTTGCGCGTCTTGGGGCTGGGGCCATTCTGTGCTGGTGGCAGATCTGGCCCACAGCTCCTCCGTGCAGAGGCTGCGTCAGCAGCAGTCATCTCCACAGCAGCCCCACTGACCCCCTTGCTCACCACAGCCTTGCAGCAGCCCTTGCTGAGGTCCTCCCATCTTCCTTCCCTCCAGGAGTCTACCCGTGTGCGAGAGCTCTCCATCCAGCTCTTTGGGCACGTGCTGGCAACTGTGGTGGGCCCCCAGAAACGGCAGATCCGGAAGCACGTGCACAGCAGCCTGCTCCCACTGCTTCTCCACACGCACGAGGAGATCTCAAGCGTGGCGCAGGTGTGTGGCCACAGTGGTTGCTCGTGTGGGGCCAGGAGTGCTTTTCCTGTTGGCCTGGTTTGCCCAGCAAGGCCCCAGCACTAGCGTCCCTCGGGGCTTCCCAGCTGTCCTTGCAGGCATCCTGGGCCAGGCTCTTGGCGAGCTCTCTTCTGCTGCCCCGAGATGGTGGTTGCCCCCATCTCTGCCCAGGGCATCAAAGCCCAACTCGCTCCCCACATGCAGCTTCCCATCACAGCCTGGGAAAGGCTCTGAGCCTTGCCCAGGTGCGGGGCATGCAGGATCTCCTGCCTGCGCTGCAGTGGCATCTCCCACTCTCTGCTGCTCTGCAGGCCGCTCGGGAAGCTCTCCTCGCTGCTGCTAAGCTCCTGAAGTGGAAGCAGCTCAGGCACCTGCTCGAGACAGCTCAGACGTGGCAGATTGGCGAGTGCCTGGTAAGGACAGCCCCAAGCCCCCAAGGTCTGGCCCGCAGAAGGCCTGCCCCCTTGTCCACACCCACACCCATTGCTGCGGGCTCTGGAGCTGCACATGCGCTCCCCTTCCTCCAGCACCCTGCCCCGGTGGGCTCTTCTCCAGGGCCCTGTCCCCACACTGCCCCCAGCATGCGGAAAGAGCCCTTGGCCCAGCCGGGCCTGGTGAGCACTAGGGCACCTCAGCCGGCCTGGGGAGCGCTCTGCCCTCTGCTTCCTCCAGACCTCGGTGCCATACGGCTCCTGACTGGGAGCCATGAACGTCCTGGCATGGGAAGGGAGGGGAGGCGGCCCTGGCAGGAGGGCCTGGCCTGGCTGCGTGGGGAAGGTCTGCCCCAAGCCCTCGCCCTCGCCCTCTGCCCAGCTGGAGAGGAACAGGAGCAGAGCGGAGGAGTACCTGCGGCAGAGCCTGCCCTACTTGGAGAGCCCACAGGAGGCCTTGCGGGAGGCGGCCGTCAGGTTCCTCGGTGAGTCCCAGCCCCTGTGGGGCCCCTCTCTGTCCCAGGGCAGCTTGGCCCCAGTCCCGGCTGCTGCGCTGGCAGCAAGAACCTGCCCTGGGGCTGCCGGAGCCCTGCCTGCCTCAGGCAGGGCCTGCGTGCCCAGGGGCTGCGTGCTGACAGCGGGCTTTGCCATGGGCTGTGTACACCTAGGGCTCGTCGGACGGCACATGAGCGACCCGAGCGAGGAGAAGCTGCAGGACATCTGCCAGGGTGAGTGGGGGCAGCGTGGTGCTAGCTGCGGCACGGAGGAGGGCAGAGCCTGGGGAGCGAGCACTGATCCCCTGCTGGGCACCGGGAGGGGGCGAGTATTGCCGGGGCGCTTGGGGCATTTCTCAACTGCATCTTTCGCCAGCTGATCTCTTAGGCCTCCCTGCTGCCTGCGGGCGATGGGAAGGGCTGGCTGGGCTTGGCCCTGTCCGGAGGCCATGCCTGGGGTCTCCGCACACCCGGGGCTTTCATCTCTTCTCTCTTCCTTTGTATTGCAGCCCTTCAAAGCATGCCGAGTGACACCAGCCTCAGCATCCAGTCTCTGGCAAGCCAGACCATCCTGCTCCTGAGAGCTCCAGCGGAAAAGGCACCATCAGGGTTCACCCTTGGAGCACTGTGCTACCGGCTCCGGAGAGCGTGGAGAAGGTGGCGCCCTGCTCCGTGAGACAGCTCTCTTTGAGCAGAGCCAGAGCAGCAGTTCCCCTCCCAGGCTGCTCAGCCCATGGCGACCCCAGAGAGTGCTGCAGAGCCTGCGTCATGCCCAGCAGCTCCCCCTGCGTGAGCGAGCGAGTGTGCGGCAGGTCGTCATTGCCCCTCTGCTGCAGGCACTGCCTCCTGACATGTGCCGAATAAAGGGCTTGTGTGAATTCTCCTTAGTCTGGTTGAGCCTGACGGAGCCACAGCAGCATAAACGCGGTGTCCTCCCTTGCTGCGACAGCTTTTGCCTTTCGCTTAGACTCCAGAGTTGGAGCAGGCCTTCAGCTCTTCTACTTCCCTGACCGAGGACAAAGTGGTTGCCCTCCTCAGCTCTGGCAGCAGGAAGAATGCTGATTTTGGGGACGCCCCCTCTGGCTTGGGGTGCAGCTTCCAGCTCCTGGCCCTGGTTGCCCTCCTCCCAACGTGCGCTTGCCTCTGCCTCAGGCCAGCAAGGAACTGCCGCGCGAACATGCAGCTTTCATGGCGCTGCTCCTGGCCCGAGGAACTCTTCTCCATCCTCTCCTGGCAAAGCTGAGAAGCTGCGTCCATCTTGTGCTGGGGAGCATGAGGCTTTGCTTGCAGTCACTCCCTCAGCCCTGCCCAGAGAGGGCTGCTTGCTTGAAGAACACAACCATGAAGTCACCTGGAAATGCTGCCGAGCCTGGAGCCCTCCTGTAGGCAGCAGAGACTCACATCAGACCCTCTGCCAAGGAAAGGGGACTGGGAGGGACCCTGGGGGCAGGACTGGAGGCAGGACACTCTGAAGGCCCCTCGTTCCTGCTCCTCAGGGCAGGGGGCAATTGGCCTGGCCAATTCGGCAGCAGCTACAGCCAAGGGAGCAGCGCAGCACTCAGCGCGTAGCTTTTTAGGCGGCCAGGTGCCAGCTCACTGCCACCTGCCAAGCGCAAAGGTCCCATTCAACAGCGAAGGACTTGCTTGAACCCTGAACTCAAGCCAGACTCACCCATCCCTGCCGCACCAGCTGGGGACCCGTCAGCTCTCCATACCCTCCCGGTGTGTGCTCGGAGCACGCCTACAGAGGGTGGGACCAGAGACGAGAGACGGGCGCCCACCCTGGCAGGGGAGAGCCCTGCTCCTGCTCCCTCCCTTGTGCCGCTTGCCGCTTCACGTCCCTTTTCCGCAGAAATGTTTCACAACTGCAGCCGGCTACGTACAACAACAGAGGCACCTCAAAGACAGGTTGTCCTTACAGCCAGGCAAAACTGGGCAACTGTTTGGGGAATCGCACAGGTGACTGCTCTGGCAGACAGCTGAAGGGGTTTGAAGGAGAGGACACTGGCTGGGAGGACGCGGAGGCTCTGGCTCTGCCCTCCCTCTGGTGCTGGGCCAACCGCAGGTCCTCTGCTCGCCTTTCCAGGGCGCTGTCGCAAAGATGGAGGCAAGCGAGCCCTATCCGCCGCGCCAAAACCCACTGGAGAAACCCAGCGGGCGTATTTCTTCTTCCCTTCCTGAGGCAACTCTTGGCCAGAGCCAGCTGGAGGGTCTCCGGGTCGTGCTTCCCCGGGCCTCCGACTGCCCGATTGCTGCTCGAGAAGCAGACCCAGCGAAACCTGCTCCCGGTTGTGCCCCCGCTGGGAGCTGGGCGGTTCCCTTGGCCGGGTCTCGGGCAGGTGCCAGGTCACCAGGTCCAACACGCAACAGCAGGGAACGGATCAGGAGAGACACGCCAGAAAAGACGCTAGTGCCATCAGCTCTTCTTCTGGCTGGGGAAGAAGGGCAGGACATGTTGCAGGGTCACAGAAACCGGGCGCTGCAAAAGAGCAGCCTCAGAGGTGCCTGGTGGCGTTAACGTGAGCAGCGTGCGCCATCGTTCCGCTCCAGAGTGACCGCGACCTCTGGAAACGTTGGGGGCTTTTTCAGCAGTGGCGGCGCAGAGGAGGCAGCAGAGGCTGCCGGGCGCAGGGGGCGGCCATGGACCCGGCGGCCCCCAGCCCCATGACGGCCGGGGCAGCGGGGCCGGGGGCCGCGGAGGGCCTGGCTCCCCACCTCTCCCAGCCCCACACGCTGCCCCCCCACACCTGCCCCCCTCACCCCCCCACCTCAGGGCCGGGATCCCTCCCCCAGGGTTGCTGCAGCCCCACCCGGCGTTGCCTGGCAACGGCACCAGCTGCAGGTCACGTGGCCTCCTCCTGCCCCCCGCCCCCGGTGCTGCCTAGCAACAGCGGCCCTTGGGCCCCCAGGGCTGCCCTGGCCTCTGCTGGGCCTCCCCTCCCGCCCTCCCTGAGCTGCTGCCTCCCTCCTCCTGCCTTCCCTTTCCATCCTTCCTTCCCTCCCCTTCTTTCTTCCTTCCCCCTCCTTCCTTCCCTCTGCCTCTCCTTCCTTCCCTCCCCCTTCTGCCTTCCCTCCCGCCTTCCTTCCCTCCCACCTTCCTTCCCTTTCCGTCCTTCCTTCCCTCCCCTTCTTTCCTTCCTTCCCCCTCCTCCCTTCCCTCCCTCCTTCCTTCCCTCTCTCCTTTTCTCTCTCTCTCTTCCCTCCCTCCCTCTCCCCCTCCTTCTCTCCCTCCTTCCCTCCTTCCTTCCCTCTCAGCTGCAGAGGGGCTGCTGGGAGCCCTGTGCCTGCTGCTCTCCACCCTGCTCCTCCCACCACGGTGCCCCTTGGCCTCCCTGGAGCCACCACACAGCACAGCCCTGTCTCGCTGGGGGCTGCGGACATTTGTCACATTCCAGCAGTCTCGTGGCTCCTGTCTGCGTCCCACCCCTGCTCTGCCTCCGCCCTGCTGCCCGGCATGCGGCCCCATGGCACCGTTGTGCAGGCACCGCACAGCATAGGCTGCCTTCAGGAGTGAGGAGACGTCCCCCCAGCATGGCCCCCCAACAGCCCTCGGTGCCGTGGCCTCCACGGCCCTCCTGCTTTGCAACCTCCCCCCCATCCCCAGCCCCTGCCCAGCCCACCTTGAGGAAAGCAAACAGCCATGCTCCAGGGTCTGCTGGGGTCTGGGTCTGGAGAGAGGCCAGGCAGGACTGGCCATCCCACCATACAGGGGCTGAGCCCAGCAGGGAGATGGAGCTGGTCACATGCAAAGGTCACTCCTCACCACGACTGTGGGGAAAGGCAGTGCTGAAAGGGGTCTGTGAGGAGTTTCCTGGGGCAGTTTCTCCTCTCTGTTCACACAACAACAAATTGGGCTGGATCTTTGCACTGAGGGACCCTGCTTGAGAGTCTCCATGGGCATGAGGATGGTCTACAGGCCCAGTAGACGCTCCCAGGACCTCCTCTGCATACTCCCTGCTAGCCCTGTAGAGGACCCAGCAGGGGGCTCATTCTCCTAGGGCTCACAGCTGGATGCCCAGTCCTCCAGCTGGGTGCAGAGCCCTGTCTGGAGGTGACTTTTGGGGTAAAGGCTAGCACGCGGCCTGGGGGAGATTGTCTCAAGACTGTGTGCTGGAGATAGGGCCTGAGGGACAGCAGCAAACTGATCTGGCTGCTGGGTCCTGCTTCCTTCAAGACAAGTGCTGGCACAGGGTCCCAGCCTTCCTTTTGGTGCCACCTGTCAAAAGTGATGATGACACTATGACCAGGGAAGGTGGGGAGAGTTATTCCTTCTTCAGCCACTTCCCAGGCCATACGGGAAGCCAGAACACCAAGGACTTCTGGCTCTGCAACGTGAACACACTTTAGTGTAGCCACAGTGTGACCATTGTCTTGGATAAAATGTCAGCATTTTTCTCTCCAAGACCATTTCAAGCCCAGCTCCACTTCCTTCTGATGTCTCCTCATCCCTCCTCTGACCTCAATAACTGTTCCTGCACCCCTTCCCCTGCTCTCCCGCAGGGTCTCGAGCTGGCAGTGCTGCTCTGGAGAGCGAGCAGACGGTGGGGCCACAGGGCCACGGGGGTGACTCTGCACTGGCCATGCTGGTGCAGGTGGGAAGCAGACCCAACCGAATGGGGATCCATGGCCTCTAATCCCTCCAGAGATCCAACACATGGTATTTCATTAACGATGACATGAATCACTCTCCCGTCTCCCTTCCCCGTGCCCCGTGCCCCGTGCCCCGTGCCCCGTGCCAGCTGGGTCCCCACTGCCTCGCCTGGGACTGCAGAGTCCTCCTGTGCCTGTGGATACCTGCGTTTCGTGCTTTCCCTTTAAGGGACTCCACCTTGGGGGACTTCTCATTTTGTGAGGCTCCTCTCGCTGCCCACCCCAGGCACACGCTGTCCCAGGAGAGCCCCTGTGCTCTCCTGGCACCTCCAGCTTCCCCTCCAGAAGGAGGGACATCTGACACTGTGCCCGAACATGTGCGACAGCCCCGGCTATGTACAACAGTGACAATCCCTCATCTCCCCTGTCACTGGACACTGAGGGGGGACTCCTCAATCCTAAATGCCTTGGTGTCTAAGAGATCATAACAGGATGATGAGCTTTTTGTTCCTGACCCCATGGACAAGGCTGCCCAGCAGGCCCTTGTGGGCTGCTCTCCTTGGGCCTATATTTGACACCAGCTCTGGAAGAAGCACCCAGCCTTCAGACATGGCACTGGCTAGAACTGCCTTTATTACCAAGATACTGTGAGGGAGCCAGCTCTGACCTGGCGTTAGACAGTTTTGCGTGGCCACCAGGTGAGACATGGCATTAAAACCGGGGTGAACTGCAAGCATTTATGTAGCAAAATGATAACAAATACATTTCATCATCATCATCATAACAGTAACAATAGTAATAATAAAAATAAAATAAAAAAACAAAACTGAGTCCTGGTTTGGGACAGTTTGGGATTCAGTTGTTGAGAGCAAAGGCAATTTTAGCACTGCTGAAAAATGCCCATGCAATCACTTTCCTCAGGGCATCTCGGAGCTCCTTGTTCCTCAGGCTGTAGATGAGGGGGTTCAGTGCTGGATGCACCACTGCGTACAAAACAGCCACCACCAGATCCAGGGATGGGGAGGAGAGGGAGGAGGGCTTCAGGTAGGCAAATATTGCACTGCTGATAAACAAGGAGTCCACGGCCAGGTGAGGGAGGCACATGGAGAAGGCTTTGTGCCGGCCCTGCTCGGAGGGGATCCTCAGCACAACTGTGAAGATCTGTACGTAGGACAGCACAATGAACATGAAACATGCAAAAAATAAACCAACACTAACCACAACAACCCCAACTTCCCGGAGGCAGGATTGTGAGCAGGAGAGCTTGAGGATCTGGGGGATCTCACAGAAGAACTGCCCCACAGCATTGCTTTGGCAGAGAGGTATGGAAAATGTGTTGGCAGTGTGCAGGAGAGCATTGAGAAAGCCGCTGCCCCAGGCAGCTGCTGCCATTTGGACACAAGCTCTGCTGCCACCCAGGAGGGTCCCGTAGTGCAGGGGTCTGCAGATGGCAACGTAGCGGTCATAGGCCATGACAGTGAGAAGAGAAATCTCTCCTCCAAACAAGAAGGAAACCAGGAAGACCTGGGCAGCGCATCCCGAGTAGGAGATGGTCGTGGTGTCCGTGAGGGAATTGGCCATGGATGTGGGGACAGTGGTGGAGATGGAGGCCAGGTTGAGGAGGGAGAGATTAAAGAGGAAGAAGTCCATGGGGGTGTGGAGGCGGTGGTGGCAGGCTATGGCGGTGATGATGAGGCCGTTGGCCAGGAGGGCAGCCAGGTAGATGCCCAGGAAGAGCAAGAAGTGCAAGAGCTGCAGCTGCCGGGTTTCTGCGAATGCCAGGAGGAATTCAGTGACGGAGCTGCTGTTGGACATGTTGCTCCCTCCAGGCATGTGGGACTGTCCAAAGAAGAAAAGACATGGAGAAGTTAGGAGATGCTTTTCAAGAAACCCTGAAATGTTCTAGTTCTCATCCAACCCCCCGTACTGCCTCTCTCTTCACAGAGAGCATGTGTGTGCAGCTGCCTTGCTTGAGCTCCCCTGTGCACTGGCGGAGTGTGCTGTGAGGAGCAGAGGCCTCTGCCCATGGGCTCCAGGGCAGTCTGTCCATCCTGCTGTAGGGCAGTGGGGACATGGGAGTGGGGGTGACTAGCTCTGACAGTCACAAGGTCTGTCAGGTGAAAGCCACTGGGCAGGTGGAAGGAATATTTCAGCATCTTCACCACCTGTTCTGAAGAATGAGGGTTGAGGAACAGAGCTTTAGGGATTTCTTCCTAATGTTTATTTTCTGTGAGATGCCCCTGTGCCCCCTGGGCAGTCTTCCTCAAAAGGCAGAAAGTCTCAGCGTTTCTGCTGTGACTCCTGAGAAAGACCAATTCCCTGTCCCCGGGTGCAGAGGGAGGACAGCTTGTCTGTCTATTAGTCTTGTTCTCAGCTGTCCTGTGTTTGCAGCTCTTTGAGCTGCAGGATGGTCACTCTCATCTGTTGCCCAAAAAAGAATCTAGCCCCTGCTGAGAGCAGACGAGCCCAGGTCCCAAGTGTGGGTCTCCAACCTTCTCTCCCTTCCTCAGGGCACCAGAGCGACGTCTCCACACTCCCCTTTCTAGCCAAGCACACACACGGCTCTTTTCAGCTGCCCACATACAGCTTCCCAACACCATCTCCATACGCCCAGCATCTCTGAAGATTCTTCACAGCTCCCTCACACATCACAGAGATGGTGGTATGAGGCAGCGGTGCCCTTCTGGAGGGCAGCCCCAAGCCTGCCAGGACACCACAGGGAAATGGTCCAAGGACTGTTAGGACTGCAGATGGGCTCTCCTTACAGGACAGTCAGCTCCACTCCCCTCCCCACCCACTGCATTTCCTGGACCTGCACGGGTCAGAAGGGGGCTGCGGACACCTCACTCCCAAGCAGAGACCTCTGTGGCACAACTCGCAGGGCAGGGGTCTGAGCTGCAGCTGAAAACCCACCAACCCCAGGGAACCCGAGAGAAGAACAAGGGCAGCACGGAGAGGAGGGGAAACAAGGAGCAACACTACACTCCTGCTGCCACGGGAGGCAAGGAGAGAGGGACAGATGGGCAGTCGGGAAAGCCTTCACCTTCCCCAGCTGGGTGGTGACATTGCAGGGCAGTCACTCAGCCCCTTTGTCGGGCAGCACAAAACGGGGCCCGTGGCAGGAGAGATGCCCCTCTCCTCTGCTGCAGGTCTGGCTGCAGAGCGGGTGGCTCATGCCCTGGACTCCACGGCTGTGAGGGCAGAGGCTCTGCTGGGTGGGAGAGAAGACATGCGGGGCTGGCTCAGAGAAAGCTGTCTGCCTTGCAGGGACTGATCAACACTTGCCCAAACCCATCCTCCTGTGATGTTTCTGTTAGAAGTTCTCTCTCATTCCCAGCCCGTCTCTGCTGCCTGGCGCTCTCTCTGCTGGGAGCTCTTGCTCTCTCCCAATGTCTTTTCCCTGCTGGTTTTCACAGACCCCATCCCACCCTCTGCACACTCAGTTCTGCCCTACAGAAACCTGCCAGGACAGGGCACTGGGCAGGGGTATCTCTGTGCTCACAGGTCCCAAGGAGCAGGTCAGAAAAACCCTTATGAAGCAATAAAGGTGCTGCTGGGGCTGCCTGCAGGCTGAGGTGGGGTTGAAGGGGTTTGCTGAAGTTTCTCACAGACCTAGCGATCTCCAAGAGTGAAGGTTTGGGAATCCAAGTTACCCTGCAGTTACCCTGCAGCCAGAGACTTAGCATGCAAAGGGCTGTGCAGATTTCCCCCGCAAGGGGGGAAATCTCCTCGCTCCTCCCACTCCACACTGCCTCTCACTTCTCTCCCTCTCGCCTCATCTCCTGTCAGCAGCAGCAGCAGGCAGTGCCCGGAGCCCCGCTGCTCTTGGCAGAGGAGCTGCTGCTGCCCAGAGCTGTCTCTCAGCCATGCTGCCTGGTTGCCAGCAGCTCCCTCGGTCTCCGGAGCCTGGCCCCGCTCAGGAGCAGAGGTCCAGCTTAAGGCATGAATTGCTCTGTCGCTTGTGCACCCTCTTCCTGGGAAATGTTCACTGCAGTCTACTGAAATCCTATCACCTATGGTCCCTTTCTGAACACTGAAGTTTGTAAACACTGATTCCTGCATTGCATTTTGTCTCATCAGAGGGTGGTTATTTGCAAGAGGTGGACCTGTCCCACTCTGGAAGACCTGATTCCCATCTCTTAAATAGGCAGAACACCTAGTCAAGGACAAGGAGGGAGGTCATTTTCGCATGGTTCAGGTATTGATTCCGATGAGTCAATCTGGGCATGGCATGACGGTTTTAGAAATCCCTGGGATGGGGTTGGATTCAGCTCTCTCCCATGAACTCCAGAAACACACAGGAGGTGGGATTCCCCTTGCCCAAGCTGAAGTGTGCACAACATGGCTGCCTGCAGGTAAGCCCCTTGTCTACGCTGCCATTGTAACCACTAGAGATGGAGGGTGGGAGTCAGTTGCTCACACACAAACACCTGGTGACATTTGAAGAGACAGAGGTGGTGCAAGGCATGTGCCAGTGTCTGCTGGCTCTGATGGAGCAACTATGAGACCTACATCCTTCTAGAACCCCAGGTGGGGGCCAGCTGAGGAATTTCCCAGGCCATATGAAGGGACACTAGATGCCTACTACGACTAGAGCTCCACTCATTCTTAAGCTGAGACACAAGCAGATCCCTACACTGCAAACAGCTGATGTAGTGCAGTGCAGGTGCTTGATTTAATGACAAAAGTAGGCCTGCAGTCCAGGTCAGGTTCCTGGGGCAACCCAGACAGCCATATGTCTCCTGCAGAAGCAGCATGGGACCTATAGGAAAGCCATGTCCTTTTGGAGGGGTTGCTGGGCAAGTGCCTCAGCGCACCTCAGCTTTCCTACCTGGACAGCACCCACAAAGCACAACAAAGCTCCATACTGACAGTCTGTAAAATTGGCAGGCATCTCTGGACCCTGGCTTGGCTAAACAGGGAGCTCAGGCCTGAGCTCCAGGGCCACAAGGCAACACAAGGATAGGGGAAGAAAGGAGAGGCTGCAAAGGAGGAATTTGGAAATACTGTCCAGTGAAGAAGGGATGGTGTTAGGGAAGCCCAAGCTGCCCTAGCATCGACCCCTGCAGGGGATGTCACGAGCCTGAAGGAGAGCTGCTGCTGCTTCAGTAACAGTGAAAGAGTAAAGAAGGAAAATGTGGGCTCACTGCTGCATGGGGCAGGGAATCTAGGAACAGCAGATGGAGATAGGTGTGAGGAACTGAACGTCGTCTTGGCTTCAGTCTTCACCAGCAGAGTCTCCTGGGCTGTTGTGCGTAGTAGAGTCAGGACTCCAGGCGAGAATACCAACCCACAGTGCCCGAGGGCTGAGTGCAGGAAAAAGGATTATGTTGTGCCTATCTTCAAAAGAGGCCACAAGGACAAGCCGGGGAGCTGCAGGCCGTTCAGCCTCACTTGAGTGAGGAGTGTGTCCTGGAGCTATCCATCTTGGATCACATTTCTGGGTACACGAAGGTGCCTGGAAATAGTCAGCACGGATTTACTGAACATAAATAGTTCCAGACCAACGTGATTGCCTTCTGTGATAAAAGACCTGTACTTGTGGGAGAAGAAAGAGTAGGAGATGTCATTCACCATGATTTTAGCCAGACTTCTGGCACTGTCTCCCCCAACATTCTTGTATCCAAGGGAGGCCTTACAGCAGGCTGGCTAGACATTCAGATGGGTGAAAAACCAAGTGGTTGGATGATGGAGCTCAGAGGGTTTTTGTGAGTGGGTCAGGCTTTACCTGGAAGCCAGTGACAAGTGGAGGGTGCAGGGGTCTACACTGCAACCCAACCTGTCTGACAGGCTCATCAGTGGCCTGGAGGACACACCTCTTATCCCAGTTGCGGATGACAGCTAATGGGGCAGAACAGTCATGTGCCTGAGGGCTGCCTTTCAGAGGGAGCTTGGCGGGTGGGAAGAATGGGCTGTCAGGAACTCTGTGAAATGCAACAAGGACAAATGCCCTATCTTCACCTGCGATAGACCAACATCCTGCAGTGACACAGGCTGGGGAGTTCTGGCTGGGCAGCAGCTCTGCAGAAAAGGACGTGGCGGTCTTTGTGGGCAGCGAGCTTGATGTGAGGCAAGAGTGTTCCCTGGCAGCAACGGAGGCCACAGCATTGTGGGCTGCATGAACAGGAGCACAGCCAGGAGAAAGACGGAAGTGATGATGCCCCTCTACTCAGCACTTATCCGAACCCACCTAGATACATCATCCATTCAGGCCCCCCTGGAGAAGAAAGCTGTTGATGACATGGAGTGAGTTCAGTGTCAGAACCTCAAGGTGTTTGGGGGCTGGAGCACTTGCCCTGGGAGGAGAGGCTGAGAGTTCAGGCCTTGTTCAGCCTGGAGAAGGGAAGACTTTTGGAGGAAACTCATCACAGCTTCCCAACTCAAGCTTCCCACCAGTAAAGAACCAGGGCTCTTTACAGAGATTCCTGGCAGGACAATGAGAGGCAACAGTACGAAGCTGACACAAGTGCAGCTAAAATTGGATTTAAGGGAGAAAAATCAATCTTGGGCCTGGAAGGTTTTCAGGTCAAGGTTTAATTATGAGGGACTGCTTGTCCAGAACAGGCCCTCTTCACAGTCTACAACACCTGCACATTACAACACGATGCCCAATGAGTGTGACACATGCAGAGAGACGTGGCATGGGGGTGATTGCACTGGCTGAGGGTGCTGGAGTTGTTGAGCCTGGAGAAGAGGAGGCTTTGGGCAGACCTAAGAACAGCCTGCCCATACCCACCAGGAGGTCGTCAAGAAGATGGAGGCAGGCCCTTCATTGTTGTACACGACAGGAGGAGGAGGCCCAATGGGCATTAGCTGAAACAAGAGGTTCAGGCTGGGGATAAGCAAAAATGTTTTAC
The DNA here is from genome assembly GCF_040807025.1 of Struthio camelus. Classification (NCBI taxonomy): domain Eukaryota; kingdom Metazoa; phylum Chordata; class Aves; order Struthioniformes; family Struthionidae; genus Struthio; species Struthio camelus. The sequence continues at coordinate 1,788,553 of NW_027182620.1, forward strand.
CCCTGCAGACAGTGGAACACTGGGGCAGGTTGCCCAGAGAGGTTGTGCCATCTCCATCCTCAGAGGTTTTCAAGTCCTAAATGAACGAAGCCCTGAGCAACCTGGTAGGATCTGATAGTTGACCCTGCTGTGGGAAGGAGATTGGGCTAAAGACCTCCAGAGGCCCCTTCCACCATGAATCCTTTTGCATTTTCTTCCACCCTGTGTCTTCTCATGTTGACCACAGGGAGAAAACTGCAGCTTCCCTGTGACCATGGCAGTGTGTCAGACAGAAGTAGGAGCAGATCAACTGCATGTTTCTTGTCCTGCTCTGGTTAGTGTCATTCAGATTCAGGAGTGCTTTGCAGGTAGGTACCCGCAGTGAGCACTGATTTTTTTTTCCTTTTCCTTCACCTTTTATTGCATTATGCCCTCTTTTCCACCTGACAAGGTGTTCTCTTTTACCATCCTGATGCCCGCCCATGCAGTCAGCACACACCTATTTCCTAATCTCCACTGGCCCTGCTTATACTTCCTTTGTACATTCATTGGGCCTCTCTGAGATGGTGTCCGTGGTGATTTCTACCTTTGTCAGCAGCTCCGTTAAACTAGCACCTCCTTTTATTATCCACAGTGTCCCGCAATGCCTCATGCTGTTATCCTGTCAGAGGCACAGCAAGACAGGACGAGCCATCTGTACACGCACATTAAGAGCTGACACAAAGGAGCCTGAGTCCAGAGCGGCCTTGAGAAACTTGGGGTTTTGTCCAACATAAACCTCCTGAAGTTGTGCAAGGAAACGCGGCTAGTCCTGCATGGGGGAGGAAATGTTGACCTGTTGGAAAGTAGCTCTGCCGAGAAGGACCTGGGAGTGCTGGTGGACAACAAGTTAAACATGAGGCAGCAGTGTGCCCTTGTGGCCAAGAAGGCCCATGGTATGCTGGGGTGCATTAGGCAGAGTGTTGCCAGCAGGTGGAGGGAGGTGATCCTGCCCCTCTCCTCAGCCCTGGGGAGGCCTCACCTGGAGTACTGTGTCCAGTTCTGGGCTCCCCAGTACAAGAGAGACATGGCACTCCTGGAGAGAGTCCAGCGGAGGGCTACCAAGATGATTAGAGGGCTGGAGCACCTCTCCTAGGAAGAAAGACTGCAAGAGCTGGGCCTGTTCAGCCTGGGGAAGAGAAGCTTGAGAGGCGATCTCATCAACGTGTACAAGCATCTGAAGGGGGAGTGTCAAGAGGATGAGGCCAGCCTCTTCTCCGTGGTGCCCAGCGACAGGACAAGAGGCAATGGGCACAAACTGAACCACAGGCAGCTCCATCTGAACCTGAGGAAAAACTTCTTCCCTGTGAGAGTGACAGAGCATTGGAACAGGTTGCCCAGAGAGGTAGTGGAGTCTCCTTCGCTGGAGATATTCAAAAGCCGTCTGGATGTGATCCTGGGCAATATGCTCTAGGTGACCCTGCTTGAGCAGGGAGGTTGGACGAGATGATCTCCAGAGGTCCCGTCCAACCTAAACGATTCTGTGATTCTGTGATTCTGTAAAACGCTGTGCATCAGGGCAGGCTGAGAGCTGACCGTCAGAGGAGTGACCCTGAGGAGAAGGGCCTGGACATGACAAGGGATGCCATAGGAGCCAGCAGTGCATGCTTGCACTAATGAGGCCAGCTGCATATGGGGCTGCTTCAGGAAGACCATGGCCACCCAGGCAAGGGCAGTCCCCATCCCCCTTGACTCAGCACTGGTGTGGCCACATCTGGAAGAGTGTGTCCCCGTGTGGGCTGCCCAGTGCTGGAGGAATGGGGAGGACCTGGAGAAGGTCCAGGGGAGGTCTCCCAAGGTGGGGGTAGGGTCCTGAAGCACAAAGCCTGTATGGAGGGGCTGAGGGATGTGGCCTTCTTTAGCCTGGTGAAGGGGAGGCTAAGGGCATTCCAGTAGGAGCCTGGGAGTGCTTGAAGGGTGGTTTCAGAGGTGATGGAGAGTTTCTTGGTAATAGGAAATAGCAAGAGAAGGAGAAAGAGACAAAACAATTATGAGATACATTATGAGAAGTTCAGGCTGAACTTTTGGAAACTGGGATGTCACTTGTGCTGTGGTTCAACAGGACACCCAGAGGGAGTTGGTGGGGAGCCCCTGGCTTTGTGTCTGGATGAAAAGCAAGAGAGGGCAGAGAGCCATCAGTAAAGGTGGTCAGATGGCTGGGGGAGAGCAAAGTGGGGAAGCAGGCTGGGTGTCTACAGGCTGCAGGGACACAGACACAGGAGGGGGACAGCACAGGGCAGCCTGGGGTGGAGACGACTGAGGGCACTGCCAAGGCTGAAAGCCTCCGACAGGACGGAGGTCTTTGTGCTCTTGGCTTTCTCTGGTGTCTGCCACTGAGGCCAAGGAGACACTGTGTTTCTGACGGCCCCAGGTCCTCATTACGTCCCCACCCTCAGAGAGCCCAGGAGGTGCTGTCTCATCCTGCACGAAGCCTTGCACACCCCCACCCTCTCCCTGCCCCCACAAAGAGCCCTGAGCCAAGTCGGAGCGAAAGCACCACCCTGTGCAGGGGCTGGGTGTCAGTGCTGGCCCATGCTGTCTGATAACACACAGCAAGGTGGACTTGGTGTCACAGCCACCTGCACATTTCCTTTGCCAACCTGTAACAAGTGCCTCCAACTTTCTGCTCTCCTCAGCCCCTGGGAGGCTTTGTTGGTAATGGTCCTCAGGGGGACCCATTAACACTCCCCGAAACTTGGGATTTAATTCTGACTTTAACTTCTTCAGTGTTTTTCTCAGTTCCCTCTCAGTATCTGAGGTTCATGGGCTCAGCACCACATACACTCGAGGGGGGATTAAAAGGTCAGAAGCCCTAACAAGCCATGCCACTCCCCAGCATTTTCTTGAGGTCTCAGTTCTTGTGAGGCTAAGTGGAGAGCTCTCAGGAGGGCACTTACAAGAGGAAGATTTCAATGAGCGACCAAAAAAAAATCGGATGCTGGCTTTCACAGTTTTCTTCTTTTTTCAGCCCCGAGAATCCCTGTTATCCACATTGCTGGATTCCTATTGATTCAGAGGGTCTCCTAATGAAACCTGGATGTGTAGGAAAGGCAGGATTTCTGGTACGGGACATGTGTGGACAACCCTCCTCCTCCCCTCCCCAGCCCGGCCGGTTCTCCCATCAGCCCCTGGGGACCTACTTCGCTCTTGTTAACATCGAACCCTTTTCCACTCGCCTCTGTAGCTGAGTGTTATAGCTCCTGTGCCCCAAGTCCCACCTGCTTCCCTTAGAGAAGTGGATGTTATCGCTAGGCCACTCTTCTTCATTTTTGAAGGGTCCTGGAGAACAGGAGAGGTGCCTGACGAATGGAAGAAAGCCCATGTCACTCCAGTCTTCAAAAAGGGTAAGAAGGAGGAGCCAGGAATCTACAGGCCTGTCAGCCTCCCCTCCATCCCTGGAAAGGTGATCCTGGAGGTCCTCACTAAGCATGTGGAGGACAAGAAGGTGATCAGGAGGAGTCAGCATGGATTCACCAAAGGGAAATCATGCTTGACCAAGCCTTCCAGGACAGTGAGGTGGATGGAGAACTGGCTGGATGGCCGAGCTCAGAGGGTTGTGGTCAGTGGCACAGTCTAGCTGGAGGCCTGTGGCTAGTGGTGTCCCCCAGGGCTCAGTCCTGGGTCCAGTCTTGTTCAATGTATTCCTCAATGACCTGGAGGAAGGGACAGAGTGCACCCTCAGCAAGTTTGCTGATGATACTAAACTGGGGGGAGAGGCTAACACACCAGAAGGCTGTGCTGCCATTCAGAGGGACCTGGACAGGCTGGAGAGGTGGGCGGAGAGGAACCTCCTGAAGTTCAACAAAGGCAAGTGCAAGGTCCTGCACCTAGGCAGGAATAATCCCATGCACCAGGACAGGCTGGGGGTTGACCTGCTGCAAAGTGGCTCTGCAGAGAAGGACCTGGGAGTGCTGGTGGACAACAAGTTAAACATGAGGCAGCAGTGTGCCCTTGTGGCCAAGAAGGCCCATGGTATGCTGGGGTGCATTAGGCAGAGTGTTGCCAGCAGGTGGAGGGAGGTGATCCTGCCCCTCTCCTCAGCCCTGGGGAGGCCTCACCTGGAGTACTGTGTCCAGTTCTGGGCTCCCCAGTACAAGAGAGACATGGCACTCCTGGAGAGAGTCCAGCGGAGGGCTACCAAGAGGATTAGAGGGCTGGAGCACCTCTCCTAGGAAGAAAGACTGCAAGAGCTGGGCCTGTTCAGCCTGGGGAAGAGAAGCTTGAGAGGCGATCTCATCAACGTGTACAAGCATCTGAAGGGGGAGTGTCAAGAGGATGAGGCCAGCCTCTTCTCCGTGGTGCCCAGCGACAGGACAAGAGGCAATGGGCACAAACTGAACCACAGGCAGCTCCATCTGAACCTGAGGAAAAACTTCTTCCCTGTGAGAGTGACAGAGCATTGGAACAGGTTGCCCAGAGAGGTAGTGGAGTCTCCTTCGCTGGAGATATTCAAAAGCCGTCTGGATGTGATCCTGGGCAATATGCTCTAGGTGACCCTGCTTGAGCAGGGAGGTTGGACGAGATGATCTCCAGAGGTCCCGTCCAACCTAAACGATTCTGTGATTCTGTGATTCTGTAAAACGCTGTGCATCAGGGCAGGCTGAGAGCTGACCGTCAGAGGAGTGACCCTGAGGAGAAGGGCCTGGACATGACAAGGGATGCCATAGGAGCCAGCAGTGCATGCTTGCACTAATGAGGCCAGCTGCATATGGGGCTGCTTCAGGAAGACCATGGCCACCCAGGCAAGGGCAGTCCCCATCCCCCTTGACTCAGCACTGGTGTGGCCACATCTGGAAGAGTGTGTCCCCGTGTGGGCTGCCCAGTGCTGGAGGAATGGGGAGGACCTGGAGAAGGTCCAGGGGAGGTCTCCCAAGGTGGGGGTAGGGTCCTGAAGCACAAAGCCTGTATGGAGGGGCTGAGGGATGTGGCCTTCTTTAGCCTGGTGAAGGGGAGGCTAAGGGCATTCCAGTAGGAGCCTGGGAGTGCTTGAAGGGTGGTTTCAGAGGTGATGGAGAGTTTCTTGGTAATAGGAAATAGCAAGAGAAGGAGAAAGAGACAAAACAATTATGAGATACATTATGAGAAGTTCAGGCTGAACTTTTGGAAACTGGGATGTCACTTGTGCTGTGGTTCAACAGGACACCCAGAGGGAGTTGGTGGGGAGCCCCTGGCTTTGTGTCTGGATGAAAAGCAAGAGAGGGCAGAGAGCCATCAGTAAAGGTGGTCAGATGGCTGGGGGAGAGCAAAGTGGGGAAGCAGGCTGGGTGTCTACAGGCTGCAGGGACACAGACACAGGAGGGGGACAGCACAGGGCAGCCTGGGGTGGAGACGACTGAGGGCACTGCCAAGGCTGAAAGCCTCCGACAGGACGGAGGTCTTTGTGCTCTTGGCTTTCTCTGGTGTCTGCCACTGAGGCCAAGGAGACACTGTGTTTCTGACGGCCCCAGGTCCTCATTACGTCCCCACCCTCAGAGAGCCCAGGAGGTGCTGTCTCATCCTGCACGAAGCCTTGCACACCCCCACCCTCTCCCTGCCCCCACAAAGAGCCCTGAGCCAAGTCGGAGCGAAAGCACCACCCTGTGCAGGGGCTGGGTGTCAGTGCTGGCCCATGCTGTCTGATAACACACAGCAAGGTGGACTTGGTGTCACAGCCACCTGCACATTTCCTTTGCCAACCTGTAACAAGTGCCTCCAACTTTCTGCTCTCCTCAGCCCCTGGGAGGCTTTGTTGGTAATGGTCCTCAGGGGGACCCATTAACACTCCCCGAAACTTGGGATTTAATTCTGACTTTAACTTCTTCAGTGTTTTTCTCAGTTCCCTCTCAGTATCTGAGGTTCATGGGCTCAGCACCACATACACTCGAGGGGGGATTAAAAGGTCAGAAGCCCTAACAAGCCATGCCACTCCCCAGCATTTTCTTGAGGTCTCAGTTCTTGTGAGGCTAAGTGGAGAGCTCTCAGGAGGGCACTTACAAGAGGAAGATTTCAATGAGCGACCAAAAAAAAATCGGATGCTGGCTTTCACAGTTTTCTTCTTTTTTCAGCCCCGAGAATCCCTGTTATCCACATTGCTGGATTCCTATTGATTCAGAGGGTCTCCTAATGAAACCTGGATGTGTAGGAAAGGCAGGATTTCTGGTACGGGACATGTGTGGACAACCCTCCTCCTCCCCTCCCCAGCCCGGCCGGTTCTCCCATCAGCCCCTGGGGACCTACTTCGCTCTTGTTAACATCGAACCCTTTTCCACTCGCCTCTGTAGCTGAGTGTTATAGCTCCTGTGCCCCAAGTCCCACCTGCTTCCCTTAGAGAAGTGGATGTTATCGCTAGGCCACTCTTCTTCATTTTTGAAGGGTCCTGGAGAACAGGAGAGGTGCCTGACGAATGGAAGAAAGCCCATGTCACTCCAGTCTTCAAAAAGGGTAAGAAGGAGGAGCCAGGAATCTACAGGCCTGTCAGCCTCCCCTCCATCCCTGGAAAGGTGATCCTGGAGGTCCTCACTAAGCATGTGGAGGACAAGAAGGTGATCAGGAGGAGTCAGCATGGATTCACCAAAGGGAAATCATGCTTGACCAAGCCTTCCAGGACAGTGAGGTGGATGGAGAACTGGCTGGATGGCCGAGCTCAGAGGGTTGTGGTCAGTGGCACAGTCTAGCTGGAGGCCTGTGGCTAGTGGTGTCCCCCAGGGCTCAGTCCTGGGTCCAGTCTTGTTCAATGTATTCCTCAATGACCTGGAGGAAGGGACAGAGTGCACCCTCAGCAAGTTTGCTGATGATACTAAACTGGGGGGAGAGGCTAACACACCAGAAGGCTGTGCTGCCATTCAGAGGGACCTGGACAGGCTGGAGAGGTGGGCGGAGAGGAACCTCCTGAAGTTCAACAAAGGCAAGTGCAAGGTCCTGCACCTAGGCAGGAATAATCCCATGCACCAGGACAGGCTGGGGGTTGACCTGCTGCAAAGTGGCTCTGCAGAGAAGGACCTGGGAGTGCTGGTGGACAACAAGTTAAACATGAGGCAGCAGTGTGCCCTTGTGGCCAAGAAGGCCCATGGTATGCTGGGGTGCATTAGGCAGAGTGTTGCCAGCAGGTGGAGGGAGGTGATCCTGCCCCTCTCCTCAGCCCTGGGGAGGCCTCACCTGGAGTACTGTGTCCAGTTCTGGGCTCCCCAGTACAAGAGAGACATGGCACTCCTGGAGAGAGTCCAGCGGAGGGCTACCAAGAGGATTAGAGGGCTGGAGCACCTCTCCTAGGAAGAAAGACTGCAAGAGCTGGGCCTGTTCAGCCTGGGGAAGAGAAGCTTGAGAGGCGATCTCATCAACGTGTACAAGCATCTGAAGGGGGAGTGTCAAGAGGATGAGGCCAGCCTCTTCTCCGTGGTGCCCAGCGACAGGACAAGAGGCAATGGGCACAAACTGAACCACAGGCAGCTCCATCTGAACCTGAGGAAAAACTTCTTCCCTGTGAGAGTGACAGAGCATTGGAACAGGTTGCCCAGAGAGGTAGTGGAGTCTCCTTCGCTGGAGATATTCAAAAGCCGTCTGGATGTGATCCTGGGCAATATGCTCTAGGTGACCCTGCTTGAGCAGGGAGGTTGGACGAGATGATCTCCAGAGGTCCCGTCCAACCTAAACGATTCTGTGATTCTGTGATTCTGTAAAACGCTGTGCATCAGGGCAGGCTGAGAGCTGACCGTCAGAGGAGTGACCCTGAGGAGAAGGGCCTGGACATGACAAGGGATGCCATAGGAGCCAGCAGTGCATGCTTGCACTAATGAGGCCAGCTGCATATGGGGCTGCTTCAGGAAGACCATGGCCACCCAGGCAAGGGCAGTCCCCATCCCCCTTGACTCAGCACTGGTGTGGCCACATCTGGAAGAGTGTGTCCCCGTGTGGGCTGCCCAGTGCTGGAGGAATGGGGAGGACCTGGAGAAGGTCCAGGGGAGGTCTCCCAAGATGGGGGTAGGGTCCTGAAGCACAAAGCCTGTATGGAGGGGCTGAGGGATGTGGCCTTCTTTAGCCTGGTGAAGGGGAGGCTAAGGGCATTCCAGTAGGAGCCTGGGAGTGCTTGAAGGGTGGTTTCAGAGGTGATGGAGAGTTTCTTGGTAATAGGAAATAGCAAGAGAAGGAGAAAGAGACAAAACAATTATGAGATACATTATGAGAAGTTCAGGCTGAACTTTTGGAAACTGGGATGTCACTTGTGCTGTGGTTCAACAGGACACCCAGAGGGAGTTGGTGGGGAGCCCCTGGCTTTGTGTCTGGATGAAAAGCAAGAGAGGGCAGAGAGCCATCAGTAAAGGTGGTCAGATGGCTGGGGGAGAGCAAAGTGGGGAAGCAGGCTGGGTGTCTACAGGCTGCAGGGACACAGACACAGGAGGGGGACAGCACAGGGCAGCCTGGGGTGGAGACGACTGAGGGCACTGCCAAGGCTGAAAGCCTCCGACAGGACGGAGGTCTTTGTGCTCTTGGCTTTCTCTGGTGTCTGCCACTGAGGCCAAGGAGACACTGTGTTTCTGACGGCCCCAGGTCCTCATTACGTCCCCACCCTCAGAGAGCCCAGGAGGTGCTGTCTCATCCTGCACGAAGTCTTGCACACCCCCACCCTCTCCCTGCCCCCACAAAGAGCCCTGAGCCAAGTCGGAGCGAAAGCACCACCCTGTGCAGGGGCTGGGTGTCAGTGCTGGCCCATGCTGTCTGATAACACACAGCAAGGTGGACTTGGTGTCACAGCCACCTGCACATTTCCTTTGCCAACCTGTAACAAGTGCCTCCAACTTTCTGCTCTCCTCAGCCCCTGGGAGGCTTTGTTGGTAATGGTCCTCAGGGGGACCCATTAACACTCCCCGAAACTTGGGATTTAATTCTGACTTTAACTTCTTCAGTGTTTTTCTCAGTTCCCTCTCAGTATCTGAGGTTCATGGGCTCAGCACCACATACACTCGAGGGGGGATTAAAAGGTCAGAAGCCCTAACAAGCCATGCCACTCCCCAGCATTTTCTTGAGGTCTCAGTTCTTGTGAGGCTAAGTGGAGAGCTCTCAGGAGGGCACTTACAAGAGGAAGATTTCAATGAGCGACCAAAAAAAAATCGGATGCTGGCTTTCACAGTTTTCTTCTTTTTTCAGCCCCGAGAATCCCTGTTATCCACATTGCTGGATTCCTATTGATTCAGAGGGTCTCCTAATGAAACCTGGATGTGTAGGAAAGGCAGGATTTCTGGTACGGGACATGTGTGGACAACCCTCCTCCTCCCCTCCCCAGCCCGGCCGGTTCTCCCATCAGCCCCTGGGGACCTACTTCGCTCTTGTTAACATCGAACCCTTTTCCACTCGCCTCTGTAGCTGAGTGTTATAGCTCCTGTGCCCCAAGTCCCACCTGCTTCCCTTAGAGAAGTGGATGTTATCGCTAGGCCACTCTTCTTCATTTTTGAAGGGTCCTGGAGAACAGGAGAGGTGCCTGACGAATGGAAGAAAGCCCATGTCACTCCAGTCTTCAAAAAGGGTAAGAAGGAGGAGCCAGGAATCTACAGGCCTGTCAGCCTCCCCTCCATCCCTGGAAAGGTGATCCTGGAGGTCCTCACTAAGCATGTGGAGGACAAGAAGGTGATCAGGAGGAGTCAGCATGGATTCACCAAAGGGAAATCATGCTTGACCAAGCCTTCCAGGACAGTGAGGTGGATGGAGAACTGGCTGGATGGCCGAGCTCAGAGGGTTGTGGTCAGTGGCACAGTCTAGCTGGAGGCCTGTGGCTAGTGGTGTCCCCCAGGGCTCAGTCCTGGGTCCAGTCTTGTTCAATGTATTCCTCAATGACCTGGAGGAAGGGACAGAGTGCACCCTCAGCAAGTTTGCTGATGATACTAAACTGGGGGGAGAGGCTAACACACCAGAAGGCTGTGCTGCCATTCAGAGGGACCTGGACAGGCTGGAGAGGTGGGCGGAGAGGAACCTCCTGAAGTTCAACAAAGGCAAGTGCAAGGTCCTGCACCTAGGCAGGAATAATCCCATGCACCAGGACAGGCTGGGGGTTGACCTGCTGCAAAGTGGCTCTGCAGAGAAGGACCTGGGAGTGCTGGTGGACAACAAGTTAAACATGAGGCAGCAGTGTGCCCTTGTGGCCAAGAAGGCCCATGGTATGCTGGGGTGCATTAGGCAGAGTGTTGCCAGCAGGTGGAGGGAGGTGATCCTGCCCCTCTCCTCAGCCCTGGGGAGGCCTCACCTGGAGTACTGTGTCCAGTTCTGGGCTCCCCAGTACAAGAGAGACATGGCACTCCTGGAGAGAGTCCAGCGGAGGGCTACCAAGAGGATTAGAGGGCTGGAGCACCTCTCCTAGGAAGAAAGACTGCAAGAGCTGGGCCTGTTCAGCCTGGGGAAGAGAAGCTTGAGAGGCGATCTCATCAACGTGTACAAGCATCTGAAGGGGGAGTGTCAAGAGGATGAGGCCAGCCTCTTCTCCGTGGTGCCCAGCGACAGGACAAGAGGCAATGGGCACAAACTGAACCACAGGCAGCTCCATCTGAACCTGAGGAAAAACTTCTTCCCTGTGAGAGTGACAGAGCATTGGAACAGGTTGCCCAGAGAGGTAGTGGAGTCTCCTTCGCTGGAGATATTCAAAAGCCGTCTGGATGTGATCCTGGGCAATATGCTCTAGGTGACCCTGCTTGAGCAGGGAGGTTGGACGAGATGATCTCCAGAGGTCCCGTCCAACCTAAACGATTCTGTGATTCTGTGATTCTGTAAAACGCTGTGCATCAGGGCAGGCTGAGAGCTGACCGTCAGAGGAGTGACCCTGAGGAGAAGGGCCTGGACATGACAAGGGATGCCATAGGAGCCAGCAGTGCATGCTTGCACTAATGAGGCCAGCTGCATATGGGGCTGCTTCAGGAAGACCATGGCCACCCAGGCAAGGGCAGTCCCCATCCCCCTTGACTCAGCACTGGTGTGGCCACATCTGGAAGAGTGTGTCCCCGTGTGGGCTGCCCAGTGCTGGAGGAATGGGGAGGACCTGGAGAAGGTCCAGGGGAGGTCTCCCAAGGTGGGGGTAGGGTCCTGAAGCACAAAGCCTGTATGGAGGGGCTGAGGGATGTGGCCTTCTTTAGCCTGGTGAAGGGGAGGCTAAGGGCATTCCAGTAGGAGCCTGGGAGTGCTTGAAGGGTGGTTTCAGAGGTGATGGAGAGTTTCTTGGTAATAGGAAATAGCAAGAGAAGGAGAAAGAGACAAAACAATTATGAGATACATTATGAGAAGTTCAGGCTGAACTTTTGGAAACTGGGATGTCACTTGTGCTGTGGTTCAACAGGACACCCAGAGGGAGTTGGTGGGGAGCCCCTGGCTTTGTGTCTGGATGAAAAGCAAGAGAGGGCAGAGAGCCATCAGTAAAGGTGGTCAGATGGCTGGGGGAGAGCAAAGTGGGGAAGCAGGCTGGGTGTCTACAGGCTGCAGGGACACAGACACAGGAGGGGGACAGCACAGGGCAGCCTGGGGTGGAGACGACTGAGGGCACTGCCAAGGCTGAAAGCCTCCGACAGGACGGAGGTCTTTGTGCTCTTGGCTTTCTCTGGTGTCTGCCACTGAGGCCAAGGAGACACTGTGTTTCTGACGGCCCCAGGTCCTCATTACGTCCCCACCCTCAGAGAGCCCAGGAGGTGCTGTCTCATCCTGCACGAAGCCTTGCACACCCCCACCCTCTCCCTGCCCCCACAAAGAGCCCTGAGCCAAGTCGGAGCGAAAGCACCACCCTGTGCAGGGGCTGGGTGTCAGTGCTGGCCCATGCTGTCTGATAACACACAGCAAGGTGGACTTGGTGTCACAGCCACCTGCACATTTCCTTTGCCAACCTGTAACAAGTGCCTCCAACTTTCTGCTCTCCTCAGCCCCTGGGAGGCTTTGTTGGTAATGGTCCTCAGGGGGACCCATTAACACTCCCCGAAACTTGGGATTTAATTCTGACTTTAACTTCTTCAGTGTTTTTCTCAGTTCCCTCTCAGTATCTGAGGTTCATGGGCTCAGCACCACATACACTCGAGGGGGGATTAAAAGGTCAGAAGCCCTAACAAGCCATGCCACTCCCCAGCATTTTCTTGAGGTCTCAGTTCTTGTGAGGCTAAGTGGAGAGCTCTCAGGAGGGCACTTACAAGAGGAAGATTTCAATGAGCGACCAAAAAAAAATCGGATGCTGGCTTTCACAGTTTTCTTCTTTTTTCAGCCCCGAGAATCCCTGTTATCCACATTGCTGGATTCCTATTGATTCAGAGGGTCTCCTAATGAAACCTGGATGTGTAGGAAAGGCAGGATTTCTGGTACGGGACATGTGTGGACAACCCTCCTCCTCCCCTCCCCAGCCCGGCCGGTTCTCCCATCAGCCCCTGGGGACCTACTTCGCTCTTGTTAACATCGAACCCTTTTCCACTCGCCTCTGTAGCTGAGTGTTATAGCTCCTGTGCCCCAAGTCCCACCTGCTTCCCTTAGAGAAGTGGATGTTATCGCTAGGCCACTCTTCTTCATTTTTGAAGGGTCCTGGAGAACAGGAGAGGTGCCTGACGAATGGAAGAAAGCCCATGTCACTCCAGTCTTCAAAAAGGGTAAGAAGGAGGAGCCAGGAATCTACAGGCCTGTCAGCCTCCCCTCCATCCCTGGAAAGGTGATCCTGGAGGTCCTCACTAAGCATGTGGAGGACAAGAAGGTGATCAGGAGGAGTCAGCATGGATTCACCAAAGGGAAATCATGCTTGACCAAGCCTTCCAGGACAGTGAGGTGGATGGAGAACTGGCTGGATGGCCGAGCTCAGAGGGTTGTGGTCAGTGGCACAGTCTAGCTGGAGGCCTGTGGCTAGTGGTGTCCCCCAGGGCTCAGTCCTGGGTCCAGTCTTGTTCAATGTATTCCTCAATGACCTGGAGGAAGGGACAGAGTGCACCCTCAGCAAGTTTGCTGATGATACTAAACTGGGGGGAGAGGCTAACACACCAGAAGGCTGTGCTGCCATTCAGAGGGACCTGGACAGGCTGGAGAGGTGGGCGGAGAGGAACCTCCTGAAGTTCAACAAAGGCAAGTGCAAGGTCCTGCACCTAGGCAGGAATAATCCCATGCACCAGGACAGGCTGGGGGTTGACCTGCTGCAAAGTGGCTCTGCAGAGAAGGACCTGGGAGTGCTGGTGGACAACAAGTTAAACATGAGGCAGCAGTGTGCCCTTGTGGCCAAGAAGGCCCATGGTATGCTGGGGTGCATTAGGCAGAGTGTTGCCAGCAGGTGGAGGGAGGTGATCCTGCCCCTCTCCTCAGCCCTGGGGAGGCCTCACCTGGAGTACTGTGTCCAGTTCTGGGCTCCCCAGTACAAGAGAGACATGGCACTCCTGGAGAGAGTCCAGCGGAGGGCTACCAAGAGGATTAGAGGGCTGGAGCACCTCTCCTAGGAAGAAAGACTGCAAGAGCTGGGCCTGTTCAGCCTGGGGAAGAGAAGCTTGAGAGGCGATCTCATCAACGTGTACAAGCATCTGAAGGGGGAGTGTCAAGAGGATGAGGCCAGCCTCTTCTCCGTGGTGCCCAGCGACAGGACAAGAGGCAATGGGCACAAACTGAACCACAGGCAGCTCCATCTGAACCTGAGGAAAAACTTCTTCCCTGTGAGAGTGACAGAGCATTGGAACAGGTTGCCCAGAGAGGTAGTGGAGTCTCCTTCGCTGGAGATATTCAAAAGCCGTCTGGATGTGATCCTGGGCAATATGCTCTAGGTGACCCTGCTTGAGCAGGGAGGTTGGACGAGATGATCTCCAGAGGTCCCGTCCAACCTAAACGATTCTGTGATTCTGTGATTCTGTAAAACGCTGTGCATCAGGGCAGGCTGAGAGCTGACCGTCAGAGGAGTGACCCTGAGGAGAAGGGCCTGGACATGACAAGGGATGCCATAGGAGCCAGCAGTGCATGCTTGCACTAATGAGGCCAGCTGCATATGGGGCTGCTTCAGGAAGACCATGGCCACCCAGGCAAGGGCAGTCCCCATCCCCCTTGACTCAGCACTGGTGTGGCCACATCTGGAAGAGTGTGTCCCCGTGTGGGCTGCCCAGTGCTGGAGGAATGGGGAGGACCTGGAGAAGGTCCAGGGGAGGTCTCCCAAGGTGGGGGTAGGGTCCTGAAGCACAAAGCCTGTATGGAGGGGCTGAGGGATGTGGCCTTCTTTAGCCTGGTGAAGGGGAGGCTAAGGGCATTCCAGTAGGAGCCTGGGAGTGCTTGAAGGGTGGTTTCAGAGGTGATGGAGAGTTTCTTGGTAATAGGAAATAGCAAGAGAAGGAGAAAGAGACAAAACAATTATGAGATACATTATGAGAAGTTCAGGCTGAACTTTTGGAAACTGGGATGTCACTTGTGCTGTGGTTCAACAGGACACCCAGAGGGAGTTGGTGGGGAGCCCCTGGCTTTGTGTCTGGATGAAAAGCAAGAGAGGGCAGAGAGCCATCAGTAAAGGTGGTCAGATGGCTGGGGGAGAGCAAAGTGGGGAAGCAGGCTGGGTGTCTACAGGCTGCAGGGACACAGACACAGGAGGGGGACAGCACAGGGCAGCCTGGGGTGGAGACGACTGAGGGCACTGCCAAGGCTGAAAGCCTCCGACAGGACGGAGGTCTTTGTGCTCTTGGCTTTCTCTGGTGTCTGCCACTGAGGCCAAGGAGACACTGTGTTTCTGACGGCCCCAGGTCCTCATTACGTCCCCACCCTCAGAGAGCCCAGGAGGTGCTGTCTCATCCTGCACGAAGTCTTGCACACCCCCACCCTCTCCCTGCCCCCACAAAGAGCCCTGAGCCAAGTCGGAGCGAAAGCACCACCCTGTGCAGGGGCTGGGTGTCAGTGCTGGCCCATGCTGTCTGATAACACACAGCAAGGTGGACTTGGTGTCACAGCCACCTGCACATTTCCTTTGCCAACCTGTAACAAGTGCCTCCAACTTTCTGCTCTCCTCAGCCCCTGGGAGGCTTTGTTGGTAATGGTCCTCAGGGGGACCCATTAACACTCCCCGAAACTTGGGATTTAATTCTGACTTTAACTTCTTCAGTGTTTTTCTCAGTTCCCTCTCAGTAATCTGAGGTTCATGGGCTCAGCACCACATACACTCGAGGGGGGATTAAAAGGTCAGAAGCCCTAACAAGCCATGCCACTCCCCAGCATTTCTTGAGGTCTCAGTTCTTGTGAGGCTAAGTGGAGAGCTCTCAGGAGGGCACTTACAAGAGGAAGATTTCAATGAGCGACCAAAAAAAAATCGGATGCTGGCTTTCACAGTTTTCTTCTTTTTTCAGCCCCGAGAATCCCTGTTATCCACATTGCTGGATTCCTATTGATTCAGAGGGTCTCCTAATGAAACCTGGATGTGTAGGAAAGGCAGGATTTCTGGTACGGGACATGTGTGGACAACCCTCCTCCTCCCCTCCCCAGCCCGGCCGGTTCTCCCATCAGCCCCTGGGGACCTACTTCGCTCTTGTTAACATCGAACCCTTTTCCACTCGCCTCTGTAGCTGAGTGTTATAGCTCCTGTGCCCCAAGTCCCACCTGCTTCCCTTAGAGAAGTGGATGTATCGCTAGGCCACTCTTCTTCATTTTTGAAGGGTCCTGGAGAACAGGAGAGGTGCCTGACGAATGGAAGAAAGCCCATGTCACTCCAGTCTTCAAAAAGGGTAAGAAGGAGGAGCCAGGAATCTACAGGCCTGTCAGCCTCCCCTCCATCCCTGGAAAGGTGATCCTGGAGGTCCTCACTAAGCATGTGGAGGACAAGAAGGTGATCAGGAGGAGTCAGCATGGATTCACCAAAGGGAAATCATGCTTGACCAAGCCTTCCAGGACAGTGAGGTGGATGGAGAACTGGCTGGATGGCCGAGCTCAGAGGGTTGTGGTCAGTGGCACAGTCTAGCTGGAGGCCTGTGGCTAGTGGTGTCCCCCAGGGCTCAGTCCTGGGTCCAGTCTTGTTCAATGTATTCCTCAATGACCTGGAGGAAGGGACAGAGTGCACCCTCAGCAAGTTTGCTGATGATACTAAACTGGGGGAGAGGCTAACACACCAGAAGGCTGTGCTGCCATTCAGAGGGACCTGGACAGGCTGGAGAGGTGGGCGGAGAGGAACCTCCTGAAGTTCAACAAAGGCAAGTGCAAGGTCCTGCACCTAGGCAGGAATAATCCCATGCACCAGGACAGGCTGGGGGTTGACCTGCTGCAAAGTGGCTCTGCAGAGAAGGACCTGGGAGTGCTGGTGGACAACAAGTTAAACATGAGGCAGCAGTGTGCCCTTGTGGCCAAGAAGGCCCATGGTATGCTGGGGTGCATTAGGCAGAGTGTTGCCAGCAGGTGGAGGGAGGTGATCCTGCCCCTCTCCTCAGCCCTGGGGAGGCCTCACCTGGAGTACTGTGTCCAGTTCTGGGCTCCCCAGTACAAGAGAGACATGGCACTCCTGGAGAGAGTCCAGCGGAGGGCTACCAAGAGGATTAGAGGGCTGGAGCACCTCTCCTAGGAAGAAAGACTGCAAGAGCTGGGCCTGTTCAGCCTGGGGAAGAGAAGCTTGAGAGGCGATCTCATCAACGTGTACAAGCATCTGAAGGGGGAGTGTCAAGAGGATGAGGCCAGCCTCTTCTCCGTGGTGCCCAGCGACAGGACAAGAGGCAATGGGCACAAACTGAACCACAGGCAGCTCCATCTGAACCTGAGGAAAAACTTCTTCCCTGTGAGAGTGACAGAGCATTGGAACAGGTTGCCCAGAGAGGTAGTGGAGTCTCCTTCGCTGGAGATATTCAAAAGCCGTCTGGATGTGATCCTGGGCAATATGCTCTAGGTGACCCTGCTTGAGCAGGGAGGTTGGACGAGATGATCTCCAGAGGTCCCGTCCAACCTAAACGATTCTGTGATTCTGTGATTCTGTAAAACGCTGTGCATCAGGGCAGGCGAGAGCTGACCGTCAGAGGAGTGACCCTGAGGAGAAGGGCCTGGACATGACAAGGGATGCCATAGGAGCCAGCAGTGCATGCTTGCACTAATGAGGCCAGCTGCATATGGGGCTGCTTCAGGAAGACCATGGCCACCCAGGCAAGGGCAGTCCCCATCCCCCTTGACTCAGCACTGGTGTGGCCACATCTGGAAGAGTGTGTCCCCGTGTGGGCTGCCCAGTGCTGGAGGAATGGGGAGGACCTGGAGAAGGTCCAGGGGAGGTCTCCCAAGGTGGGGGTAGGGTCCTGAAGCACAAAGCCTGTATGGAGGGGCTGAGGGATGTGGCCTTCTTTAGCCTGGTGAAGGGGAGGCTAAGGGCATTCCAGTAGGAGCCTGGGAGTGCTTGAAGGGTGGTTTCAGAGGTGATGGAGAGTTTCTTGGTAATAGGAAATAGCAAGAGAAGGGAAAGAGACAAAACAATTATGAGATACATTATGAGAAGTTCAGGCTGAACTTTTGGAAACTGGGATGTCACTTGTGCTGTGGTTCAACAGGACACCCAGAGGGAGTTGGTGGGGAGCCCCTGGCTTTGTGTCTGGATGAAAAGCAAGAGAGGGCAGAGAGCCATCAGTAAAGGTGGTCAGATGGCTGGGGGAGAGCAAAGTGGGGAAGCAGGCTGGGTGTCTACAGGCTGCAGGGACACAGACACAGGAGGGGGACAGCACAGGGCAGCCTGGGGTGGAGACGACTGAGGGCACTGCCAAGGCTGAAAGCCTCCGACAGGACGGAGGTCTTTGTGCTCTTGGCTTTCTCTGGTGTCTGCCACTGAGGCCAAGGAGACACTGTGTTTCTGACGGCCCCAGGTCCTCATTACGTCCCCACCCTCAGAGAGCCCAGGAGGTGCTGTCTCATCCTGCACGAAGTCTTGCACACCCCCACCCTCTCCCTGCCCCCACAAAGAGCCCTGAGCCAAGTCGGAGCGAAAGCACCACCCCTGTGCAGGGGCTGGGTGTCAGTGCTGGCCCATGCTGTCTGATAACACACAGCAAGGTGGACTTGGTGTCACAGCCACCTGCACATTTCCTTTGCCAACCTGTAACAAGTGCCTCCAACTTTCTGCTCTCCTCAGCCCCTGGGAGGCTTTGTTGGTAATGGTCCTCAGGGGGACCCATTAACACTCCCCGAAACTTGGGATTTAATTCTGACTTTAACTTCTTCAGTGTTTTTCTCAGTTCCCTCTCAGTATCTGAGGTTCATGGGCTCAGCACCACATACACTCGAGGGGGGATTAAAAGGTCAGAAGCCCTAACAAGCCATGCCACTCCCCAGCATTTTCTTGAGGTCTCAGTTCTTGTGAGGCTAAGTGGAGAGCTCTCAGGAGGGCACTTACAAGAGGAAGATTTCAATGAGCGACCAAAAAAAAATCGGATGCTGGCTTTCACAGTTTTCTTCTTTTTTCAGCCCCGAGAATCCCTGTTATCCACATTGCTGGATTCCTATTGATTCAGAGGGTCTCCTAATGAAACCTGGATGTGTAGGAAAAGGCAGGATTTCTGGTACGGGACATGTGTGGACAACCCTCTCCTCCCTCCCCCGGCCGGTTCTCCCATCAGCCCCTGGGGACCTACTTCGCTCTTGTTAACATCGAACCCTTTTCCACTCGCCTCTGTAGCTGAGTGTTATAGCTCCTGTGCCCCAAGTCCCACCTGCTTCCCTTAGAGAAGTGGATGTTATCGCTAGGCCACTCTTCTTCATTTTTGAAGGGTCCTGGAGAACAGGAGAGGTGCCTGACGAATGGAAGAAAGCCCATGTCACTCCAGTCTTCAAAAAGGGTAAGAAGGAGGAGCCAGGAATCTACAGGCCTGTCAGCCTCCCCTCCATCCCTGGAAAGGTGATCCTGGAGGTCCTCACTAAGCATGTGGAGGACAAGAAGGTGATCAGGAGGAGTCAGCATGGATTCACCAAAGGGAAATCATGCTTGACCAAGCCTTCCAGGACAGTGAGGTGGATGGAGAACTGGCTGGATGGCCGAGCTCAGAGGGTTGTGGTCAGTGGCACAGTCTAGCTGGAGGCCTGTGGCTAGTGGTGTCCCCCAGGGCTCAGTCCTGGGTCCAGTCTTGTTCAATGTATTCCTCAATGACCTGGAGGAAGGGACAGAGTGCACCCTCAGCAAGTTTGCTGATGATACTAAACTGGGGGGAGAGGCTAACACACCAGAAGGCTGTGCTGCCATTCAGAGGGACCTGGACAGGCTGGAGAGGTGGGCGGAGAGGAACCTCCTGAAGTTCAACAAAGGCAAAGTGCAAGGTCCTGCACCTAGGCAGGAATAATCCCATGCACCAGGACAGGCTGGGGGTTGACCTGCTGCAAAGTGGCTCTGCAGAGAAGGACCTGGGAGTGCTGGTGGACAACAAGTTAAACATGAGGCAGCAGTGTGCCCTTGTGGCCAAGAAGGCCCATGGTATGCTGGGGTGCATTAGGCAGAGTGTTGCCAGCAGGTGGAGGGAGGTGATCCTGCCCCTCTCCTCAGCCCTGGGGAGGCCTCACCTGGAGTACTGTGTCCAGTTCTGGGCTCCCCAGTACAAGAGAGACATGGGCACTCCTGGAGAGAGTCCAGCGGAGGGCTACCAAGAGGATTAGAGGGCTGGAGCACCTCTCCTAGGAAGAAAGACTGCAAGAGCTGGGCCTGTTCAGCCTGGGAAGAGAAGCTTGAGAGGCGATCTCATCAACGTGTACAAGCATCTGAAGGGGAGTGTCAAGAGGATGAGGCCAGCCTCTTCTCCGTGGTGCCCAGCGACAGGACAAGAGGCAATGGGCCACAAACTGAACCACAGGCAGCTCCATCTGAACCTGAGGAAAAACTTCTTCCCTGTGAGAGTGACAGAGCATTGGAACAGGTTGCCCAGAGAGGTAGTGGAGTCTCCTTCGCTGGAGATATTCAAAAGCCGTCTGGATGTGATCCTGGGCAATATGCTCTAGGTGACCCTGCTTGAGCAGGGAGGTTGGACGAGATGATCTCCAGAGGTCCCGTCCAACCTAAACGATTCTGTGATTCTGTGATTCTGTAAAACGCTGTGCATCAGGGCAGGCTGAGAGCTGACCGTCAGAGGAGTGACCCTGAGGAGAAGGGCCTGGACATGACAAGGGATGCCATAGGAGCCAGCAGTGCATGCTTGCACTAATGAGGCCAGCTGCATATGGGGCTGCTTCAGGAAGACCATGGCCACCCAGGCAAGGGCAGTCCCCATCCCCCTTGACTCAGCACTGGTGTGGCCACATCTGGAAGAGTGTGTCCCCGTGTGGGCTGCCCAGTGCTGGAGGAATGGGGAGGACCTGGAGAAGGTCCAGGGGAGGTCTCCCAAGGTGGGGGTAGGGTCCTGAAGCACAAAGCCTGTAT